>NC_134700.1:192627345-193827345 GCF_043290135.1 Rhipicephalus microplus
CCCGTATTCCCTGTATACCTTCCTCTTTACCCTACTGATGCCACTGATTCCCTATCTATTCCATGAGGAAATAAAGAAAAATAGATCACAGCATAGATTTCTCATAACTGAAAGCTTTTTAGTTGACGAGAAATTTGTCCTGGTGCAATATCTGAACCTGGGACCAATGCATTTGTGTGGTGGAAAGGATCTCCGTCTTACTGCCTTGTAAAGGCGATGGTCCCGAGTTCGAGTCCCGGGCAAAGCCGATCGGGAATAAACTTTTTCGTTCCGAGAAATTCGGATAGATTTCCAGCAAGCTTAGCGCTACGAGTGGACTGATGAATATTCTACATTTCGCTAGTCCTTAGAATCTCAGCAAGCTCATACTATTGACACTAGTGCGCTGAGTGCTAGCTGCGTGTCCGATGCAGCGAGGTGTGCGCACCGCAAACTCACCTGAGCGATCATTATTCCGGCGGAAGGAGATTAGTAAGCCCTGCGGCTGACGCTGAGGAACGGATAGCGAGCTGCGGTGGCGACTGACGACATGTTGCCGGTGGAGGGGCCTTCTTATACCCCCGGGCATGCGGCCCACGGTGCGTCCATTGTCCCAATTCCTAGGTCACGCGTTTCGCGTCTCCGGATCGTCCGTCCCCGCCTTCCGCCGGCCGCAAAGCGAATCGCCGGAAACCCGGCGCCCTCTCCTTCGTCTGCACCGCGCAGGGTGGGCAGTTGTGAAGAAAAAATATGCAAGAATCAAGAAAGACAGGGGAGACAGTCATGAAGAACGCAGGGCGTTCCGTGAAAGAATGCAAGAAAGTAAGAACGAGAAAGAAAACAAAACTATTCGTAAGCGAAAGGAGTAAAAGGAGATGATGAGGACGACGTGGTTGACGACGGCTGTCTCTTTTTTTGTGCTTTTATTCGTTGACGTCTCGATGCAATGAAAACACAAGCGAGGTGTTCATCATCCTCCCCACGTGAGAGATTTCACTTTCGTCCACTCTAGTAGAGCTGTGCAGTTTGCGTGAAAGGGGGTGGGAGGTGAGGGTTTGCATCGGTCAGCGGTGACCTTTGCGCCGCAACTTATGCATGGACAGGCGCGAGAACGTCACTCGCGCCTAGTCGGCCATACATGGGTCAGTGGCAGGTTTTTGATGCTGCTGATTGCCACTGAACGATCGGGCTATTGTGCATGCAGAGCGTCGTGCTGTCAAGGTAGCATGCAAGGACGTATGGACGACGCTTCAATGAGCGTCGTTCGGAGTGCTGCGCAGTCGAAGTCCACGCAGCTCATTTGTGCTGTCCGTAAGCTTTGTACATGTTGAATATGGATACAGTGCGAGACTTCATCCGACGCTCAATTGAGTGGCACTCCTTGTTTGAATGAAATATGTGTGTCAACGTAACACCCTCAGTGTGGTTTTGCGGGTGCGACGCACGAATGCTCGGGACGTCTTTTGGGAGGAGGCCGCTGCTGCCGCTGTATACTGCAGCAGCTGCTGCTCCTAGGCGGGTGTAGGCAAACCAAGGTTATTTCGGCACTCGTCATACGTATGACAAGACGAGGAGGGACGGGTAACGGTGTTCCAGTCCTCGGGTAGACACTTGAATGATTAAACAGGGCCCGAACATGCGCTTGTTGAAAAGAAACCGGAGCGAACCCGCTTCCTGAGAGTAACAGCGCTTTCAAGCGTCCTGTTCACTCATGTGATTGAGTTGGCCTAAAGGCGAAACGAAAGCATGTTTGCAGTGAGATGTCGGTTCGTTAAAGGGGCAGAAACGAACTTTTGGGCTCAACGGCTGCGCCGGAAATGAAAAGTGTCTATTTTTGTTTTTAATGGAAACTTATGTGGGCGGGCTAATTATAGACGGTTGGTCGAGCGTGCTCCTACATGACCCCGTTACATAAAGCCATGAACGGCATGGGCTTATAGGACACGACGTCCCTATTTAGACTCCGCCTGATGCCGTGCCAGACAGTCAACGTCAAGACACACAGCGTGGGGCCATCACTCTTTGACTTCGGCTCTAACAACAACAATATATAGGGTGGCAAGACTCGTTCAAAATTGAATCTCTTCTTAGTTTAAGAAAATGAGAAGCTTCCAGTACGGTAATGAGCAGATGAGGTTTCACAAATTCACCAAGGGTAGCGCTTTGATTTGTTAAGTTATTTAGGCACAAAGCTGAGCTGTTAAGTGTACTCTTAGCAGAATGCCTCGGTATAAGTCCACTAGGCGCACACGTGTGCTTTTTTTTAAATACCACGCATTGTCTAATCTGATGTGTCATCTCTATTCCTCGCACCGTAATAAAACTTGGTAAAGAACTGCAAAGCTTTTATCGCCAATTGAGTTTTGCTGATACAGTTCCAACGGCAGCGAACGAAAGCGGAATAGTAATAAGAGCGCACGAGTCTAGCTGGCATTTAAGTATACTGTGAGGCCACAATAGCTCGAGGGCATCTGGTTTCGATCCACGTAAGGCAGCTCTACAATCAAGAGTAGCCACGTTTTGGGGAGCAGCAGCTGATGATTCTTCTCTACAAACTTTAAGTACGAAAGATGCGGGATCTACGCGTACTCTTCGGAGATCTCTGCAAGCGATGAGATTCAACAATTTCAAAATTGACCGATATCAAAATGTGAAATGCAGGAAATCCAAGTTGATTTAAGAGTGATTAAAATGTCGAGAGTGAGAGTTCTTTCTTTCTTTCTTTTTTTTTTTTTCTTCTTTCTTTCTTTCTTTCTTTCTTTCTTTCTTTCTTTCTTTTTTTCTATCTATCTATCTATCTATCTATCTATCTATCTATCTATCTATCTATCTATCTATCTATCTTATCTATCTATCTATCTATCTTTCTTTCTTTCCTTCTTTCTTTCTTTCTTTCTTTCTTTCTTTTCTTTTCTTTCTTTCTTTCTTTCTTCTTCTTTCTTTCTTTTTTCCTTTCTTTCTTTCTTTCTTCTTTCCTTCTTTCTTTTCTTTCTTTCTTTCTTTCTTCTTTCTTTCTTCTTTCTTTCTTTCTTTCTCTTCTTTCTTCTTCTTTCTTTCTTTCTTTCTTTCGTTCTTTCTTTCTTTCTTTCTTTCTTTCTTTGAAGCTGCATATGGTCCGGTGAAACCGAATTTCGTCTCTTCTATGCATGCAAGAGCTGTACGCGTGCATGTGCCAACTTATGTGCGTGTGCATGCGGTAAAGATATAGGGCAAGCCCGACTACTCACCGCTGAACGAAAAAAAAAGAGAATCACGCCGACAGGCCTGCACAGAACGCGTAAACAGTCACAGCGAAAGCTGTAAAAGTGGCTTTTCAGAGCCTTTTTACACCCTCTTCGGGTAACGGCTATAAGCACACTTACTGGGCAACCATTACGCTATTATTCAACATTATGTTAGTGTAATAGGGTTGGTTGGTTAGTTGGTTGGACCCAAGAAGAGTGAAGTCACCACGAGAGATTGGTCATGAACCGTGCGGCAGTAGGGTTTTGGGGACAAAAAGCACTATAAGGAGGCGTTCCCTATTTCATTCTTCATGATTCTTCGTCGAAGCGTGCTACCCACTACACACTTGCAAAACAATTTGAGCAGTTTTTTGACGCCGTGGCTGACGATGTTTAAAAATACTGCCTGAAGCTGTTGTAATTGGTTGGAGCATTCGACGACCCACTCGTTTAGCAATTCGCATTGCGTGGCCCCTGGTTTTTTCTTTGCTGTTCCTAATTGCTTTATTTACTCAAATTAACCCGATTCCTTTCCCGACATCAAGCCTGTCTAAGGCCAGTTTGCAGCAAAGTTTCAAGCACCCTGGGCTGGCAAACAAGAGACCCGAGTTTCAATCTAATTGTGTCCTTGGTATTTACGATTTACTTAATTTTATTTCTTATTTGGTACGATAGCGGTTACGGATAGCGGCGAAATCAGACAACTACGACAGACGTGATCCTTGTTGTGATCTCGTGGCAGCTTTCGCGGTAAAAATCAATAGGAGTACACGGGCGGTCAATGATAATTACAGTTTCTGGACAGACTTGAGCAATCATTGCGAAAAAGTTTGATGAACCATCAGCACTAACACATTTCACTGGTTTACAATTTGTACGAAGCGCTTGAGTGGTGATTTTTTTATTTTTTTTTGGGTGGGGGGTGGGGGGCATGGGAACGTGCCGCACCAAGCTATTTATATGAGTAATATAACGAATATAAGTACTTCCTAAAGGGCCACTCACCACCCCGCGTTCAAAAACGAGGGGGTAGTTTTTCCCTCTTCTTCGCTACCCTACGCACACCCGATGCATTCTTCTCGCCCCTTAGCTCATAAAAGCACCTGCACAATGTCAACACTGTGCGCTAGAGCTTATCAAGATTTCGTGCTGCTCGGCTACATGCTATTATAATTACATGTAACCCTACACAAAATAGGGAGATTTAGAATAGCGCACCGCGAGCCCTTGCGGTGTGGTCGCTGCCACTGCGCATGCGTCGTATACGCGAGTCGGCGTTCGCGTTCGCGTACCACACGCGAAAAATCCGAAATTGCGTGTGGTGATGGCGGCCCGCATGTGGCTCGCAATCGCTGGTTTCGAGGCTGCGGTGTCGCTGCGATTGTGCGTTGCGGTTTGCAGCAGGGCAGACGCTATTCTAAAACTCATATGGCGCCCGCTACGCCCCCAACTCCCGCAGCGCTTGCAAACGGTATTCTAAAGCTCCTTAATGAAGTGTGGTCGGTTGACCGTGGACAACATCTATGCCAAGACAAGAAAGAATGGATGGACGGCTGCATGAAAACGCAGGGCAGGAGACAGATCACATTCGATATTTCGCGTAAATGAACCAATCGAGAGCATGTACAGCTAGACGGCACGGGAACCACTGTTTACGTCAGAGTGTGCAAGATGGACAAGAACTATCAAAAGAGTATTGCTCTCGTTTTATTGTCTATCGAGAGCTTGGTGAGTTGCCATTTAAAGAGCCCCTTAAACCGCCTCCAACACTTTTTTCAAACATTTCAAGAAAAACACGCGCATCTTGTGCAGAGTGCCCTCGCAATCAACCATTTTACACGTGGCAGCGCCACCGGAGCGCCAAGAGAGAGAGAGAGAGATAAAGATGCAAGGAAAGGCAGGGAGGTTAACTAGGCGCACATCTGGTTTGCTACCTTGCACTGGGGAAGGGATAAAGGGGAGAAAAGAGGTTGCAGAAAGATGAGAAGGTACACACAATCACGAGCACACTCGGGGAGCACACACAGTCTACAGGCGGTCGCTCAGGTTTGTTGACTTAAGGTAAAGTAGCAGTGCTTTAGTTGATTTCTGCGCAACTGAGGCAGATGCCCAAGGTCCTAGTATTTTCTGCACACAAAATGGTCCGGGGTCAAGTCGATTCAAAACCATCCGGAGCTGGCATCGCTGTGTGGCACCGGAGCGCCAAAAATTTCAAGAAACTATACCTCCTCCTCTCCGGACTTTTCCAGCTTCCGCGTGACGTCGAAAACTTGAATCTCTGACACGCAGCATATTGATGCTGTGATTGGACGAGCAAGAACCTACGACTTCCGGTTAGTCTGCAAGCGACTGTCGGCGCCGATTGTTGTTCATCGTGTTACCCGTGTGCGTGTACGCCCTTGCGAATCAGCTGCTGCTGCCCGTAACACAGATTGATCGATTGATAAGTAGGATTTAATGTCCCAAAACCCCCATATGATTGAGAGACGCCGTAGTGGAAGGCTCCGGAAACTTCGACCACCTGGAGACTTTACCGTGCCTCCAAACCTGAGCACACGGGCCTATATTTCAGCCTCCATCGGAAATGCAGCCGCCGCAGCTTGGATTCGATCCCGTGACCTGTGGGTCAGCAGCCGAGTATACCTTAGCCACTAGACCACCACGGTGGGGCACTCTGAACACAGAGACCATGCAGGCACGAGTCGTATAAGCACGTGCCGGCACGGCGGACGCAGTTCCCCAGCAAGCACGCAGTTGGCGTAGTCGACGGACGCATGCAGTCTCAGCGAGCGGAAGTGGACGGTGTTTCGAGCAGCGCGTCGGTGATGATGTATGACGCACGAAATTGGGAGCGCCACTCAGCGAATGAGCAAAGCGGCTTTGGGAGAGGGTACTTGGAAAGGTAGCGAAGCAAAAAGCGAAAAGAGTGATTGTCACGTTTTGATGATCGAGCTCGTCCAACTCCGCTATTACTACGGCACTGTTTCGAAAAATTCTCACAGCTTTGTAGTCGTGGTACGCTCGTGCACAACTTCCCCACCACAACTGACTTTTGGTTTCTGGCGGTTTAGGGACCCATTATAATATTTTTACCACTTCTCGATAATAAAGATTATTGACCTTTAAAAAGAAGATTCATGAGTAAGACAACAGTAAGATATTCGTTAAATGTGCGTATTATGTCCGCATGATCGCGCCTAACGAATGCGCACGGATGATTTTCATTCTTTTATTATTCAATCCACAGGTAAACAAAAAAATTCTTTCCGAAGGGAACTCTGATGGGATTCGAAGGAGCAGTAGTGCGCACGGAGTTGACCCGGTTGAAACGGATGTCGACGTGGCTGCTGGAAGAACGGTTTGAAGCGAAACTCGGTGTAGCGTTTACTCGAGTAAACGTTTGCTTGAAACGCAAAGAAACGGGAGGAGGGACGCTTTGAAGACCCTTGCGCTCGGCTTCCTTTGTTAGCGTCTCGCCGGTGTTACCCGCGTGCCGTCTGTATTCTCGAACGCGATCGGTGTTCTTGGCTGGCACCTTGTCGGTGTCGCTGGTCTTTCACTGCCGACGCAGCGAGACTGAATTTGGTGGTTGTTAAGCTGTGGCAATGTAAAAACTGAAGTTGGTTGGCAAGAATGAAGACACAATACGTTACCTTTTTTAGCACACTTGATTGTGTTTGCGCAGTGCGTAGATCATTTATTGCACAAGCAACAAAGGCAATTGTTGAGTTCATCGTTACATGAGCACTGCATAACTTTGGCGCTGAGCGTTAGCAGTAAGCCCTTTCAATCCACGCAGAGTTTTATGAGCTGTATTGAAGTATAGTGCACAAGCTATGTGAGTATTCGTAAGTGCGCTGAAGGGAAGCCGCCACAAAGAATTACCAGACGTGTGTGCGTTTTTGTAAATTCAGCGCTTGGTTTTTTTATTGTTTTCTGTACACAACAAACAACACTTCAACAAGGGACGAGACATTAAGGCGGTGACATATACTGAAAGCATTCCCCTAAACAATATGAATGACTGCTTTAAAGAGTTCGTTATGAAAAAGAAAGCAATGAGCAGTTTTCTGAAAGCGCTAGCATTCCGGAAGAATTTTCAAGCACTTATGATATTTATTATTCTAATAATTGCTGGATCTTCTGCTTGAAGCGTCACAAAAATTGCAACTACGTAAGTCACTGAGTTAGAGAACAAACCTAGCTTTGAAGGGCACTGACGCAACATCTTCAACAAGTTACAGACCTGAACACGAGTACAACATAAAACATATACACGGCACAGAAAATATATTCTGTGAAATCACGATGCGAAAACGACACGGTGGCATGCGGAGTTATCGCATTAGGAACATGGACTGGTACAAACATAAAGCAGTGGTTTGCTGTATTTGTTAACCTGATAACGTAGTTTTAATTAAACAAGTAGGGCATATAGAATAGGAATCGCAATCAATAGAATGCACCCTGCGCCAGCACACGTATGACCCAGCTGGTGTTATGTGAACTTAAGTTTCTTTAACAAGAAACTTAAGTAGCGTGCATTGGTAGAACGCACAAGCGATAACAAACGTGCACACATACCAAGCAGATGAAAAGAGATGACAAATAAATACACCAACGCATCACGGACTTTACAAACAAGAACGAAACTGTACAATATCACAATACAAAAATATCTAAACGCGCTTGCATTGTTTTTTGTGTGTTTTTGTGTATGTTATGCATTTCATACTTTTTCTTTCAGCGTGCGTCTTTTCGCCACTCGCGACCCATCTAGCGCATGCAGTTGAACCCGTTTGCTTGAAGCCAAATTACGAAGGTTTCATTATCGCTTCTAAAAGGAATGTATCGCTTTTTTTAATATAAAAAGGGCTTACCCATTAGCACCCATGAAAAAGTTACAAGAAAGTCGGATAAGGTGTTAAGGACGATTATCCACAAAAGCATGAATGCATTAGGTACTGGAATGTTTTCTATGTCATATCATCCGTAAATATCACCTCTGTTTAATGAAATGACTAAATATTTCTATAGATTAGAGCTACCAAAATAATATTAGGATAAAGCCTTGTTATCTGAAGACGTCGTGTGGCAATTTTGTTTCGGCAATGTTTGCAATGGTGAAATACTGAGAAATGTTAATTGAGCAATACTGTAGCGTATCAGTTTGTTGGCGGGGATAATGTGAGGCTTTCTCTTGATGATAGTGTTAATACTGTTAGTGTATTATGTTCTTGCACAATGACTGATTGCGTGAATGTTTCTGTTTCAAAGGAATTGAGAGATTCTGTCCTATAGACATTCTGTCCTCTCAAATTAGACTGGTAGATTGCCACTATAGCTCAAGAGGAAGGTATATAACAGCTGTATTTTGCCGGTACTTAGCTACGGAGCAGAAACCTGGAGACTTAGAAAGAGGGTTCAGCTTAAATTGAGGACGACGCAGCGAGCAATGGAAAGAAAAATGGTGAGTGTAACCTTAAGCGACAAGAAGAGAGCCGAGTGGATTAGGGGGAAAACGGGGGTTAATGATATCATTGTTGAAATCAGGAAGAGGAAATGGACATGGGCCGGGCATGTAGCACGTAGACAGGATAACCACTGGTCATTAAGGGTAACCAACTGTATTCCCAGAGAAGGCAAGCGGGTTAGGGGGAGACAGAAGGTTAGGGGGCAGATGAGATTAAGAAGTTTGCGGGTATAAATTGGCAGCAGCAGGTACAGAACCGAGTTAACTGGCGGTACATGGGAGAGGCCTTTGTCCTGCAGTGGACGTAGCCAGGCTGATGATGATGATGATGATGATGTCCTGTAGGTAACCTGAATAAAAACTTGCACACATCTTGTAATAATACTGTGTTTGCCAAGGTGCCTATCGAATGTCTTTGTGTACATCGAAAGCTTTTTCCCTTGATTAAAGGATAAGACTAAAAACGAAAGTCCCATTTTGTCTCTAGCAGACGTGAAAAGAAAACAGAACTACTTATATGCACACAAATTTTCTCAAAAGCGACGCAAGAGAAGCAGCTTGCATGTGAGATCGGTGTGGAATGGTAATACAGCTAATGTTAAGCCGCCATGGTATTCTAGTGTTTTTAGTGCTCAATGTTTGTCCCTAAGGTGACGGGATCAAATCCCGGCCATGGTGGCCATGTTTTTCATGGAGGCGGAAATGCCGGGGGCCCATGTACTCAAAATTAGGCGCAAATTAAATAACCCCTGGTGATCGGGATTTTTCGAAATAGTCTACTACGGTGCCTCTCATAATCATAGCGTGGTTATGGAATCAAGAATCCTTACCATGATTATATTAATACAGTAGAGCGAAAGTTTTCTATGCTGTCACATCAACCAGACGGCAGGATAAGGTCGCAGGTGTTCGAAATGATAACACAACCGGTATAATGTAAGCGGGCTATAGACAATATGAGCACTTCTAAAGCGTGCGGCCGTAGCGTCGTTTAGTGGGAGTAGGGCGAGTTGTAGTGCACGTCTGCGGGGGCGCTGGCGGCTGTTCCCGGCTCATTCGTGGTGACGGTGGCGCGGAATCCGCCGGCGTCGGCGACGTAATCGACTCGCCGCGTGATGCCGTTCGCATCCGTGTAGCCGTAAGAGCCCGTACGCGAGTTGGTGGCGTCGCTGGTTTCCTCGTGATAGTGGTGGGCACCCTCCAGTGGGTTCACGTTGTCGTAGCTGAAGTGGTAGGGCTGGGGTGGCTGCGAAAAGAAAACGAAATCATTTTTGTCGCAATGCACTGTGCAACGTGCGCTAGCATGGGGTGATGTTTGTCGATAGATAGATAGATAGATAGATAGATAGATAGATAGATAGATAGATAGATAGATAGATAGATAGAAAGATAGATAGATAGATAGAAAGATAGATAGATAGATAGATAGATAGATAGATAGATAGATAGATAGATAGATAGATAGGAATGTTTACTTGACTTCGTAGTAAAGCAAACTCTCTCTCTGCCTTTCTGGCGAGTAACACAAGAAAGACTCTATTCTCTCTCTTATGGTTATATTTGTTTTTCTATTATCCCCAGCGCTGAGATCAAATAGGGCATGGGCCTGATTGATCTCCCTGCCTTGTCTTTTGTTGTTCTTCCTCCCCTTCAGATACGCACACGTGCATGCAGAGGAAACCTTTACGCCACAGAGTCCATTTGCTAACAGGCTACACCATACTGAGTGTAGAGAGAGTAAAAAAGATAATATTTACTTGGCGTACCTGGACTTTCCAGGGCCAAAGCATTTATTCCAGGGGCTACACATCGACTCACTTGCATCATGCGACATATCCTAACGTGTTGAATATTACGCCGGAGTACGACACTACAGCGAGTCTCATAATCATAACCTCAGAATTGGCACGTAAGACCTACTGAATATTACTTTTTTCTTTATCTATGAATGAACGAAAACATACTTGGCGGAGGAAGACTGAGAAGTATAGTTGAGGCCTTCGGTTTGGTATTGGCAGAAATGTGTGCGTGCACTCGAACTTTGTCGCTAAACAATTTTGAAATTGCATTCTTAAGCGACATGTTCTAACCCTCGCGCAAGCGAACGAGCTGAGGAGAACTGCGCAGCATTGTTACGTGGACCATTCTTGATAGCAGTTCCGCTACTCTGATTTGATTTGTAAATTTTCTGGTTCAAGCATACAGCTTTTTTTTATTGGTATCTTTCCTTCCTCCTTGATGCAGCCTGAGGTGGCTTCTCACAAAAGAATAACAGATAAAAGTATTCTAGCAGTGCTTTCTGTTCCGTCGGAAGCGTCTTTTTTGTTTTACCCATGCACCGCATAACTCCGCAACCAATGATCAACTTGTATCGTCTAGCCCAAAAAAGTGCTTTATTCAACAGCGCTGAGGTGGGGACCTAGACCAAACTGGACGCCTACTTCGCACACTTATTAATTTTGCGTAACAAATATGCCGGCGCGTACAGCCAGACCAGTACAAGAGGCAAGCGTAGTGTTGTTTTTTTTTTCTTTTCACTTAGTAAAGCGTTGTGTATTAACTGTAAGGTGTCTGTGCAATCTCTTTCCCCAAGGCATGAGCAAAAACGAAAATCTTCCTTGTAACGCTACGAAGACCACGATGGTGCCTTGCCCTAAAGGAAACCTCCGTAATGAAAACAATGTAAGAGCACACGACTGTGGCAGTACGAGCGAGAACGGAATGGGCTAGGTGGACCTATTCGTGGATCTCTAATGAAACACCGTAAAAGTGTCGAGTGTTTCCGCATCGTGAAGTATCTAAATACGAGAAAGCAGAAGATGTACTGAGCTCTTTTACCTCATTTTCCATTTTTTTTTCTGTGATGTAACAAATGAAAGAAGCGTACGAGATGCACTGCGCGCCAGAGTGTTTCTAAAGTGGTATTTGTGCTCTGGCAGCCCAGAAGATGACTCGGGGGAAAAAGTAACATTTTCAGCAGTCACGTAAATTGTACCTGCGTGCAATGCCCTTATTTTTGTTTAAAGTTGCATCAGAGTAAGAAATAGATAGCAGGAGTAATTGTGAATCTGACCTGCATTTTTATGTTCCTTTGCTGGAATCGAGTGACTTTTGCATTACCATCGTAAACATACGGCCCGTGTTTAGCTCAATGTCATACAAAACAAAAAAAGAAAGGTTCACCTCATTGTTTCTGTTTTTCTGTTTACCTATAGTGAACGTTTAGCAATAAAAATGAAATATTTCAAATATTTCAAGCCTGAACATTGAGAAGCAATTCTTAACCTTCCAATGACAAAGCGGGCTGGAAGTAAAACTCGTTTTTTCTTGCAATGGTACCACAACAAAGTATATTGAATTTCGTAAGGCAGATATATTAAGTTACCTATATACATGTGCACGTAGTTTAGCGTCTTACCACTTGTAGCATGGAACTTACTCTTTGTAGAAACCGTACTTTATCCTATGTAAGTTACTGAACAAAAAAAAGTATACTACGTTCCGGTAGCTTTTGTTCTTTCTTGTCTGAAGATTTTGATAATTACGGCTTTGTAGTATTCTGAATTATGACAGTAGATTCTCCCAGTGACGTATTTTTAGAGGCCATAAGAAGCGTTCTCTCAAAAAAATATGAGTGAATAAGGCCAGAAAAAGTGCCGTCGACAAAAGTAACGTGTATTTCCGTAAGCGTCAGGCATGATCCTATTGCAACAACCTTTATTTATACCAATAAAGGTGATTGTTACTCAACCTACTGTACGATAATGCCTTGCTCAAAGATTGGTTTCATTCTTTTGTTCTAACGCGATGCCCGATTCCCATTTTCGTCTTTCCTGTTCGGAATTTTATGCACGCGTTCAGAAAGAAGACGAAATGGATCCATTGCCGTAGACTAAAGCGGAGGTGGTATTTTTAGAAAGGCACAAAATAAAAAAATTCACGCCTCAACTTTCAAGTGATAGCCTCGTCAGCACTGTACGTCTGGAATCCGTGTACTATAGCAGTGTACGACGGGTCGCGCCTTTTCGTCGTTCTAGAAATTAAGATCAGCATCAAAACGCAGGTTTCAACTCACAGCGGAGGCGTTTAGACGAATCGTAAAAGCTTTGGTGCCTGCAAATGTGTACAAGAGTGTCATCATGCTGATCGGGTGTGTGTCACCTGAATTGGGGGAAAAATATCGCTCCTCACCAATGGTCTAGTAAACACGAAAAACACCAGAGGTGGGCTGCAAACACAACTTAGGATTTCTAGACACACATAGCCGGCATCCTAATAGAGAAAAGCTTTTAAAAATGGGGGTATTCTTATGCTTAGTCTTCAGGAGTAGAACGTGACAGCAATATTCTGGTGCTAGAGCGTACTTAAAACAACTAGTGTATGACATATTTTCGAACTTGCAATGCCCCCACTACGTGGCCTTAAGGGTGCAGTAGCGTGTGTGTCTTATTTAGTGGGTCACTGGCTTTAAACTGTCACGTCGTTATGATAATTCTATTTTCTGACGCCCGATGGCAGTGTACTCCTGAACCACGCGTTATTACGGCTATATTTCATGTTGTAATGTGAAGCATGTATGCAGGACGCATGTGTTTGTAAAACATGAAGATTACTTTCACTGCATTTCCAAGCAGAGACGTAGCTGTCTAGTAGAACACACGCTCGTCACTCAAACAACCCGTGTTAAATCTCCAATTACATCCAGAATTTTTAATTATATATTTTATGGGCATCTCATTGATTTCTCGATCACGCAAAGATGATGATTTTTTCGCTCACACCCAAGGACGCCGACGTCAGAATTTCTGCGAAACGAGCTTTTTAACGGTGTCGCGTTGATAAGTGATCAAAATGAATGGAGTGTGAAACACCGTGGCAGCATGTTTCAGCTTCGCTAAAGCATCTTTACGGAGTGCTTCAGAGGAACGTACAGCAAGGGAGTGATACGAACCGGGAAAGGTAACGGTGGCTAACGAGAAGAATCCGAAGCAATGAAAGCCCTACACGATGTCAGTTGATGGTATTTTATTTTATACTAGAAGGATGAGTTTCTATGCGCTAACCAGTCTTCCTGCAATGCAACAGTTCCTCTGCCACATTATATCCGTAAGTGTATAGCTGGCGGATGTGTGGCCACGGTTCCTTGAAATATGCCCCATCTACCTGGCCTAGCACTACTTTACAAGTGTGTCAGCTTGAGCTAGTTGGTATGGCAGGACAATAGTTATAGCGCGAGAACAGAACGACAACACAGAGACAAGAAGGACACGAAGGACACGAGCGCTCGTGTCCTTAGTGTCCTTCTTGTCTTTGTGTCATCATTCTGTTCTCTCGCTATAACTATCGTCTAGCACTACCGCAGCAATGCAACACGCTCGGTATCGGAGTGTCCGTTTTTTGGGCCATATATTGTGACTAAATGTTTGAAGGAATTTGCCTGGTGCGCTTAACGCTAGCCAGTTTCACTCCCCGCATCTTTAATCGTTCAGGTCCATTGTTCTAAGGACTTCACTGTAGCCCGGTTTCGCAACTGCGATGGGTCGTTACACGTTTTATAGCGGTGCACTGTTTCTCGCACTGTCACAGTCAGACAGGTCGCCACATGCCTTCCCTCTCAGTGTCTGGCTTTCAAACCGTTGAATACTATGGCATTGGCAGTGTATCACTAGGTCATCCGAGCCTTACTTCTTTATTCTTTACAGTCTCTTGGCACTTCTTAACACTTGTGGAACCGTTTCACCATCGATTGCATTACGGGGTTACGCTAGAAACCGCGACTGCATTGTTCGGGCAGCGAAGTGTTTAGCGAGTCACATAGCACTGTAGTTACCTCATCGAAGCCGCCACCACCTGGGTAGACAAGCACTTGAGACATGGCGCAGGCGATGACCGCCAGGAAAATGAGCTGTAAGAAAAGCGAAGCGCACAACAATGGTATGAACTTCAGCTGATATTCTCCTTCGGAAAGCTAGAAATTCATATACAGATGCATTTTCGTATTCATTAATTTCAAATAATATACAGATCTTTACACTGTCAGCTTGTCGCACTTTTGTAAGCATGACTTCCACATTTGTCTTGGAGCGTTCTGCACAGACATGCTCTCCATAAGTCAAGTTTAATAGTGAAGACGTAGGGCTGGCTCACGAAAGTGATATTTTGCAGTTTAAAGCAATTTGGGTGAACCACTTAAATTTCTACGCGAATTCATTGCTAGTTGTGAGGTCGGTCATAAAAAAATGCATGTAGCACATCTTTAGTTGCATTCAACGGAAAGTTTGCTTCAGACATTGGCTAGTTAATAGCATACTCTGAAAAAAAAACATTCTCGGGAATATCTCAAAAGATATCTTAAAAAAATTTATAGCAGCAATGTCCCACAAGGTATCTTGTGTAGTAGGCATAATAAATGCTGAAATGCTTTCCCTACCACTCGTACAGGTGGCTAACCAGAAATGAGGTCCGCGACGTTGCGACGCCTGAAGGCTGTAGGGGCTGTTGGGAGTAGTCTGAGTGGAGTGATATCACCGCATGAGAGAGCCAGACCTCTTCCAGCACAGTATTTTCTGACAAAATATGCCGTATGAGTGTGCAGACAGCGTGGCTGAGATTTCCAAGCAAATGGCTGAGCCTCGTGAAAATATGAGCACGTATTGGGTGTCTGCCACTGTACAAAATGTCCGAATTGAAGTCACGCGAAGTGAAGTGCCGTCCTTATCACTTTCTCTACTGATATAGTTGCTGTGGAATGAGAATTCCGTAAAGGTTTGGTTGAGCTCTAAGATTAATGAACTTGGAAATAAGAGTACGGGGTACAAATATCAGGTGTTCAGACTTTCCGAAGTTATCTACTATGATGTGGCTCACAATCACATCGTAGTTCCTGCACGCAAAATCTCCGTGGTTAGTATTGAATAATGAATGGGACACTTGATGCACAGATTCCTGCAATAATTTTCATACTTGTCACTATGAACAGCGTCATAATAGCAATAACCAGTATGACCGTCATTCCTAAGCACATTTTCGTCAGTAGCTCCAGCTGTCAAACTACATTACTAGAGTGGGTAAGTTAGGAGGCCTTTCACGGTACAGTTCGCTTCTGACAGTGACCGTGTATGAGGTAAGAGGCCAGGTAGGTATGCACGGAAGTGGGTCATCTCCAGCGTTCGTTTCTTTGTTGCCTGGCTGTTTCGCATCGCCACACGCAGAACTAGACCTGCACAACCATTTCCCGAAAGAAGAAAACCTCGCTGACGATGCTCCGAGGAGTGGGTGCGCGCATTGTCGATAATCCGGGGAACCACCGTCGAGTATCCGAGTGTTGGTGCCGTGAATCGGAGAACTCACCTTGGCGAGCATCTTTCTTTCCCTGGGTTTGGACGCCGCGTCAGCTGTTCGTAGTTACTCAGGTCTGACCCAAGCCACGTGTGCACAACAGAGTGACAGCGTCCCTCCCCGATGTCCGCTTATATATACGGCTTCGATTCAGGTCTCAATTGATTATGGCCCTTCCCCCGCGATATCAATGGGGGTAATCAGGATCCACCCAACCTGGACCTGCAAGGAGCGAGGGATCGTCTTCCCTCCACTGTTGGTCCTCGCGGCTGGTTACCAGCGAGCGTTAAGTTATTCTGCAGGCATATACGGGTTGGCATCCTAGAAAGATAGCGTTTCGGAAAGGTCGCTTCTCCTGCTTCGATGAAAACGAAATCCTCCGCCAGGCGGGTTCGGAACGATGGCAGTGCGAGATGCCTCGCAGTTGCCGCTACGCTTTCGACGCCTTTCTCACCCCGAGGACGTCTGGCATCGTGTTTTGTTGTTTCTTCCCCTTACATCAATTGATACTCGCTTCCCCGCTGGTGTTTCCTGTGGAGTACGAACGCACACACAGACACTCGCGGGTCAGAAATCGATGAGCGAGATAGCTCCCTCTCCGGAACAACGTCGGTATACCACCCGGAATATATATATTTTTTTCCAGCTTGTTCACTTTGTTGCTGATTCTCAGCTGTGCGTGTGCGGGGTCTGTTTCGAAGAGCCGATATACGCTTGGCCGGCAAGGCTTCCATTTTGTCTCAGCAGGTCGTGTTTTATTTGTCGTGCCCGCGATACTTAGTTGTGATTCTTCCACGAACACCGTTTTCTTTTTGCTTGGGCAGGACCCTCCTCTCCATGGCAGGATTATTAAATTTCGAGAAATATTGATGCCTCCTTCGCAGTGTGCCAAGGCGAAGAAGGTGTGACGTGTACTGGAAAATTCTCAACGCGAGCTGCAATACCTGAAGTTGGTGTGGAGAAACATAAAGCTTCGTACAGGTTATAATGATATAAAAGTTATTCATACCACATCATTTGTTGTAACGCAGTGCGCTTCTCACAGATAATATGAATATTGAAGGCCATTTCGAGGTTATTACATAAACGTACATTCTAATAATTCTTTTCAAAGAGCGCGAGAAGCTATGAAGCCAAATCTTGGAGCGCAGAAGTTGCTCATTCCAAGCCGAATGTTAACACTACGTGATTTGATAGCAGTGGGCTATAGAGTATGGAAAGAAAGAACACGATTGGAAAAGTGTGCCTGCAGTTTTCCTTTCTTTCTCTATGGCAAGCTGTACCGATATACCAACCTTCCGATGTTCAAGCAAATCATAACCTAGCTGGTCTAGAGCAATATATTGTCGCGGTCAAGACTGCTGGTTGAGTCCTTCCAGCCCTCATGATAAGTCTTAGCCTTATTGATCTCGAGATATATTTTCATTCGTACTATTGACATACAACATTCAAACGCTTTTCCAGGTTGAGAAATGAAGCTTATTCACTTTGTATTTTTCTGTCTTGCCTAACTTGTTCCTGCAACACTTATGCATGTTTTTTTCTGTTCTTTATGAATGCTTCATCGGCTCTGTTATCATGCATGTGCTTGTTGCAAGGTTTCTATTTATTAAAGTCTGATGCATAAGTGACCATATGCTCTCTGTGGTAGCGTATGGCTGGGCTGCAATATACCATGCTCATCATAAATTAAGAACGTAGAAATCTTATCAGCTTCATCAGGAAAGCTGGAATGGAAAACGTTGTGCAGCATACCTGTGAACTTGTGACCCCCACGTCGATAGTGTGATCATTGCATCTCAAGAATGTTTAAGACTGTCTTAGTGTTTCTATGAATAGCCGGTGCCCTATTGATGCACCAACATCTCCTCACATCACATCAATATAAAAAAACAAAAAGATCAAATATTAACTTTCAGTCGAATAAAAAATGTTCCTGTTAAATGAAATCATTTGGCGTGTAGTAGAGTTATTATTGCAAGGGTCTGCTTGTCACACAAAAAGAGTGCGTATAAGTACTAATCCGGGTATATTCTGCTTGCAGAAGTGGGGAGAAGATGGTTTTCATGGAGAGACGGTAGTGTGAGTAGTACTCCCAGTATTTGTTCCAATTTTGCGGGTTTTTAAGGGAATTAGTTGCCACCTAGTGCGTCTGCTATCCCATCGTATGCAAAAAATAATCTACATGGTTCCAACAACGATTCGCTGTGTACGTGACAACTACATAGTTCTGGGTGCTCTGGAGTATTCTAGTAAAGGGGGGCTGGTGCTCAGACGTGCACCTCGAAGTGTGGCACAAAAACTTCTAAACGCAGAAATACAGAAAAGGCCGTATCTCACTAGGGATGTAATGAAAATCCTGACATGACTACCTAAACAGTGATAAAAATCTTGCGCGTTGTGTTCGAGTCCGTTTGCTTTCAATATACATCTGAGATGACAAGCGCAGAGAAAGGAGGCCATGGCAGTTGTCCAAATGTCAAGTGCGATTAATTTACTGTGGTACTCCAGTCCACTCTTGAAGGGCGGGGAAATAAGGATCCAGTTGATGCTTGTCACTTCTTCATCCAAGGTCCCACCTAAACTCGAAGATGCCTTTCTAGTAGAAGTGGTGTTCATAATTGACTAGGCATGCCCTTTCAAGACGACGCCTCTGCTCTCAGAGGCGCCGCAGCATGGGGTATTGGTATATTCGATCTCTTGCTTGAACTTACTTAACATGCATCGATATCTCTCTTATGCAAGCATCGTCGCCTTCACAGCCCATTCAAATGTGGCACGGTGGCTTGGTTTAGAATACGCGACCTTGTGTCTACCGACGCAGTATTCGCAGGCACTGCGCCATTGCTCGCAGGGTCGGCAGAAGCGACGATTGCAAGCGCGCGTGAAAAATGTATGCCAGTGCCCCAGAAAGCTTTTACGTGGGGAATGCCGTTTTGTATATACCCCGTGTTCCCCTTGAGAGGTCGTTTGATGGATTAATTCTTAGCACGTTCCTACAAGTGCCAGTTATTCTTTAGGCGCCAGTGTTTATCGGGATTACATCTGTGGCAGGCTGAGTAAGCCTCATGGTCTGGCGACATCGCATTCCCCATTTGTGAGGGCAATGGGTTATCCTCCTTACCACTAAGAAGCAACCTTTGTCACTGAGGTTCTGGGGATTGTACCACGCTTTTGCCAGCTTTTTTGATGACGTAACGGTAGATTGTTGGGATAAAGACCATGACACCAAACACCATATGGTTGCTCAGAGAATAAGCACGTCTGCTGTGGAAGGAAGACAACAAATATAGGGCAATTAACAGGGTGTTGCCTTGATATATTTCCGCAGGGACAGAAAAGAAAACTTGATCCTCCAACGGCCTCGTCCGGTACTATGAATTTTCATAAGACTTGCAAGTTATGTGCTTAAAGCTCACGCAGTAGTTGATCGATAAACCAACTAGCAGCGAAAGAGAAATGTTTGAATTTTTTTTTTACCCAGACATGCTTATTGGGAGCTGATTTTATTGTATTATAGTTCTCTACGGAGCCCCAGAAGCAAAGCAAAAACGAACCATGTCACCAGATAATATTCTTAATGCTTTTGAAGGCGCAAAAAAGACTGATTTTTTATGATAGTATAAACTTTATGTCGTAATATTCGGCCTTAATAGTTCTCGATATGTGTTTTGTGTATTTAAAAATGACCTTGCTATAGATAACAACTATCTGAAAGACATATTGAGTGTTCTTTTTGAAAATAACTTTCTAGAGCCTTTCAATAATGTCAGAATAATGTCACGCCAAGTCAAGTAGCTTTTTTAAGCTAACCTAAAACGACAACTATGGTGCATCTTTATCTTTATTAACTGCTTCGTACAAGCAAAAATCATTCGTTATTCACGCTTTGAAGCACTGGTTCGAAGAAGTGTAATGCTGTTCTTGACTCGCGTTGCTCTCGAAAGTGATTCCTTCACGCTTCCTATTTACGCTTACTCTTGCTGACTTAGAAACAGTTGTCAGGAGCATAAATATTGCACTGTGTGCAGGTGAAACGCAGCAAACGCGGTGCAGATCTCTGACAAGGCCTTTCTATCAGTTTGTTGAGAAGTTCAACAGAGCCTAAACCCATCATCAGAAAATCTAAGCTCCCCGAGAAGTTGTAGCAGGATTATCTGAATTCAGGATACTTATCAATACTTCTTTCTGTCATCGTAGTTACATCATATAAGGCGTGGGTATCCTCACTGAAAGGAGGCTGCACTCAAATTGGCTTTCCGATGACACAATTACATGCGCTTCATGGCTCTCCCAGAGCTTCGGGAATAAGCTCTAAGGATAAAAACTGACAGCATTGCTCATGCATTCACTAATGACGACTCGAAGGCAGAAGACATGTTTTATTCCTTCCCAGCCAATGCTCTGATGCTTTCGCGCCACCACCCCTCGAAAGATTTCTGCACCTAAAGTGCTTTTACATTGCCTCCGTTACCGATCCGACTACCGACCAGGCCACGATGTCATTGATGACTTCACCGCGTAAAGTTGCATCACGCGATGTCTCCATGTTGCCATGATGACGACACAAATTTTGGTGATTTGTGAAGTCATTGGTACGTTAAGTGGAGGTGTAGTACGTTGACGCCGATGGTCAAATTTCGCGTTTGATGAAGAATGTAGGGCTTCTGTCTTAAAAAGTATGTTTGGTAAACTGAAGAGGCAATGATGTGAATATTCTAGAACAATCCGGCAGCTAGTGATACTTTAAAATCACAATACTTATCCAGCCTTTCCCTGATCCGGATAAAAATGTAATAAACTACACTAAATGACCCAAATAATCGAAAGTGAACCTGTGAAACTGTGACAGCAATTATTATTATCAGTGTCGCATCTCTGCCTTTTTTTTATTGGGCGCTATTTTCCCAATTGTGCAAAGTCGCCCTCGACCTGAATTATGTCCATCGACCCGAATGAATCTGCCTTTAAGACCATATATCAAGAAAACGGGGAGCGTCAGTTGCACAAGAGATGCGCTCGGATCTTTCCACTCGTTAGTTTAGATCTTCTCCTTTTCCGCTCAAGAATGACGCAACTACATAATCAATTTAAAGCGCGAAAACGTTAGGTCATTGTCAAAAGCGCTTTAATAATGCTCCGTTAAGGACGCTCACTGCAATGCTGATCTCAAAAAGCCACGATAGTCAGGTCGTATTGACATTATGAGGGCCAGCCAAGCACTGCAACAGTAGGTTGCACAACGTGATGATTTTTCAATAGTGTCAATTGTGACATTTAGAAAGAAGAAGCGTTGTAGGTTGAGTCGAGACATAAAATGAATGCACGAAACAGGCTGCTAGGTTGCAGACACACACGCATCGATTCCGTTTCTCAAGCATGTAAACTCGGAAGTCTTGTTATATACTTTTGGCAATATATTAAAAATATTTATTGTTTAGAAACGTAAGTGGCTAATATATTTATGCAGATTTGTGCTACATATTGTTAGAGATTTGCATATTCTGATATTGGAAAGTATTACTTGGTCGACATATTCAAGAAACCACTCCTAATTACAGGAGTCTTCGAAGTACTATGTTAGAAAAATATGAAGCTATATTCGCAGTCTGTTAAAAAGTCTCGCTGCGAAAATGATTGAATATAGAAATCAACTGAAAAAAAAAAGAGCTGACATATGATACAAATTAGGCAGCAAACACTTAAAGTAGCATCATTATCAATTCTAGTTACTAACTGGTATTTATTTCTCGTTTATTCTTGTTCACAGAATGCATTTTTTTAATTATCAATGAGCGGGAAGCAGCAACTTAAGTTCGCCAACACCAGCGATGTTTAGAAAGGTTCAATTGCGTTAAACTACGTTTGTTAGACTTCTTATATACTTTGCTCATCAAGCAAACAGCACTGTTATGTCACGTGGAAATAATCCTAAACTCAATTTTTCCCCACATCATATGACGAACTTCTTAGCGATCATTGCGGCTTTCGACTTGTCTACAGTTCTATCAATATTATTTATTGGGGTTTCATGTCCCAAAATCATAGTATGACTATATGATAGACACCGTGGGGGAGGGTTCTGAAAAATTCGATAATCTTGTGTTATTTAATGGTCACCTAAGCATAAGTACGTGGGCCACTAGCCCTTCGGATACATCGAAATGCAGTTGCCGCGACCGGGATTAGATCCCGCTACCTTAAGATCAGCAGTCGTACGCGATAGGTACTTGACCACCATGACGGGTAACTATATGAATAACGTGTCTCACAATTCCTTTCTTTTTTTCTCTTCATGACTGAATTTCACTTGAAGGTCTTTTGGTAGACGGATTTCAATTTTTTACTGGCTTGTATGAAACAATTATTTCTGTCAGTTTTTTTTTTCTTTCACTTCGTCATATGCGGCTTACCGTTCAAGAGTATATAGGTCATATAGCACCTATGCACAGTCAGTGCTCTAATGCCGATAGGCTGCCTTCACACAGAAAATCGCCCAAGGCCTTATTAGACTTCTTGTGAGGTAGTGGCCGATTGAAGAGGCTATAGCAACCCCGCTTTTGTTATTTTTTCTCGCGCGTCTACTTTGCTCTTCGCTTTACTTCTTATTTTTCTTCCCGGTTTGCTTTCCCCTTTGTGCAGGGTAGCAAATCTGATGTTACGATTATTGTTAACCTCCCTGACTTTCTCCAAATTTATTCTCTTTTTCTTTGTCTAAGCGAAGGTGTCTCTAGCTTTTTTTAGTAGTGTTGTTGTTTATGCCACAATCAAGAAACCTACGATTGCTTGCCCGCACAAATTTTCCGATGGAATGACCTGTTTGTCCATTATATCTAGCACAGCTTACCGTTCGGAAGGACCTATTTTTATGCAAGGACCTATTTTTATGCATTTGTCATGTAATTATATACAGTGGCATAAAACTTAAAGGGACACTAAAGTCAAATAACAATTTACATCAGTGTGAACGCTTAATGTATGACAACGTCTAGAACGACAATATGTTAAACAGCAGTGGCTTACTTATCGAGAAATTCAGGTAAACGCACGAGAACACATGCGCTACCACAGGACACTCGCAAAATGACCGCGATGACGTCAGAGGTATTGCCTACAGTAAGTCACTACTAATTGAACTAGCTGCACCAAATAATGAACCTTCCGTTAATCAAGAGACGTAATGAAAAGCTGCTCGATCGTTCCTGCTTGATTCATTAAAAAAACAAAACGCAGGATGTTACAATGAGAAAAAGCGTGAGTGCATGGTTCAAAAGTTCAATTTTCACATGGTCAAACTGGACGTG
The DNA here is from genome assembly GCF_043290135.1 of Rhipicephalus microplus. Lineage (NCBI taxonomy): Eukaryota > Metazoa > Arthropoda > Arachnida > Ixodida > Ixodidae > Rhipicephalus > Rhipicephalus microplus. The sequence continues at coordinate 192,650,664 of NC_134700.1, forward strand.
TCGTGCCATCTAGCGGGGCCCAGTTTAACCAATAACGTCTGCCATCTAGAGAATGGCAGGACATTGTTGAAAGAGAGAAACGAGAAAAAAAAAGTCAGGGAGGTTTACCTGATGCTAGTATCCGATATGCTACCCTACACTGAGGTTGGAGAATAGGGGGTTGAGAGAGAGAGTTAAAAAATAAATAAGAAAAAAAGCGAACACACGCGCACACACAAAATCAGTCCACTCAGAGGCGTTCCGATAGACCTGTAGTTCGCAAGAAGCCCAGTAGTGCTTGCACGGCCTTCTTCTGCGACGATGAGCCATGACGATGGCGCAGTATACTTTCTTCTGACAGCGGCTGGTCATCTAACTTGTTTAGTGTCTTAGAAAGGTATTGTCTTTCTAGGTCATTTTCCAGGCAGTCACACAGGACGTGTCGAATTGTCTCTTCGTCTCCACAGTGTGCACAGGCGGCGGTGTCGGCCATCCCTATATACGCGGAACGCGTACTCACTTGTTAACGCGACTCCCAACCATAGTGTGCACAGAGTAGTAGCGTCACCCCGTAGAAGCTCTGTTGGAAGCTGTAAGCTTAACGTAGGATCAAGGGATCGTAATCTTGCATGTGTAAAAAGAGGCTCATTTCAAAGTGACATCGAGCGTTAATCAGCAAGCATGCGGAGCCTCCTAGCAGCGTCCGTCCTAAAGAGAGGTATTGACTGGTCATTGTCATCTGTATTGGCTGAACGGGCAGCTTAATCAGCCCGTTCGTTACCAAATTCCACAGTGAATTGGCTACCACTGAAATATAACGTGGTGCCCTGTCTCTTTTATATGGTGTAGCATTTTCGCTGTCTCAAATACCAACTCGTACAGACCATGGCGCAGAATCGACAGAAGTGACTGCAGTGCCGCCATGCAGCTGCAGAATATCGTCCACCGTTGCGTGCTTTGGTCGTTCATGAAACGCAGCGCAGCGCGAACCACTGCAAGCTCTGCTGCCGTTGATGCGGTTGCATGAGCTGTCCTGAATTTGATGGTTGTGGCGTGTTTTGGAACAACGACCGCCGCTGTAGAGCTGTTTGGCAGGATGGAGCCGTCCGTGTAGACGTTGGTGCAGTCTTGGTACTTCTCGTACAGCAGAAGTAAGGCGAGCTGCTTGAGGGCTGGTATTGACAAATTTCATTTTTTTTCTGCATGCTAGGTATTGTCAGGCTGATGGATGCTAGGTATTGTAAGGCTGTTTGAGGCACCATGGAGGAGCTGGAGGTCTCATCGCGGGCGTAAAACCAGTTGGTAGAGAGCCACCATGTGCAGTTACTGTTCGACAATAGGAAGTATGAGGCCTATCCACTGGTAGAGAAGCTAGGTGGTGACGGGGGCTCCAGTCCACATGTCTTTTATGTGTTCTCAGAGCTTCAATTTCATTATGGGTCGGCACAAGGTGTTCTATGGCTAAAGCTATAGTCGCCACTGTTGAGGCACCCTGAGGCAGACCTAGACAGATTCAAAGTGCATGTGCCTGAACGTTTTGTATCATGCGTCGACCTGTTTTACTGGTGTTTGATAATGCGGGCAGACTGTATCGTAGAAAGCCAAGGAAAAGTACTCTGTACAGTCGTAACATAGCACTGGGCTGCACTACCCAAGTTTTTCCAGCGAGAAACTTGAACAGATGGCATATGCCCTCAATCCCTTTTTCAAATACGACACATCAGGACGCCATGATATTGCCGCGCCCGAAACAGAGAACGAAGACGGCGTGCGCGCCAACACCCTCGTCAAAAGGGACACTGAAGAAGACGATGTGCTTTTGTTTAGCTCTCTTGCTCTTGGCTCCTGCATAAAAACACACGCAGTCGGTTCTCGGACTCAAAGTCTCGGTGAACTGCTTACGTTGAACCGTGACACCGGTGTAGGCGCTGGGTTGCAAGCCTGCCGATTCTCAACACCCCATATGGGAGCGGTTCATCAAGTCCCGACATGCAGCCACCTGTTACGACACCAGTACACCACTTCAGTCGGCGGTTGCTAGGCCTCTCTCCTGAGCTGACCTCCTTTGACGAACATTCTACCATGCATTACGTACCTCTGCCAATGGCCTCCGCCAGCCAGCCTCAGCTGGTCCAAGGGATTCAAGGCAGCCCCGTTTCCAATCCAGCCCAGGTAACACTTTTTCAGTGTGCCTGATTGCTTCAGTGGCGCCCCACATGAAGATTTTGAAGATTGGCTTGAGCATTAAGAACGCGTTGGCGACATACAAGTGGAATGCTCAACAGAAGCTCGCCCGCACGTACTTCACTCTCGATGACAGCGCTCACACGTGACTTGAGAATCGAGAAGGCTGTATATCCACATGGGATGAGTTTCGTCAGCAGCTGATTGACACCTTTGCTAGCGTCGACCATCGAGAGCGGGCTGAGCAGTTGCTCGAGTTAAGGCTTCAAAAACCTAACGAAACCGTGGCAATGTTCGCTGAAGACGTGACGCGGCTATGTCGTGTCACTGAAGACGTGACGCGCCTATCCCAATATGTCCGAGGAAAAGAAGTTGCCCTATATTGTGCGCGGCGTGAAAGAACAACTGTTTGCTGGACTTGTGCGCAGTGCCCCAACTATACCGTGGCCGATTTTTAAGAGAAGCCACTGCCATTGAGCTTGCTCTGCTCAAAAGATCGAGGCAGTATGATAGCTCGTCCACTACCACCCCAATGAACGCTACTTCAGTGACTCTGGACAATCAGGGCTCCCTACGTGACCTGATCAGAGATATTGTTCGAGAAGAAATTCAGAAGCTTTGGACTCCTCCAGTGGATACACCAGTGACTGCCATTGCCGCAGTTGTTCATGACGAACTTAGGCACGCTTTTTCAGCAGCTGATCTCGGTCGCGAGCAGCGTCAACTGAGTTACGCCAACGCTGTCCGTCGTCGACCACCCGTCCCGCCGATTACATCATACTACCAGCCACCTACAGCCGCACCTTCGTCGCAACCATTGCGGGAGGCTTCCAGACGTCGGCCCATGTCTCCGATGTCTTCATGCCACCAGCCACCACTTGCCGCACCTTACTCACCAACACGAGAGGACATGGGACGCCCAAAATTTCCCAGAACGGACGTTTGGCGCACTGTCGATCAGCATGCACCCTCTCTGCTTCAACTGTGGTGGTGCCGGCCATATAGCGTGCTATTGTTGGTACCGCGACACATCGCTTCGCCCGTCTCGGCCAGAGTACGACGGTCGCCATGCCAACGCCGACTACATTGTTCGCCATGACGACCCTGGTTTTCGAAGACTTTTAACAACGTGGTCTCTTTATCATCAGTCGCTTCCTAATCGCCAGCCCAACTCCGCCCACAGATCACGCTCTCCATCCCCTGCTCAGACATCGTCACCGAATCGACGTACTTTTGCTGGCCTTCGGGGAACAAGGTCGCCGAGCCCTTACCGGGGAAACTAAAGGCGGCGACCTCTCGGCGTAAGGTTGCAGCCCAACCACGTACAAGACGATAAATAGTCCCCAGTACTGCCGCTACAGAACGACTCGACGCCGACGAATATTAACAACGACTAAATGGTGAGCGACGAGCTCAATGTAATTATTGATGGAGAGCAAGTGACGGCCTTAGTCGATACGGGTGCTGATTTTTCCATAATAAGTCACAAGCTGGCTGATAATCTTAGAAAAGTAAAAAAAAAAGCCATGCACAGGACCACACATAAGAACAGCGGGTGGTCAATTGCTGCTACCTACTGAAAGATGCACAGCAAGAATCAGCATAGGCGATTCTTCTTTCGGCGCGACTTTCATCGTTCTCCCAGAATGCTGCAAATATTTAATTATAGGAATGGTCTTGCTCAGGGAGAATGGCGTAATAATCAACATCCCGGACCGTGTGGTTTCGTTTTACGAGAGTGCTCGTCTGACTGATCCTTCATCACCAGAGCACAAATGCTTACGTCTCAAATACCACAATATAGTCGTACCGCCTCGATCATGTATCCTCGTTTCAGTAGCATGTACCGTACCCTTCGACGGTGAAGGAGTCGCCGACCAACTAACCTCGCATTTTTTCACTCATGGGATTTCCGAAGCACGATGAATAGTAATGTCACCAACGGCCGAACGAACTTGCTGTTGACCAATTTCACCTCCGAGCGACGGCACCTTCCAAAAGGCACAGCTTTGGCGCATTTCGACGAGATCGCAGGTGTTTGTGACTGCTTTTCAGCACTCGAAGCACCACCTACACAAGACCCACATGACCTAGCACCTAACCTTGGCATCAGCCCTACTTTAACTGAGCAACAGCGGGAACGCCTCTTGTGCTGCTTGCCGAGTACCAAGACTGTTTTGCGTCGACCTCGAAAGTTAGCTGGACGTCCTTGACCAAGCACCGAATCATCACAGAGGACACGACTAGACCGATCCATCAAAATCCGTACCATGTGGCTTCAAAAGAACCAGAAGCGATAGAACAGAAGGTAACAAAAATGCTCGAAGACGACGTCATTCAACCGTCGAAAAGCCCTTGGGATTCACCTGTTCGTCTAGTCAAGAAGAAGGACGGCAGCCTGCGTTTTTGTGTGGACTATCAAAAGCTAAATCAGGTTACAAAAAATGGCAGCATATTCATGGAGTGAATGATGGATAGTGGGGCGAAGCATCCGTCCGTCCATTCATTCTTGCTTCCGTCAATCCATGCGTGCGTGTGTGTGGTCGCCCGTGCGTCCATCCGTCCGTCCCTGCGTGCGTACGCACGTTCATATGTGCGTCCGTCCCTGCTTTTGTCCATGCATCCGCTCCTGCGTTCGCCCATGCGTCCATCCGTCCGTGCAGCCATCCGTGCGTCCGTCCATGCATCTGCCTGTGTGTCCGTTCGTCCTCCTATTCAACACTCCAGGTACCACCATCTCGCATCTTTTCATCATACATTCCTCATATAAAAGCACCGCCATCCAGCGGACATTCAAAGAACTGAACGAGAGGAGGCACACGCACACTTTCTTACGGCTTGCGCTTCGTGTCTACTTCCCACCTTTAACCACCTCGAGTTCATGGTATATACTAGTTCACTGTATTCATGGCCCTGTGGCCCAACGCTCGCTAAACCTTTCTAAAACCTAGGAGGTAACGCACAGCGAGTATAACGTAGCAACCCTTTCTTGTCTTAAGTGCGTTGTTTAACAATAAAAAAATTCACAGCGTGTGCGTTCACTAAAAGCCGAATTATCCTGTCTCTCATTTCCTCTTAGCAGCCATTGGAATGTACATTGAGCACTATCTTTTATTGTTCAACAAGGCACAGAAGAAATCTGTCACCGGCACTACCTTGGAGGTCGAATTGCTATACTTGTTCCACAATACTACAACGGCTACGAGGAACGAACTGGTGTTGTTATAAAGAGCTTCGACCCTAAAAAAAGACGTGTACCCGCTTGCTCGCACAGATGATTCGATCCACAGGCTTCGAAACACACGTTACTTCTCTTCCATGGACTTAAAGAGCGGATATTGGCAAATTGAAGTAGAACCCGGGGATCGTGAAAAAAGACCCTTTCGTGACGCCAGATGGACTGTAAGAATTTAGGGTTAACCATTTGGTTTTTTCTCCGCGCCTGCTACTTTCCAGTGTCTCATGGACACCGTTCTCTCTGGGCTTAAATGGAGAACCTGCCTAGTATACCTGATGACGTCATTGTGTTTTCTACAGCGTTTGACGAACACCTTGAAGAATCGCAAATGGTCTTGCAGGCCATACGGGCCACAGGCCTGATGCTCAAGCCGGAGAAATGTCAATTCTGCTTCGAGGAACTGCAGTTTCTTGGCCATGTCGTCAGTTACGCAGGAGATCATCCAGATCCCGAGAAAGTTGCCGCCGTCGCACAGTTTTCAACACCATCAGATAAAAAGGCAGTCAGGCATTTTCTTGGTCTCTGTGCATATTATCGGTGGTTTATTCCAGACTTTGCGGGCATTGCGTCACCTTTAACTCGTCTCACGAGGGATGATGTTGCATTTGTTTGGGGCGACGAACAGGAAGCTGCTTTCAATGACTTGCGGCAACATCTACACACGACGCCCATGCTTGCCCATTTTGATGAGACAGCCCCTACAGTGCTCCATACTGATGCCAGCAATGTTGACCTCGGAGCTGTGCTTGTGCAGCGCCAGGACGACAAGGAAAGAGTGATCGCTACGCAAGCAGAACTCTGTCACGCACAGAAGCAAATTACTCGACCACTGAAAAGGAACACCTCACCGTAGCGTGGGCAGTTATGAAATTTTTCTCATAGTTGTACGGCCACCCATTCAAGGTGTTCAGTGACCACCATGCGTGATGTTGGTTAACAAGCCTGAAAGATTCTTCTGGGCGATTGCATGCTGGAGCCTTAGACTACATGAGTTTGATATAACGATGGTGTATAGGTCGAGAAAACGACACACGGACGCCGACTGCCTATATGACTGCCTATATGACGGCTGCTTCTTTTGATGAAGAGACAGCGTTCCTAGGAATCCTCGACACGTCAACCATCGCAGATCACCAGCATGATGATCCTGGGCTACTTGGCTTGATCAATTATTTAGGACAAAGCCAGAATGTGCCCGAAACTTTTGCAAGAGGACTATCGTCGTTCTGTCTGCAAAACAATGTCCTTTCCACAATGAACTTTTCGTCAGACGGGTCCACCTACCTTCTTGTCATCCCTACCACTCTTCGTTCTGAGGTATTGCAAGCGTGCCACAATGAGGTAAAATCTGGGCATTTAGGCTACACGCGCACACTGAGCAGAGCTCGAGGGAGGTATTACTGGCCTAGACTCACCGCTGCCGTGAAGCATCATGTTCGGACCTGCCTCGATTGCCAGCGGCGCAAGTCACCTCCAACGAAACCAGCTGGTTTGCTACACTCTGTCCAGATCCTGACAAGGCCATTTGACCAGATCGGAATGGACCTTTTGGGCCCACTTCCAACCTCTAGTGTTGGTAATCGCTGAGTTAAAGTGGCGACTGGCTACCTTACTCGCAACGCCGAGGCAAAATCTATCCAGAGAGACACAGCAGGGGAGGTGGCCCGGCTCTTCATAGAGAACATTGTGCTCAGACATGGTGCGCCATTGATCGCTATAACAGATCGCAGAACCGCATTCATGGCCACGCTTTTAGGTCATAAGTTGGTGCTCAGCGGTACTATTCATCGCAAGTCGACAGCTTACCATCCACAAACCAACGGTTTGACCGAGCGACTCAACAAAACTCTGGAAGACATGCTTTCAATGTATGTGGACATCGAACACAAAAACTGGGACGAGATTCCCTCTTACATACCGTTTGCATACAATACTGCGAAACAAGAAACCACACGGATTACCCAATTCAGCCTTGTTCACGGACTAGAAGTAAGAACAATGTTGGACGCGATGCTGCCACACGAATGCGATGACAACAAAACGAGTGCTGACGCGTTTACTCAACGCGCAGAGGAAGCCAGGTAGTTCGCACGTCTGCGAATATACCAACAGCAAGAGTACGACGCAGGCCGCTATAACCTACGTCGTACACCTGTAACGTACGAAACCGGGGACAGGGTATGGGTGTGGACGCCTGTACGAATACGGGTACTATCCGAAACGTTGCTCAAAAGGTACTTCAGACCTTATCGAGTGCTGCGACGACTAAGTGACGTTAACTACAAAGTCGCCCCGGATAGCCCAAACTGTACGAGGCGTCGCCTGCACCGACCTGAACTTGTTCACGTAGTGTGCATTAAGTCATACATCAGCGAGTGACTCTGCAAGGCACCGTCGCTTCTACAAAATGACATTATGCGCGAATCACTGGCTAAGCAATAGCATCGGGGCGATGCTCCTTTAAAGGGGGGCAAATGACGTGCCCTGCATAAAAACACACGCCGTCGGTTCTCGGAATCAACGTCTCGGTGAACTGCTTACGTTGAACCGCGACAATACGTCTCTCTCGATTATAACAGCCAGAAATTTGTGAGATCGGACAATATGGTATATTTCCGCCATTAATTCACGCTGTAATTTGTCATGGGTTTGTGCGTAAATGACAGAACAAAAGAGCGTACTTTCCGGAGTGAATTTACAGGCTTCGATTGTGGAGGTACAAAGCAGTTGCGGTTGCAGCCCTCTGTATTCTCACTTGTAACTGCAGGTGAGTTACCGCAGGTGTCCAGATGCAGATGTCAGCTGCGTATGTTGATAGACAAATATTGTTTGGTAGGTGCGTATGGAGAGCGATAAGTGTTAGATTGTATAGCATGGGGCTCAGTACACCCCCGTGAGAGACGCCACGAAAACTGAAATGGGCATAGGTGTTCCCAGCCTCTTTACTCACACAAAAGTATCGCACTTGGAGATAGCTGCGTAGCCACTTAAACATTCGGCCATCTACCGCAATCTCTTCTAGTGTGGCAAGGACGGCTTCATGAGTAACGTTATCATAGGCTTCTTTGACGTCAAGGAACAGAGACGCTTACGGCCTTTCTCATGTTCAACGTACGTGATTAGGTCGACGACTCTATCGATTGATGATCGACCACGTCGAAAGCCAGCCTTGGCATGTTAGTAGATCTCATGGTACTCTAAGTACCACATCAGGCGGCCAAGGGTCATTCTCTTCATCACTTTACCCACGCAACTAGCCAATGCGATCGAGTGATAGGAGGTGAGTTCCAATGGTGAGTTGCCAGGTTTTACCAGTGGTACTAAACGGCTAGTTTACCAACTTAAGGGGACAGGGCCCTCTAGCCAACAGTCAATATATAGTGGAAGCAGAGCTATTCCCGCGCTCTCACTCAGATGATACAGGGCTCTGTAGGAGATTCTGCCAGCTCCTGGTGCAGAGGTACATTTGCACAAAGCGAGTGCTGCCTTGAGCTCCTGAATGGTGAACGGGAGGTCCATACAGGAATCACGTAGTGGCGGACAACTACTCGAAAGTGATGAGCTGTTCAGGGCTGTAGATTGCCCTGATAATCCCGTGCAGAACTCTTCAGCAACATCAACATATGATCGATTTTGGTACAGGGCTAAGGCCTTGAGTGGTGACCTCTGAATGGGGGTTGACCGCAAACCTCGTACCGCCCTTCATAACTGCGATAAAGGCTTACGAGGGTCGAGTGACTAGCAGAAAGTAATCCAGCGTTGGAATTCCAGCTTGTCCAACCGACGTTGGATCTTCCGCATACGTCTAGCAGTCCGTAAATCTTCTATGTCCTTTGTGCGCCGGTACCTTCTTTCTGCTCGTCGTCATAAGGCTCGAAGCCACTCCAGCTCTATGTCGACGTTCATGACTTTTACAGAGCATGGGATCGTACACTCAGTCTCTTGTACAGTGCTCTTGATGCCTCTTGTTAACCGGATGTGTATTCTCGACATTGGTCGTCTCTACGAGCCTAGAATTTTTTCCAGTCCACTCTTTTAACTGTGTCGCGATCTTTAGGAAGCTACAATGCCCTGATCTTGACGTATCTTGGAATGTGGTCACTCCCATGCGGTTCTATAGCCATAAATCATTCAGTATGCTTCACTGGGCTTCGCGAAAGAAAAGCCAAGTCGAGACAGCTGCTGTATGTGAAGCGACGTCAAAATGCAGGACTGCCATCATTCAGTAACCGTATAGTTCGTTGTCAGAGGCAAAAGACACCAAGTTTCTGCCCTTCATGTTGGTCTTCTGACTTCCCCATAACGTATGATGACCGTTAAAATCCCCGATGATAACACACGAGTCGGGAGCGGACGCTATGATGTCTCGTAGTCTTTTGGGATCGAACCGACTTGATGGCGATAGGTATGCGCCAACCACAGTGATGCTGAGCCTCCTCTTTTTCACTCTTAAGCATACGTTTTGATATCCGTCAGGAGGTGGTACAAATTGAAGGTTGTAAGGGAGGTCTCGGCGAATGAACAGCGGGACCTTGCTGCTTTCAGTAACAGTAGACGACATAAAAGGTTCGTATCACGAGAGTATCCCGTTGTTGCTGCTATGGCTCCCGCTGTTATCGTTCTGCTGCTACAAGTGTTGGCGGTCATGCAGTAAAGCCGAGAAACGTGGTGCACGGCAACATTAACGTGATACTTTTCGTTTGGGTCGGTATTTTAAAGTGCGCTAACGCGATGGGGACCACTAAAACGTGATTTCAATTGAAAAAGAGCCCTTCGTTGGCACAAAAGTAACACGACGAGATTTCTCTACCACCACTTCAACAATCAAAGTCGACCCTACAGCTACCTTCAGTGCCCCTTTAAAATTCCGCAGAGGGTGCGTGACCATACGACCGAAGCGTGAGAGCCGACCCCCGTCGTGACTAAACAAATAGTTCAGCTCATGCACGCGGCAGTGTTCCACTCGTACACGCGACAATCCCCTCCTGCGTTCAACTGAATAGTTCCGCTCATGCGCACAATGGTGACCCGGAAGGCGCTGTAACCGATCGCCTGGCTCCTGACGTCCGTCTGTAGTACGCGCCCATTGGTGCAAGCTTGTGTGCATCCGCCTTTGAGAAGAAAATTCCGTGAACTATCAAAATTGTATCCAAACATAGACATAACGTGCAGTTTGCTCAAAGTGCCTTTAACCAAGGTTGGTTTGCGATCAGAACGATAATCATAGAGTTTGAGTCATTTAACCTCCACTCACCCAGCCTTTGTTGCACTGGGTGCTTTAGTATGATTAGGATACCCAATAACTATAAGCAATTAAAAGGGGATGAGGGTATCGATGCGCTGCAGATGCGAGCGTAGGAACTCCTCTGGATGAGAGGTTGAAGGCATTAGAAGAGCTCCCGTAGGTAATTTTCTTTCAGAGGCCCCAAAATAAAGTCGGATGTCTATATATAAGGTGTTACCTAGAACGTTGCTACTGCCCGCTTACAGCCATCCCTCCTTTCATGTCCCCGCTCACCACAATACTTTTTCTTTTGAATCTATTGTAACCTTAACTGCCGCCGCGTACCGCTTACTGTGTCGTAGTTTGCGTTCACAGGCTTTATTTAGAGAACGGTGCGCGATAGTAGGCGTAACCGGTCTCGCTCGCATTGCGTGAGAAGCATTACTTGCAAGCCGAAGCAAGAGCGTTTACCCCGCCTGATTTATTTTCTTTTTGAATGCTTTGTTTTTACGTAATATTTTGTCTTCCGCATGTTGTGAGCGCGTCCCTTGTAAACTCGTTCTGCGGAGCACTTATCGCGTGAAGGTCGTGTACGTGAGGCGCGCCACCTTCCTTACCCTTAGCGAGGCGATAAAGCGCGATGACGTCTGAGCTCTTCAGATGACCGTGTCGCTTTTCACTTCCGTAAAAGAGGGCAGAGAATTTCTTTGGTGACCGGAAGCTGGAGTATCTCAGAGAAAGAGCGCCTTAAGTTAAGGAGGCAAAAGGAAATAGAAGCAAAAGCGAAAGTATGAGTTCTAGCAGAGAAATCAAAGAAGGAAGAGATGGTGGCTTATGATACCCCGAGAGGTCGGTGCCATAGATCGCCGCTCTATCCGAAATGTTCCTCCCCGCCGACAGCCTCCCTCGAGAGGGTAAGTACGTGCCGCGCCTGTGTCAACTTAACGTCACTGTCGATTGTGTGCAGAAATGCCTCGGTATTGTCACTCGGCCACGTGGGAGACCACCCCGTCATTTGCCGGGAAGATACGGGACTGAGCGTATACCGAGAGAGGCAAAAAAAAGGCGTGCGCTTAGAGAACGTCGCTGAGGGGGGCGGCCAAACTGTCAATTCAATTCGGGCCGCAAACGACCCAGCACGCGAGCGGTGGCGGCGGCTTTGTGACGTTCGCTTTGACGCGGCTGTGCGTTTCGCAACCTAGCTCTGCGTACTACGTCCCGCGGTGTACGATTCGACTTACCTGACAAAGGTGACCTGTGCGCTGATTCGAAAGGTGAAGGCGCCCCGGAAGACATGGCAATCGAGTTCCCGTCGTTCCTACAGGACGCGCGAAGTGACACTGATGGGTGTCCATTCGGACGGGATCGATGCTCGAAGTATTGCGTTCAGGGTGGCTTCCCATATATAACCACCAGCTGTGTTATCCCTGCTGCGGAGGATTTATTCCCCGGGAATGCAGGGCTTTGATACCTTCAGTATGAAAGTATTTCGAAAGCCCTCAACACTAAACGTATACTTATTACACTACTTTACGCACACGTTGCAAGCTCCTACCTGCCTTTACGGGGGCACATTGATTTCATACCCCAGGGCTTCTTATTTCAGCCTTTACTTTAACTGTGAGAAACGCTGATGTCAAAGAGCATGTGCTCAAGCTTAAATGGTTATATTCTTACAAACAACTATCTCCTTGCAAAAAGGGAATGAAAGAAGAAGGTTTTATTATTGCAAAAACACAGAAGTGTAGTGGAGGAAGGAAAGAAGGCAGGAGACAAAGGAAAAGTTGGGATGTTAACCAGTATAGAATTAACAGTATGCTACCCAACACTGGGGAAATAAATGGGAAAGTTAGAGGTAGAGAGAAAGAGAGAAATAACCAAGGAACGTGCTGGACGTGTTCCTCGACCCGGGGCTAGGTTAAACACAGCATAGGAAAACATAAAGGGTAACCCTTTAATCCCCATCACATTCAGGCGAGAGACACAGATCGAATAACCGACTAAACTAAAACTTAGAAAAAAAGAGCTCCTGCTAGCCGAGATTTCTCTACAGCATTGTAAGCTTTAAATATTCCAGGACCCTGCGTTGCGTGTCTTTTTTTTTGCTTCAAGATCACGGAAGAAATTGAGAATTCAAGTCACCCCAGTGCTTGTAGGCACCGCACGCACAGAATGCGGTCACCACCAGCGTCTACCTTAATAAAGCGTCTACCTTCCTACCTTGCAGCAGAGCCATCTAAATCGCTCGGACAAGAGCAATCAGATAACCGAGGTATTATTGGGCAACCAGTTTCCGAAGCTTTGTCTTCAGAGGTGCCTTTGAAGACGTGCGGAATTACCATCGTTCATGTATCGAATTTCCAGATAACCTTTCATCTCGCTCTCCTGATATAATGTAACCGATACCTTTACTTGAGTGGGATGACTTGCGCGTGGTCTTGATAATTAATTACTTGCTAATGTTTTGCTTCCCAAATTGACGGTATGACTATGAGGTACGCCGTAGTGCATAGAAAAGCGAGCATTTCGACCACCTGGGATTGTTTAATGAGCAACTGAAGTAAAGCTCACGGGTGTCAACCATGTGGCCTCCATGCAAAGGCAGCCGCCGTCACCGGGTTTCTGTCCCGTTGCTTTTGAGTGAGAAATTGTGCACCAGAGCCACTTAACTAACGCGGTGAGTGCACGTAAGCATGACATTGGCATCAGAAGTGTATGACATGTCAGATATTTTCGAATTTCTTAGCATCAGCTCAAGCACCCCTAGGTGACATCCAGTTACGAGATTTTGATTAGCGGAAAAAGCTATCAGGTAAATAGACAATTAGGTCTTCAAGGGTTACACTGCAGAGTGATAGTCGGCCTTTCGCTGAAGGTATACATACCCTTTATGCAGACTATGTACACAAATTTACGCCATCACCACATAGGTGTTACGGTATCGATGGGCATGCATGGCTTGTGGGATGTGCAATAATGGTCACTAAATATGCGCAGTGAATGTTAGTTGAAAATTGGATAACGCAATTGAACACTTTCTCTCTACGCTTCTGCTGCAGGCATAGAGAAGAACTTTGTTTATAGGGGTTCAAGATAAGGGGTGATGAGATCGATGGGTGGAGCCCCAAGGCGAGGGTTTCTGATTTTGAACTCTACCCATGCATCGACGCCAGCCTGACATGATGTAGGAGTGCAATCTGCTCATCTGGGTTAGAGCTGGTGAGCTACCTTTCTATTGCTAGAGAGTATTAGCGCTTCTACTGTTCTAAATTCTACTTCTACTGTACAGTATCTATATTTAGTGGCCATATAAGGCACAGTCAGGAAGAAATTTTTTAACGAGAACAAGGAAGGAAAGTCGACCTTGGAAGGTTTCTGCCTGCTACTCCTCGAGAAATATGACGGAAGGATGGTGGCCCGCCACACCATCTACAGGCATGCCCCTACAGCCCTGGAAAAATCTTGTTGAACCTTCGTATGTTAGTAAATCCCTATGTTTCGATCGTACGAAGGTTACTCTCGTTAGCCATCCCTTTCTAATGACGGGATGGGGGCGTTGAATTCAAAGTTGTCGGTATACTCATGCACCACACTTTTGGAATGATATAAAATGGGATTTAAGCCAAAGTAATTAATGTACTATCATTTATATGTTGGGTGTACCGTTGGTGCGATATCACTGTAATTTGTTTGGACTCGAGCACCATATATTAAAGCCGACAATATATACAATTACATGACGCAGTTATCATGAAGAGCTGCTATTTTAAATCATTCGTCTAAAATTATTGTAAATTCTCTACCGTGAAAACCGGATAGAAGCGCCGCTTTTGTCCCTGTTGTAGTGTCCATGTGCGTTAAAGCTGGACTCCACATGGTAGCGTGACTGAGTCTACGGGTTGAGGAACTGATGCTCAGAAATTCAGAAAACGAAAGCAAACAAGCTTAAAGCGCCCTGCAACATTTCGTGCTCTGTCAGAAAACATTGCCGATCAGTAGTTGAAGCTTCCGAAAATACGTGAGTCAAACATCAAAGCAATATACGCGGCCTGGAATTTGCACACAGCTCTCAAAGACAGGTAAAAATCCCTCCCTAATTGCTCTACAAACGATTTAGTACACTAAAATTACCGCTTTATACGCCCAAAGACTTTGCTGTCACCTGATTGAAGCATCCTGAGTTGCATAGTAGGCGTGGCCGCTGCAAGATGGCGCCACGTGTCTGCGCAACCCCACTGGAGTACATCGAAAGTTAGCTGCTTGTTCGAAAGAAAAACAGTCTCTGATCGCTCCTGCTTAGGAATCTGTATTATACGAAAATGAAAAGTGTCTTTACGGAGGCAGTCGAGTGCTTATTAGATGCGAAGCAAATATCTATCTATCTATCTATCTATCTATCTATCTATCTATCTATCTATCTATCTATCTATCTATCTATCTATCTATCTATCTATCTATCTATCTATCTATCTATCTATCTATCTATCTATCTATCTATCTATCTATCTATCTATCTGTCTGTCTGTCTGTCTGTCTGTCTGTCTGTCTGTCTGTCTGTCTGTCTGTCTGTCTATCTGTCTCTCTGTCTGTCTGTCTGTCTGTCTGTCTGTCTGTCTGTCTGTCTGTCTGTCTGTCTGTCTGTCTGTCTGTCTGTCGTGGTGCAGGTTCGTGGTGCTCTCATCTTGGTGTATAGTGCAACTTGCAGGACGTTGTATGAGTGGACGATGAACATGAATGACATGTCAAAACATCAATGACAAGATATGCATGTCATATATCATTACTTAAGTGAGAACATGACATCATGGTTACAAGGTGGTCGTTTCATTACCTTGTCATATGACATTCTGGACATGCCATGGTGTGCCTGTATGACGAACAAGGGTCATGTGTCGTAAAAATCATATTTATGAAATTTATATCAGAACTTTACTGACCTGAGTGATATGACAGTGATATCGCTAAGCCGTTGAGGCAGTTTAGTTAACGTGAGATGTGAGAGTTTGTGCGCCTGCGTGACAAACATGCAGTAGTGAATGACAATTCATGACATTCACGCATATCAAAACGCGCATGGTATGCATGCATTGAAATGAATGGGCTAGGTTACCATATATTGTTTGTCGTTTCTTTTTTTGTTGGTATGTCTGAATGCGCGTAAAATAAAGCTTGATACACGATGTACGTACGATGACATGCTCCACATTTAATTTGTTCTCATACTATTAACACCAACCAAATTGCCGTTTTGCATTGGCTAATCAGGACTAATGATGTTCATCTGTTGAATAACACTGGGTAACGGCATAGCCAATTCTATGTGTTGGCTGATTCTGTCTACCTTAAGGCCAGTGGTGTCTGTCACCTAATGCGTACTAATTTGGCCTTTTGGGCTGTGAATTGGTGGCTAGTGTACTCAAGCAGTTACTAATGATGTCGCATAACGGTCGGATATTGTTGGCTTGTGCTTGTTAATGTTGGCAGAATGTTGGCTGGAAGTGGGCAATTATGGCTAACCATAGTATGTGCTCTACAAATGATGCAAGATTGATTAGTGCACTATCTCTACCCGGTACGAGCGCTGTAAGTGCCAAAGTTTTAATTGCAGTACTTTAAATGTCACGGTAGTATTATACCTTACAAACCTACTTACAACTGTGAAAATGTGGCCACGTCGGCGCATTTCTTCACTAGAGACACCGAGGTTTTTTTTTTGTCCATGTATTGGGTGGACTATGTAACACTAAAATGCAAGTATTGACACTCCATCATCCGCAGTGATGTGGTCTTGCTAGCACAGCAACCTCACTGAAGCCTTGATAAATTGAAGGCAAGAACAGTCACCACATGTTTCCTTTTGTAAGCTTTAATACTCGCAAACGCACCAAACAAATCGAGGGAAAAAGTTCGTTACAAAACATGATTCTTGAGCTCCGGTTGACATGGTAAATATCGTGCTGCATATCGTGCTGTAGAGATCACTCTAATATCGAAGAAGTCACGCGCACAAAAAAGAAAAAAAAAGAAATACAGAGACAGATGCCCTTGGAATGTTCGGTAGGAGCTCCTAATGAAGCATGAGCAGAATTTGCAATAAAAATTTTAGTGAATAAAACACAAAGCAGCACTTTGCGGAGGTTTGCTTAACAATGAGGATTTACTATAGCACACGTTATCGGCTTCACAAAAACCCATTCGCACGCTGAAAACAACTGATAGTACAAGAAGGGCGTCATGAGGTGAAGCAAGCAGTAACACTAAATAAATAAACAAGGAGCGAAGCTACATATAGCGTTCACCGCTGGCCTGAGCGACACGAGAAGAAAGAAGGAGGTAGTGAGAATGTAGTAATAGTTGTTACGCATATGCGTATGTGGATAATTTGGCTACCAGAAAAAAATGAAGAAGGGATACAATAGTAAAGCAGGTACAAAAGGTTAGTGTGCGTTCAATTTCAGATGAATGGTAGAAAAATAAAAAAGTATGCGTGACTGTCTATATTTTCACACTCGCACCAAAGAAAAAAAAGCAACGCTCTTTTTTATATAGTAGGTACTGAAGTTTCCTGAACTGACTAATTTTCACTGGTTGTAGTAGCGAACGAGTACATGTGTTACATCGGTGGAATTGACTGTTTCGCATCGCGATACAATTTGATTCTGGCGAGGAGTTTCACTGAGGCTGTTTGAAGTTGCTTTATTGCGCGGGGCCTACTACTTCGCGGGCAGAGCGCCCGGGTTCGAGAAGAAGGCGTCGGCCGGAGCGCTGGGAGCGGTGCCTGGCTCGTTGGTGGACACCGAGGCACGGAAGCCTCCGGCGTCGGCGACGTAATCCACGCGGCGGTAGATTCCAAACGCGTCCGTGTAGCCGTACGAACCCGTGCGTGAGTTAGTCTCGTCGCTGGTCTCCTCGTGGTAGTGGTGGCCACCCTCGATGGGGCTCACCGTGTCGTAGCTGAAGTGGTACGGCTGTGGAGGCTGCGCATCAGTAACAGAGATGAAAGAACAGAGCAGTTAAAGGTGAAAGTCAGTGGATAGATTCTGGAATATGCCGCCCGGCCGCGCGTGGTCTAGTGGCTAAGGTACTTCGCTGCTGACCGCAGGTGGCGGGATTCGATCCCGGCTGCGACGGTTGCATTTCCGATGGAGATGGAAATGCTCTAGGCCCGTGTGCTCAGGTTTGGGTTCACATTATAGAACCCCAGGTGGTCGAAATTTCGGGAGCCCTCCACTACGGAGCCTCTCATAATATAATGGTGGTTTTGGGACGTTAAACGCCACATATCGATCAAATCTACAATATGGCCACGTGTAGGTCGGCGAAGACATTAGAGTTCACTCAGACTCACTCAAGATATATGTATTGCTCCCAGGACTCACTCGGCCTCAGATTCAACAAAATTTCCCTCAACCAGATTCATTCAGATTCAGACTCGCAGTACTCTTTCTAGACCAGACGCACCCGCAATCAAACCAACCAGCATAATAAATAGCCATACACACTCATGATTTCACCTGAATATCACTCCCCCTGAGTGCGCCGACCTTGAGAGTTTGTTAGCGCGAAATATAACTTGTTCAACCTAGGTCTCAGTGCTCTTTAACGGCAATACCTAACGTCAAGGGTGTTCTAGAATGTGCCTTTATATTTGGTACATTGAAGTACGAGTTATCAGAAATTTCATTTCAGTAACGAAGTTTTTATGAAATACACGATTCGCACAAGATAATCAAACCAAAAACGTCTCATGAAAGACATTGTGGTGTGAGGTCATGGCACGTGGCACGTCCCTTCTCAAATCACGCCGTAGATCAACTAATAAGAGCTAGCGCAAAGGGAATACATCTTTTAAATTCTTGGGTACAAAACTTACGTCGATATAATTCTAGCAGTAAGGCTGAAGATGAGTGGATAAGAATAAATCTCAGCGATGAAAGTTGGAGTTTACGCTGACTCACAAACGAAATTTATTCTGCGGTTATGGCTCACTCTAACTCAAACTCATCAATGTTTAACTCAGCCGAACTAACTTCGGCTCAGACTTACGATAGCTGTCCTTAGGTGAACTCACTCGGACTCAAACTCACCAAAATATTATTCACCCGGACTGAGTCTAATCGAGTTGACTCATGCGCGGATTTGCCGAGCAATGTTTAGAAAACTAGTACTACTCGTGCTGGGCGCAATAGTTGATCGAGAAAAATGTGCATCTGTGGGAGTGTCATCATTTTCTTGTATACTCGTATTAGTGACGAAGGCATTGCTTCGTGGAGGGAGTAAGGTAAGCACGTCTCGGCCTTAAATAGAGGCCTGGCAGGCATAAGCATTAGAGTGTCGTTCTGTCTTGCATCACATGGCATAAAAAATTGGCAGACCCCACGTGCAGAGGGAATCGATAATATGCGAAGCACGAATGAGGAACGGTGATAGGTCACTTTCAAATCAGCCCAACGTTGCGAGCCGGAGATAAATTGTGCCATACATGACTTCCATGTCATTATTATTTTACTTAGACGTGTCATTTACCTTCGTAGTCTACTCACGTCACCTCGAACTAAATTTTGTATATGTGGAGCTAGCGAAAGGGCCTCGCGAGCGGCCCATACGCGGAGCATGTAGTCACGTTTTACATGACATGCATATAATTAGTATCATGTTTGGGCCTGTCATTTACTTTCGTATTCTGTTCACATCACGTTATACCAAATTTAGTATATGTGGAGCTAGCGAAACGGCCGCGAGCTAATCATGAGCATGGCACATTGTCATGTTCTTACATGACATGCATGTCATAATTATCATGCTTGCACCAATCATATACGTTCCTCATCCATTGATGCCACGTAACACCAAATTTGGTATACAAGGAGCTAGCCGAACGGCTGCGAGAGCATTATGAAAGGCTCAATACTCTCCGACGTAACGTTGACGAGCGCTCAGGCTTGGCGCAATGACGCTACGCTAGCAAAACGCAACCGGCAACCGGCGCGAAATGCAACATGCTACATTTCGCACCGATTACGTCACGCAGCTCTACCCAGACAGCACTGCGTCTGCCTCCCTTCGTGATGGAGGGACGCCGGGCACTCAAACGCGCATGCGTCAAAGCAACACAGCGCGGCGCGCGCTTGCGAGTGTATGGCAGGCAGATTGGTGCCTTGTGCGGCATCGCCGGCTTGACGCAACGAAACGAAACGAACGCCGGCGTGCACGCGTGCAGGGTTCACGTCGAAGTGTATTGGCGCCTTGAGTGTGGCATTTAGTCATGTTTTTACGTGACACGCATCTCATGATTATAATGTCTACACCTGTCACATACCTTCGTCATCCAGTCACGTGACGTAACACCGAATTTGGCATATGTGAAGGTAGTGAAACGGCCGCGAGCTCATCACGAGTGTGGCATGTGTTGATGCTCTTACACGACACGCATGTCATGATTATCACGTTTGGACGGGTCGTTTACCTATGTATCCGTTCGCGTCACGTAATACCGAATTTGGCACATGTGAAGCTAGCTAAATGGCCTCAAGCGCATCATGAGCATGGCGTGTAGTGATGTCGTTACATGACACGCATGTGATGATTTTGATGTTAGGGTCTGTCGCTTGTGTTTGCCATGCAATCATGTCATACCATACCAGTTCTGCAACATATCATGTGAATAAAACCACTGCAAGAGCAGCAAGACCGTAACATGTAAATCATTGCATTCATGACATACATGTCAGGAGTTTCATGTTATGACTAGTCAGTTATGTTCGTCATACAGTCATGGTAAATCATACCAAGTTTGGTATCGATGCCATTAACCAAATGGCCAGGAGAGCTAAAAGTCGTAGGCGGCTAGATAGATAGATAGATAGATAGATAGATAGATAGATAGATAGATAGATAGATAGATAGATAGATAGATAGATAGATAGATAGATAGATCATGGGGAGCACCCGCATAGTGTGCCACCCTCTGGCATAGCCAAGACGTATTACATGGGACACGTCGTCAGCGACTCCATCATCATGACTTATTTGACCTTAATTAGCCGCGGATAACAATATTATTGACTCGCTTCATCATTGCACATGTACTTGACCGGCGACCTGTTGCGGTATAGTAAACTGGTAACGAAACCATACGCGAAAGTTCGAATGGTGATCCCGGTGGGGCGGCTGCATTTCCGATGGAGGCGAAAATGTTGTAGGCCCGTGTGCTCAGATTTGGGTGCAAGTTAGAGAACCCCAGGTGCTCGAAATTTCCGGAGCCCTCTACTACGGCGTCTCTCATAATCATACGGTGGTTTTGCGAGGTTTAACCCCCACATATCATTATCATCTTCAAAGTTCGAATTGTGTTAAATAATAAATAGACAAATGGCCGCTTTATCATTTGAGTTTCCACACTGATATACGCACCAAATTAGCTCAACAATACGGTTATAACAAATGACTAGATCGATTCGCCGTTTTTTTATCATCTGCATTATCAATACAATGATAATCCCAGCCTTCTTCATCTGCAGCAGTTTTTTATCGAAAATTTATTGATAAACGCGGCCTGAGAGTTCAAAACTAAGCGTCATAATACTCAACCCAGTTCAAACGGCCACATTAAATTGTAACTTTAGCATTGATTGGGGCTGATCTCATTGCAGGTGTTTGTTATAAAGTATAAGGGACAATTTTTCATGCCACCGATATCTTGCCTTGTTCGTACATAGGTTAGACATTTGGCACACTTAACCTCCCTGTTCTTTCTTGCATCTTTCTCTTTTTTGGCACACTTACCACGATTACGTTCTTGCTAGAGGTGAAATTTATACTCAGTCATTAGCCACCTCAGTGTACATCAGTTTACAGTTCTAGGCATAAAAATATTGCCTATAATATAAATTAAGAATGAAATGGCGAAGCTGAAAAAAATAGTATTCACTGAAGCTCTCATAGCAATTATACATACATATATTTATATATGGCACATCACTTAGGTTAGATCCCTTCTGGGAATGAATTTTGCATTTTTAACAATGCTCTGGAAAGAAGGTAGATGGCGCGTTCAAGTGCACTTACGTAAAAGGGCTCTTGGTAAACGAGCTGCGACATGGCGCAGGCCACAATACTGAGGAAGATGAGCTGAAAGAGAAAAAAAAACATTGCATTTAAGGTACACATAATTTTTATTCATAAACATTGGCATTTTCTCACGCGACTTGAAACTGCCCCGAGTAGGGCACACTGCTAGTTTTTTCATAAATTTCGTAGCTAAGACTTGAATGCATCTTTGATGCTCATCCAAATCTTCTGTTTTTTTTCCTTAGATCTTGCACCATTCTGATATGACACGAATATACATTTGCGTTTATGAAATTCATTTTGATGTTTGCGTTGTCATACGTTGTATAATAAACGCCACAAGATTACTGATGCAATAACGTACTCTCTCGTGCTGATCATTTAGTTTAGATTTGTTTTGCCTATGTATCTTTCTCTATACAGTGCGTGTAGACGGATAATATAAGGCCGTTCTCCAGCATACAGTCAATTAAATTTCACATATTCATTGATAAAGGTAAGCAGTCTTAGCCAGAGCTTACGACTGCCCAATGTCGTGCACGGCTCACAAGCACTCAAGCAAACTCTTGAAAAATATATGATTTGTTACTGTGAAATGGGGTATGTGTGACCAATGAATAATGTTACGAGCTATGTATTTGTCACATCAGCACTAAGAAAAAAGATAAAATTCTCCAATTATCTTAATTTATGTATAACATTACGAATGCTAGTCAACCCAAATATGTAAAGGGGACAAGTCCCTTGAAACAATAATGCTGCGTGATTCGAACAACAGTTATGGGCAGTACAACCGGCCTGCGACGCAGCAGAGAGACTTGGTCTTTTTGTTCCGACGTGGGAGCGGCTCGCAACGTGCTAAAGCGCGTTCTGAAGGACCAATTAAAATTTTTCCATCGATCCACTTAGCCATCATAAAAAAAAAGAAAATATTTTATCCGTTGATATGTTTTATTCCGCGTGATTTACGGTATGCAAGCATATTTAAGTAAATTATTCATGTGTAATGAATTCTGGAGAAATTACATTGCTAAATTGTTGTGAACCAATAGTAGTCGGATATGTTATTATGAAACCATTAGTACCCCTATCATAACGAAGTGCTCACAAACGCTTAGGTGTGCACAACGTATTTAAAATTATGTCTGGACTACCGAAAATAATCTCTAATACCATATTGAACAATGATTACTGGAAGAAACTGTTCTATTGATTAATACAACCTTGTGGTTTTTCCTATGCTAGCGCTACGCACGCAAGTGAAGAAAGCGCTTTGATTGGTGCACGAAAACGTACTCCCTGTCAAAGCAAATTGTGCGCATGTGATTATAACGTACATTATTTAAATAAGAATGGCCTGCATATGTTGCATGCTGTGGCAAGCAAAGGCTACGCAGGTTGGCTGAATGCGATGGTTTTACTTAAAAGAAGGTGAGACTAGCATGGATAATCTCCGATAAGAGGTAAATATTTCCTGCCAGGTGTCCCTCAGTGAGTATCACAAACGGTGGACATGCGATGATGTTAGCGCCCTTGATTTAGCGGTAATAAACAATATTCTACAGTTCCTCAGTCGACGTTGAACCAACGTACCATTTGCAGACTAGCATCACACATTCAAAGTGATCTTAGTTTAAAATTGTCCCCTTAATTGATGCCACAAATGTGGAAATTAACTAGCAATTATTAGAATCAAACTTTAAACTCCACCCAAATCAGCTTAAGCTCTAAAATACTACGCGTTTGTGATAAATGGGAATTGTCATTTCTAATTACAAAAATCTGAAGCGTTAATGATGTGGACGTTATACAAAAATTTATGCTAGCCTCGTAAAAGGTAAATGCAAATCTTAGGCAAACACTTGCTGTCGTTGGTTACCGAGGAAGGGTGTTTGAGGGCGGCACACACATAGTTATATTACCTCACCAATATCGCAGTCTTCCTTCAGTGTTCAAGAGGCGCCGGCTGAAATTATTGGGATGTCGTAATTTTTACAGTAATTAACCATAACCACTCACAGAAGAGTGTATTGCGGTTACATATTTGCTACAGAATGTTGCTTGTAATTTTCGATGCAGCTCCTTTAAGCCACAGTATACATTACGAGCAAGTAGCCTGTTCTTGCAGCACTTATCCATGTGAAAAGTCTTCACAAATGAATGCATAGATGGATAACATCTAAATAGTTAGGTTTTTCACTTGCGTATTGCTGTAGCTAAATGAAACAAGTCGATTACAATTTACTAATTTGTTTGCGTCAACAGTTGTCGCTTAATCCTCAAAAGCTCTTAGTTATGGAGTGAGGACACGTAGGAGTAGCAGGCGTTTCGTTGTACGTGAGCCTTGATTGTCTGCTCTAATTAATGAAATATTTCACTTGTACTACTGAAACAAAACCCTGTCATATTATGAGCTCATATTATTGAATAAACATTTAAAACTGACAACGCTCCCAAAGACTGTAGCGTAAAAAGCGCCAAGTCAGAGTGCTGAGTCGAGCTCTAAGCTGGAGTGCAGGTCACAGCTTCCGCCTGAACCCTTTTATAGGCGTAATTCATTGTGTGTTTGCCTGTTCTACCAATGGTATCCAGTGATATGAAGAGTGCGACACCGGTGGCCGATTCATGTTTCGTAAGCCTAGATGATACATCAGGCAAAGCGAAGAGCTGAAGATACCAAGACCCACTGGGAAACCATGGAGGGCTGTCTCACAAGCGGAGCATCGAGCGTACCGGACTTGTGTACGCATGGAAGAATCATCACACATATCGCCCGAAGTCTTGGTCGATCGTCTTGAAGCGGGGTAAGAAGAGTGGTCGCTGCTAAGCACTCACCTTTGCGAGCATTGTGTCTTCGTACGGGGGTGGCTTAGCCGCACACTGAACCAAATAACTCTGTCGCGGTTCGTCTCTCTAAAGGGGCTCTTTTATACCCTCACAATTGTTTCCAATGCCGTCGAGTGGTGCGTTACCGCGAATACGCCATCAATATTCCGCGCATCCGATGCTTCACATCCCCTTGACTTAATTTGCTTCTCGGGAGGAGCACCTGCTTTCAGGATTACGAACAGCCTTGCCCGGAGAATGCAAGAGGGTGGTGGTAAGGGGAGATTCAAAGACTGCATTAATGGGACCCTGTGATTCTCGGGGGCAGCTCTTTGTCTTTGTTTCACCCTCTCCGTCGCACCCTCTTTATCTGCGAAACAAGGTATAGGAAGAGGGGAAAGGCTGCGGAATCCTGCGTGTGCTGCTGTCGAGCTAGCGCAGGTCAATTGTTATGTGCCCGTTGTCACGACCGCGATCTTGCGCAACCACGGGAGCCCCCCCCCCCCCCTCCCTCGACTACACCATCGTCATCTCGGCAGCCTATTCTTTTGAGAGAGCGAGGGAGTGTCCTTTTTATCTTCGACCTGAACTGTGTCGTTCCACGACTTTTCCGGACTAGAAGTGCTGAGAGGCAGCGCATATCGGGAGAGGCACCCTTCAGATCGCCGTATAGTGGTAGTCGGCCTATTGTCTTTCCTCTGTTTTTATAAGTTTTTTTGTTTTATGGTTGGCTGCTTTCACCCCGAACAGTGGCATGCGCTACGGTTCGTACGTGCCCAACCACTGATAACCGAGCATCCCATGTGAGAGTGTAGGGGCATACGTTTGAACGAAAATACGATACCCCTCTCCTCTCCCCTGCTGAGGAAACGCCCGAAGCTGAGCACCCGTGTGTGTCTGCAGTGACGTTATGTTCTATGAAGAAGGGTACCGAGGTCTTGGTGGCATGTCGACAAGAAGCGCTAGAGAACATTGAGATTAGCGAATGCTTGCCGTTGAGGGCAGGGTGTGTCGAAAAAGAAAAAGACGCCAAAGAAGGTCGTATGTCATTTCGGTGAGGCTTTTGTATTCAATCGTGATACAATCTGTATGCACCTTCGCAAGAGCTTCGGCTGCGACAGCAGCTCACCGAGCCATGCGCTATGTCTCCCGGCTTCCGAATACAGTTGAAATGGAGAGACAGAAGGCTGGTGCCAAGAGCTCGCCGCATACTTGGCATTGTTCTTTCCACAGGAAACGTCCTTAGAGGACGCAGAAAACGCATACAGCACCGACGTTGTTACAATGGTTAAAAAATCGGCGTAGAACTGCCAGCACTACATGCGCGTATGCGGTTGTGTTGAATAATGCCATCCTACTGGTAGAATCCTTATCTCCGTTATTATTCACATATAGATGTAAATAAACCATGTTGCTCGTTCTGGCGAAGCAAGATTTAGGTTCTTCTAAAACAAATCATATAAAAAAAGAGTGAATACCAAACAGACGGATACTTAAGCATTGATGTTGCACCAACGCAATCAGGGCCACTAATTGAGCTTTGTTTCGTCTATGATGATACTGTACATTACGGCAAGAGTTTTTAACTGATAGTTCAAGAGTAAACTCAATGCTTAAGAAAAGAAACACTAAATCTTGTTTGACACGCTCTCGTTCACTTTGTTCACATGATTTGACAGTGCGCACATGATTTATACGGTACCGTTCACACACAAAAATTTTACTTCAACTTGATTATCAGTCAGCTTGTGACAAAATTGCTATACTGTGGTGATCAAGATGCCACGGCTCAACTTTCTTTATTTTTACTGTACATAAATGAGTGGCGTAAATCTACTTCACAACTGTTTTTATTGTTGGGACGATATTACGTTATAGCGTGTTATTTGTGAGAAAACTTCGGCTGCCTTCTTCTACTTTATTTTTTCAGTGCTCTTAGGATGAGACCGAGTCGTCTGCCGCGTACTGAATTGATAGAAGGAAGGCTTCCAAGACTTATTACCATCACTTGGCTCTTTGAAATGGTGAGACAATTTAATTTATAATTTTTCAGGGTACCAGAAGCACCAACACTTCTGCGCCTGTTTCCGTGGCTTTATATTTGCATTGCACTTCGTCGTTTCGTGTCATATTCGACACACGGACATATTCTGTAATGTGCACCATACGTCATCTTATGCACGAGTATACACATGAACAACTGGCAAGTCTGATTGTTCACAAAGGAACCCATAATTGCCCAAGCCCCTTGAATACTGAAAACGGTGGATTGCGCATCAAGCGTTTCGTTACATCCGTGTTTGATTGCCAAAAACATAATGATCGACGCCCGTGGCGTTGGGGTGCTAAATCCGTTCTCTATCGGCATGGCCTGAACTATCTATGCAATTATTTGTAGTGCTAAAAAATCGCATGAACCACAATAAAGATCTAGAAGTGCACACGTGTATGAGTAACTTGTCGATAATGAATGGCTGCATTAAAAATGAAACGTCTGCAAGGATAGGGGAACTTACCAGCATAATAGCAGACTTTTTCAACATGGAACGGTTGGAAAGACCATTAGGGTCACGCTGGTCATTTAAATGGAGAAAATGTCTTGTGAAGGTGCTGTCATGTGTCATGGGGGGTATAATACGTTGTACTTATGCTGAGGGAAGTTTATCAGTCTTTATCAACCTCTTTGTTAGAAACGCCAATACCTGGTCATATACGCAGACATGACCAGGAATTTACCAGACATGACCAGGAATACGCAGACATGACCAATATCCACTATGTTGGATATTGTAACAGCATTTTCGACAGTTAAATTGCGGCCGCATAAACCACGCTTTAGTAGAAGCTCCGAACACTACACTTCCTTCCTTGAGTCGAGTTCAGTGACATCTTGCTTTCCATAACAGTGATATTTTTTCCGCATTGCTATACTAAATTTCAGTGCCTGTAGCACACACTTTCAAAGACGAAGCGCTACCGCAACAATCGAAATAAGAAAATATAGCGCATAAAGGCAGTAAGTTCGACTCAAGTTAGACGTGTGCGGCACTTACTACTCCAAACACTACTGTTGCGGGTACGGTAGTTACTCCGAACGTGTGCTGTAGTGTAGCTACGGAATTGGCTGTGTACGGGAGACGTGTATAGCACATACAGGCATATATTCAAGATAGACGTGTACGGTAGCTAAAAAGTACACCCAAGGCAGTCTATTGTGATACCAATTTCTCGCTAGAAAACATATAAAGTGACGACGTATATACTCTCCTTTCTTCGGACATCATGTCTGTCCGAGCTTTGATCAAAGGCACCACCAACACTGTCGTCTTGTTTCTCGCCTCTTTGCCGTGACTACTAAGCGTGAATTTCGGATGCGTTCATCGTTCAACACACGCATCTGACCGTGAAGAATGTTTTACGTGCGCACTCGTGCGTGCATCTCTGAACGCAAACATAGCCGTACTTTGACGTGCCCGTTCACTGCGATGGGTGGTCCGATGCTCAGTGATGAGGAAGCGCCCAAACCCTGTTTGTGTTTGAGCTCTATATAGTCGATTTCTTTGGTTGAGGATCCTGATGCGTGAAGAACCGTGTGCTCGCAGAACCCTGCAATGGCATCAGCGGAAGGTCTGTCTTTGATGGTCTCTATTGATTGCGGATCGAAAACGTCCCGACAGACAGCCGAAGTATTCTGATGACGGAGATCACTTGCCCTCAGGCAGTGGGACGAATGAGCGCAATCTAGTCGCGCAACGGACAACGAAATGACTGCGCGCTCACGCTGCGAATTATGGCATCGCCAAAAAGAAGAAAGGCAAGCATGCGCGTAGAACAATTCTGGTGTGCGCACCTGATGTCATCGGGACGTGCAGGGTCGACAGGGCGCCGCCAAGCCGTGCATGGCATTGCTATGCCGCCGCTCGAAACCACGTCTCGTATACAGAACAGTGCACGACTGGCAAACGAAGGCTCGGTCTGGAAAGCGAGTGCAAGGCCGTTGAGGCGGAATCGTTAATTCATCGTTTTGTTCGCAGATGCTGCGAAGTATTTTTATTCTTGAACGAGGCACCATGACGAGATAAGAGCACAGGAAAGAAAGCGCGTTTAGCGATTCGTGGTGGATGGTAATGGAATATCTGATAAGCAAAATACGTAGCTAGGAAGGGTTGCGTTCGCCGCGTCGTAAATTCGACCACCGGTTGTATACAACTGCTAAGAAAGGGAATCCGGGAGAACAAGTTAACGCATTTGAGCAAGTGAATCTCCAACATAACATACAAGAGAAGTGAACTCATGAATGGCTTGGAAGACTGAAGTGAAATACCATTCACTATAACAATGCCTATTAGACAACTAGAATGTACGAATTGATGAGCTAGTTCGTCTGGCATAAAAAAAGCGCAGATAATAAAAGTCCGAGCAAGGCAACAATAGAGACGAAGCATTTTCTCGACACTTTTTTTCTTGTTTCTTGTTTTCTGTTATTTGCTTTATATTATCTCAACCAGTCTGTCAACTTCTCTAGCTCGAACGGGTCAACGAACGGAAAAGTCGGAACGTGAGCGGACAACGGGCTATTTACTGTGCAATACGCGCCTTCTAATCATGTCACTAAAGCTGATCAGCGCTGTATTTAGTTATTGAAGACGTATTATCACCACGTATGTTGATTGATGAGGGGTACTCTGCTGCCAAGAGTGATCACGTGCACATCTTTCGCGAAATAGCTACGGCATCTGCCTCGCGCTACTCTTGCCAATTTTAGTGCAACGTGCATAGACTTACCGCCGCTTGCGTTATAGAAACTACAACTTTACCACCCAATCATTCTTGGCTGTGAGCTTCGGTGGTTTTAGTTTCAGAAAGTGTAACAAACAATTGTAGTTCTGCATCACATTGTTCTCTTTTTAGTGTTGTCTTTACGGACATGATCAATGAATCGTAAATATGCCTAGGTATCTCGATTACTACTCAACCGTTGAAAGGATATTGGTGCATATAGTGAAGCCAGAATAGAGTGACCCATGTCCAACATTTCTTACGCACAGCTTGCCCTGTCAGATTATGTTTTGTCTCTGTGGTGAAAAAGGGTTGTACGCTCAATTTCGCATCGAGACTCTCGTTCTGGGAGCAAATTCACTTGGCAGAGGTGCTTACGCATGTATATCATAGCTTTCTTTCCTAGATTTCGACAACGGTGTGGCGAATTGCTCATCTCTCAGGTTGTTATCCCCAATTCCGTGGGGAAGCGGGGAATGTGCGCACCACGGAACCGTTTACGAAAAATGTTGGGTGATCTACTGCATCGCTCATTCGTGCTAGCGTGTCAACCGTTTATAAAATATGCAAATGTCCTTATGACGGCACCGTGCTAGCACAAAAAGCGAAAGCTGCAGTTCCTGGTTCTCTCGGGTCACCCTTGGTGGCCGAACTTCGTTTGACAAAGTGAATGAGTTTTCGGTCGGGATCTTCCAATGTTCATCAACGCGCGCCATCTTTATTTGATGAATGGCTTTGCTCCAAACAATATCTGTGTCAATCTGAGTCTATACACTGCATCGCTTAACATTTACAATAACTGCAACAACTTGCCTAACATTATTCCCTGCTAAAAAACGCATAAATTCCACGAAGGATATTATGTTCACAGTGGCGTAGCAAATAATTTAGTTTGGCTAACTTATACACGTTGGTAAAAACATATTCGTGAATATAGAGTAATGTGACAGTGTAAGGGACGAAATTATTATGAAATCCCTCATCCGTAATGAAGACAACGACACTGATAGTTGCGTGCATGACATGTCGCTATGGCATACTATTCTCCTTTAGCCCCCACAGCGATGAGATTGGGCAAGGAAATGTATCTTGCGCAAACGTGTCGACCTTCGCTCGTACGTACTGCTCACTTTCGTAACAACTGATCTTCACTTTTTAGGTAACGTGAGCGTTGCGGCTAATGATTTGCAGTGGTTCCACTAAGGAACGATCCACCAAGCGGAACTCGACACATGAGACACGAGAGGTTTTCTTGTCCCTGCTGAACGTAAAACGTGAGATGTGTCAATTCGCGCTTCGCCCATTACTCCTGCAAACAACCACGCTCTATAAGTCAAACAATGCCCCGCACATATATAATCTGAATGACGGCGTTTGTTTGAACCAGCGCTTACCGAGGAATGCGCGCAGTGCGGATAAAAGGATAGGACATGTTAGAAGGGGTTACGGCTGTGTGAACAAAGTTCGTGAGAAGAATCGTGGTTGAATGGACACTCGTTGTGGGCCTAAAGGTAACTGCTGACTGGCAGCGGGAATGCAAACAACGAAGAGAGAAGGCTGCGGGGTTGGCTTTTCTTCCGAGGAAGAGGCAGTGTCCTGGCCGCTGGAGAGGCTGCGCTTCTCCGGATCACACCTGCCGAGACCACGGGTGGCTCGCGTGGTCAGCAAATTGGCTGCACGGTTTGTCGTACGCTCCCTTGACGTAGCTCTGCGACGGGGGGTCGTCCGCTGCAGTCTTTTAAGTCGGGCTATCCCAAGTGAAACTATCGCTTTCGCCTAGACGACGGATGGCCAGGTTTATGAAATATATGCATGATGTTTACTTGTTTTTCTTCTTATGCAGTGCCTGTTGCTACAGAACGTATCTCGCGTAGTCTTCAACGTCCACAAGGTAGTGGTGACGCAACTGAAGTACAGTAACTGGCCTGCACACGCCCCTTTCAAACTTGCTTATGCGCGAGCGTGAGGAAAGTCGAGCGCTCGTGACCTCATGCTGAGTGTCGCCCGCGGAGTTGGATTAAAGGATTACACAGATGTGCGGCGGGTCTATGGCGCAGACTACTCTTCAGGATTGAAGAGAAGAATTAGTCCACGTTAGTGGAAAGCCTGAAGACTGTTTCGGAGAACGAACAATAGAGAAACGAGGCTGCTTTTTATGCGCAGACATTGTTTGCCTGGGAAGGACCAATTGCTTAACGACAGCCTGATCCTCTGGACATTGTAGCCGTTGTTCTTAATTATTCAGGAGTATAGCTGGCGTATATGGTTGAAGAAAATCATTCATACTTTGTCTACTTTAAACTGGGGCACGTAGGGGGGGGGGGGTGAATGTGCAAATTTTTCGCAGTGCACAGCTTTTCGCTTCATTGCCGAAACTCCTGCTGCAGGGGTAGACAATTTGTAAACAGCAGAATAAGATATAAAAAAGGCTGTCACATGTACGGGAGAGATATGTAGATAAAAGTGAGAGCAAGGCTGGCTCGTCAACTTAAACTGAACTGCACTGAAGGGAAGGGTAAAGTCAAAGATGAAAACGGAGTGGAGAGAAGAACAAGCTAGCACAAACACAAGTATGAAACAAAACGTGAGGAGTGGGAGTACTGTAGCATGTGCAATAGGCCTGTGCGATGCAAAAAAGTTTTATAAGGCCTAATAGATTTTCAGTTTCACGGGAGTTTGAGTCGACATTTTATTGCAGTTCATTACAACAATGACCGTCCTCAAAGCACCAGTATACTTCGACCATGGTGGATGGGCCTCCAGGCTTGACGATTTACCATCAAGAAACACCATTGCTGGGTCGCACCTCTTACAGCAGGGCTGCGTAGCTTTAGGCTTGGAACGCTTACTCACGCTCCACTTCCTAGACCTATTTTTACTTGCCGCGTTGATTTCGTCACCGTCGTTGATGTCATTATCAGAGTTTTCTCATTGAAGCTATCAGACTGATTCAGATTCACGTATATACGCTGACTTTATATAACGAAAATTGGTTTTCGGAAAACAAGTATAACAAGAGGGCGCCGCAGCCTTACCATAAGCGAATAATATTCTTCAAAACTATAGATTTGCAGTTTATTGAGTGCATATTCTTCATCTGCACATCATCAGTGTAATCATAACCGTCATCAATGTCACCGTCATGACCATCATTATCACCTATCTCAACAGCGTAGTCATGCCTCATTATCCCAATCATGTACGCTGTGTCGATTGACTCGCGAGTTCCGAGGGTGATCAAGCGTCGTCTAAACAAAGACGTCATAACACTTCAACTCAGCCTGCATGCATAAGAAAAAAATCATAGTGCAGCTATTTGAAGCGTGAAGGCTCTGAGTATGCTCAGTATTACAGTGACCTACTGGCGCAGTTATCAGACATTTTCTACGCATTGCATACCAAATGTGATATCACGTGACCCAACCTTCGCCAGACACGGCATGGCAAAGAGGCGTCACTTACTGTTAAGATAAAAAAAAGAGAAGAGCGTGGGTTTACTAATGCGAACACGGGCCAGCCCGCATCCGACGCTGCCGGCGCATTCCACGAGCCGGTTGTCTTCCAAGGGCAGCGGCTAACGACGCTGACTACTTTCGCATCACGCTGCCGTCAGGCGTCTGACCTGAATGGAGAGCTCCCCGATAAATAACTCCGCGCGTTTTTTTGACACGCTCGCCCACATAGGCAACCGCGCGAAAGCCATTTTGTCTAGAGACGTTTGTTTGACGTTTTCTTTAGCTCTGCCCGCATTGTTTTCTGTCGTATACCGGTCGCCTACGAGGTGATTAGGACCACACGAAATCCATCTACGTGATCTTATTTCCTGGTTCCTTCACGCTTTCGACTGTGCGTGTGCGCAATGAAAGTAGTGTTCAATCGAAGGTTCGTGGCACAGTTATGACCAAGCGCCTAACTTTTTTTAATTTCTTTTCCGCTTGACCGTGTGATCGACGTGTACGCCTTGTTTGCAAGTGTCTTTTAATTAGTGCCAACACGAAAGAAAGAGACAAAGATGGAAGGAAAGACGGCGAGGTTAACCTGACACACGTCCGGTTTACTGCCCGGCGTAGAGGGAAGGAATAAAAGGGGCGAAGAGAAAGCCAGAAGAAGAGAAGGAAAGAGTGATACACATAATCACGAGCAGATTTGGTGTAGAACATCCAGTCTACAAGAACTCGCTCAGATTTGTTGTGCTCAGGTACTTCAGTAAAGCTTTAGTTGCTTTCTACGCTACTGAAGCACACGTCCAAGGTCCTGAGAACCTTCTGTCCGAGAATGATATGTTGTGCGGTTGGTTCAAAACTACTCGAAGTGGGCATTGCTGGGCGTCATAGCGAGCGCAGCTGCGCAGGACGGGTTCGATGGTCTGTTCAGTTCCGCAGGGGTCACATGTTGACGAGTTCACTATACTGATGCGAAACGAGTGCGCCTTTGTTGGTGCAACACGCAACCAAAGGCGGCATTACACATCGAATCGGAGTGGATATTTGTGATGGTAGCGGCAGCTTGAGCGAACAATAAATTTGTCTAGGTGACATCTTTGGAAGCTGGTAGACGACCAAAACGTGCGTGTAAAATTTCGAGCCAGCAAAATAAGTCATCTTGGGGCATCAGCACTTAATGGAGGGATCGCCACGATACTGGATCCTTTATGAACTGAGAGGGCTGCATCTTACGCTAATTCATTCCCAGTAATACCTATATGACCGGGTAGTCACTCATAACCGATATCATGTCCACTTGCTTTATCTGTATGATGATAAATTATTGCTCAATGCACTAATTGATCATTACTCCTCTTATATGACAAGCTGCAAGCTCTGGAGTGCTGCTTTCGAATCACAGAATATGAGGCACCTCATTAGACGATCTTCAATTATATATTGTAAAGTGGCTCTCGTAGCCACAAGTTTTGCAGCCGTAGACGTCGCTCACGGCAGTTTAAATTTGTCTCTCATTGTTGCATCAGAAACTACGGCTGGGCCTGATGAGCTGCTGTACAAAACCGACCCATCAGCATATATCTGCATTTGACCCGACTATGTCGCATGTAATATTAGCAGCGTGGCTTGCTGTAATGCTACTCTGGAGTGGTCGGTCTTCTTCCTGATACCAGGTATTTCTAAGCGTACATGTGCCTGGTCGAGGCACGACAAAGGACTACACAGAAGAAGAAAAGGGTATACTAAATTAGGTATGCTCATTCCTTCCCAAGAGGATCTTGCTTTGTGAAGAGGCATGCTGAATTGCAATGTCGACGACGAAGCTCTCTGCATCACGTCTTTTTTACTCAGAGTGAAGACGTGTCTGACGCTTTATTTTACATGGCGTTTTGTTAAAGAACTATACTCACTGAATGCGTTCATAAAGGCGCGGAATCCACCATAAAAGCTGGAAAGTATTGTTCTGGTCTCAAATTATTTTACATGCCTATACGTACTGATTACCTATCTATCACATGAGCGCTTATTAGCGAATACTTTCTTATACGAGTACAGGCATGCAACTTTTAACACGAGAGTGTTGTATGCCGGAGTCCACAGGGAGTTTAATGACGTTTTCCGTCACGGAAACACGTTAGCGAAATACATATGACCCCATGGCAAATAAACAAGTAGCATAAGTTGGAGTCGAACCCACGACCTACAAATCCGCTGTGGTAGATGGCGGACACTTACCGGAAACTCTACCAAGTTCGCCACAGTGACACACGGAGGAGGCTTCACGAATGCGTTTTTCATCTCTCACACCCCAACGATAATATCTGTGTTTTAGCGTCGGGAAACCACGATATGACTATGAGTGATGCTGTAGTGGGAGCTTCGCAAATTTCGACCATCTGGGGTTCTATAACGTGCAACTAACTCTATAAACACGGGCCTCGAACATTTTCGCCTCCATCAAAAATGCAGCAGCTGCAGACGCGATTCGATCCCACGACCCTAGAGTTTGCAGTCGAGTGCTCCTACCCCCCCCCGGGGCCTTATCTGTCACACTTTCCTGTCACAGTGCTCTTGTTTCTCGGTGTGGTTTCTCTGAGTGGTGCAGTGAAGTATGCCTGGCCTCCACGATAAGCTTCTGCAACGTACCGTTGCAACGGTTGTTTCATTCAACGTATTACAAAAAGTGTTTTTGATAACGCAATAACACAAAGCGAGGTGGATTTTTAAACCTAAAGCTTAATCGTCACATCTATTCGTATTTATTGCGAAGCTTATTCACATCTATTGCGTCACATCTATTGCGTCACATCTATTCCTATTTATTGAGCATTGCGAAGCTGGACAGCTTCGCAATGCTCGCCTAGCTGTCAAAGGGCCTTTCCCACTCGAACGGTGAAGAGTCATGGCCAAAATAAACGGGGGCGGCGATGAGCGTCGAGTTTCTCGCTTTAGGCCAGCCAAAGTGTGGTCGTTCTTTTAGTTCTTCAATATTCTGCGGGATGACGGCTTCTGCTTAAGCTCATCGTCCAAGCACAGACGCACTTCTGGCCGTCACATAACTTTTTCTGACTATACGCTCTCAGCATATAAACGGAAAGTCCTGGAACGCTAGCAACAGCGCTTTGACGGAGTCAAACACGGAGGCCACGAGCAGTGCAACATGGTCTCGGTTTAACATATACAAACTGCGTAACCTCTAGTACCTCGTCGTAGAGCAAACGTTCAAGCGTTTCTGTGTTGATTCACTTTCGTGTTATACCGATTCACATGACGCAATTACTGACCACGTTTTTTTTTATTTTAGTAAATGGGGTTCACCCTTACAATAATGTTGTGTAACAACCTACATGATGACAATAAGACGCGAAAATGACTACAATGCAGAGCCCTGGACACACTTTCACAACTGTTGTGTAATTATGAGACTTGTTTTATAAAGAAAATTTATTGTATACGCAGACATTGTTTGATAACTAGCTCGCTTGTGGTTGCGTATTCGCATTCAATGAAAGAGGCCACGAATTGTTGTTTGCGTTAGTATTTAAAACACCATACTCCAAATCCTTCTTTACAACTCTTTCCATCAAGGTGCTCAGCCAGCCCCCTAATTCTTTAAAGAAATAGATTTATGACATATAACTTACTTGCAGGCGACGACAAATCATTTCTGCATATTTAGAGAACTAACCACATGACTTCAGTGATTACAATTAGAGTTTATTGTACTGCTTTACGCGTATTCTCTATTCTCCCCGAGGTGGGTGTCTTCCTTATTCCAAAACATCCGTGGCATGCAGCCGATGCCCCAGCCCTGTCCACCGACTGGAGCTGCTTCCCAAGGTTTAGTGAGGTCATGAATGCCTCATATGGCTGTTCTGGATTTCGTTGTACGCTCAGTTCGTCTACGGGTAGAAACAGACAGAAGAAAGGAGAGAGACAGAGAGAGAATAAAAAAAAGAAAAAACAAACATTTAGAAAGCAAAACGAAGCGAGAAATAGAAACACAGAGAAAGAAAGGGAAGAATGACAAAAAATATATAGTGTAAAGAGTGAGAAAGACACAGGAGGAAATAGAACATGAAATAAGAAAGAAAATAGACTTAACACAAAAAGACGAATAAGAAGGGCCGACAAGCTCCACTGTTTATACGGTTTAGAACCACTAGTGCGAAGCAGTATTACACTTTTGATGGGCAAAGCGCGGGAGTAAGTAGTTTTCGAGTGCAATTTCATATATCCGTGGGCACCGTTATTGTCAAATATCTCTGTCGAATGACAGATGCGTCTCACTAAGTAAAAGAGACGAAAGGGACTCGGCGGACTTGGCTCTCTTTTTTTGAATATCAAACACGGGCACCCTCTCCCCGCCCTTTTTGCCCCCTTGTGCACGCGCTAAGCGTGCGGCCTCATCTCGGCGGTGGCCTGATCATTTGAACATGTCGCCGCGTCAGCGAGCCCTCTACTTTTCTCGGCCACCAAGCTGGCTGCATATTTCATTAATCATTGATATTTCGACAGCATTCATGTGTTACTCGATGAAAAGTTTAAAAAAGTGTAATAGTTCAACGTAGTCTTTGACGTGGATTCCTATATTTCCGGTGTTACGAAGACATAACAACACAATCTTGCGAAGACGGAACAACACAAAGATACTTTTGATTTTTTTTTTCATTCATTCTATATGTACCTTTGTGAATTGGTAAAAAGTTAGCAAACGAAGGGCGTGCTGAAGCCGACGTTTCGACAAGCGGACTAGCTTTCTTCAAGGCTGCAGTTTTCAAGAAGTCCACTTGTCGAAACGCCGGCTTGAGCACACCCCTGTTTACGAATTATTTCATCACGAGCTTCCATCTTCTCCTGACTTCTGCCTTCCTCTCTCTTTTTGTCTGTGCGGATGCAGGCGGAGGGGGGGGGGGAGGCAGCAAATGTTATCGTTGCATGAACGCCTTCAAGACTTTACGATTGGTATCTCTCCGAGGCCGATCACAGTTGACCTCGGAGTAACATTGGCGCGCAGTCGGCGAGTGTGAGATGAAGCGACAGGAGCTAAGTTTTAATGAATTACAACTTAGACGCCAGAAAGGAATATGCAATTTGAACTCCTTATTCGCATTCAATGCGCATATAGGCATATTGAAGCAGAATAATGCACGCTTCTCAATAGAATCTTCAAAACCATGCTGAATTAAGCTACGTGGAATGGCATATTGTATAAATGAACGCCGACATACAATTATGCCAAGGAAACTATAGGGGCATTATTAGAAGTAATTGTTACGTAAAAGCGAAGTAGATGAAAAGATGACTTCTCATCTGCGACCTGCGAATAATGCGTTCGATGCTCTACCAAGTGAGCTATCATGGTGAATATCCCCTCATACACTTCTAATGTGCCCTATACACTTATTGGTATATTTGTCTTTGAGTTCTCGGTATTATTGTTTCTAACAAAGAAAACGAGCGCTTAAATTTACTTCTTTTCTTTCATACTGTGTAATAGGTTATTCCAGAGAAGGCTAATGTGAGGCAGCGCATCACTTCTCACCGAGCAATTTAAACTTGTTCCACACATTGTTGGATAGAATTATCGACAGCAAGAGCTGTTGGCACTTTACTGGCTGCAATAATGGTTCACCACGTGAATATTACCTTGCGCAAAAGTGACCTTCGAGTAAGATAGCTTCCTTACTCAACCAAATCACTTCCACCTAGCTGGCTTTCTTCCTCCTTTAGCTGCTTTCCTAGATTAACCCTGTCGGCCATCCCCTAGTTTAGTTAGTAATAAAGTTGTTATTTCTTAGTTTAGTGATAGCTTGAGTTAGTTGGAATGAAGAAGACAAGACAGGCGAGTGCTTCTCCTAGTCCATTTTCTCATCTTCGTCCTCGTATTATGCCACAGCCTTGATCCTGTTTCTTTTGCACCACGAATGGTAACTTCCGTAGGTAAGAGATTTATGAGGACCCTGAAGCGAGCCACCAATACTTCACCAGAGACCACCAAAAAAGAGTGTGTTGTTGAAAGCGATAAAATGACCATTATCAAGCGTTTTCATGGTGTGTCACATTGTCTAAAGAGATCACAAGCAAGGTAGAGAACCGTGTCCTGTTTTTTTAAGCTTAATCAATTCGCCAGCTCTTGTAGGGTTAGCTAAAGCTGTGTTCACTCCCACAGGTGGGAAATAGGTTCTTCATCAGTGATGATAAGGGCTGCAGCGCGAGCACGAAGGTGCTAGAAGAAACGTAAAACGAAAGGCGAGGCAAGGAAAGCAAAGAGGACAGATGGCTTTCCTTGGCTTTCCTTGCCTCGTCTTTCATTTCACGTTTCTTCTAGCACCTTCGTGCTCGCGCTGCAGCCCTTATCACCATGGATTCTAACCAACTAGCCCAAATAGCCGTTCTTGTTCTTCGTCAGGTAGT
This sequence comes from Rhipicephalus microplus, assembly GCF_043290135.1. Taxonomy (NCBI): domain Eukaryota; kingdom Metazoa; phylum Arthropoda; class Arachnida; order Ixodida; family Ixodidae; genus Rhipicephalus; species Rhipicephalus microplus. Next base: position 192,689,824 of record NC_134700.1, read on the forward strand.
GGTGGTGTTTAGAGGGAGGGGGCGCAAATTTTACTTCAGGGCCTCTCCGCTCTCACAGACATCCTCTCAGTGAGGCCCATCCGAACAGAGGAAAACTCAAAGATGATATATTAGCCCTTGCCATTCCTCAATCATCAAGACATTTACTCTTTCTCCTTCTCACTTTCATTCTCTCACTCTGGACTTCACGTCTGCTGACCTTAAGGTTACGGGTTCCATCTTGGTCGTGGCGGTCGCAATTCGATAGAGGTGAAATGGCAGAAGCTCATGTGCTGTGCGATGAAACGGCATGTTAACAAACACAACATGGTCGAAATCTTTGGAGCCCCCAACTACGGCGTTTTTTCATTATAATATCATTGTTTTGGAATGGGAAATCCTACAATTATTGTTATTATTACTGCCGTAAACTCACAAAGACCAAAAGGGAGGGAGGGAAGGGGGCGGGGCCAAACATTTATTAACGGCGTTCATTATTGATTTCGCACATATTCTATATCTTTACTCATGTAAAATAAAACTCAGGCTAACTTATAATAATGATAATAACAAGAAGAATATTAACAACAACAACAACAACAACAATGATAACAACAACAGCAATGATAACAACAATAATAACAGCAACAATAATAATAATAAAACGAACATGAATATCAGCACCTGGTATAGGTGGGCATCATAGGTCAAACTTATTTTCTAATAGCGACTCGTATGCGAGCACTAGCCTTTTTACGGCTTTATTATGCGGGTAGAAGCATGAAATAAATGTGGTAACACGTTTTGTGCTAATGCATAATTGTATGCAGTGACATCATCCCCTTTGGCGCACTATATTTTTGCCAACTAATTATCGCGGCATCCATAGGCGTGTTCTTGGGTGTTTGTCCTTTTTTAAAAAAGTTCTTGCGTTACACTTCCAGTGTGGAAACTTTCACTCTCGAAGACAGTTAACGGCACACACGCAGCACACTCGGGCACGCAGCGTGTTTCGCTTCCATAGAATATTGCAGATAAATTAATGGACAGATTAGTGATGCCTACATTCCACGGTTGTAGATTTTTGTGCAGTGACCAATCAGTGGAAACAATATTGCCACAAACAAGTAAATAACAATATTTCTCGCCCCTAATGCCACCGGGGGTGCTTGCTTCATGGCTGTGAGTAATGTGTTGTGAGTGCGGAGAAACTGAATGCGAGATATCGTAGCCATGGGTTGATATGACCGTTACTTCTTACTGCGTGTGTGCACAGTCTGTGCGAATAAGCTGAAAGATAAATCATGTCGCTCACTGGGGTTCCGGTTTGAGCGCTGCTCCTCAGCAAGAAAAAAACGTGGTGGCCACGGCCACTGCGGGCCTGGAGGTCCAGTTTGTACCTCGGGCGTCTCTCAATAAAATTGATTGAAGCGTGATCTTGTGTGCGAAGTCGATTCCAAGAAGGCCGCAGTTAAACTCATAAGTGTGATAGCGATGATGTGACTGCCAAGCATTTCATGTGAGGGGCGCTAAGCAAAATCCCCTTTGCATATAAAATAACTTTGTCAGCTTGCACTGCTTGTGCAAGGCTGGAATCATCAGAGGAGCTTGTGATCACCAAGTTTCTTTCGGTTTTTTACGTGGCTCGTCGGCTCGGACTGCTTCAAAGTGAAGACCATGTCAGTTTGGCTTGAATTATTTGTTACTAGTTATCTGGGGCTTAATTAACAGACATTAGAACTGTTATGTCCTGGCTGGTGATGCTTTGATTGCACGTCGAGAATGAGCTCCAGTTTATTAGGCAAGGTAATGATTAGTATACAGATAATCAAGTTGATTGCTACTAGAAGGATTATTGGACAGGTTACTGATGCTGACATTGCATGGTTGTAGATTTTTTGGGAGTAATTACCTTAATCTTACTCTACAGAATTTCGATTGTCTTGGTTTTTAGTTTTATTAAATTACTGCACTTTCAATTATTCCGTGTTAATAACATGATCTTAATGAGTTCAGCCATAGCATTGCATGGCTTCATCATCACAATCTGAGTAAAATGCGGCATTACTAGATCGGCCTCAGCATGACTTGGTTTTGCATAGCTTGTTCATAGCATGTTTCGACTTAGCTATAGCATATCACACAGCCAATAACTAGTCAGCCGGTCACACGCGTGGGGGTTGGGTTGCCAGCAGACGAGGAAGAAAAGTACGATGAGGGCGGCGTTGATGAAACAACGCGCTGGAATGTATGTGCCGACCATGGTGGCTTTACACCTTGCCTTGGCCTTTACCTCTGCCCAAGGTATTGTGTGGTACTCTTCCGCAAGTTATATCAAAGGCTACGGTGCTGATTACTCTAAAAAAATTATTTAGTGCCTAGTTCAAACGCTTCAAAATACATATAAAAAGCCGGTACTGGTAAAAAGTTTTGTTAGTAAAAGTTTCTGACGCATTTCACCTATGGGTGCACTTCTGCACTCTGTGGAACGAGAAAGAAGTGTAACCAAAAGCATCCGGTGAGAGATGACGAAAAAGTGCTCGAACACGCAAGTAGCTGGTCGTGCTTGCTCTAGGGTTTTGGCCTAAGTTTGTGTAGTGGCTGTGGTTTCTTTGTCTTAATTAGGTGTTCCTATAGTGCTTTTACAGCTAAGTAAGCGCTTTTAGCGCTAGAAAGTTCACTTAGATGCAGTTTTCTTCACCTGGGCCAGGGGCTTGCCTCTGGTCTGCTTCACTTCCGCCACAGGAAATACCAGTGGATCAGTTTTTACGCAACGGCATTCCCGCAGTTCCTGTGGCCCTCGTCTCTAGCAATGACGGCTTCATTGGGATGAAGAATCCGAAAGTGATCCAGGCGGAGCTTAGAGCTGCGACGTCTCACTTTCACAGCATCACAGAGGTCCGCCAGTTCGGCAGAGGTGGTATTCTATGTTTTTCATCTGATCAGCTCTGTGTCCAAGACCTATTGAAGTGCTCGAGTTTCGCGACCAATCCGGTGAGCGCCTTTATTCCCCCGCATCTGGCATGTGTGAAAGGTATTGTTCGCGGTGTCGATATTAACTTGACCCCGTCTGAGGTATTAGAGATGTTTGCCGTGACTGGTGCTATTTCCGTTTATAGGTGTGCACGACTAGTAGAGAAGCAGAAGACGCCGACTAAGTCGGTAATTGTAACCTTTGCTGGAGCGAATCTCCCAAGCAAAATCAAGGCATGGCCACTAATATACAGAGTGGAACCGCTATCACCGCGACCACTCCAGTGTACGAAGTGCTGGCGATACGGTCACACTATTAAGGGATGCAGGTCAGAACTCAGATGCCGAGTGTGTGGTGACAACCACGAAACAAATTACTGCAAAGCTAAAGAAGAGAAATGTTGTCTCTGCAACGAACAACACTGTGCAGATAATCCTGATTGTTCAGCAAAGGCTCGAGAAATGCAAATTCTTGAAATTATAGGGCGTAGGCGCTGTTCTCGACGAGAAGCCCTAGTGGAAATACAGGCTAGAACTCAGGGGTATGCCAGTGTTGCAGCACGACATCTCTCGGAAATAAATGGGTCGATTTCCCTGAATATAGCGGAGGCCATAGAAAAGGCTCTAGAAAAAGCCGTGGAACGACTGACTTCTAACCCTTGCGATTCTCTATCTCGAATTTTGGCTAACCAGATGACTCGCATATTTGGTACAACGGGAGAGTCAGGCCTAGTATCCCAACATGTTGAGAGTTCACGACCAATAGCTGACGGTGAATCTGAAACTGCGCCATCGTATTATCCGCCCGCAGGAGCCTCTGCAATAGGCGTCCACAGCCAAAATGAGGAATTTGAAACCGCACCATTGTATTCTCCGTCTACAGCACCCTCTGCAGTAGATATACAGAGTGTAAGTGAGGACAAAGCTGCATATACAATAGATTCCGATGACATGGATTTGGACCATAGGTCCCTGAAGAGATCTAGATCCCCTGTGTCAAGAAAAACTAACTCACCGAAACAAACAAAGAACAAAAAGTATCTGAAAGAAAAGGAGAGCCTTTCAAAGAGGGATTTCTTGAAAGAAAGCATTCTAGAGAAAGCTGTAGCGGAAGCAGCTCTTTCGAAACTATAGGGTCGCTTAAGATTCTCCATTGGAATTGCCGATCAATCCATTCTGCATCTACGGATTTGGTATACTTGACTTCTAAATTCGCTCCTGATATTATAGCATTACAAGAGACATGGCTATCTGTACATAATTTGTTCCATTTAAATAACTTCCAATCTTTTCGATTAGACCGTCCATCGAGAGATGGGGGTCTTGCTCTCTTTATTAATATTAGAATTAGTATGAAAGTCAACTGCTCATACAAACATATGTCGCCAGAATGCGAAATTTTGGCAGTAGACATTACACTGCCCAACTGCACTCCTTTCACTTTAGTTAATAGGTATTTTCCGGATGGAGTTCAAGACACACGAAGTTTGGATCTAGCTACAAAATCGTGGTGCAAAGACAAAGTTTTAGTTGGAGACTTTAATTCCCACCACACGAGTTGGGGTTTTAGAACTGATCTTAGTGGAAAACGCTTGTGGGAGTGGACAATGGCTAATGACCTGACGTGCCCCAACGTCAGAACCCCCATATTTATTCGTAATCACTCCAGGTCGGCCTTAGATTTAAGTTTTGTCAGTTCAGCCATTACTACTTCTTCTTGGAAAGCGCTGGACTGTGGCACCAACAGTGACCACTTACCGATAAGTTTTGAAATTTCTTGTCCGATAATTCCATCTTGTTCAAATGTAAGAGTATTTGTAAATTACACTAAATTTAGGAATGACCTGAAGTCAGCACTAGCTTTTCACTCGGAAGAGAGCGATAATAAAAAAGCACTGAAAATAAACGCAGTCATTAGAAGATCCTACAAAAGAGCCGAATTTGCTGTTGAATCCACAAAAAGAGTATATAGCCGTTGGTGGAATGATGAATGTACAAGAGAGCACCGACGACGTCAGGCAGCTTGGAAGCAGCTCTTACATAATCAATCCCTCCAAAACTGGGCCGATTATAAATTCATTGCGGCGGACTTTAAAAGAACGGTAGCTCAAGCTGAACAAGATTATGACAGAAGGCATTAAGAATACCTGTCGAAACCTAAACATATGAAAGCACTGTTCCGATATATGAGAGCTCAGAAAATCTTGCCATCACCAGTTAATGTAGCTTGTGATAATCTGTCGGCACAAGAAATGACCACTACCTTAGAGGCAATCGGTAAAGGTCTGGAAAGCAGATTCACTTCAGTAGTGCCAAACAACTGGCACAAGTCTACGACAAAGTCTGACTTTGAAGAAGTGACACAGACTGAAGTATCCGACGTGATTAAACATTTACCCTGTGCATCTCCTGGCCCAGATGGAATCACAGTACCCATGAATAAAATTCTGTTCAATTTATCGCCTCGAGACGTCGCCAATGTTATTAACTACTCCTTAAAAAACTCATGGGTGCCGCAGGATTGGAGGATAGCAAAGGTGATTCCTATACTAAAACATCCGGGTGGAGGATTAACAGTCGATAATATCAGACGAATCTCTCTAACATCTAACATGGTCAAACTAGTAGAGAGGGTCCTACATAGCCGAGTAAGTATCTGGATGGCAGACAATTTAGTAATAAAACCGAACCAAATCGGCTTTCGTAGTGATTTCTCAATTTGGTGTGCCCATGCAGATTTAGAAAGCCGAATACAGCTCGCGCGTAAAAGAAGGCTATTAATACGCTGCTTTAGTAACGCTTGACATAGCCAAGGCGTATGACAGTGTGGAGCACTTCATATTGTTAAATACGCTAGAGAGATTGAACTTCCCACAATATTTTATTGAGTGGGTGGCAGAATTCTTAAAATCAAGAGAATTCTACTGCGTCAAGGATGGATGTTCCTCATCTCGATTTAAACAAACGCGCGGAGTTCCCCAAGGAGCAGTCTTATCTCCAATATTATTTAATGCTTTAATGAGCACAATTCCAACAGATCAAGAAGTTACTGTCTACATTTATGCTGATGACATCGCACTCTTTGCTACTGACTGTGATATTTACTCACTACAACTTAAATTACAAAGATATATTAACATGTTAGAAATTTGGTTGCAGTCGATTTCGTTATCGTTAAATGTCAACAAAAGCGCGCCCATGGCGTTTCCGCTTGCAGAACCAATTTCAATTTCAATTCTATATAAACAGGAACCCATCCAGCAAGTATACTCTATAAAATATTTGGGAATCATTTATAATGACAAAATTAACTGGAGTCAACACATAGAGTATATAACTACCAAAGCACAGCGGGCTTCAGGCTTACTACACAAGCTAAGTAACAGGAAATATGGGTTACGGAGGCACACCTTGATAACGTTGTACAAGATTTATATGCGCCCCATCATGGAATTCGGCTGCATATTATTCTCGGGTTGCCCTGCTTATAAAACGAAACCTCTAGTTGTCTTGGAGCGAGAAGCACTGCGGATGTGTCTGGGACTCCCTAGATTTGTGGCTATTAACGTACTGTACCAGGAAGCGCGCCTGCCTACACTACTTTGTCGATTTCGAATTTTGACCGTACAAGCGTTTTTAAAATTTTATAGCTTACCGGCAAGAAGATCTTAATATGCTTTTATCGCAAACCCAGACGCCTTCTTTCTTGCTCATTGGCCACGGTTTCACACACCTCAGATAATGTTTGTACAAAAAAATCTACAAAGTATAAATGTGAACATTAGAAATGTATTTGAGACTAATGACTCGAATTGTCATGTTATTATTGAGTATGATGATATATTCCCCCCAAACGCCAAATTACAATCCCTCAAATTTTTAAATAACATATTATTAGATTATTTGGAGCATGCAGAAACTAAAAATATATTAGCCACAGATGCTTCCGTAAATAATCAAAAGGCAGGTGTAGGCATTGCCTCTGATTTGCTTGACTGGTCCTTTTCAGTGAGACTGCCTGATTTTACTCCAGTTTTTGAAGCGGATCTCTTGGCGATTATTTTAGCTCTTCGAAAACTTCCATCAAATCAAAACAACGCAGTAATAATGACGGATTCTCTTTCAGTTTGTGTAGCTCTGACAGCTTCAGAGAACTCTCGAATTCTAAGCACATTCAAAACATTAGTACCCCCGCAGTTGAGACTCCTGAGATTACTATGGGTTCCGGGACACTGTGGATTAAGATTAAATGAATTGGCCGATTCCTTAGCACGAGCCGCACTTGATGGGCCAGTTTTGTTTATACTGCCAGATGTTGAATATATCACGACAATAAGATATCGAAAATCAGCAATCTCCACTGATACGATAGAAAAAGTAACTACATGGACAGACTATAACCACCTCATGTTTCCATGGCAGCCCCACTGGAGTCAGTCCAGAAAGCTCGAAGTCTTAATTACTAAATTTCGATGTCGTGTCCCTCCCCTAAACCTGTATCTACACAGAGCTGGTCAGACAACATCACCCCTCTGCGCATTCTGCGGAGAAATGTAATCACTAGATCATTATTTTTTGTATTGTCGGCGCTACGAGATACTTAGAAAAAGGTTACTAGTTGTGCATTTCGGAAAATAGGCCTTAGATTGACGGCGGAAACGGCGCTAAGCTTTGGCGCCTCATCTTTGGGACATTGCCACAGGGATGCTTTCAATGCCGTTTGCGATTATATTCAGGCAACCAAGCGTATACCTTTGTGATCTTCAATGAAAAAAAAAATTATTTATTACTCCCCAGGGCAGAGTGAAGTAAACGCAGCTGAGTGGTAATCATAACACCTCAAATCTCAAAATTGCTCAACTTGATTTTTTTTCGTTTGCTCTTTTTATGTTGTTTTTATTTTTACATTAGTCTTATTATAATACCAATTCATTACACATAGTTAAAATGATCACAGAAAAACTGCACTACACTTTCTTGGCCAATCCTCCTGAGTGGGTATGAGCCAACCTCCCAGGGAAATAAAACAAAACAAAAGCATCCGGTTAGAAGACACCACCGAATTCCGCTGACCGCCCCTGACGTGACACCTAGTTCTATCGTGAGCAATAGAGTGCAGCCCGTACTGAGGCATGAATTTAACCTTTTCGTACGTTTAGCTTGTTTAAAGGAGTGTCGCCCGACGTCAGAAAGATTTCCGAGTTACGCCAAACTTGTCACATGCGTCCTGGCACTTCTGCTCTCTGTACCCAGGTTGCTAACGCAGAGGCTTGTCAAGACAGAAATGCCAGTGCACTATAGATTATATTTTCCTGATGTAAATGGTGTAAGCGTTTGGAAGCGTATGTGCGCAAGATTTCACTATAAATCAGAATTTACTCTTCTCAGTATTTTCAGCGTGTCTGGTACAACCCCATCATGCAAGCGTCACTCCGTTTATGAAGGCATTGGACCGCCTTCTTAGATATCGTCGCTGCGGTGGTCTAGTGGCTAAGGTACATGAATGCTGACCTGCAGTTCGCGGGATCGAGTCCCGCCTGAAGCGGCTGCATTTTAGATGGAATTGAAAATGCTGTAGGCCCGTGTGCTCAGATTTGGGTGCACGTTAAAGAACCCCAGGAGGTTGAAATTTCCGGAGCCCTTCGCTACGGCTCCTCACATATTCATATGGTGGTTTTCTTGAGTCTTGAGTCTTTATTTCAGACATACATACAAAAAATACATGGCTGAGGAGAAGAGAAAAAAAGCCACACAGTCATGGCTTGACGTTGCTTCCTTCCCCACGGATTCATCGGAACTGTGATATGCACGAAAACAGAAATAGCACAGGCTAATGTATAGCATGATAAACAAGTACTCAAAAACAAACTCAGTGCACAATAAAATGGGCAATACTACAAAAACATATCTCCAGCTATATTCAAATAAGATTGCGTATACAAAATGTATTTGAAGTGGTTGGGAAATGCACACATTAACGAAATAGGTTTCAAAGAGAGTTAAAGAAAAGTTCGCGTATCGATCTGTCGGAAATCCAAACTTATCAAGCAAAGAAAGCAATGTATAGCTTAGGGTTTGAAAGCCGTAGTTATTCGGTGGGTGAGGCACAGACGAGGCAAAGTAGTAGGGAATGTTGGTGTGGAAGTTAGCTACTTCACATAAGGATCATATCTCGTGCGTCCATATTTAACGTAAACATTCAGCTTTAAGTAGTTCAGTGAACTCATTACGTGCATATTTCTCGTTTTAAGAAAGGTGGCTGGTCATACACTCGCGTGGTGTGTAGTTCTTCCGTTTGAGTTCTTAATTTGGTCAAGAGTTCGCCTTAATGTATTGCCACCATATTTTTGTTCGCTATTGTCACGTTGTTTGTGGAAGGACAGCATTGCGAGTAATAAATATTAACGTGACGAAATGCAACGATGCCCACGAACACAAGTTCAGATAGAAGGAAGGTCATCGTCCAAATTCATCTCTACTGTCCTTGTATAGGGCATGTCTGGTAGTAAAACTACGACACTAATAAATCAATGTAATAAGCTTTTATGTTAAATCTCGGTGACGCGAACTGCTTACATGTATGTAGGAAAGCTAAAATTGAAAAAAATATTTGTTCCTAAGTTGCCCATAAGCTATGCAGGGCATTGCTTAAGACTGTCCGATCTGTTGCGCAAAGAGTATGCAATGAAACTTCCACAGCAAAACTGTAGTTTGTACAAGTTCAAGATAATGCTGCCTCGGCTCCGCATGTTACTTGCGATGCATTCAAATCTCTTCTGAGATTTGGCTTCTACAGGTAATGACCAACAAACTATACTCGGCGACAACTTTCTATGACAGCCCAGCCAAAGCTGCGTGGGTGGAGTTCTGCACATCTGTTACTACGCCAAGCGGTCCGTTTGCCTGTGATTTCGGTTGCGGTTTCGCAAGTGCATCCAACATGTACTTTTTCGTACGACCACTATGCAATAAAGCTTAAATTTATTTGGGAGAAAATAAATAAATTGTTCATTTTTTAAGGTAAAGAACATGAAGGTTTTTTGAAGCGTCGAGATTTATTTCATAAAAGAAACGTATGGCCGAGCAGGTACTGGGTTATTGGTACAACGCAAATCCAAGAAACTATTTCATAAGTTTCAATCCTTACTTGGTCGGCATCATTGTTTTTCTTCCTTTGGAGACGCAAGAACTTTTTGAAGACGCTTACGTTATTTTTTTTAAATGACGCGAATGCAACAATGGGAAGCTGAAATTTTGGCATCGATCAGTCATGAGCGGGCGACTAACGTTCGTAAAATCAAGTGGGTGAAACTCAATCTTTACTCCACCAAGAACTTCCCACCACGGTGGTCTAGTGGCTAAGGTACTCGGCCGCTGACCCGCAGGGCGCGGATTCGAATCCCGGCTGCAGCGGCTGCATTTCCGATGGAGGCGGAATTGTTGAAGGCCCGTCTGCTGAGATTTGGGAGCACGTTAAAGAACCCCAGGTGGTCTAAATTTCCCGAGTCCTCCACTACGGCGTCTCTCATAATCATATAGTGGTTTTGGGACGTTAAACCCCACATATCAATCATCAAATTACTCCCCCAAGAACGCCGTTTTTGAGCAGTCAACAGGGTAATATACATGAACGCGTATGTTACCGAGGCAAAGTGCAAGGAACGACTCCTTCGGTAGACGCCGATGGGAGTGGTGTTACGGTACGCGATCTTCAGCGTTATCGTATCAACAATATTAGGCAGACAAAACGCTGACCGCTTATGCAACGCACTTTAGGAAAATGGTCATTGGTTTTACGTACAGTTTCCAATCGCACTTTTTATTCCAAGCAGTTGGTGTTGCTCAAGATGGGCAGTTCGCCGGTGTCACTTTCTAGGCGGCTATCGTGATTAGAGTCCCACTTTCGCTGGCTGTATCACGCACGCGCAAATTCTTGATGATTGCATGTGCTGAAAACAAAACATTTCACGGCGCACCACTGTCTTCGGTTCTCCCTGCTTGATGAATTCAGATAACCTAACGAACGGGCACTAATCCTCACTCAAAGGCTTCTATGTGATATTGCTGCAATCGAGCGATGCCATCGTTGTTTTCTGGGGCAGAGAAAAGGTGAAATCACACCTGAAAACCAGAAACTAGAAAGAGCAAAAAACGGAAAACCTACACGGGGGATGCTACCTACTAATAATGCGAATCATCTTGAACATAATAATTATACCTTTTCTTTTTGCGCCCCACCGCGGTGGTCTAGTGGCTAAGGTACTCGGCTGCTGACCCGCAGGTCGCGGGTTCAAATCCCGGCTGCGGCGGCTGCATTTTCGATGGAGGCGGAACTGTCGAGGCCCGTGTGCTCAGATTTGGGTGCACGTTAAAGAACCCCAGGTGGTCAAAATTTTCGGAGCAATCCACTATGGCGTCTCTCATAATCATATGGTGGTTTTGGGACGTTACACCCCACAAATCAATCAATCAAATCTTTTTGCAATTTCCATTATGCTACGCAATATGCAAACGTTGGCGTTCGTCGACTACATGCAAAAACGTAGTAAAAAAAGGACATGCTTGGGCTTCGTAGCTTTGGCTGTGCTGCCAAAGAAAGTTGTCACCGAGTATAGGCAAGATGTTCACGAGAGATGTCATTCGCAAATAAAGAGACGTTCGAAGTAGCTTTAGAGTGCGTTTAGTGTTGGTGCTGTTTCACACATGCGCTGTCTACGAAGGCACCGATACGACCACGCGTCCCTGCGCTGCTTTCAAACATCCCGATTTTCATTTTCACCAAGTGCTCAAGTTGGGGTTTGATGAAAACGACAATGAATCACTCCTAGGTAACGTCATCCTACTCGCAGTGTCGAGTTTTAAGCACGCCTACAAAAAGGCCCCGTATCTACGTGTTACACTGCAAATGTCATCGAAAGACGACAGTCTTGCGTCTCGAGAGAGTGAACAAAACGTTTATTTGATGTTCTGCGCAAGAAAATAGGTGAATGGTATACTGCAGGTGCTGCATTAAATGCCTCCAACATGCAGTGGAAGCGAATGAGCGCATCAAGTCACGTCACACGTGAGACATGAGCGCTATCTGGCAGTTATCTTGGAAAACGAAGCACGCGCGCCCTGCGCGCCTGTCTCGGAGGTGATAAGGCGTAGAACGCAAGGCGACGGGCAGGTTCAACCACCGAAAGCGTTGGAAACACTTGCCTTTTTGTGCAAGTGTTGCATGATCAGCGCAACGTGATAAACACTACGGACCTTAGAACTACTTATGTATGCTTTTTTATAGTAAGAGGCACACATAAAGAATATTGACGTGTTGTTATGGTGCCTCAGATATGCGCAATGATTGCTTTTTAATTCACAATCGCACAAGTATGAAAGCTGAATCTTGAGCAATATTGAGGGGCGCTGCGGATGGGGTAGGCCGTTTGGAGTATCGTTTAGCCATTTTGGTGCCGTTTAGGAGACCGTTTAGGGCAGGAAAACAGACATATGTACAGACTGACCAAAATATTTGCGTCGAAGGTCCTCAAGAAAGATTGTGGTCTTTAAAAAGCGGAGACTGCGGGATCGCCCCATCAGATTCCTCTCCCCACTTGCGGAACCGTATCGCGCACGCGTTCAGCAATGATAGTCGCATCAAGTCTGCAAGCCGGGAGCGATAGCTTTAGTGCGCGCTCTATCACATATACCGATGGCGTGATTACAGGCGTTGGTGGCTCAGCAAGAAAGGGAAAACGATAAAGAAAACGAGAAGCGAAAAAATGTAGGTAAACACAGTTCCTCCGCATTTGCAATGTTTATCTCGCACATCGGAAAGAAATTACCTCGAGCTATCATTGGCCCAGATCACGTAACGGGCGACCCTGGAAGCCTTGCGCCGAGTGGCCGCCCGGTGTCTTGCTCCCCACTTTTCGGTATATACCCTTGCGTTCCACACCCCTCCAAGTTTCTCGAAGGACGCGGATTTCTCTCGACCAAAAAACGCGTCGTTCGCCTCGAAGCAGCGAAATCTGAAAGGGAATGTGTGTCGTTTTTTTGTGTGTGCCCTGAGAGCAGTGCCATGCGGGACTCTACACAGGGCCACTCGTGAAACGATCGGCTAGTCACGGGGACCGCGTTGAACGGCATTCAGTATAAACGATCCTTGCAGAACCAACGACGGCATTTGCGTAACGTTGCACAGAAAGTAACGGCGTCATGGATATTTCTTTGCCTTATGGAAGCTCTATCGATCCATTGTTCAGAGGCCTCGACTGCTTTTGAACTGCGTGTCAGGTAGTTTAAAATGTTGGTGAAAGAAATGCTTTGAATGGAACCTGCTGCTTGAATAGCAAAAAAAAAAAAAAGACTTTTTCAGCTTTGACGCTTTCCCTAATCTTTTGCGAATGGGTTCTGCTTCTCAGTGCATGATTCTCCAGCGCATTGCACGAAATTCGCGCACGTTGAATGAAACCGGCAGCATACTTGCCATGGGTAAATGTAGGTACTGCTAGCGGCTCACAGAAAGATTCTGGGAGCATAATATCATTATTGACGTTTAACATCCCAAAACTACACTATAATTACGAGGGACGCCGTAGTGCAATGCTCTAGATAATTCGACCACCTGGGGCTTTTTAACGAGCCCCTAAAACTAAGCACACGGGCCTCAAGCACGTTGAAGAATCCACTAGTGTGCATAACGTTAAGTGAAAGAATTTGTAGAAGCGCCATGTTAAAGCTTCTATTTCATTATTTATACTTAAAACAAAACCCATCAGTAACACCTTAATGGAGCTAAGATACGCAAGGTTTCATATATATCATACTGGTTTGAGCGGGTAGGTAAAATTTCAGTCGTGTAGATATTTAAGCCCGCCCTGGTCATCCTGGCTGTGTTGTTGATGTCTGGGGATAGGGTTGCATACGCTTCAGCAGATTCTCAACTTTGAACAACAAACGTTTTGGCACTAATAGTACTGTTATTTCTGCAACATGCAATAGCGTGGAGCAGAGAGACATGGAACAGTTTTAAACACCAGTCTGCTGCGGTCTCATGTCTGGCTTTGGCGTCACGAAGGTTCCTCGTTTAGCACACATAAGCCAAGCAGGCTGCACGTTTCGAACGCGGCAGTGCTTGCTTGCTCGTTATTCAGTCTTGCACCGTAACTAGTTACTAGTAATGTCTTACAGCCACTTTCTATTCGAAACAACTTGTAACTGTAAAACTGTTCCTTCTTTACGCAGTAACTGTAACGAAACTACTGTTACAGTTAATTTTGTTTTTATAAAAAATCTTCGACAGGAACACCCGTTGAAGGCGATGACAAATGTTTTTCATTTTTTTACTTTTTTATCGCGTGTCTCCACTTTTCCACTTTCTACAAAAGGGCTCCCCTAGCATTTGATAAAAAGAAGTCGCTAAGCTGAATATCTCCCACGCGAGAGACTGTGTTCGGGGTTCATTTGTAAACTACACGTTATAAATCAATCAGCTTTTGGGTCTGTCCTTAGAGCACTTGATGGTGGAGCATTCTATGGTCCGATGCTTCTAGCTTATCGTGTTTTGCAGAGGTCTAGAAAACGGTCCAGCGAAGGTGCTGAAATAGAAACAGGGGCATCAACTATTTCAAAAACTTCGCTGGAACTGATTGTCTACGTCGACTTCAGACGGCAGTGGATAAGAAAATGACAAACTGTTCGCCTCCTATACAGGTGGCATGCTTAGTATACACTGGCTACAAAAAAAAAAAAAGAGCATACAACAAGCGGGCGACCATTCAACACATATGTCCTCTGAACAATTCGGTAGAGAGCCACTGTTGCTTTTGCAAGCGGGTGTGTCGTGGGAAAAGAGCACCGTGTCCAGAAGTTCAACACCTCCCACCCCCCTCCCCTGCTGTCGTTCATGAGCCAGCATCGTTGCACTGTTTAAGGGCTAAGGTAAACCCTGTAAAGCAGTATTCAACAAGCTTTATTTAAGAACGCGTTGTATGGTTGACTTTACAGCCTACCCGTTTCACCAATTTATTTGTGTTGCCGTGCAATCGCCGCATTGCACAGCTAGATTATTTCGCACTGATTGCCTTCAGGATTGCGGTCTTTGGGTTCTGCGAACACAATGGTTCGCGTGGTCAGCGGACGCAAATATCTCGGAACAGGGTCTAATACACTTCTGTAGAAAACAGACAGCAACCGTCAATGGATGTCGTCTTCACTCCTTATGCACTTAGCGTACCTCTTAGTACATCTTTATGACATAAGTTGATCATTTGGTTCGTAATCGATTCGATATTTTATTCCGTTTCACGGTAAATAACTGTGACAAGTTACTTTTGTTCACTCGGTAACTGTAATAGGATTACATTTTTGGCTTGGGCAACTGTAACTGTAACTGTCACCTGCCCGAGAACGCTGGCTTTGGCGAAGGACTAAATGGGTCTGTCGAATCCAGCAAAGCGACATGAAAGCGGCAGCGAGACGCCAGCGTCAGTAGTTAGAGATTAACGAAAGAGAGAAGCAGAGGCGAAAAGCCAGCAAAAGGAGTTCGACACACCGCGCAGGGAGCAACAGCCGAAAAACTGTCGCGAGGGAATAAATAAATAACAGGAAATAAATAATTCCACAACAAATCACACAAATAAAAAGAAGAAAAGAAAAGAAGTGTATGGAAAATATTTTGTAATCACACGAGAAGAACAGAAAAGAGCAGATAAAAACAAGGAAATAACTTTTTTGACAGCCTTATTATTTAACGAAATCAGGCCTTCTTCATTTCTCTGTATACTTATGAAGGCTTTATTCCACACTCCGAATACCTATAGCTGCATATTGCCCGAAGGTTTCGATTCGCACCTTTATTGAAGCGAATC
The DNA here is from genome assembly GCF_043290135.1 of Rhipicephalus microplus. Taxonomy (NCBI): domain Eukaryota; kingdom Metazoa; phylum Arthropoda; class Arachnida; order Ixodida; family Ixodidae; genus Rhipicephalus; species Rhipicephalus microplus. The sequence continues at coordinate 192,705,627 of NC_134700.1, forward strand.
ACAACCTTCGAGCAAGATGCATTATTCGCCAGCACGAATTCGCTTTGTTAAGAGTCCTCTTGTCATTCAGTCCACAACCACAATCATACAAACAGCGAAGCGGGTTTTGTCGCTTTCTCAGCCTTCCCAGCTGTAAACTCTATAAGCGTAATTGTACACGTCAGTTATTCACCTTGTCAATAGATGTTGCCATACTTTTGTTGCTCGTCTAACAAGAGAGAGAACATGTAGAGGCCTTGGCATTGTTAATTGTAGTTCTCTTGCCAGTACCACCTTTGTAGTATACGTGTACGGGTGGGTCAATGCTGTGTGTCAGCTGAGGTCCAGTAATAATGATGGATTGATCCTATGCTCCAAATGAAGGCGCCTCACCGTAAGATTTCTCATTTCGCTTGCTCTATCGCTTTGCGGCCAGCAGGTTACCTTGAACAGTAAACAGGTTTTGTTGGCGAGTGCAGAGATTATATGTGCTGCATCTATGGAGAAGACATTATTGCAATGTTTGCATGCATTTCACAGCTGTGCTTATTTTAGTTACTTCGACAGAGAAGTGCAGCAGTCGCTCAATCAAGGTTGTTTCTTTTTTTCTAGTTTTTTTGCTTGTTTTGCCTTTCAATGCCACTTATGAAAGCTCAGTTCGTTTCGATTATGCAGTTTATGCGGATGGTTGCAGTAAGATTTCTCTTCAGCCAGTCGCTGGGAAGCCTCGAGAGGGTATAGCTAAAATTTAAGATAATTTTCTCTCACCTATGGTCACGTAAAAAAAAAACGGTCTTACGCACATTACAGAGTGCAATTTTCATAATAGATACTTTTACGCGTGCTTTAGTAGATTTCCTTGACAGTTAGTGAAATATAATCATGACTGCCACGTTAGAGGAGGAATAATTCGGGTGCGCTTCTAGCGTTCTTGTTTTCTAATTGCTAGAACACCGAGTTACATTCTTGTTTATTTTGCAAGCAATATTCGGTCGCGCACTAATATTCGGTTCTAAGAATACACATACAAGTTTGCAGCCGTTCGTCTGTTGGTGGTAGGCAGCACTCTTACGGTGTACAATATGGCACTGTTGAAGAAGTGCTTGGATTACATCGGAAAGGAAAACACGCCCTCAGTCACTGAGGAGTTCGCGAGGAGGACCATGACGAAGCACAAAACGATTGAGTATGAAAGTTGTGACATCTTGTGCTGCAGCTGTGGGGAGAGCAGCAGTTTAAGCGTACCGTGTAATATGATCCACAGCCACGATCACCCATCGGTCGTCTGCGGCTGTCAATGGTAGGGGTCTGTAGAGGTCAATTCCTACACGGTCGAATGGGCGGTCTGGGCATGGAAAGGGCTGCAATGAACCTTTTGCAGGATGTGGTGGGTTTTTCCACCGCTGAAATTCACGCACCTTGGGAATCAGTGATGTGCAAATCATGCATCAGAAAATTCCACATGTCGCACGTGTAAAATGAGCATAACGCCACGAGCCGGATGAATTCGGCAGTCGGTAAACATATGTAGAAATTTTATACGCATTCGAGTATCTAGAAAACATGCAAATGCGAAAGCTGGTTGTTCATAATTGCGTAACGACGGCGCCGCTAAAATGCGCACATGTTGAGCACTGAAGTGTCGAATCAGTATGTGAAGTGAAATACTGAAGCATTTGCCGATTTATTTATTTTTCATTGCATACAGGTAACTCTAACAAGGCGGTTCGACGTCACTTGTAGTATCCGTGTACACATCGTCGGCTTAGCGGGAACGTATGCTTCAGTGGCGCTTACTTGTGACCCCACTGGGTATTGATCGGAGATTACGTCAGCATTCATGTAACAGCGCAGACATGAGTATTGTTGAGACAAAGGTCGCTTTACCATGTTACGAGGGTTATATTGCACGAAATGTTGGTGGACGTATTCACCCGGAGACTGAGCTACGCTTGAATACAACCTGCCGAATCCGAAGCCTGCTACTTAGACCATTGAAGCGACCTCTTTGTGGCACGGTGGTTACCTGCATTCTTTCACCAGTTGCGTGCGCAAGAATTCCCGATAGATTATCCACTGACACAAATCGTGGTTATTATTTATTTATTTATTTATTTATTTATTTATTTATTTATTTATTTATTTAATTATATATAACACTCTACAGGCACCAAAGAGCATGGAGTAGTAGGGTTACAGAAAATTCACCATAAATAAAGCATAAAAAGACACTGCAACAAGGAACAAAACGAAGAAAAATTATACAACGGAAGAGAAAAGAACAAGTGCTATAAACACTGCAGTGAAATATTTTTATACAAAACTCAAAGGAACAGATAAACTTGCAAATGCTCCCGAGCTTCACAGGGTCTGTTAATGAAACAATCTCATCAGCATGATTGTTCCAAAGTCCGCGATGGCGTGCGGCAAAGCAGAATTATTGAATGACAGAGTGTGACAGAAAATGCGTCTGAAACTGAGATGAATATGAAAACGACGTGATGTACGTGAATGAATTCCAATCGAGACACAACTGCTCCAAGAGTTGTAGTGATATTTATGCAAAATGCATAGGAGGGTGACAGAGCGGCGGGAATCTAAGTTAGGAAGGGCAATATCGCGTTTGATTTGGGTGATGCTGGAGTAGAGATTGTACTTTGAAGTTATGATGCGGGCTGGGCAATTTTGAATGGATTCAACTTTATCTGTTATGTATTGTTAAAAAGGAGACCAGATCGACGAAGCGTATTTCAATTGAGAGCATACAAAGGTTAGGTAGGCCTGTTGCCGTATGAAAGACGGTGAATGATGCAGATTCCGGCGCAAAAATCTCGGGGTTCTGTTAGCTTTCGCGCGCACTTTTGCGATGTGACTACAGCTGGTAAGATTAGAACAACGATGAACGTCAAGATATTTGTAAGTAGATGAACGGGGAATTACAGCAGAACAGACAGTGTAAGGAAAAGAAAAAAACACATTTTCGTACGGGTAAAAGAAAGTACGCACAACTTAGATGTGTGAAACGTCATTTGCCGTTGGTCGCGCCATTGATTAAGTATGTCGAGGTCCTGTTGGAATCTTAAAGAGTCTTCTTCAGAGTAAACGGTCCTATACTCTACACAGTGACCCGCAAAAAGACCAATTGAAGAAGAAATGTTACAAAACAAATCATAAATATAACTGAGAAAAGAAGAGGGTCTAATACACAACCATGGGGTACACCTGATGAGACAAATGAAGTAGATGAGCTGAAGTTGTTGGCAAATGTGAACTGCTGTCAATTAAATAAAAGATTCTGGAGCCAAGATACTGTTGATGAGTCAAGCCTAAGGGCCGATAGTTTAGCCATTAGACGACAATGGGCAATTCTGTGGAATGCTTGCGCAAAGTCAAGAAATTTGCAATCAATAACTTTATTATTATTCCTACCGTTATGAAAACCAAACATAAATTCGAAAAGTTGGGTGTCTCATGATATTGTTTTCCGAAAACCATGTTGATTTGCAAAGAAGTTAGACTCAAGGTGACTATATACGGGAGGCGATGATGTGTTTAAGTAGCTTGCAAGAGGTGCATGTTAGCGAGACGGGGTGATAGTTACCAGGGGAGTGTTTGTTCCCATCTTTAAATATCGGAATGACCTTTGCAGTCTTTCTGTCGGTGGCAAGTTCACCAGTGGAAAAAGTCAGTTGAAAAATGTCGCATAAAATTTGACTAGACAAACCGGATGTGTTTTTGAGTATCTTGGAATTAATATTGTACACACCACACGATGTGGAAACTTGAGACTGTTTATAAGTTTAGATATGCCTTCGACAGTAACACTGATAGGGAACATGAAGCAGTACTCGAGACCAGAGACGCAGGAAACTGATGAAAATCTTCATTTGTAAAGACGGAGCAAAAAAATGGATTGAAGGAGGAAGCACATTAAGATGCACACACAGAAATATTATCAGTGTTGTGTAGTGTAACCTTGTCACTAACACGATCAGGCGAAATGGTACGCGAGAACTTTCTGGGGTTGTTGTGAAGATGTGCAGAAGGATCAGAGTTAAAATATTTTTTTACGCTTCACTAACAGCAAGACAGTAATATTTTAAGCAACCTTTATATTTACACCACGATTCAGGAGACGACAATCTTATAGCGCAAGCATATAACCTTTTCTTTTTATTTCTGGGAGATCTGAATGATCCTTTAAACCATGGTTTGAATTTGTCGTAAGCTATATTGATTGTTGGTACATATTTGTCTACAAAGAGTGCCAAGATGTTTGTAAAAAAAATCCAGTTGTCTTGCACAGACCTGTTGGTGCATGAGGGAAGAAATATATTGTGTTGGAAGACATCAAGTTCAGCATTCATTTGATCGTAATTTGCATTGCTATAATCCCAATTTACCTTACGCTGGACACCAGAAAAGGTTACTGAGATATTGATTGAAAACTGTAGAAGCTTGCAATCACTAAATCCGTCAAATTGCAAAACGGGGCCTATGATATGTGGTTGTGTTGTCAGAATCGATCTAAGATATTATTATCCCGAGTGGGCTCTGAAACAAGCTGAATGAAATTGAAGTCAAGACATAGCTAAATGAATTGTCATGAATTACTACACGATGAAGAAATGCATGACAGTTCATGTGAGAAAAATTAAAATTGCCAAATAAGTAGATGTTTCTGGTGGGAAACAGGTCAAGAGCTCTAGAAACACTTTTGGGAAGCTCGGATACAAAAAGAGGGTCAGAAAAAGGTGGGCGATCGCATACACCCATCAGTAATTTTCCGAACAAGGTAGGACAAGCGACCCAAACTAAATCAAGAGAAGAGTCAGTGTCGACAAGAAAGGAAGGAATAGTTCGTTTGATGGCCAACAGCACGCCGCCACCCCTTTTTTGTGTCCGGTCATGGCGGTAAATGCAGTGCTGATTTGTAGTATGATATGGCTCAGAATGACAATCGACATCATGTAGCTAAGTCTCGGTTAGAAATATAACGTCAGATTTACTATCATCTACAAACGAATCAAGCAAGACAAGCTTGGGTAACAAACTGCGAATGTTAGTAAATGATACTGAAGGGGAAGGAGCACGTGAAGTAGATGGCTGCTAAATAATAGCACTGCGTGCATCGGCAGCTAACTATCTATAGTAGGTATGACGGTGTCAGTACAACTGTCATAGATATACGTAGTATTATCGATATCAAGTTTGTATACAATCAGTTTGTGAGGACAATTTCGTCTTCTGGCAATTTGAAGCAGTTTCTCGCGCGCTAGCCGTGTAGCCTGCGAAAAATATTCTCGAATAGAGATGCCACTATTTCTCAGCCGATGTGCAACGGTCAGGATCGCCTGCTTGTCCTTAAAAACTTAAGCTTAGTAATTATTGGCCTGCATTTGTTTGGAGCAAATTTACCCACCTGGTGCAAACGTTCATGCTGAAAACTGGTAGCGGTGATCACTAGCTTATCTCAGCATGCGGCGATTATTTTACTTTTAGAAGTTTCCCAGCTTCCCCTTTCCTCGTCGGGAATTCCAAAGAACAACAAGTAGTGCCGTCGCATTCTATTTTCAGCTTCACCACACTTTGATACAACTTCTTGAAGCTGACCAGAAATAGAGCTAAACTCACCATCAGCAAAGTTTGAAGAAGGTTGGGCAATAGAAATAAGCTTAGTGTCCAGGGTTGTCACTCTCTTGGTCAAGCTCTTAATGTCATTATCAGCAGCTTCCTGCTTTTCTTTTAGCCCCTTAATTTCACCAAGTAACGTATTCTGACCTGCTTCAAGCCTAAGCATTGTTTCAAGAACCATTGCAAGTGTCTCCTCAATGTTAGGGCCGGTATTTAGTTCAATGCCACCTTAAATCGAGAAAAACAACGATGCACACTTCCGGTGGAGGCATGAGACACACAGCAATGTATAAGACAACTTATCATGCAGGTCAGCAGGGCACGTCACCGGAACAAGGCAATAGTGGCTACTTTTTAAGCAGTAAGCGTCTTTGAAGTAACCAACCTGAAAATACAGCAGCGGTAAGCATCCCATCCCTCCAACGGCGCCGTGCCCAACCGAACTGGTGCTTGGTTGGCTTTTATATCCTACGCCATGGTTAACGTGGGTGCCTTCAAAAGCGAACCTCTTGAAGATCAAGGTAGAACGTCGGGTGGCCACGAAAAGAAAAAAAAAACCGCCAGGCCTGTGCGGAAGGCGCAGCACAGTCAAATCAAAAGCTGGAAAAGCGGCTTTTCAGAGCATTTTCAAAACACTCATTGGGTATTTGCTGCAATAACACTTGCTTGATACCGACTAGGCTATTATTAAGAAATTTTTTGGGTAGTAGGCCGGGATTCGCTATGCTATTTTTTGTCATTCTTCTGAGAAGCGTGGTAGCCGCTATAAAGACTTGCAATGAATTTTGTGTCAATTGTTCATGCAGTGGCTGACGACGATCATGAATTATGGCTGAAGGGGGTATGCGCCATAGTTAATAGGAGAACAAGAACAAAACTTTGTGATGGATTAGAGCATTGCACAGCCCACTCATTACGCTATTCGCATTGTGCAACGACTGGTTGTTCTTTCGCTGTTTTAAAACGCTTTATAAGTCGTATTAACGTGATTGCTTTTCTGACATCAAGCCTGCCTAAAGCAAATTAGCCAACAAGTCACAAGCACCGGCGTAGGTCAGTGGTAGAACACTGACTGGCACCCAGCGGTCCCGGGTTCACGCCCCACTGCGTCATTAGGGCTAGGTTTTTTTTTATTTCGCGCTGTGTGGTTACAGACACCGGTGGCGGCGGCCAACTGCGCATGATCCGAGTTGTGATTTCATAGCAGCTCTCGCTGTAAAAAAAAAAAAACGCGCCTTTGCTAAATAATAAACAGACCACAGCTGCTCACCACTTGGGTTTAGCCATAGAGAGGGAGAAAGAGAAAGAGATGTTCCGAGTGATGTCCGGTACCACCCTAAGGTGGGAGAGTTCCCTAGTCCAGGAACCATCTGGCTTCGACTGCCCTCTTGGCCATGGCGACGAGTTGTCACTGGTCTTCCAGGTCTTCAAGAACGAGCTTGGCCTCCGTCGTTTTGATTAAGTGGTCGTCGTTCATTTTTGGTGCTTGATGCCGCTACGGTTGCATGTCGTGGTTTGCATGGCACTGGCATTCCAGAAGCAAGTGTGCCAGGGTGCACGGTATGCAGCACAGCGGGCACATGTAGCCATGTGCTGATGGGTAGAGGCGGTGCATTAATATTCCATGTATGTACGTGTTGCTTTATGGCCGTCTGAAGATCACGCTTTCTTCTTAGATCAGTTTTGGATGGGGTGGAGGGTACACCGGTCGCTCGACTTTGCAGTGTTGAAGTAGCGACGAGAAGGTGTTTTCTACTACCTCCATCTCTGCCGCCACGGATAGGGAATCTTTTGGTCTCAGGGCAGAGTTTTCTAAAAAGCTGGAGGGGGCTCTGGTGCTGCGATCGTTAAGCGATAATGGGAATGATGGGTAACACAGGGATTTGCCTAGTCTTCGTTTTGGCGGGTGGCGAATTGTACTTGTCGCTTTGTTTATTGCTGTGTTTCAATTTTACTTCGAAGGAAAGGACGAACCCCTTTTTAACTTTGTGGCCCGAATCGAAATGGTAATCCTAAAGTAATAAGGTGGTGAAGCACAACCGCTGCGCGTTCGGTGATTTTTGTTTCATGTGATAAGATCTCCAAGTCACACGAACACACACGGCCCAGAAGTACGAAGATTAGACAGATTCGTCTACTAATGGTTATTCTCATGTTCGTTGAAGCGCCGTGTGTTGCAGCTGCCATTGATACTAGTGCCAGAGTTCCCTCTGGTGTATATTTAGGAAACTCAACGTGTTTACACTCGCCTATACGCGCATGCGCTGAGGAGCAGCCTCTGCCAGGTCACGCCCACTGACGTGCGGTATTGCACCAAATTAGATTCATCCCCACGCGGGCGGCCACGACTTACGAAGATGTATTGAGAGATCAACGACTCAATTCTCATATTCTTCCAATCCCCAGGCACATACACCCTGAGCATCATGCGGATCGTAGGGCTGACCGAGTGCGCCAACTACAGAAACGTCTCTGAAATCGTTCCGATGTCACGTACACAGACTCCCCGCGACACCCACATCAATCGACAATGATGGCCGTCGCCTTGGCCCCACACCGTGGGTAGAAGACGGCATGTAGTGTAATTCACTCCACCGATATCACAGTTGCTGAAGAGGTTGCCCTTGCTTTGGCAATGACCAACCCAATAACCAAGGTGATCCTAAGTGGTTCCCAACTCGCCAACTAAAATTTTTACGTGGGCCGTATCTCTACGCAGGCATACTCAATCATAAAGCATCACAACCCACCTGCCTCACCTTGTTTTCTTATCTGGGCCCCAGCTCATGAATTTCTTAGTGGAAATGCGCAGGCACGCACTCTCGCCCGAGATCTCAACTGCCGGGCGGAGTTCCTTACGCTTTACATTCCTCATTCTTCGCACTCCCAGGCCTGTTAAGAACTAACTCCTTTGGTCACTTACACAGACATTCTACAGCACTACAGGCTAGGCCGTCTCCGCTATACTCCAGCTCATTAAGACCTCCCTCGACGCGATGCCGTCCTGTGGCGCAAGCTTAAGACAGGTGTCTTTCCCAACCCTTGGCTTTATAGCAAGGTATACCCCCACCTCGTGACACCACACTGTAAACACTGCTCACAATTGGCCATTCTCATACACATGGCATGGACGCGCCCACAGCACGCTGACGGTTCTCACACATAAGATATACGAGAGTCCCTTCTGCATATCACTTACTCGGCACAGCAACGCCGGGTAATCTCACGTGCATTGGAGGCCGTGGTGTCCCAAGGGATCCCCGCTGACCTCCCCTAAGAAGCGTAACTGACCTCTCGGCCGGTCTCCTCTTTTGGGAATAATAAAGTTTTGATCATCATCAGTCCACAGAGCCGCGGTGGTTCCAAGTTTGCCTGGCATGGAGTGAGCCGAGGAGGAGAGGTTGAGTGATGACCGGACCACGGTCAGGTAATCACGTAAGCTTCTGGGTATGGAGATTTGGTATTCATGCAAGGACTGTGACCAGCTGCAGTTCCACTCTACTTTGTCTTCACCAATGGAGGAACTGGCATCTGCCCAGACGGCCAAGTTAAGTCATTAATATCGACCAGCTTCAATGTTTCTTAAAATTCTATGGCTAGCGTAACCTCCATTTGTTCTTCCATATCATCGATTGATATCAAACTGTTATTACGACTGTATAGTCACGTATTATACTCCACATTGCCTATAACAAAACGAGAAGTGCCTTGCTGCATGCTACACTCCCGTAAAATACCCATAATTATTCTCATGGGCTTAGAAGATACTTCAAAAATGATGATGATGAAGTTCTGAGCGTAATGACTTGAACTGCAGCAGCACTTTACGTTTTTACTAGCATACATATTTTGCGTATACAGTTTCTTGCCCGTAACATCTTTAGTGGATGTGCGGGGTCAAAGCCGCAATGGCCGGAGGAGACGAGTTAGGAGTGGCATGGGCATGTGCTGGGAGCGGTTTGCGTTTATGGGCGGTACGTTGAAGTGAACTGTATAGTGATGGATCGAGCAGGATCGCAGTAAGTCGTGGACTCTTTCCGATAGAAAACAGCGTCCTCGCTCAGTTATCGGCTGGGCAGAAGCTCCGTCACGGTATTAAAACAAGGTGTGGCTGGTTGAAACCACGTTACCAATACTGGTATTGGAAGATTTCCAATTGACGGCTAACACAAGTTCAAGTCAGTCCGCTATAAGTCTTCCCTTGACCTGTGTCAGTGGAGGGACCTGAAAGAGAAAAAAAAATCGCAAATGGTGCGTTTTTAGAGTAATCATCATGACTTCTCCAAGATCTTCTTGATGAACCTGGGGAGTTCTTGTAAAAAGAATTCTAAAAATTCCTTTAGTTGTGGGCCTATGATTAGTATTTTGGAAAGAAACTTCTGCCGTAGCCCACTTAGTTCTTATAGCTTGGAGAACGTTAACGCGTCTATGTGAAAGGTCTTTTAAAGTAGGCAATAGAGTTTATCACTCTAAAATGCTTCAGTTATTCGACGCGGTTAACAGAGCTGAAGTGATCAGCGGGAGCCCAGACCATGCGATTCATTGTCTGGAAATGCATTTGTGACTTCGTACAGAAAAAAACAGGCATCGTAACCACTTGGGCTTCTCGAAGGCGTTTAAAAAAACTTAATAATGACGTAATACGATGTGGGGTCTCACTTCCCTAAACGACAATATATCATGAGGGACGCCGTAATAAGGGCCCCCGAAACATCGACGTCCTGGTGTTATTTAACGTTAACTGACGTAGCACACTACAAGGGTCTTTACCATTTCGTCTCATTGAAATTCGACCACCGCGGCCAAGATCGAAGCTGCCACCTTCCAACCAGCAGCCACTGCTTTAGCACGGCGGACATTAAAAAGTGTACTTGAGGTAATTGCAAAGCAAGGTCAACCATTCCTCCCAGAAGTGTCCATGATAAAAAAATATACAGCGTACAAAGAATTAGGATGCGTGCGAAGTTGGCCTCCACTAGAACATAATTCATATACAGCTGGCGTAGCAGCGACGATATCAATCGGGTAATAATAGGCCCGTCGCCGACCTGTCGGAGGCAGAGTTTGCTCCTGAGTGAAGCTAACTTTATAGGCGGGTACCTGTTTCACTCTCATTTGTACGCCGCATGGTGTACAGGCTTAAACGATAGCCATCTTACTTGCAATACAAAGTGAGTCTCTTGATAGCAAGACTTCAAGACTATGTTCCGCTTATCTCTATGCACGACCGTATTGACCGAAGCCTAAGTGACAAAGGGTTGTAACGCTTCACCGCGAATTACAATAGGCTATAACGAATATTATTGTGGCAGCCACCACCACTACAACGGCTTTGCCGTTGTCGCTACGCACACGCTTCATCCGCTTTATACCGTGTATCGCTCTATACTAACGCCCTGTGACGTTCCGAAAGGATTCTATATAGTGAGCTAGTTGCAAATGTTTCGTATAACATTTTTTTTGTAGATTATCTGTGAACTGCAACACTTTTTATTCTTTACACTTGTCATCCTTGGAAAAATTAAATGGCTTTCTTATACCAGCATTTTTCTTCCTGTTTGTTGGAAATAAACACAGAGACGGTCAAACTTTAAAAAATTTCCTTTTGTAGTTTCTGTTAACGGCGTCGAAATAATATCCTGGAATACTCCAATAGCTCACTGTAAGTCACTTATTGTGCCCCGCCGCGCTGGTCTAGTGGCTAAGGCACTCGGCTGCTGACCCGCAGGTCGCGGAATCGAATCCCGGCTGCGTCGGCTGCGTTCTCGACGGAGGCGAAAATGCTGTAGGCCCGTGTGCTCACATTTGAGTGCACGGTAAACAACCCCAAGTGGCCGAACTTTCTGAAGCCCTCCACAACGCGTCTATCATAATCATGTGGTGGTTTCGGAACGTTAAACCCTACATATATATCAAGGCATTTATTGCTTGCATATATCACGCATTTTTCCTTGGCCTTATTGTCAAACCTTTGGGTAACTTTCTTGCAGGGAGAGCCCATCCTGCGCATTACGACTTTATTGCATGAGTCCAATGCACAACTTGACATTGAGAAGAACGCGCACACGTTTTCTTCACACCAATATAAAAGCAGCGCGCAAGCAAAATACACTCAACAATTTTTTTCGGGATGGTTACATCGTTTCAGCGAGCCAATGTTATATATATATGAGACTAGCGTACTGCAACGCGTGCCGCGTAGACAAGTCGGCATCGTTTCTTGCAGGAGACCTACTCGCAGGTCGTGATCCGAAGCGTGTGGAAGCCACAACAGAAACAAACATTGAGACAAAGGAACGAGTTTGTTTGCAACCCGCAAAAGAAGCGGTACAAGCGAGCGAAAAAGACCTCACTTCGCACGTATTCAGCTTGGAACCCCACGTGATCCCGGGAAAGACAGCAAAGCAACGGCGGTACCATCGTGGAAATATGGACGGGCTGAAATCCTCGTTGCGTAACTATGCCGAGGAACCGCTATGTCGTCGATCGAGGTGAAAGGGAACACCACGCGATAGCACTCGCATTGCAGAGGTGTTTCCCTCCGTGCAAGGAAAGTGGTTTCCTGGCGCGCGACTTGCTATCTGAATGGGGCCGGCCCCTGGAGCCGATGAATGCTAGGCAGAGAGGGTGACCGGGAAAGGACGTCCGCCTGCGGGTATCATGCGGAAAACGCACTGCTCGCGCTAGACGACAAATGAAACGCGTTAACCACTCCTTTTCTGCGCCGGTTCATCTTCTTCTGCTGCTTTCTGTCCTTTTTTAAGTATGAATGAGCGATGCCACCGGAGCACGTGTACAATGGCACGCGCGAGGAATATGACTCGGCTCGAGTGCGTTATTCATCACGGGTCCCGCTGAGTGGGCCAGCGAACTCCAGCGTATTTACTCTTGCGGACGCCGCCAAACACTGCACGCGCGTCAGCCAGTGTTTGTTTGTGCCGAAGTGCGCGTGCATATCTCGGCGCCAATCAAAGTGGAGCTTGGTTGTTGGCGCCGTCGCCGCGTCACACTCGCGCGCCAGCGCAGTTTTGCATAGTGGGCGCCTGTGGCTGGTTTCGTTTGCGCGTTCGCACTGTTGCGCGCGTAGTTCTGGGTCGATTCTAGTGCCGGCCGTCGTCTTGGCAGAGACTCCGCTATTTTGTTTAATGAAACGAGCCATACTTGTATAAAAGGAGGCGAAAGATGGACCATTGGAAGGTTACCGAGTCGCAGATTGCACGCAGTTGTTATCGTTAAGGATCTCCCGTTCACTTTCCCGTGTTGTCTGCGCCAGCGCTGCATCAGCGCAGTAGTATAGACCTCGATGTGATGTACTCAATCTTACACATCATTGCCGTATTTTGGTTGTAGTTTGAATACTTCACCGATGTCACTTCTGTGTGGCGAAAAAGTCGTTGAGTTTGTTTTCCTTCATGAAGGAAGTAAATTGATAAACGTGAACAACGTACATTGCATCTTCCGATTTTTGTTCAAACCGAGAACAAAAACTCTGTAAGGAGAAGCTGTCAACAATCAAGGCCACTTCGTGTTGGCCACTGTTGGAGCGTGTTTTAACTGACTTGATACTTGGAAGCTACGAGACATAATTCATTGTGCTTTACAATTTGTCTGGATAGGCCAGGACCTAAGGTCATCCTATTTGCTGCCTCGTGTGTTTTCAGCCATTATAAAAAAAAATATCCGGTTGACATGGCAGTCACCAGCCATCATTTTTATTATTATTTACATATCTGGTAGATTCTGAAATTATTATTGATACAGTATTGGCAATTATTATTGAATCAGTTTAATATATTCACTTAACTTCAATCTACTTCTCTTAGTAAACTATGACCTTGTATGATCCCTCTCAATCTGACCGTAGTGCAAAAAATCGCTCTTAGGTGTTTTGTTATCTTACATCTCACCTACATATCTTCAGTGCCCTGATCCTATGCCGTAGTGCAGAATAGGGATCCGGATCATGTACCTATGTAAAATTCCGGCCTTTCTTCTACTGTCTTCTTTGTTATGTGTACACGCATTTGTAATACTAAATAATAACTGTCGGGATTTAACGTCTCAAGCCACCTTATGATTATCAGAGACGCCGTAGTGGAGGGCTCCGAAAATTTTTACCACCTGGGGTTCTTCAACGTGCACCTACATCCAGGCACAAGGGCCTCAAGCATTTTCGCCTCTATCGAAAATCCGACCGCCACGGTCGGGATTTGATCCCGCAACCTGTGGCTTCGCCCTGTTGAATGAAACCATCAGAAAGGTTATATTAACGACATGTTTTCGCTTATTGACGAAGTTCAAGCAGCGTAATAAAATTAACAATTAAACAGACTTCTTCGTGAGAGCAACGTCTAACCATTTAGGTTGGTTGACTCACTCTTGCAGAAAATCGCACCCAACCAGAAGCTTACTGTGGTTACCAACGAGGTACTTTATAAATTCAGTGGTAATGAAGTTTCTTCTATGCAAACACAATAATTTTTAAGCACAATTCACGCTGTAGAGCAAAGAGTAACGTGGTTGGAGAAAGCGCAAGGCGTAACACACTACTAGCATTTCAAGCGAACTAACCATTCACTGCTGAACAAAGTAAACAGCTATGTTTATTGAATGAAGCAATGCCACATGTCAGAAAAAGATTCACGAAGTAAAGCACAGTGACTCGGCTTCTTTTCGTCAAATATTTATTCATTCCTTTTCTTGCACCTCCCTCTTGAAGGAACGAAGATAAACGTCCTAACAGCAGAAGTTTGTGAGAATGAAGACTTCATTGAAGGATTGGCAAGTATTTGTACTTATGTGTCCTCGAGTACAGCACGTTTGCGCAGAACCACATAAAAATAGCCATCAACTAAACTAGAAAAACATGCCCCAAACAATTTTTGTGAAATATATGGGCTCTGGCGTAGCGAAGAAAGTGTGAAGACTAGTTCAGGTAATGAGATGAAGCGCACCCAGGTCACGTGCAGATAATGAGATGAATGAAAAGTTGGATTTGTAACAATGAATTGTGTTAATAAACTCATGAAAAGGTGATAGGTAAATCGATTATCAAGAAACACAAGGCAGCTTCAGACCTTGCACAAGGGTTAAGCAAACCGCTGTTTTAGCTTTATAAGGTGCTGTTCTCGTTGATGCTTTTTTGAGGGTCTCTGCACCAGACAAGGCAACATGGGACAGTGGTTTACAGGGGCTTAGGGCGTTGACGTTAAGCAAAATGTACTAGTGTGTTGCTGTTCAGTGTTAGTAGCGTGTCAGTGTATCTTCAGCTTCTGAAGTTTTTGCGACAGAGCTAAGAAATAATGTACAATGAAGTGTAAGTGCTTGTTATTGAATGGAGGTTCTGCGATCCTGCTAATATGTTGTTTAAGTTTATAAATGGTGTGTTCTACAGCCAAAAGATATGTTAGACTAGGGGTAAGCAGAAATAGGCATACTTTTCAAATGAAAAGCACGCTCTTACTAGGTATTAATGTTTTATAAGCCACATGAAAGTTACAATGTCTGAAGCAATCACCACGTATTTGAATAGGTAGCAGAAGAATCATATAAAAGGTTTTTCTCACGTGACAGAAAGTTTTTTCATTCAAATCGTCTAATTTCTGAAGCGCTGTATCAGACGTTAAAAGTTGCATACGAGCCCTGTTTACTTTTATAATATACTATAAATTGTATTCAGGGCGACAAATAGAAATGATGTTTTTACTTTTAATTTGAAATCACCAAGTTGTACCTCGTTAAAGAGGCTGAGTCGGTATTGTTCTGTGCTAACAAAGACTTCCCGTATTGATTAGAGCAGTCAAAGTTCGTGGTGATTATCAGGTGGGCACTGAAAATTCCATGAACAAACAAGTTGTCTCATTTTCAACTACATAAAACAAGCAAAAGCTAACTTTTTAAAAAGCTTGGTGGGGATAATGCCAACACATACGGGCCAAGGCGCTCATAATACCTACTAAAAGTAATCGCATTCAGTATCGCTCACCTCCTGTGTCGGAGGTTTGGGTGGTGTCTATATGTCGTAGTGGTGTTCCATACCAGTTGCTATTGAGTGCCGCCGCACCATCGAATCCTACCTCATGTCATTTCCCGATTGTTCCCATAGAAGTAAAAAGGTTCCGCAAGGGGCTCAAAAGGGCGAAGAGGCCCAAGTTCGATGCTGCGAAGGTATCCGATAACGTAGTGTTCTAGTTGGTGACCCTAGTGAAACCCGTAGCCGATGTGGCCGAGGCCGCCATTGTGACCATAGTCTCCGAAGTGGTTGAGGTGGCCAAATCCGTAGCCTCCGAAGGGGCCAAAGCCGCCAAGATGGCCAAAGCCGCCAAGATGGCCGAAGCCTCCGCCTGCAAGGACAGGAGCAGCCGCGACGACTGGTGCGGCAGCAACGGTGGCTACCTTAGCGACCGCGGGCGCCGCCGGCACTGCGGCGACCGCCGACGTGGCGACCACGGCTGGCCCCTTGGCCGGTGCCCTGTAGGCGGCGCCAGCTGGCTTGGATGCTGCAGTGCCGGGCTCGTTTGTGCTCACCACGGCGCGGAAGCCGTGCGCGTCAGCCACGTAGGTGACCTTTCGCGTGAGGCCGTGCGCGTCCCGGTAGCTGTACGATCCCACGCGGCGGTTGTACGCGTCGGAGACCTCGTTGCGCGCCTGCGTGTTGCCTCGTCCGTCGGTTGTCAGGTAGCCGAACTTGGTAGATTGAGGAGCCTGCGAGCAAAGTAAATGTTCACAAGAAAGCGATATTCGTATAGATATCGATGCGTACTTTTCACTTGGCACAGACTAAGGTTCAAAATATAGACAGAATTATGTCCTTATTGCCTTGTTTTTTATCAATATGTAGTGATGTAACAAAGATTTATCAATATGTAGTGATGTAACGTGGCCTAATAGAACGAGATAAGAGCGAAAACATGACACTAAATGAAGTTTCGAAGGGTACAAATATGGTGCATATTAAATGGCAGACCCATTTGTTTCGCGCATTTTCGTGAAATATACACAAAAGACGGTCACAGAATATTCCGCTTGGTGCGCAGGCAATAAAGTGGGGTTGACGTAGTGATTTATAAAATTACAAGCGCATATTCCAAACCCCCCTGAGGAATTTTCGTGAATAGCTGACGTTCTTTCTATGTGCACGTTATATGCTTAAGATATCACTATCAGTTCACACCAAGTTTGCACGGGCTATTTTAAAGACGATAGTCTTTCTTGTGGACCTGGTGGTGGTGGTGGTGGTGGAAAAACTATTTATTGTTCGGCAAATTAGTGGCCCGGGCTTAAGTCACCCATGTTTTGGCCTGCCTGCCTGCCTGCCTGCCTGCCTGCCTTCCTGTCTGTCTGTCTGTCTGTCTGTCTGTCTGTCTGTCTGTCTGTCTCTCTGTCTGTCTGTCTGTCTGTCTGTCTGTCTGTCTGTCTGTCTGTCTGTCTGTCTGTCTGCACGTTTGTCTGTCTGTCTGTCTGTCTGTCTGTCTGTCTGTCTGTCTGTCTGTCTGTCTGTCTGTCTGTCTGCGCATTTGTCTGTCCGCGGTAACGAGACTAAATGGCACCAAACAATACCCCAAACGGCCAACCCCATCCTCAGCGCCCACTAACATCGCTCAAGTTTCAGCGCTCATACTTGTGAGATTGTGAATTTAAAAGCAATTATTGCACATATCTGAGGCACAATAACAACACGTCAATATTTTGTATGTTTCTTTATACTGGAGAAGGCGCGCATAAGTTATTCTGAGGACCGTAGCGTTTATCACGCTGCACTGACAATGCAACGCGATGCTCAAAAAGGTAACTGTTTCTAACGCTTTGCTAAGACGACACAGTGGTGGCATGGCAGCTGCCCATCGCTTTGCGTTCTTTACCTTATCGCCTCCGAGACAGGCGACTGCACGCCTTCCTTCGTTTTTGAAGATAACTGCCACATAGCGCTCGTGTCCAACGTGCCTCGATGCGCTCGTTCGCCTTCGCTGCACGAATTAAGACTCTAATGCAGCGCCTCCAGAATACAATTCACCGATTTTCTCTCGCAGAACGTCAAATAAACGTTTTGTTCACTTTCTCCAGATGCAAGACTATCGACGACATTTGCAGTGAAGCATGCAGATACGGGGCCAATTTTTTGCTAGGGGAAAAGCTCCGCTTAGTCTAACCTTGTCCAGCATCAGGCGTAACCCGCAGTATCTTACAAGCTGCGGCAGCTCAAGCTCGTCAACGTTACTAGAAGTGCTCGTCACCAGACAGACAGACAGACAGACAGACAGACAGACAGACAGACAGACAGGCAGGCAGGCAGGCAGGCAGGCAGGCAGGCAGGCAGGCAGGCAGGCAGGCAGGCAGGCAGGCAGGTGGACGGACGAACGGACGGACGGACACAGACAGGCAGACAGACAGACGGACGGACGGACATTTCGCCCCACTTATCATCAAACTCCGTCAATATGCTGTGATTTTTTTTCGTTTAATGGTGGGAGCCAAGCGCTCTTTATAATG
Source organism: Rhipicephalus microplus (assembly GCF_043290135.1). Taxonomy (NCBI): domain Eukaryota; kingdom Metazoa; phylum Arthropoda; class Arachnida; order Ixodida; family Ixodidae; genus Rhipicephalus; species Rhipicephalus microplus. Next base: position 192,723,729 of record NC_134700.1, read on the forward strand.
GTAAAATCCTACTGCATGAACTATAGCTATATTTTTTTTCACGTGGCATGGTAGAGCGACAAAGCGACTTACAACGATGTCGACAGTAGCCACCTTAGCCGCTACAGGAGCAGTGGCTACAACAGGGGAGGCGGCAACGACGGGAGCTTTGGCTACCACTGGAGCTACGTAAGCCGCACCGTATCCGTAGCCATAGCTTCCAAGGCCTCCGACCAAGCCGAGACCTCCATAGCCACCTATGACGCCAGCCGAAGCGGCTGCTGCCGATAGGTACACCAAGAACGCCTGAAAACCAGCAATTAAAGAAAGCATCAGAAAAACTAGATGAGTTCGCACACTAAAGCATGCCATTGGCAGACGGGATCCTCTGCCTGTTATCATAATACTTCGCCTTCATCAAGTTACTTCAAGCATTTCGAAGCTTTTCTAGTACCATTATTCCAAAAATAGAGATCAACATATGTAATATTTACTTAAGTTTAGCCGATTGTATTTCAAAATTTAGGCATTTCAACAGAAAATATTTGTATCCTCTCTTCGCTAACTTCACGGTCAAAGAAAGCTGCACAATGTCTACTTGGTAAATGACGATTGTCACATTTTAATAAAATCAAACCAAATAGAGCGCGGAAAGTCCATGCGTTGGCAAACACTTCGTGGACAATAAGCATCAGCAGCAGAAAGAAGACAAAGAAGCATATTGCTAAAAAATGTCACTTCATTCATAGGTTGCACAGGATGTGCACACAAGACGGCTGATTGCTCCCTTTCTATTGTTGGTTATCATTGTGCTCCTCATTGTGCATCGTCCCAAGATTTAGGGTGGCCTTCAAAACTATGTTTAAAAAAATTCTTCCCAAAAGAAAGGTGAAGTCAATCGGAATGATACGTATAAAATTACTTGAACTGGCTGGCCAATGTCGAAAAGCCCAGATGGTCTTACGTATTTCAATTAGGCCCTTAAAAATGGTCCCAGATGTGTCTTCTTCACTGCGACATATTTAAGGTATTTGTCCTTGTAAGCCAGTAAATCATTACAAAATACAGTATTGTTCACTTTATAAGATTGCAAGAACGTTTTAATCGGTATTATCTCGCAGAATATGTTAACTTACCTATTTTATCACAGAGGATTGTATCCATAAATTCCGCACTGCCTCCATTAATTCCAAGCAACGTTTGCTTTTTCAATATCAGGCAGCGGAAGTTTATGATGAATATCAATGTGATGTTATGTGCACTTGCGTTACAACTATTTACCTTCTAAGTGTTAAGCATGAGATAGTGCGAACAGGTGATCATTCGAGTTAAAAAATACAAGGTATGCTTTGGAGAGCATTTTTTTATCGCAGACAAATTCAAAAGAAGACTTTTTTATTATCACCCTTACTCTTCACAATTAAAAGCATTGTACCAAAATGAGGACGCCACAAAAATTCCGGAATCAGAGAAATACCATACACAACGCGAATCATTCGAATTTTATTAATGATTAAAGGTCAGCGTGAATGCAAATACATATAAAGCAGAAAGTACGTGTTAAACGGTATTGAAAGTTAAATAAACGACTAAGATTGGCTCAATAGTAAAAGTGCAGCTGTGCTGTACAGTAATGATTATTCAAATAATTCTCGATAATTTTGAGTCGCGCGTAAGGAGCCACACTCATCTCCAACTTTAAATGATTTTGGTAGTGTATAACACTTGTGTAAAAAGTTTTACGTTAACTTCCTGTTTGCTGAGAGAGCGAATAAATTATTAAGAATAAACGGCTAGACAAACCTTCAAAGCGATTTTTTTTCCTCCATCCTGTTTCAAACATTTCAACGATTATTATCACTTTATGACCTAAACCGCGATGTTGCAACTCGGTGTCTTCAGGTCAAATGAAAATACTAAAAAACCTAGGAAATTTCAGGAGTGAGGCACTCACTTGTGTGATCATGTCACTCGGTGTAGGTCGAGTAATCCAGCGCGTGCAGTGTCTCCAGCTACTGCTGGCGCAACCACGCGCCCCACCTTATATAAGCACGTATCGGAAAACTTCCTAATTGCCGAGGGTTAGTTTCGCCTCACTGCATTGACCAATGGGCGAGCCAATTGCGCAGTACGTTCCCGAGGTCTTTAAGGAAAGATAAAAAAAAACTGCGAGCGACTCGTGGTCAAACGCGCCCCTCGCAAAACAAAGAAAATAATTTAGCAGGAAGAGGGGTGTGTGGTTGGGGGCGAATAGGGCTGCGGAAGACTAGTATTGCGAGCAAGGCCGCTCACGATATGGACGCACAGACTTTCACCGCTGCTCGCTCGGCGCCGATGTGTCATGGCCCTCCAGCATCATGCCCTATTAAACGTATTTTCTAAGACCCCTCTTTGCACACTACCAAAGTTTTTTGTTGAGACACTGCAAAAAAAAAAAAATACCACCTATGTTCCGACCCTTTTTAGTGAGGCCCACATCCTGTGCGTTTAGAACAGGTCTTAATCACTGTATGTTATGCAACGATCGGCTGCAAGTCACTTGACTATGATAGCATCGTCTGAACAAAAATTGTGCATTGCGCATAGTGCTTAATAACGCAGCGGTGATTATTCAAAGGACAAGCTCATTGCCAGCAGCGTTACAGGCCTTTGGCAATCGATAACCTGCAACGGTCCCTTTTCGTGTGGCTCCGGCATTAACTTCCGTTACTCCGAATAACAGCAGCAGGGACAGGAAACAGCAGCAGATCGTGAGGTGAGGTGCTGTCTGTTACAGTTGGGTAAGAAGTAGTGGTGCACAACGGCGATGACCAAATAAACCCATCGTGCCTGTATACTTTTACGATTGCCAAATATTTACTCTTCCGCCTGTTAACGTTAACAAGGCAATCGCATAGATCTACAGCTACTGAAAATCTCAACGGTTTACGCTACTTTAGAAAAATTTGATGTACGTGTAGGGGAGGTAGGCAGCGTAAGTGGAAAGATATATAGTGTACTTTCTCTTCTATGAAAACCGTGTGTAGCAGAGGCATTCTTCAAACAAACAAAACGCAGGAAAACAAACGGAACACAGTGTGTATATAGAACGCCTCTGGGAAACGAATAAGCGAGGTAAAAGATTCTGAAACTCATACATAGTTATAAAATAGTTTTCGCGAAGCGTAAACTAGCCTACTATTTTTCTAGCTTTACAGAGTATATATGGCAGCATCAATTACCGTTATGTGCTAAGCTGTGCGCTGAAAATGCCATAAACGTTTGACTTTCATCATGCGGATCGGCTATGTAGAAAACTGCGCAGAAAAGCGACATTATTTTCTCTAAACAAGGGTGCAAACTTAGGCGTTAATAGAGAGTCTTTAAAGCATGTTTCGTGATGGAGCGTCGCGGAATTTACCCACTTTGATGGCTAAAAAAAGTTGTAAAAAGTATTCTAGTCTTGAGAAAAACATGTTCTTTTCTTAGCTGGTGGGATACTGAATCTGTAGTGTGTTACTAAAAATCACGCACATAACAACCTTTGGATGATGACACACTGGCACATCAAACTCAATTTATTTCTGTCAGGAGACGAGAACAAAGGTACACCTAAATTTACAACACATGCTCCTAAACCTACAAACCTAGATAACGGGGCAACCAACGCTCTAAAATCTCATATCCGAAGCGTATACAGTTGTAATAACGGTGCACTAATGCCCAATTCACCGAACTTTGAGATGTAAAACACTTCCAAAAGTTCCCGAGCTGTTTGTTTATTGCTGCCCCGCCACGGTAGTCTAGTGGCTAAGGTACTCGGCTGCTGACCCGCAGGTCGTGGGTTCGATTCCCGGCTGCGGCGGCTGCATTTCTGATGGAGGCGGAAATGTTGTAGGCCTGTGTACTCAGATTCGGGTGCACGTTAAAGAACACCAGGTGGTCAAAATTTCCGGAGCCCTCCACTACGGCGTCTCTCATAATCATATGGTGGTTTTGAGACGTTAAACCCCACAAATCAAGTTTGTTTATTGCTTCTTCTAAGGAACTTCATGCTACCAAACATGGTCGACACCTTCAGGTTTCGCAGTTCGTGGGCAAACGCATTAAGTAGTTTTAGGGGCGAAGCTCTTTAAGGCGTGCGTCCGTACATCCTCTGAGATATGTAGTTGTAGTAGTAGTAGGTAGCCACCCGCAAACCAGTGGCACATAGCCGCCCTTTAGCACATATCCGCATGTCTACATGTTACGAAAAACATATCATGGCGTCATTATCAGGCTCCCGCGCTGACAGCAGAAATGTAGTGCATACTTTCATAATGTACTGTCCATAATGTATCACCAACTAGCCCAACTATCAGTCCTGCTTCACATGCTCTCGTTTAGTCCTTGGATTGTCCTCTGGATGGTGGCACTTGTATATAACGAATATATAATAAAAAGAAGCGAGATGGCGGTATTTGAAGTGTTCACCATATGGAGAGAGGGACGCCCAGACGGACAGACAGACAAGCAGACAGACAGACAAACACACGGAGGACGGATAGATGGACGAATGAACGCACGGACGCACGCACAGATGGATGCATGGGTGGATGCATGAACGGGCGCAAGTACGGACGGGCGAACGCATGGACGGAAGCACGGACGGATTTATGGACGCTTCGCCCCACTCGTCATCCTTCACTCAGTATATATGCTTTGATTTTTTTCTTATGATACAAATTTATCTCATGTTAGCTGCTTCGCATGTTAACACAGCACCCAGTGTGTCCGACATAAGAGTTGCCAAAAGTGAGAGGGAACTTATACATAATTTCAGTCTCACATCCGGTATCCACAGTGCCATGTCTTTTGCCAAAGTTCTGTGGTCTTGCCCCGTCAACACATGTGCGGGAGTACAGCTGACCTAGCTTAGCCGGAACTAAGAAGGGGAGTGGTGCACCGTACTTACCTGCCACCATCTTGTGGTTGTGGATAGCCTTGTGGCACTACTGGAGGTATTAAGGTCATCATTTCCGTAATGAATTTCACAGTTTGCTTCATTCCTTCGATCTTCTGCAGGAGGGTCTCCGCCACTGACGTCAGTAACGAACCAGAGCAACCTGCCACTTTGAGGCGCTGCACCTGATTGCCAAAAGCAAGGCACCTCATATGAACGCTCGATTCAACCACGGCAGATCCAAGGCATAGAATTCCGACAGTTAGTTTTAATATGTTTGCTGTGGCTGGGTCGCATGGCATCCACCGCTTCTTCGCACATTGGCAATACTGCCAGCAAACATACTTCTTGCTTAAAGTCAAATGTGGCTCTCAGAATTGTTAAGTGTCCTTTGGTAGTGGACGTTCATGTTCGAAACAAAGCCTTTTATACGCTGTTCACAAGACATTAAAATGTCACCGCTGGACAAGGTGACACTGCTTGCATGCGTTGAAATCAGGTCGACCCCTTCCTACGCCCTACATGTCAGCTCACGTGTCTAATACACAATAAAAATCTCCGGTGGGTATTATACGCCGACCCTAAAAAAATGCACGTCCATGTCGTGAAAAAAAATTGTTCTAATTTACTGCCTGGGCAGGCCCATAGGTGCGCAGAATGCTTAACCGGAATAAATACAGGTTGCTGCCGAAAGCCAGCACCCAACTTAGCCCATCATAGAAAACCTAGTGATCTTGCAAAAGAGTTTGCTTCAAAACAATGATTACACATCCTATGAAGCGAGGTGGGGTAAAGAAAAGTAAGAGCCCCATTAAAATGCGTGTTTAAATGCATAAACGTGGTTAGTGGTAAAGAAGTCACAGCTTTGCCACAAAGATGAAGCAATAAATGCGAGAGCAATAAATTGGAATGTCATGCGAATTGATTGACTGATTGATTTGTGGGATTAAACGTCCCGAAACCACCATATGATTATGAGAGACGCCATAGTGGAGGGCTGCGGAAATTTCGACAACCTGGGGTTCTTTAGCGCGTCTCCAAATTTGAGCACACGGGCCTACAACATGTCCGTCTCCATCATAAATGCAGCCGCCGCAGCCGGGATTCGATCCCGTGACCTGCTGGTCAGCAGCCGAGTACTTTAGCCACTAGACCACCGTGGCTGGGACATGTGACATGAAGACTGGCAAGCAGAACGAAACCTGCTCCGCGTTTCTCACGCATAGATGAGGCACGAAATGTACTTTCAGGTACAGATGAACGCAAGTAACTGTCTGAGTGCTTTGAATCCCGGCTGCGGCAGCTGCATTTCCGATGGAGGCGGAAATGGTGTAGGCCCGTGTGCTCAGATTTGGACGCACGTTAAAAAACCCCAGGTGGTCGAAATTTCCGGAGCCCTCCACTCTCATAATGATATGGTCTCTCATAATCATATGGTGGTTTTGGGACGTTAAACCCCACATATCATCATCAATAACTGTCTGAGTTGTTACTTCGCTATGTCTGAAAAGCGTGTCCTTTTCGCAAACGGAGACTGTGCAGCGAGTGCAGTGACCTTTGTGCGCCCAGTAACTACAACAGAATCGTTGCGGTGAAAGCCCAAGGCATACGATTCTCCCCACCGCGAAAAAAACCCGCGCACGTGTGAGCGTCTCCCTTCCCCCCTCTCTCTGCGGGGAGATAAACGAGTTGGAGATAATTGCGTCAGCGTGCGGCACCGCGTCTTGCCGATCTCGCGACGCGCACTCTTTGCGCCATCTCGCTGGTAATGCCGAAAACACAATCGTTCCCCCTAGGTCACAACTACCAGTGGTAAATGGTATATATAAAAAACGCCATGCCTGCACAGAAGCCGCAGCACAGTCACAGCGAAAGCCGGAAGGGCGGCCCCTCAGAGCCTTTTCTAAACACTCATTGTGTAACTGCTGCAAACACACCTGCTGGGTACCCCCTACAGCATTAATATATGCAAAGCATTTCTTAGCAAACTTCGGCAATTTTAAGGGTATCTATCTATCTATCTATCTATCTATCTATCTATCTATCTATCTATCTATCTATCTATCTATCTATCTAGCCACTTACGTTTTGGTGCTCTCGTGGTCACCCCCTTCACTTGACGTGAACCAAACTTAGCATGGGAGGGTAAGATGGTTTGACAAACATGACTCGCTGGTCAAGACATGAATAATCTCACAATCCAGTCGCGTACGTCGTCAAACACTTTCCGTCAAACAGCGGCACATATCCATGGGTGGTTATGTGTCGCTGGTTTGTGGGTATGTGCCACAGGTGATTCGCACTTAGTATCTGCCTAGGAACGACAAGAACACACATGGGCAATTTTTGCGCGTAAGCGTTAGGCGTGTTGGGTCGGGTAGCGTAAGCGTGTTGGGTCGACGCTACCCGACATCGGTAGCGTCGACCCAACGATAGCATAGAATAAATGTCAGTGTTAAGAAAAACCTGACATAGGCAGCATTGACCCCTCCCCCCCCCCCCAGCCTCATGAATGCAAATAATGAATTTCAGGGTCCCAACAAGAATCGAGCCCGAGAATTTTGCGTGGCAGTCAAGTATTCTACCGCAGAGCTATGCCATGCCTCGGAACTTCTTTTCAAACAGATGCTAATCATCGTGAAAACGTCAATAGGGGTTGTAGTGCGGCCCACCCAATTTTATAAACATTACATTTGTACTCTTTTGATACAGCCGTCACGTTTGGTTAACGTCAATCGTGCTTCGTTGCCATGCGCTTAAGCTGGTTTATGTAGCAGTGTCCAGGGCCAGCATCCTCACGAGCATCAGCGCTTCATATCAGCTTCTGGTGAAGATAATAAGCATGTTCCAGTTGGCATCGTTGCGCAAGTGCAAACAACTGATTATGTAAACATCTGCCACTCTTCAACACATGTCTGTGCGTGCAACATTTGTACATATATTAGCGTCATTTTATGACGTGTCGATCAATAAAAAAATTGCAACACGGTCACCGTCCTTCCGCATGCTTCCCATAACGTCGATTGCCAAAAACGTGGGATCTGCCGAATTTTTTTTCAAGAAATAAGTTGAGGGCGCTTGCCAGTTTGAAATAAATATGAGTAATGTTACTAATCTGGTAGCATTGTGCTGTTCACCACAGCAGCGTCTGGGGGAAGACGTAGTGCACACGTTACACAACACTATTTGTTTCATCAAAAGAGGGTCGAGGTTTCTTCTGCTGTAGTGACTTGGAGTGACTGTATTTTTCACTATTTATCTATGTCTCTTGTTCCGGTCATGCTTACTTGCCTTCCTCATCCCCAAAGGCACTGACACATGCCTCCGTGAGGGGAGTGGAAGATGACATCCTCTTTATTTATTCCTCTTTCATTAACCTCTCTCTCTTTATCTTTGGTGCCATCCGAGTAGGTGGCCGCTGTGTGTGCACGATTAACATCTTTCAGGGTAAGCTTCTCCACATCACATTCGTCTTGGCTAGGCGACAGCTCGACACTACTGTTCACTTCGAGGCTTAAGCTGTTTTTCAAGGATTCACGTAGGCTGCCTGGTCAACGTTGTTTCCATCAACGACGTTGATTGCTAGCTTTTTGTCGAGGTGCGTACGTAAAAAGTTTCGGTGGCGTCTCGCAACTTGTTCGAAAAAGTTGCGAGCAGGGCATTGTGAAGGAACCATTGAGTTTGGTTCGCTTGTCCTTAATACTGAGCCTAACGAAACATCAGCCTCTGTACACTTCAGAATGTCTGAGACTGTGGGACACTCAGCCGCTGGAATTAGGGATGCGGCCAGTGCATCAGATAGGGCTGCCTTCAGGTCGTGTAACTGGAACAGTTGATCCAGCTCCGCGTTCTCGGTAGCTGCATACGAGTACGCTGGCCCTCGGGAGTCCTGCTGTGTGCATAGATATTGGTCTCGGAGTTTACATGCCAATTTAGCTGTGTCTTCGTCGAAGCTGTCAAATGCTCGTTGCAGATGCTTTTGTGTCTCTGTTCAAGTTTGGGTCGGATCAATCAAGGCGCGGAAAAGGCGCCAGGTACTCCGGCTGGACATTTGACGAGCAGCCGTGTTGCAACGGTCCACCCAGTTAGAGTCAGCAAGCTGGGCCGCGTACTCTGCTGCTCGCAGGGTGAGCTCAGTTGATGCGATTTTTGAGCTTTCGGTTGTGTTTTTGCCGGCGCCATCGGCGGACGAGGCTGCGCCGGGCCTCCCAGAGGTGAAGGAGGTGGTTATCCACCGCCGGAGTCGCCTCGGAGAGTTTAATTTGTGTTTCTGTGGAGCGTAATGAGGAAACCAGTTGCTGGGACCAAGCGTGGTATCCTTGCTCCTCAATGGGTGTCGAATTGACGCATATTTGCCGTATATTTGCCCGCGCACAGAACGATCTTATGGGCTCCGGCTCACACGGGCCTCGATGGTAATGAGACGGCCGATGCCGCCGCCCGCGCGCTCACTCTCCGGGCACCATCCTCGTCCCCTACTATTCTGGAACTCGAACCCAATCTCACCTACACCTTTAAGGAGGTCACACAATTTAATCAATCTGGCCATAACGTCTATCCGAAACCCTGTAAGGGCCTCACGAAGGCGGAGGAGCGAATCCTCCTTCGCCTTTATACCAAAACTCTATTGTGCCCGGCAATCATAAAACACTTTGACCTCGCTTGCACGGGGAATTCCCGCATTGTGAGGAAAATTCCTCTGAAATGTTCCACATGGTGTGGGCATGCCAAAAAACCCCAATCCTTACCCCACTACCCAACCCTTCGCGGGAGGACTGGGAAGCGGCCCTGCTCGGCTGCTCTGACCTGACGGCCCAACGGGCCTTGGTCGAGCGTGCCCGGGCCACGGCCAACGCCAATGGGCTCCCGTAAGAGGGAGCCCACCTAGTGTTTGTACGGGGCGGCCCCTTAAGGCCCGTTCCCCCCCTCCCGGTAAATAACATCTGTAAATAAATGTTTTTCAGCAGCAGCAGTGCAGCAGCCTCTACACGCGTTTGCTTCTCAACTTGGGATGCCGGCCAACATGGCACGTAGCGTTCTTCTAATGTACCACGTCATTTATAGTGTTTTAGGGGCGAAGCTCCTGTTTAGAAAAAAGTTTATTCTTTCATGGGACGCAACAAACCTAAGAGACAAGCGTCTGTATAACAGGCACACTAATAAACAAAAGACAAAGCACAACATACACAACACATTCAAACTAAAGTGTCCAAGTCCGTAGGATGTCCATAGTCCGTTGTACTAATAACTGTACATATACTTCGTAAATGCACTAATCACAATATGGACAATGTACATGATGATATATGTACAGAATTTACAAGACTTGGTGAAGATGTTAGAAAATATGTACAACAGGTATCAATATTCATAAAGGTTACATAACTTACGGCGTTAGAATGAAGTGCATATATAGGAGAGCTCACACCCATATTGAACACACACAAACACATAAAAATAGTAAACACATAGTGATTACATGCACCAATCAGACATTGACAGGTGACCTGGCTATAGGAACCAAGCCAGGTGGAAGGCTAATTGAACGCGTCTGTCAACTACAGACAGAAAGCGGCACGACCATTGTCGCAGAAATTCTTCCTCCCCAAGGAAGAACAATTCCTCCGACAGAAACGATACGAGTTCAGAGTAGAGGCGTTCCAGTATCGGAAAAAGAGCACGACGACGATGACCTGCCGCAACAGCTTCGCACCTATTACGCCATAAACAAAAAGCTCCCGCAGCTTCTAGAAGGCGTGCAAAGCGACTACGCGAGCAGCGACCAGATGTTACAAAGCGATTAACACCTAGGTCGTGAAAGCTAGTGTTAACTGACTTCCAAAACACCTTTGCAATGACACATTGCTGCAGCATATGCTGGTGAGACTCCTGTAACGGGCAGTTAGGACAAGTAGAAGATGGGACCATGCCCCACCTCTCCAGTCTGTCCCGTGTTGGGAGTACTCTCCATCCAAGACGCCACATACAATCACGGAGGTGACCAGGCAAAAACGATGCCGTTATCGCGCTCCACGAGACATGTCTCGATCGTGCTAGACGGGCTGGAGGAACCAGAGGAAGCAGAAGAGCCGCCGTTGTATCTACAATGCGGCTTTCAAGAATGTCCACATCGGGACAAACCTCCTGTGCGTGTCGATAAAATGCTACTGCCGTTGAGTAAAATGCAGGTACGTGAAGTGTTTGCGGTGCAGAATTAAGCCGTGCATCTGGTAGTAAATAGCGTAACTTGGTGCCTAAGAAATAGCAGGCGAGATCATGCGCGGGGCACTGATCACCATGCAACAACCGAAGTAAGAATCGTAGGGCAAATAGCCGGCAGCGAACAGAGACGGATGGGAATGCGAATCCACCGCAGTTTCTCGGTTGCCCAAGAGCTGCTCGGCAAACCAGCTCTGTTCCACCCGACCAGAAAAAAGAGCCAATGAGGGATTGCAACGACCTGGTGATTTGTAATGGGGGCTGTAAGACATGAGATATATACCATGCACGGCCGCAAAACACCGTCTGTGCTAAATACCTTCTTTCGAGCATCGGTAAATCATACTCTTGTGCTTCCTGGACGTGTCGTTTTACATCTTCGACTACTGAATTCCACAAGGAGGCTGATATTCCGTAGCAAGTATAATCAAGCCCCAGAATGCAAATAGAGTCACTTTTTTGAAGACCGAAAAAGGAATTTAGACTTGCGTCTGGTGAACCAATGAATAAATATCGACATTTGAAAAAATTTAACGCAGCACCTGAAATCGTGCCATACGTAGTAAAAAGTCGTAGGCTACGAGATAAACTGTCCTCATTCTTCAAATACAATGTGATGTCATCAGCAAATGCTGTCACTGTCACGGTAACACTACCTGGAAGAGGAAGGCCTCTAACGTAAGGATCAGCGATTAGCGGTTGAAGGAATGGTTCGAGGCTGAATACAAAAAGCGCAGGGGATAAGGGACACCCCTGGCGAACACCACGGGTAACCGGAAATGGCGCACTCTCTAAACCATCAAGAAATAACGTGCTGCGTATATTTCGGTACGCGTTTCTGAGAAGCTCGACGAAGTTTTGTGAGAAGCCAAATGCTGCCATTACGCTAAATATAAAGCTATGTTCGAGGCGATCGAATGCCTTTTCCTGGTCAAGTGAAACCAAGAGTCCCCGAGCTGATCTTGCTAACGTGTACACAACTATATCACGCGTAACAAAGGAGAGACTGTGGATTTCTCTTCCAGGAATAGAGCACGCCTGATGATGACCTATTAAGGAGGGCATCAGGCTTCTCAAACTCCGAGTGATAACTGCCGCGAAAGTTTTATAATCAACGTTGAGGAGCGTTATTGGTCGCCACTCCTCTGGGCGAACTGACGATGGGTCATGTTTAGGTATTAAAACAATTCGACCATCGCGAAAGCTATCAGGAAATTCAAAATTCTCGAAGCAGCGGCAAATAACAGAGGTGAAAAGAGCACCAATGTCGTCCCAAAACGTTAAATAAAACTCAACAGGCAACCCATCCGGCCTGGGGGCCGAGTCACGCTTCATGGAAGACAGTGCCTCTTTCACTTCGTCAGCTGACGGACTTGTGCATAGTTGTTCAGCTACTTCAGATGAAATTTGAGGGAGCCTACTTAACATTGTGGCTGTCTCGGTGGTACCGCAATGTGATGACATTGTCGTACGAGCCATGTTGGCAAAGTGAGCTAGGAAAACTGATTGATCACGTGCCGGCGGTAAGGCAGTGTGTAAGAATCTGGCAGCCGGAGTTCCTAGTCGACTCAACGGGTGGAGAAGCAAGCTTTTCGCAAAGCGTAGAACCTCAGGATGAGCACAAGGATTACTTCTGCAACGCCAAGCAGCCGCCGTTAATGACGAAGCTGCAATGAGGTGTTGAAAACGACCCCTTAACTCTCGCTGCCATGCGCGCATCAAGGGAGTTAGTCGATCAACCCGAAGAGCAATACGCAGCTTCGTGGCAGTGTCTGCTAGTTCTTCGGACGTACGGCGTCTAAGGGCCCGCCCTGCTACTGAGCAGTGTAAACGCCACTGCGTTTTGAGCGCGTCCCACACCTCCGGACCGCATTCCAAAAGAGAGGCGCGCAAGATTCTAGATAAACTGGAGCGTGTACGCGCGTCGTGCAGAATGCGGGTGTCAAGACGCCAAGGTTTCACTGATGATGAAAAGGGAAAGTGAGCCTCGAGCGTCACTGGTCGGTGGTCTGATATATAAACAGGTGATGATGGTAATGTTACTACATCAGAGTGCAATACGTAAGAAGCTAGCGCGCTCGGCACATAGAAACGATCCAAACGACTAGACGACGTGCTACGCCGCCAAGTCCAGGCATACTGTGGTCCATGCACTAGTCTGTACGTATCTGTCAAAGAGAAATGGTGCACTAGGCGACGCAGCTCTCGCGCGTTCCAATCAGAGCGACCCCATCCTGGACCTTGCACGTCAGCTCGCGTGTCTAATACACAAAGTCTCCAGTGAGTATTGACATGACGACCGTCTAGAAAATACACGTCCAGGTCACGGGAAAAATCGTTAGACATCGCTGCTTGAGCTAGCCCATAAATACACAAAACACGCAGCTTGAAGGATGATAGGACGCAGTCAAAAGCCAATACCCGTCCAATCCCGTCATAGAAAACATGATGATTGTGCAGAAGAGCACGGTTAAAAATAATTCCAACTCCAGAGGAGCGAGATGTCGCGAAGGAAAAGTAACAGTCTAAATTAAATGCGCGTTTGAATGCACGAACGTGGCCAATGGTGAAAAAATTTGTTTCTTGTAAACACAAAATATCACAATGTTCTGCGCGGGCTATGCTGATAACCTCGGCTTGCTTTACTGGGTTACGGAACCCTTGAACATTTAAAAAAAGAATTTTCAGGGTGTCAGCCATATTGAAAAAAGGTGGGTGACTGACCTGGTCGTGTTTTTCGATTCGGTATACCCCAGGGATCTGTCCGGGGGAACTGGGGTACGTACACTACACAGCACAATTCGACCCTCTAGAAGAGGGTCGAGGTTTCTTCGGTTGCTGGAACTCGGAGCGGCTATCTTGGGTGCCGTCCGAGCTGGTGCCAGACTTGTGAGCAATCTTGACCTCTCGCGGGGCTTGCATTTCCACGTCACATCCGTCTGGGCTAGAAGGGAGTCCGATGCTACTGTCGACTTCGAGGCTGAAGCTGCTGTCGGACGAATCAGATGGTGGTAGGGCTGCAGCGTTAACGTTGTCGCCGCCTCCAACGACCTTGATCACGGATTGCTTGTCGAGACGCGTCAGTAAAGAACTCCCATGGCGTCTTGCTACTTGTTCAAGGAAGTCACGAGCCTGGCTTTCGGAATGATCCAATGGGCTTTGCTCATTCGGTTTCGATTCTGCTCCTGGCGAGACACCAGCGTCCGTAGATCTCGCAACGTGGTCGTCTTCTGGGCACTCAGCTGCTAGGTTTAACGATGAGTCTGGTGCCTCGGTGTCTACCGGTGTTTTTTTCTCGGCTTGCCCCGGCGTCGAACATGGCATGACATGTTTGCCTGGGACAGACGCGAGGTCAATCGCGGTAGTTGTTTCTGTCGCTGGGATTGGCAGACGTGGCACGCTCGAGTTGGCCAAGCTGCACACTTCTTCATCGTTTAATGGAGCTCTCAGAATCGGAGTCTGGCGTTCTTCTAGTACAGCTCCTGGTTCTCGTTCATCTGTTGCCGTTGGTGACGCGGATGGTAGGGCAGGAAAGGTCCCCACAGTAGCATCAGAATATGAACGACGCACAGGGCAGACGGTGGTAGGGTGGTTATCTCCACAACGTCAGCAGGGGCGGTCGCAACCTTTGCTTTCGTGTCTGTGCACACCACAGCGACCACAGAATGGTGCTGTGCACTGTGCTCGATAATGACCACTAGAGCCACACCGACGACAAACACGTTGCAGGCCGCGGTAGTCGAAGGTGACTCGATGACCAGAAACGCGAAGATAGTTGGGGACGCGATTTGTGGGACTCATTTCCATCCGGACGTAGCGTGTGCCTGTGAGAACTACGCGTCTTGCGCTCATGACGCCAGCGGTCACAGTCAATCAATACCTTGCCGTATGGGGACAAAGCCTGGACGAGTACCTCGTTGGAGACGAAGGCTGGTAAAAACAGGCAGGTGACGTTAGTTACCTGCGGGTCGACGGGAACGACAGGGATACGCTTGCCACCGATGGTCAGGTAGCCAGCGTCAACGATGAGAGTCATGGAAGCCATACTCTTGACAGTTACTTGGAAGTTTATGCCTCCCATGTGCTGAACGCAGTGTACCTCTGAGAGGCCAACTATTGAGGCCGTCGCGTCGACGACGGTCTCCGGACTAGTCCCCGCAGGCACGACAACGTCAAAGGCTTGCGCCTTCGAAGGCGTCCACGACGTCGATGGCGCCATGGCTAGATGAGGAGGACGTCCCTGACGTGAAACACGCAGGGACGCAAACAGTCCCAACACGGAACCCTTGGTAACACGAAGCTCCTTATGGCGTGGCTTGTGCGTCGATCGTAGCACGTCTCCTTATAGCGGCACCTGTTCGTCCTGCGTCCCGTCGTAGGATGTAACCAGTCTTACGCTTTGACCTGCAAACATTTTGACCTCCAAGGTGGTGCTGGTGAAAGATTCCTTCTGTGCGTTGTTGAACAACAAAAAATAGTGCTCAATGTACATGCCAATAGCTGATAATGGGGTATGAGAGACAGGAGCATTCGGCTTTTAGTTAACGTGCACGCTGCGATCCCCATTAGCAGCCATTGCATGTACATTGAGCACTATCTGAAGGGAAAGGGTTGCTTCGTTATACCCGCTGGGTGTAACCACCTTAGTTTTAGAAATGTTTAGCGAGCGTTGAGCCGCAGTGCCATGAATACAATGAACTAGTATATACCATGAATGAACTCGAGGTAGTTAAAGGTGGGAAGTAGGTACGAAGTGCAAGCCGTAAGAAAGTAAAAGCCGAATTCTCCTGTCTCTCATTTCCCATGCAGCCATTGGCATGCACATTGAGCTCTATCTGCCAGGAAAAGGTTGCTACGTTATACTCGCTGGGCGTAACCTCCTTGGTTTTAGAAAGATTTAGCGAGTGTTGGGCCGCAGTGCCATGAATACAGTGAACTAGTATATACCATGAACTCGAGGTGGTTAAAGGTGGGAAGTAGACCCGAAGTGCAAGCTGTTAGAAAGTGTGCGTGTGCCACCTCTCGTTTAGTCCTTGGAATGTCCGCTGGATGGCGGTGTTTCTATATGGGGAATATATGATGAAAAGATGCGAGATGGTGGTACTTGGAGTGTTGAATAGATAGATGAACAGACACACAGACAGATGCATGAATGGACGCATGAACGGACGCAGGGGCGGATGCATGGACGAACGCAGGAACGGACGCACGCACGAACGGGCGGATGGACGCATGGATGGTCGCACAGACGAAAGGAAGCAAGAACGAATGGACGGACGAATGCTATGCCCCACTCTCCATCATTCACTCCGTGGATATGCTGCCAAATTTTTTTTATGGAGGGTGGCAGACATGGCGCAGTCACATTGACCAAGCTGTGCACTTCTTCCTGTTCTGCTAACGTGGCTAGCGGAGGTGAATACTTGACTATTTTCTCTGCGGTTCCACTTTCACACTCAGCTGTAAACGTAGGAGACATGGTCGTTAGAGGAGGCAAAGTCCCTGCAGCAACATCCACATATGAACACCATAGTGGGTAGACGGTAGTGATGTGGCCCTCTCTACAACGTCTAGGCAAGGATGGTCGAATTCTTTGCCTTGTGCTCATGGACGCCACAGCTACCACAGAACGAAGCTGTGCCTGACAATGGCCACTACAGCCACACTGACGACAAACACATTGTAGGCCATGGTAATCGAACTTGACTTGATGACCTGATATTCGAAGGCAGTTCTGGAGAGGATTCATGAAGCTCATTTCCACCCGAACAAGATGTATGCCTGTGAAGACTCCACGTGATGCGCTCATGAAGCCCACATTTACAGACACGACCTTGCCGTGGAAACACAAAGCCTGAAATAGGGCTTTGTTGTGGACGAATGACAGCAGTAGGAGGCAGACGACGTTAGTTACCCACGTCCCAACAAAAACGACGAGAATACGCTCACCACTGATGGTCAGGCAGCTACCATGGACGATTAGAGCCGTGGAAACCATGCTCTTGATGATGACTTCGAAGGTCATGCCTCCCTTATGCTGAATGCAATGCATCTCCGAGAGGACTACTATTGAGGCCGTCGCGTCTATGACAGTCTTGGGACTAGTCGCCGCAGGAACAACATCATAAGTTTGCGTCTTCGAAAGTGTTCACGACGCTGCTGGTGCCATAGTTTGATGAACCTCGATGGATGTCCCTTACATGAAACGCACAGGGACGACAGCATAATCATGCTGTATTCCTCTCTCTTCTTCACCGGAGCCGCTTCTTGCTTTTTTTCTTTAGACAGCACACCTCATCGGGTACAATGCCACCTCGGCACACCGCCACTCAAAGGAGCACTGATAGTCATAGCAAATAATAAATGAATCAATTGCTAAATACAAAATCTACGCAGAACCTGCCTTGACAGTCTTCTTTTTTAGGGGCGAAGCTTCTTGAGGCGTAGGCCTGTACATTCTCTGAGGTAGGTAGTTTTAATAATACGTAGCCACTTCTGATTTAGTTCTTCCAGTGTTCACTAGGTGGCGGTACTTGAAGTTGATAAATGGATGCGAGATGCTATAAAACTAGATGGTGGTACCTGTAGCTGATAGTGAAAGATTCGAAATGTTATAATAGAAATGATGTCGCACATGGCACGTGTTATTGGTAAAAGGCAATTGTTCGATTTAGTGCGGTGACATAATGTCACGGACAGCCATTTTCGGCGGCCCCGCGTCATGGCAATTAACGGGCGCCGTACTTCCCCACTGACCGTGGGAACGGCGGGCGCATGAAAGGGAGCCGAGAAGTGCAGAATGGGGTGCTCTTCTTGGAACGTCGCCGTCGACGATTGATCTTTTTGTAACTGCGGCGGCGTCTGCAAGGTCGTGGAAGGCCGCGATGTACCTCGAACAAGGATTAGGCTACAGGACGCACCGGCTGAGATCCAAACAGTCTGAGCGTTTCCCACGGAGAAAAGCGTGGGAAACCCTCTGGTGGCCAAGTCGTATGACAACAACCGAACACGTTGTCACTCTTGCTAGTTGAGGGCTCTCTCCCAATTAAAAAGGGGTGGGGTCAAAATATTTTTGGGGCGGAGTTTCCATCAATTAAACGCGCTTGATTGGACCTATGTAGAGGTCTCTTGTCCCCAAGGAAGAGAGCGAGGAGACACGAGGGGGATTTAAGCGCAGGATTTTGGCCTGCTAAGCAGACTAGTCGCTGACCAACATGGTGTAGAAACAGATCAACAAGCATCTCTTCTAGAAGTTTTTAGTGTGGCTCTGTATCGGCTGGCCATCTAAAGTTAGCCGTTCGTCTAGTTTTGACGCGATATTAACGTCTGCAACGTAGACATCGGGACTTCGCCTCGAGTTAGCTCAACCTGCTCGAAGTCACTTACAAGCACTAGCCTCCCGGAGCCACCAGCGTTGCAACACCGCCGACATCGCAGTCGTGTTAGAACTCTCTTCGACTTCTCGCATCGGATCGTCGGGGACGAAACGCTGCCGGTCATCACACGTATGCCTTCACCTGTTTATATCTTCGAACTTTCTCCTCCGTAGTCTATTGTTGTTAGTTTGTGTAGTTTATAATAGTTCCCTCGCGTAAGCTGATTTATTGTTTTTATATGTATTTTTTGTTGTATCAAGTGTTGATGTATTTTGTTAGTTGTATTGAAGTGTTGTATTAGATCCCGTCTGCTGCAATATCGCTAGAGTAAAATCTGTTTTGTTTTCTCACGTCTCTGATTTCTTCACTGTCTCTGCTTGCGTACAGGACGAACCAGCCTGCTGTCATTCCCGTCGCCGACTTCGCGCTGGCGACGCTAGAGTGGCAGCTTGTAACAAAACTGGCGTCCACGAGACAGGACGTTCCGTACAAGAGTAAGACAGTGAGGGGTGAACGAGAACCGTGCGGACAGCGTGGTGATAGAGCCGCACAGTTGAAGCTGTTGCATCCTGCATATGATTGCACTGGTTTTATAGTGGCATTATAGTGACAGTTTGCAGTATGGAGTGTATGGATTTAGATAGGTGGATGGCGCACGGTAAACAGTTAGGCCTCGAGGGCGCCGAGCTGAGACAATGGGTTAAGGAGCAGCAGGAACAGGCGCAGGCGTTAGCCAGAGAAGAGCGGGCACTGGCCCGGGAGGAAAAGGAAAAAGAAAGAGAAGCGGCTAGGGAAGCCGGAGAACGGGAAGTGCAGTTACTGCAATCAAAGATTCGCCTCAGTGAGAGTAGCAGGGTGAGCCGATCCAGCAGTGAGCACGGCGATGCCGGGGAGGAGCCGAGTTTGAGAATACACGCAGGTAGACTGCTCGTCACCTTTGACGAAGGAAGGGACGACTTAGATGCGTTTATACGCCGGTTTGAGAGCATCGCCAGAGGGCAAAAGTATCGTGAAAGCCAATGGGCGACGGTGCTTTCGACATGTCTTACAGGAGAGGCGCTAAGTGTTTATGGCAGGCTACCACCTACAGATGCATAGGACTACACCAAGGTTAAAACCGCCCTCCTGAAGCGCTTTCGCTTCACGGCGGATGGAATCCGAGACAAGTTTAATAAGGAGAGGGCAGTAGGGGGTGAAACAGCAACACAGTACGCGGCTCGCTTAGGATATTACTTCGATAGATGGGTTGAGCTTTCCACCAGCCTAGAGTGCGAAAGAGATGATTTTTCAGAAAATCATTTAGACTGCGTGGATTCGACAGCTGACGCAAGGTGTGCGAGGGTTGACGAGCTGGAGTTGCGATCGGGAAGCTCGGAAAAGAGTCGCAAGAAGCGGCGCAGATGCAAGAGATGTCGGAAAGCCGCGCGCGAGAAAAAGGGTACTACGCGGGAAAAACGCACAAATTCTTTTAGCGTAGCAAGTAGGACCAGGAGTTCTGCATCGGCTTCAAAGCCGGTCTGCATGCGTACGAGGAGCCGGACCAAAAGTAGAAAGAACGCTGGTTCGCAAATAAAATCACCTGGAAAGTGCCAGACTTCCCGTTCTATTAACATCATAATTAATGGTGCGCCCTTGAGCTGTAAAACTGCGAATGACGAAACCCGAGGCCAATTTCCTAACGGTGCAGGAAAAGTCGGTCGCAGACGTCGCCGTAGAGGAGTGAAGGGTACGCACGCGACAAAGCGAAAGCAAGAAGGAAGAAGCAAGCATCGGGGAGAACGAAAAGAGGGTAGCTCATCGGCCAGTTCAGAGAAGAGGCCTTTGTGGCAGGAAGTAAGGCGCCAGCGGCGAAAGGGTAGGCCACAGCGCACATCCTCGCGACGGAATGTACGCTGGAGATTTAAAGCTTTGCGGGGACAGGATTGTCGAAGGGGTCCTAGAAGAAAGGCCACAAAAGCTAAACACCACACGGGAGCTAGCCCAAAGAAAGCATGGCCACTCTGTCCCACGCATCGCTTGGGTCCCCTCCGCTAGATTGACCGAAGTCGCCTGAAATCGCGAACGATGCGTGACTGTGCCGCTCAACTGGTCGCACATACGCGTCGTTGCCTCGGAAGTTCTCGAAATTCGGCAAGACCGAGACCGCCGGGTGTGCGATTGAAGTGAGGGACAGCTGTAAGCTGTAGAAAGTGTATTTTCAGTATTTTCTTTTTGCTTGGTGCCTTGGTTGTTTTTACATGTTGTAATGCACATTGAAGGATTGCACTACAGTAGGGGAGCGCACTTGTTCCGTTTTGTTTTGTAGTATACATTCGGGCAGTGTACTCTGTATTGATGGCTGCCGTACACGGCTTTTTCTTTTTCTTGTTTGCATGGCGCATTAATATTGTTGCGTGTGACTGTAGCTGGTACTCTAACAATTGTTTTTTTTTCCTTTTGCTGTTACTTTGATGCACTCTGCCTATTTATGATGTGTATGAGAGGGACAGTCCTCATGTCTCCCTTGTTGGTGGTGTTTTGTTCCTTGTTGCCGAAAAATTCCCCTCCGTGTGAGCCAATGTTATAAATAACATTCTGAAATTGGGGGTCAATGTCACGGACGGCCGTTTTTGGTGGCCCCACGTCACGGCAATTAACGGGCGCCGTACTTCCCCACTGACGGTGGGAACGGCGGGCGCATGAAAGGGAGCCGAGAAGTGCAGAATGGGGTGCTCTTCTTGGAACGTCGCCGTCGACGATTGATCCTTTTGTAACTGCGGCGGCGTCTGCAAGGTCGTGGAAGGCCGCGATGTACCCCGAACAAGGATTAGGCTACGGGACGCACCAGCTGAGAGCCAAACAGTCTGACCGTTTCCCACGGGGAAAAGCGTGGGAAACCCTCTGGTGGCCAAGTCGTATGACAACAACCCAACACGTTGTCACTCTTGCTAGTTGAGGGCTCTCTCCCAATTAAAAAGGGGTGGGGTCAAAATATTTTTGGGGCGGAGTTTCCATCAATTAAACGCGCTTGATTGGACCCTTGTAGAGGTCTCTTGTCCCCGAGAAAGAGAGCGAGGAGACACGAGGGGGATTTAAGCGCAGGATTTTGCCCTGCTAGGCAGACTAGTCACTGACCAACATGGTGTAGAAACAGATCAACAAGCATCTCTTCTAGAAGTTTTTAGTGTGGCTCTGTATCGGGTGGCCACCTAAACTTAGCCGTTCGTCTAGTTTTGACGCGATATTAACGTCTGAAACGTAGACATAGGGACTTCGCCTCGAGTTAGCTCAACCTGCTCGAAGTCACCTGCAAGCACTAGCCTCCCGGAGCCACCAGCGTTGCAACACCACCGACATCGCAGTCGTGCCAGAACTCTCTTCGACTTTTCGCATTCGATCGTCGGGGACGCAACGCTGCTGGTCATCACACGTATGCCTTACCCTGTTTATATCTTCGAACTTTCTCCTCCGTAGTCTATTGTTGTTAGTTTGTGTAATTTGTAATTGTTCTCTCACGTAAGCTGATTTATTGTTTTTTATATGTATTTTTATAGTTGTATCAAGTGTTGATGTATTTTGTTAGTTGTATTGAAGTGTTGTATTAGATCCCGTCTGCTGCAATATCACTAGAGTGAAGTCTGTTTTGTTTTCTCACGTCTCTGATCTCTTCACTGTCTCTGCTTGCGTATGGAACGAACCAACCTGCTGTCATTTCCGTCGCCGACTTCGCGCTGGCGACGCTAGAGTGGCTGCTTGTAACACATATGCTAGGGGGAGCGTCGTAATAAAATTTGTTTGCTGTTGGCGCACCGTGAATCTGCGCGACATTGCTACCAAGATCCCGCCGTACGAAAGCTGGAAACCCAAGCGGCATGGAATGCACATACAGCGTTTCTCGCGTCTTTAAATGATGATCGACTCGGCGAATTACACGGAATATTCATGGTGTACCGATGATATTCACTCCGGAGCTTCGCCCACTCATCATCATCCACCCCATGGATATGCTGTGATTTTTTTTTGCTCTTCGTGTAGTTATGTGAGTTATTCGTAGTAAGTAGGGCTTCATTTTAGATGGTGGGACATTCTCCTAGAACGCTGTTTGTCCAGAGTATACAATGGAAGCCTATGTTATATATAAGTATACATGCTTTTAAGAGAAATGTATTATCACACACAGTGGACATCAATAACATTTCAACACAACAGAACATGCAAAGACACATAAAATGTGTTACAAAAAGATAATTATACATATGTATACTGCATGGTGAATAAAAGCACAAATAAACCGTGAACTTGTACGTTGTGCGTATTTATATGGTATTTCTCGCGGTACCTACGAAGCGCCAGCCTACCGAATCTAGGCAGGCCGAAAAACAAGCTTTACACGTCTCTCACAGACGATCACAAAAGGCAGGACCAGTGCCAAAAAATTAATCTTCATCGAGATAGAAGAGCTCTTCAGACATAATAGATAGAAGCTCTGTGTACAGTCGCTCCAAGATGGGAAAGAGAGTGCGAAGGAGATGGCCTGTTGCAACCGCCTCGCAGTGGTTGCGCCTTCGACAGGAAGCTCCAGCGACAATGAGAAGGTAGGCTAAGTGCCTCGGGAACAACGCCCAGAAGAAACGAGTTCATTTAATCCAACACTGTGAAATCCAGCATGCATGGCGCACCAGAATACACGAGAAACGACGCATTGCTTCAAAACATGCTCATTTGTTTTCCGAAGAAACCATTGTGGTCATGTGGCTGACTGGACCAACCTCAACCATTCTTTTTTTCGCGTGTCTACTTTTTTTTCGCTTGCCTTTTCATCTTTTTTTCCTATTCCTGCTCCCCTTTGTGCAGGGTAGCGAACCGGATGCTGCAATTCTGGTTGACCTCCCTCTCTTTCTTTCAATTTGTCTCTATCTCCATCATTCAAGGTTGTCAAAAGTAGGCCCACTCTAACACGTGAGCACCCGCGGAGGTGGCCAAGGAGAAACAAACGCTGTCAGCATGCTGTAAGACACATGACTAGTGTAAGAGCGGTGAGGTAAAGAAACTAATAATAACAACAAAGCAGCTGTTATGTAATCGATAGGATTGTCAAACACATCTACGCCAGGACATCGACAGGACATGGCGCAAACTTCAACAGCTGTTGCATAAAATAAAAGAAGTTTTATTAACTGTCGACCCCTGTTAAGATGCACATTAGGCGTCAAATGCCGTAGGTGAGCGCCTAGAAAATAATATGCGAGAGTTTGCACGGGCGATTGTTCTAAAACAAGAAGCGCAGGCTGAGTAGCCAGAAGCCTATGTATGGACACCGAAAGGAAAGCAAACCTTCCTCTGAACGTTGCTGTCCTACTGCCGCAAGAGAGACCAACACAATGCCACTGGCACCAAGAAAAGGAACAAAAAGCCGACTACAATGATGTCAAGATACGTAAAAGCGGTTGCTCCACTCGAAAAAGGTTCGCAATGCCACCGCAAAATCTAGTCGACCTCCTCTCAAAAATCGAGAAGTCAAAATCCCGCGCCTCTTGAATTGTTATTTTTACTTCGTTGAGAGCGTTTACCGAAAGCGAATCACAAATGCCGTAGTGGTCAAGTAAAATATAGAAAATGCGTAAGGACACTGCCGGCAGAATAGAGAAAACGGAGCAGAGTCTGGCATTCGGTGCGCTACTGTACAAATTTGTAAAAGTTCACTGCTGTTCGTGAAACGTCCCCTTGCTCTAAGAAACGTAGGCTGTGTGAAAGACTGTTATGCCGAAGGGTATACAGAGTTATGTCATCAGAAAAAGCTGTGACTTTCACAACACTGCTGCCAGGGATACCCTGGAAGCACGAGTACCCATCGAAAGCACGCAACTATTCAGCTCAAAACTCAGAATTTATTGGCAACCCCAATGGTCGTATCAGTATCACGTCCCGTGTACAGTGGTCTCCTAGCATTACGATACTGGGCGTCACTTTCACTGCATTTGGTGTACATGAGAGCATCTCGTCATCTGTTGTACGAACTCTTCAAAGTGACGTAAAGGAAACCAAACATTTGGACTTCCCCCTCTTGGAACGCCAATACTTAGCTCAAACAGTTTACCTAGGAAAATTTTTGGTACCTTTGCCTTTCTGTAAAACCACCAATCCACGTCTGCAGGAAATTGCAAAGCTGCATCAGTCCATTTTTCTTGTCTGGTGGCAGTGAACTGTTATCGCGTCCGGCATTGGCTCAACCACAAAATCAAGGTGGTTTTGCATTCTCCGACGTTTTAGTCACGGTCTCCATCTTGTGCTACCGCGATTTATTGCGAATAGTAAGCAATGATGGTACTCTCGCTCAGACACTGGCTCGCTACCATCTGGGATCATCACTACGTGTCTTTCTACCAGCTAGCCAAATGAACCAAGGTCCCCAATCATTTGTATTACCACCTTTGTATCTAACCCTTCGGGCATTTCACCGACGTTTGGAAGCTACGTGCCCAGAGATAGAGGTGGCCGATTATAAAGTGGTGGACACAACAGCCACCCTTCTATGTATACAGCCCTTGCTGCCCCAGCATCGTCAATATATAATGAACCACGCTTGAAAAACAATAACTGCAGCAGTGTTGCCAGGACATCTCCGGGAATAGGTGACCGGTAAAATGGGAAATCGCAGGGAACTGTGGGATACGATGGCTTCCGGTTCGACGCACCGCACGAGTCAACAGCGGCACGCGCGGATTTTTTTAATGCTCCGATGAAAAAAGCACCTCGCCGTGCAATGTCAGTGCTTTCTTTATTTTTTTTCAACCGTGACTTTGACGATGACAAGCTACGAAAGCCGTGAACGGTCCGGAAATGTTTTGTCGCACAAAAATGATTTGCAGTGCTTTTATGCTGCTCGGGGGTGCTGTCAGTTTTTCTAGCAGATAAGTCGATACACAAAAGAGTTTTCCTTGTGTGATACGGTACTGCATATAAAAAGTCATCATTTTAAAGATCTCAGGGGCTGAGGATGACTGTAGCAGTGTGCTAAGAGTTCAATTCGGAATCGCTGCTTCGCCCGACATCGTCAGTCGATCGGCATGAAGCGCAACACTTATTGAGCGCGTGGAGATATTTTTTACTAGCCTTTAGTGCACTATAAGATGCATTTCTTCGTCAAAGTCAGATGCTTATTTGAACGCTGACCTTGGTCAAGCTGCACAGCACGGTGGCACATAAACAATACAGTTAGACATAGACGGCGTCGAATAATCGAAATCCTGGCTTGTTTAACGCACTTCTTCCTTTGGGTGACGTCCTGGCGCACAGTTTGACCAAGATAAACGCAAATGAGCTCGTCCAGCGCTTCGTGTAAACTTACTCTTGAGTGAATCTTTTGCGTTTTTTTTTGTCATATATATAGGTGCAATGGCCGGCACTAATCTTGTATAGCAGGTATATTTCGCCCTCTCGTTCCCATATTATCTTTGCTAGGCACGCCTGCGCGACAATTTATTTCTCAATATGATATTCGCAGCAAATTCATGCGTAAGCTTTTTTTTAGTTTGGAATACACACGTACTTGTGATAAAATGGCTTTCGCACACTATGGATCAAAGTTCTGTACGCAAAGGCTACCTGTCGCTGTGGCTCTCTTCACAGTCGCCGCCCACCTCGTTTTTGTATTCAGTACAAGGCAATTGATACCTGCGTCTGCCTTGCGCACTCGGGTTGGAGCAGCCAACGGCTAAACAACCGACCATGGTTTAACAGGACGAAGATAAACGGGCGACCGAACGCACGAATGCCGAATAATCTGAGGCTTGCGGCGAAGCGGTTTGCCATCGTCTGCTCTTCTCGAACCGGAAGCCGGTAGCAGACGGTGCATCCCACAACCTCTCGCTCTTTTACTGCTCACCTATTTGTCTGGTGGTTGGGCTGGGGCTTGTTCCCTACGCGAGATTGGTTGCAGCAGGCATGTGGTTCGCACTTCCACTTGGTCCTACTGTGCCATGGTAGAGACCAATCGACATGTGACGATTGAATGTGTGGTTTCCCGCCTTTTTCAGCGTGCGGTTCATGCTGGTTTTCGGGGACAGGGTGTGCGAACATTCGTGTCCAACGGCCGATTTCCGTGTGTGCACTTTTCGGCTCTTTTAATAGGTGCGGGGCTGTTCAGCCTTTGGAGAAACCGATGCGAGGCCGTAGCTGCGAATTGCCGCCGGCGTGCCGTGTGGCCGATACTGGGGAGAATGAGACGAGAAATCCTCGCGTTCCTCTCTGAGGAGCTTTTCTTTTTCGGGGAGCGCGATTTTCTGCGGTATTGGTCTTGCCCTTTCATCAAGGTTGAACATGAAAGGATGCAACTCATTGTTCGACCAACGTGGTGCTAAGCAGCACTCGTTGAGTCGTTATGTACGATTTCATTTGTTACAAACCGTGTTTGATTGCATCTATTGTATAGTTATACCATTATTGTATCATATCGCATAAGTTTTTGTGTACATGTATGTCAACATTGTCATGTATATTAGAGTAATGATGTCTTCACTGAAACGTAGGGATGTTGGTCGTGATACATAGATGTGCCGAAGTTTATGTGCCCTATTACTGAAATGTTATGAAGCCTTTGTGTTCTGTACATAATGTAAATACCTTTTTCTCTAAACAGCTAGGGTCCGAAGGACATCTCCCATACCGTGACCCACATGTTATAAAAGGCAGCAATTTCTTACCATCCCGAACATGCATGCTTTTTATAGCACAGTAGATATTCCTGAATAATTCTGCAAATGAATGGAGAAAGCCGAAGGTCTTTAGTACATTGAAGATGTACGCGTGCTTCAGTAGGTCGAATGCCTTCTTTTAGTGCAAAGACACAAGGAAAGCACGGGCAGACCATGACAGCGCGTAGGCTACGACATCACGTGTGAAGGACAAGCTTTGCATTTCTCGTCCAGGCTCTGACGAAGCCTGATGATGACCCACCAGGGTTTTAAGCAGAGCCCAAGATGTTGAATGATTACAGGCGCGAAGATGTTATAGTCAAC
Organism: Rhipicephalus microplus; assembly: GCF_043290135.1. Classification (NCBI taxonomy): domain Eukaryota; kingdom Metazoa; phylum Arthropoda; class Arachnida; order Ixodida; family Ixodidae; genus Rhipicephalus; species Rhipicephalus microplus. The sequence goes on from NC_134700.1 coordinate 192,751,220, forward strand.
ATGAAGGAGAGCGACAGGCTTCGATTCTTCAGGATTAACAGAGGAAGCGTAACTTTTCAGAATAAGTAAAACTTTACAATTTCCAAAAAAGGATGGGAAGTCGCCGTCCTAAAAACACCACCGGATAACCACTATTGACAGCACCGATATCATTCCAAATTATGAGGTAAAACTCAACAGGAAAATCATTTTGTCCAGGGGCCGTTTCATGTTTCGTAGATTGCAGTGCAGTTTTACCTCTTCGGGGGATGATGGGGCATGCAGAGAATCGGCGGGTTTTTGAGAAGCAAGGAGCAACCTTCTAAGCATTGTTGGGGTTATTTCGCAGTTTGTCGGCATAGCCCAACATTACACCACTTCAAAATTCTCGCCGTACTTGCGCTGCAGACCGCCCCGCCGCATGTAGTGGTCTAGTGACTAAGGTACTCGGCTGCTGACCCGCAGGTCGCGGGTTCGTATTCTGGCTGCGGCGGCTCCACTTCCGATGCAGGCGGTAATGTTGTTGGCTCGTGTGCTCCCATTTGGGTGCATGGTAAAGAACCCCAGGTGGTCTAAATTTTTGAAGCCCTTCACTACGGCGTCTCTCATAATATGGTGGTTTTAGGACGTTAAACCCCACATATCACTCAATCAATCAATCAATGCACTGCAGACCGCCAAAAAAAAACCTACCAACTTGGCGTGAATAAACGTCGGAAATTCTTTTGTGTGCAGTCCCGGTAAGTCCCACGTCATGCTTACCGAAGATTTTAGCCCCAATGCAGTATACAAAATCTTTTTAGTGGGAGTGCTTACCGAACACGTGATAATGAATTCTGGGTTGCTCCACCGTTCTCGGCTTTTTTCACGGTAGACCACGAGATTTACCCACACACAATCTTTTTGAGAAACACTCGTTACTCAGAGCAAATCAAATCTACTATTATAGATTACTTTTGCACATAAAAAGCACAGGCTCCATGCTAGTAGCCTGCCCGTTTATCCCCCTCGATATCAATTACGCCACCAAACGAGAATGCCACCACTTATGCGAACTAACCACGGGCGTCAGGACCTTGAGTATCACGTACCCCGGCTATTGAACATTGTTGAACATCATATAGATTTTCATGCACCCCGCTTTAAAAAAAATTTATAAAGAACTTTCTGTTACATTCCACGATAACTTATCAATAAAATATATCTGTCTAATTTTCTACCTGTACTGCATATACAGTTTCTGCTACAATTTGAAAGTTCACAATTTAATGCGTATAGGTATATATTCTTGAAGTGTCTGTATGATATGTTTGTTATCATGAAAAGTTTTCATCTAAGATGTCTATCTGTAATGCTTTATTTGCAGTGACAATTATGTACATACATGTTTTGATTTTTCTGGTTGCTCTATTGTTTGAATACTCGCATCGCATGCAAACATGTGCACGCATGCCGAATGCGCATGGGAGTAGGAGCCTCTGTCAGGCAATACGGCCTTTAGCTGTTACTCCTCTTTCTGTATCAGAAAAAAGAAATTAACTTCAAAACTTGAACGTGCATTCCGCTGCTTCTTTATTTTGGTATATGCATGAAAACTCTCACCAAAACGAGAAGTAGAAACCACATCGTGCGCTCCTTTAATCATTCAAGAGCCTAACAGAATGGTTTCTGCAGTGCGATCTCACGCTATGGGAATTGTTTTTTTTCCAGCCTGGTGCAAATAACGGTAATAAATTTCTATGCGTACAGAACCGCGAAGTTCGGACCAGGGTTCGAGCCCCCCTGTGTCATTTATGCTAGGCTATTTTTTCTATTTTCGCGCCATGTGCTTACGGACACCGGTGGCGGCGGACAACTGCGCGTGACACCAGTTGTGATCTCATAACAGCTTTCACTGTAAAACTCATAGCTGAGTGAGGTGCACACCAGAGGATGACGGCTGAGTTGCTTTGCTGGTTTCAAATTTATCAGTTCAGTATATCGTTGCCGCGACGTTTTGGAAGGGCTAATTCACATTAGGCTCGCTGAAATGCTTCAGGAACTGTGGTATCGAGCAGCCAACAAACCTGTATGCTAAAAAATGAACTGCCTCGGGGTTGAATGCATGCGCGTTGCACTGACGATGGCATAGGCGGGTCACGTGATGTTTACTACGACACAGCCACAGCAGCACTGGCCTTCCCAGTCATTGCCCTTGAGGCAAATTCGCAATGTGCACGGCCTATAGGTACCGCGCCGTGCAATCCAAAATGGCTGCGGAAGGATGATAAAACCGTGAACTCGCTCGCATAAGAAAATATAGGACGCACGGACGTACTCCCCGTGCCGCTTTCACCAAATGAACTCTTTATCGTCAAATCAATGTATATCAAATCAAAATACTTTCCCAACCGATGGGAACTGCTGAATGTTCACTACCTCACTTCTTGCCGCAGTACAAAGGGTGGTGGTGTCAGTCAATTGACCGTTGATTGATTTGTGGGGTTTAACTTCCCAAAACCACCATTTGATTATGAGAGACGCCGTAGTGGAGGGCTACGGAAATTTTGACCACCTGGGGTTCTTTAACGTGCACCCAAATCTGAGTACACGGGCCTACAACATTTCCGCCTCCATCGGTAATGCAGCCGCCACAGCCGTGATTTGATCCCGCGACCTGCGGGTCAGCAACCGAGTACCTTAGCCACTAGACCACCGTGGCGGGGCAGTCAATTGACCGTGCATCAACGACGCCTTCAGTAATCCTGCACGTGCTACAGAACGCTGCGCGAACTCGAATTGACGTATGAATTGAATGGCACTCCGAGATGATTTCTGCCGAGCCTGTCTGACGAATTTGCCGCATAGTGAGCCACTGGCGAGTAGCGCGCCTTCGTGGCTGCAGGGGACCGAATGTTTACCGTAACGATGGTTTGAAAACATATTACGCCGTCATCATTACTTGCGCTGTAAGCATCATGCAGCTGCTTCTTCCGCGGAACACAAGCATTTACCTTCCCATTAAGTAGCACGTTTGTCACAGCCATGATCAGACTAACAGAGCGACATTCCCTGCGCTCGGATGTTGCAGCTTCGATCAGCACGATCGAAAGAGGGATATCGACACGCGTACGCTCTTCGCAATGCCAAAATTGCGAAAATTTGTCGAACAACGTCGTTCGGACGGCACGGGTGAAGTTCAGAAGTTAGCGTGGACTGTAGTCGTAACTGCACATTTCACTGCTCTAACCATTTCGCTGCGCTGGTCGAACTCGAGCGTGTTGGCGGCATGCGACGCTTTGTGATATCCACTGTAGTTGGGATACATTCAATGCACAAGAAAAAGTAAGCTTTTATTTGAGATCGCCGAAGAATATTTCACACAAATACAACAAAGGTGATTTACGAGCGTGAAAAAAACATAAATGCAATACGGCACGTGAAGTGCAACTCTCTGCTTGTTAGCTTGCAGCTGATCGTTCATCGTCGGTGTCTCTCAGCACGTTGACAACCATGTACGTCCAATGAAAAGTCCACAACGTCAAGACGGTTTCATTGAATATCCCTGCCTAAAGTAATCTAAGGATTTCTCTCTGCCAAACGACTTCGATATAGAACAAACAGCATCATTCATCACCACGCACAAAACCAACATGGTGTCACACACCACGTTTATCTGAAGGTGCATGCGGAGATCATTTCGCTCCAATACCCGGCGAGAAAGGCATTGCTTGCACTTTGCTGCCATCTATCAAGGAACGTAAAAAAACTAGTGGCGCTGCGTAGGCCAACGAGGTTTAGCAACGCAGATCGCGAGCCTGCGCTACTTTACGCGCACGATGAATGTTATGAGCTTCATGCACTACAAAAGCACTGAGGAATGCAATACGCACGTAAAACAAGGCGAGTTTAAACTGGAATGGTCAGACGGTAACATTTATCTACCAAAAGTGGCTGCAGAAAAACTAGCGACGCTGATATGTGTACACTGCGGGCTACAATCGAAAGCGTGAGTTGCCACGTATATTCACGAAAGCTTCGCGTCTCGCAAGAACAAATCAGATTTCTCGTGTCACAGACATCCCAGTATATTCACTGATGCACGAAACGTAATACAAAATGGTTTGTGTTGTTTCTTACTAACGCGTTAACACTGCAGCTAGCACCACCAAACAAGGAAGCATTGGGACAGTCTGCCTACTGATCATCCTTGACAGGATGCTCCTGAATACCGCTAGGCGGTGTGACAGTCCATGAACATTGCGAATATACGCACTCTACTGTAAGAGAGCCGTAAGCGGTTCCGATCCCTTACACAAATCACATGCAAGACATAAGCAAAAATGTGTCTAGTAAAACTGTTTAACTATTTCGAGTGAGACCAGAACGCCGTCATTTCGACCAATGTGTGTTTAGAAAGAGTGGGTAACGATTCAGAGTACTATAGTCGGTTACAAAATAAGGATAAATATACGCTCCTTCAACAGCTGTACCTTTGCCACCCCTACAAAAATTGCTTAAAATCACATTTTTTTTTCATTTGTGTGACGCAAGTAACATACGTGCTTTTTGAATCGGTGGTTTTGTTAGAAGACACAAGTAGGTTCCACTGCTTATTGGTAAAAAAACATTGATCTTCTTGGCGATTTCCACCCATACATACTTCAACATCTCTCTCTGCCAAACACAGTTCTTCAAGTAAGGACGTCAAACTTTTAATTATTATTGGTCGTATTAAATGTGTTAGTAAAAAAAAGTACTTATGGTTGCAATGGAAGCCACGTAGTAACACTCTCTCACACAGACGAATGGCTGGTGACCCACAGTTTTAGGGGCGGCGCTTGTTCTTTTATCAAATGCGAAGCATTTCTTAGCGAGCTACGGCGACTTTGAGCGTATCTATCTATCTCTCTATCTATACAGCCACTTACGACTTTTAGCTCTTCCGGCCGTTTCGATAATGGTATCAACACCAAACATTATGACGAGCATAAAAGACTAGTCATAACATGAAAATCATGACATGTAAGTCATGAATGTCATGATTAACATTCAATGGGCTTGCTTCTCTTGCGGTGGTTTCATTCACATGATAGGTTGAAAAACTGGTATGGTATGCCATGACTGCATAACGAACAAAAGTGACGGGCCCTAACGTGGAAATCATGATATGCATGTCATGATTTTCATTTTATGACTAGTCATGACTACATGCAACGCTCATGGTGCGCTCGCCACCGTTTCGCTAGCTTCGCATCTACCAACTTTGGTAGTACGAGAGGTGACTGAATGACGAAGGTATATGACTGGTGCGAACATGATAATCGTCAATACAGGTACGTGTGATGTAACAACATGACTACATGCAACGCTCATGATGGACTCGCGCCTGTTTCGGTAGCGTCACATGCATCAAATTTCGTATTACGGGACGTGAATGGCTGACGAAAGTATTTGACTGGTGCAAACATGATAATCATGAGATGCGTGTCATGCAACAACATGACTACATGCTACGCTCATGACGCATTCGTGCCCGTTTAGCCAGCTTCACATGTACCGAATATGGTATTACGTGACGCGAACGGACGATATGGATAGAGGACACGTCCAAACATGATAAACATGACATGTGTGTCATGTAACAACATGTATACACGGCACACACATGATGCACTGCAGCTGTTTCGCTAGCTTCACATATGCTAAGTTTGATATTACGTCACGTGAATGGATGAGATGACGAAGGTGTGTGACTGGTGCAAACAAGATAATCAGGAGATGCGTGTCATGTAACAACATGACTACAAGCCACACTCAAGGCACCAATACAGTTCTACGTGACCGGCCACGTGTGCGTGCTGGCGTTTGTTTCGTCGCGTCACGCCAGCGATGCCACCTGCCGTATACTTGCAGGCGCGGGCCACGCTGCGTTGCTTTGACGGATGCGCGTTTGAGCACGCCAATTATCCCTCCATCACAAAGAGACGCAGACGCAGTGCTGTCTGGGTAGAGCTGGGTAACGCCATGGGCGCGAAATGCAGCATGTAGCATTTCGCGCCGGTTGCCGCCGTGCCGCACCGACGGACGCTGGTCGCGCCGGTCACGCCCGGCGTCCGATTTGCTAGCGAAGCGTTGCTTCGCCCAGCGTGTGCGCTCGTCAACGTTAGGCTGGAGTATAATGGGCCCTTCATGACTACATGCGACACTCATGATGCGCTCACGCCCGTTTCGATAGCATCACATATACCATATTTGGGGTTATGAGGCGTCAATAGATGACGAAGGTAAATAACTGTTGCAAGCACGATAAGCATGAAGAAGAGTGTCATGTAAGAACATGACAACGTACCACGCTCATGATGCGTTCACGGCCGTTTCACTAGCTCCAAATTCACGAAATTTTATATCACGTGACATGAATAGACGACGAAGGTAAATGGTCTTAACATGATAATTATGACATGCGTGTAATGTAAAGCCTGACTACATGCTACGCTCATGGCGTGCTCGCGGCCGTTTTACTAGCTCCACATACACCAAATTTGGTAAATGTGACGTGAATGGACGAAGAATGTAAATGGCAGATCCAAACAAGATATGGATGACAAGCGTGTCATTTTAGAACAGGACAACATACCACGCTCATAGCGTGCTCGCAGCCATTTTGCTAGCTCCACATATACTAAATTTGTTATCACGGGACGTGAATAGATGACGAAAGGAAACGACACATCAAAACATGATAATCATGATACGTAAGTCATGTACGGCATAATTTGGCTCCGCCTCGTAACGTTGTGCTGATTGAAAAGTGGCATATCAACGATCCTCATTCGTGCTCCGCATATCACCGGTTACCACTGTAGGTGGGATCTGCCAATTTTTTGTGTTTTGATTTTTATTTTTAGGTTGTCACCGCCTATAGGAACTCTACAACGGGAGAGCATAAAGTCGTCCCATGGGCCTCACACTTGATGAGGCCCTGTAGACGATATGCACGAGGAGAGGGGGGGGGCGGAAAATTGGGTAATGATTTAGAGTACAGGGTACTCTATTATGCGAGAACCTTAATGCCGTCCCGTGGGCCTCAATGTCTAAAGTCGCACAAGAAAACAGCAGCGTGTTTTCACGTCGCAGAAGATTCGTGTGTTTGGTGAACGTGGTTAACGATTTTGAGTACTAGGTACTCTACTATGGGAGAGCATAAAGCTGTCCCGAGCAAGGCCTTATGCCTCGCTGAAACGACGAGTGCAAAAAAAAATTGCCCGCAGCTTCCCTCGGGGGAACACTGAGGAGGATGCGGACCATATAATTGGTTAATAGGGTGTTAAAGTGCGACTTACTTGGGTCGATGGCTAAATTGGTTAACGTGGTTGTAGGAGGGGGTGTTAAATGAGTGAACACGTACACACGTATGCGAAAGGGCGGCGCTGGTCGAAGGGACGTCGATCATTGTGTTTGTGGATTCGTTGGAATTCATTTCACCGCGACCTTGGACGTCGACGCGCCGTACAAACCAACCGACGAGCGGCAACTTAGCGAGCGAGCGCCGACCTTGAGTATATATACAGCACGACGGCGCATGCACTGTCAGCTGTTGAATGTTCTCGAAGCGCGACGCCACATGCGCGTCCACTGGAGAATCAGGAGAATTGTAGATGTCGAACGCGGTGTGTAGAGGAGGAAGGGTGCACAGATGGTGGAGGAGTGAAGCGCGCGCGGTGTGTAGAGGAGGAAGGGATGCACAGATGGTGGAAGAGTGGGCGACGGCGCGACGGCGCATGCGCGCGCGTCAGCTGTCGAATGTTTGAGAAGCGGTGCGGACGGCGCGGACGGCGCACTACAAGGCGCGAGTATAAGATGCTCTGCATCTAAAAGAAGCACGGCTAAAGGACGTGGGGGGGGGGGGGGGGGGTAAAAAAGGGGGTAACGATTTGGAGCACAGCGTACTCTACTGTGGGAGACCAGCCGTCCCGACTGCACCATGATTCACCTGGACGTGTGTTTAGAAAACGAGGGTAACTATTTACAGTACTAGGTACTCTACTATGGGAGAGCTTAAAGCCGTCCCACACCAATGATTCACCTGGACGTTACCTCTAAAAAGCACGAATTGAACACCACACACCTACTTCTTGCCATCCAGAAGAACCTCTGTTATAGATCAGGCTTTACTTTAAAGTTATGTAGACTATTCAAGATATCTCTGTTTGCAATTCGCATGGTGGAACCCACTACAAAAAGTAAATAAGGATTGCAGTGTATCCTTTAAGCAAACGACTGTGTTTATAAAACAGTGACCGAAGATTTACGCTACTAAGTACTCTTCTATTGGGGAGCACGAAGCCGTCCCGTGGGTCTAACTTAGCACCTCCTATATTTTTCTCAGTGCCTGGGCAAACTCTCTCTTCAGGCCGTCGAGCAATCGTTCCGCCCCCGCTCGCCGCTGGCGCATGCCGGCGCTGCACGAGTAGACTGCCGGAAGCTGGCGCTGAGTGGCCGCCTTTGTTAGGAATCTCGCGAATTCGTGCTTTCATGCGAGTTAATTTATATTGGTACTTCTCAGCGGCTTTCACGCGTACAGGGGGCACGAAAAATAACCCGAACTTAGCATGACGCTGTTTTCACCGGTCTCTGTCAGGCCGTGTTACCAGTTCAATATACGTGTGCGACTTTTATAGCATTCGCATTTTAGGGGCAAAGCTTCTTATAGCGGCACCTGTTCGTCCCTCGTAGCCATTGTAGTGTGTAACAAGCATAACATTTTGAGCTCCAAGGTGGTGCGGGTGAGAGATTTTTACTGTGCGTTGTTGAACAATTAAAGAGAGTGCTCAATCTACATTCCAATGGCTGTTAAGGGGAAATGAGAGACAGGAGCATTCGGCTTTTAGTTAACGCGCACGCTGCGATCCCCATTAGCAGCCATTGGCATGCACATTGAGCACTATCTGACAAGAAAGGGTTGCTACGTTATACTCGCTGAGTGTAACCTCCTTAGTTTTAGAAAGGTTTAGCGGACCCGCCGCGGTGGTCTAGTGGCTAAGGTACTCGGCTGCTGACCCGCCGGTCGCGGGTTCGATTCCCGGCTGCGGCGGCTGCATTTGCGATGGAGGCGGAAATGTTGTAGGCCCGTGTACTCAGATTTCGGTGCACGTTAAAGAACCCCAGGTGGTCAAAATTTCCGGAGTCCTCCACTACGGCGTCTCTCATAATCAAATGGTGGTTTTGGGACGTTAAACCCCACAAATCAGAAAGGTTTAGCGAGCGTTGAGCCGCAGTGAAATTAATACAATGAACTAGTATATACCATGAACTCGAGGTGGTTGAAAGTGGAAAGTAGGTACGAAGGCGCAAGCCGTAAGAAAGTAAAAGCCGAATTCTCCTCTCATTTCCCATTAGCAGCCATTGGCAAGTACATTGAGCACTGACAGGAAAAGGTTGCTACGTTATACTCGCTGGGCGTAACCTCATTGGTTTTAGAAAGGTTTAGCGAGCGTTGGGCCGCAGTGCCATGAATACAGTGAACTAGAATATACCATGAACTCGAGGGGGTTAAAGGTGGGAAGTAGACCCGAAGCGCAAGCCGTAAGCAAGTGTGCGTGTTGCACCTCTCGTTTAGTCCTTGGAATGTCCGCTGGATGGTGGTGCTTCTATACGGGGAATATATGATGAAAAGATGCGAGATGGTTGTACTTTGAGTGTTGAATAGATGGACGAACGGACACACAGATGCATGGATGGACGCATGAATGGACGCAGGGGTGGATGCATGGAGGAATGCAGCGACGGACGCAAGAACAGACGCACGCACGGACGGGTGGATGGACGCATGGACGGACGTAATCAAGAACGAATGAACGGATGAATGCTTCGCCCCACTCTTCATCATTTACTCCGTGGTTAAGCTGCCATTTTTTTTATTGCGATAGCAATTATATGAATTATATGAACACTATCGGCTGGATTTTGCTGCTGGCGTCGGCGTGACTCACTATATATGTACACGTACCTATATATATGAAAATGGAAGAAACAAAAACTGGCAGATCCCACGTACATTAGGAATCGGTTTATGCGAAGCACGATTGAGAAAGCTTGATATGTCATTTTTAAATCAGTACGACGTTACGAGGTGGAGGTATGACTTCCGTGTCATGATTATGATGTTTTGATCTGTCGTTTACCTCCGTAATCTGTTGAGGTCACGTTATATTGACGTCGACAGACATTCTTGTTGTTTTACTGGCCCGAGTTAAGGGGATAGCAGTTCTGTTGACGTCACGTAATACCAAATTGAGTATACGTGGAGCTAGTGAAAGGACCACGAGCGCGCTATGAGCGTAGTATGTTGTCATGTTCTTACATAAACGCTTGTCAGAATTATAATGTTTGTACCAATCATATTCGTCATCTATTGACGTCACCTAACACCAAATTTGGTATATGTGGAGCTAGTAAAACGGTCAACCGCACATTATGAAGAGGGCCCAATATACTCCAATGTAGCGCTGACGCTCACGCACGCTGGGCACAGCGACGCTACGTTAGCAAAACGCGAGCAATCTATGGTTTGATGCCAGGCACGATCGGCGCGACCAGCGTCCGTCGGCGCAGGCCGACGGCAACCAGTGTGAAATGCGGCATGCTGTATTTCACGTCGACGCGTTACCCAGACAACACTGCGTCTCCCTGTTTTCGTGACAAAGGAACGCCGAATGGGCTGAGACGCGCTTGCGTCAAAGCAACCCATCGCGGCGCACACCTGCGAGTATATGGCAGGACCAACGCCTGGCGTCACAACGCCGGTGTGAGGCGTGGAAATGAACGCCGGTGAGCACGCGCACCGCGTCACGTCAAAATGTAATGGTGCCTTAACCGTGGCAAGTTGTCATGTTCTCACATGACACACATCTCATGATTATCATGTTTGCACTGAGTCACATACCTTCGTCATCCATTGAGGTCACGTAATACCAAATTTGGCATTTGTGAAGCCAGCGAAACGGCCGCGAGCGCATCATGAGCATGGCATGTAGTTATGTTGTTACATGACATGTATGTCATGGTTATCATGTTTGTATGTGTCATTTACCTATGTCGTCCATTCTCGTTAAGTAGTTCCGAGTTTGGTACACGTGAAGCTAGCGAAACGGCCGCGAGCGCATCATGAGCGTATAGCATGTAGTTATGTTGTTAGATGACACGCATTCCATGTTTATCATGTTTGCACCAGTATCATACCTTCATTATTCATTCACGTCCCGTAATACCAAATTTATTGTAAGTGAAGCGAGCGAAATGGCCGCGAGCGCATCATGAGCGTAGCATGTAGTCATATTGTTACATGACACGCATGTCATGATTTTCATGTTAGGGTCTGTCGCTTATGTTCGCCATGCAGTCATGTCATGCCATACCAGTTCCGCAACATGCCATGTGAACGAAACCACCGCAAGAGTGGCAGGATCATGAAATAAAAATCATGACATTCATGACAGCCATGTCATGGTTTGTATGTTATGACTAGTTTGATATGTTCTTCGTACCGTCATGTTATGCCATACCAAGTTTGGTATTGATACCATTATCGAAACGGCCAGGATAGGTAAATGCTGTAGGCGGCTAGATAGATAGATAGATAGATAGATAGATAGATAGATAGATAGATAGGTAGATAGATAGATAGATAGATAGATAGATAGATAGATAGATAGATAGATAGGCTCAAAGTCGCCGAAGTTTACTAAGAAATGCTTCGTATTTAAAAAAACCCGAAGCAGACTCCAGTGCGCGGAATTGAACTTTGGTCCTCTCAATAGCGAGTGCGAGGCGTTAACCACTGAGACATCGAGGAGGATGTCCTCCACCGTTCAAATGGCAAGCTATTGATATCTGCAACTTGCCGCTGCTCACGGGCATCTCGAGGGGAATGATCGTGTTTTCAGCATTACCAGCAAAATGGCGCAATTAGCGCGTGTCGCCACATCGTGCGGTGCGCACTCTAATCTCCTATGCGCACTTTTCTCCGCTTAGAGGAGGGGAGTGACGCTCCCTCGCGTGCCCTTATCTCGTGGTGGAGAGGAGGGGACGATCGTACGTCTTGGCTGGCCTCGGGCTTTACCTGGATATTGTACTTACCGGGCGCAAAAAGGTCACCGCAATCATTGCAGTCTCCGTTTGCGAAAAGCGCACGATAAACGTGGGGCACGTTTATCTGCTTTCAATTCTGTGCGTGACCTTTCAATTTGTTGTTATCACGTTTATTGTTTCACCTTTGCGGCAAAAGTGTAACTTTTTCTATTTGAAGTTATTGCAACCTCATCATCTGCATGCCTCAGTACATAATGCAGCTTTGTACCACTCTGCGTATCAGACGGAAAGAAATCAGATTTTTTTTTTCGTTTCTCATTAGTGAAATATAAAAAAAAACTTGCAGGTTTCCTTAAGAATTCACCTGAAACGACTTAAACGCAAAAACTATCTTCGCCTTATTCTCATTCAATGCATTGAACGTTTGCTAATCCAGTCTGGAATATTATTCATTGAGGAAGAATGGCGATTTCGGCTAGTTGGTTTAAATTCATGATAACGAGGGCAGCGCTCGCGTTGTCCTCTTTGCCTTCCGTACCTCGACTTTCGTCTGTTTCTTCTAGCACATTCGTGCTCGCGCTGCAACCCTTATTATCTGGAATATTATTGCGCCTAACGTGGTTTTCTTATGCCTCAAGTATTGGAGACAGCGCTAGCTTTCTGACCCTAAGCTGGTTATGTGCGGCCCTCGTGATCGGCCCATCTGAACCTTGCGAAGATGCAATATGATGCCGTCCAGTTATGTGAACTTCCGATACGGCACACAATGTTATAATGTGTGACGTCATATGATGACGTCTTTACGTAATGATGATTTCTTGCATCACCCATGTTGACGCCGCTAACGCGAGAAGACGCCGTACGCGGCCGACGATCAATTTTAGCTTTTCATGAGCCATTAAGGGCTATCGCCCTAATACACTGTACTGCTGTAGTTCCGGCAAACTCCAGCTGCCGCTGGTGTTCGAGAGAGGGTGCTTGCAGTAATCAGGCAGAACAATTGGTCTCCTACTACACACGAATATGTAGCCATCATTTACAACCAGAATATTTTATAGATTACAATAAGTGGTGGCTGAAGGCTACCTCTCATGTTTGGCAGCATGGCAATTGATATCACTAAATGGGAGGGTGCTGCGTCTGAACAGTCAACAAAATAGTATGAGTAGCAACACTGCCTCGCGATTACTGCCGTGTGCAACGCTAACAATACACCCTGAAGCTGAATTGGAGCCCATGGGCACCACATCAGTTACCAGCGAAACAAGTGACAATTATCATGTACGGTGTCATAATGAACACGTGCTTTTAAGGCTGAACAGCTAGTGTGTCCCATGCGATAAAAGCGTCCGGGTCGACAGCCATTCGGCCTCAACTCTGCTCGATACCGATTTAAGAGGCCAGAGGTAAACAGAAAGAAACATAGCTGAGCAGCCGGGGACGGCTACAACAATCCGTCCACGAATAGACATACAAGCTCAAGCAACTACCACAGGCCGCATTTTTTCACGCCTGTCCTCTTGGCTCCAGTTGAGAGTCGGTATTACACTTCGGCTTCAGAATAGCACCAGTTCAAAACGGGCCATGATCGCAGAAATCACGCCGCATATGAAGCTGTTCTTGTTTGTTTCACGATGATTTCATTATTTAAGCTCTCAGGTTGTGAGAGCGCGCATGTACAGTTGCCCAAAAGATGTCTGGGCATCAGGGTGCTCACATTTCTGAAGGCTATTGCAAAAAAAAAAAGAAAAGAAAAACGTAAAACCTGGTTTACGTCTCATTTTTTATGAAGAGTCTTCAACCTCCTTGTAGGCACATTCGTCAGCAAGTTTTACATGAACGCCCCGACACGTGGCCTGGACTACTTCGACTGATGCCGGCCGCGAAGTGATGCAGGCTGTTGCCGAAAGACTACCACGACATGCTTGGATAGTAGGTTGGCGCGCATGGGTAACATCTAGACAACAGAACACAAAGGTACGCGGCGCTAGCGTCAGTCAAACTGTTTCAGAACACGTTCGTGTTAAGCTTGCTGACAATTGTTCATAACGGCATGCGCGCGTGTGCACAGCTGGCGCCGTCTGTTGTAGAGCGCCCCAAGTATAAACGTACCTTCCTTTTCCCCTGTGAAACGTGACCCTCACCTACTCCTCACCTAGTGCTCCACTCATCCAGAAACTCGTTTCGCGCCAGCCGCACGCTCTCACACATGCTGCGCCATCTATCGAAAGATATTGATAACAATAACATCTCCAGTGTTTGTGTGTTCCGGTTCTCACTAATTACATCCTTGCTTGGTGGCGATGCCGCCTTACGTGGTAATGCAGCGAATGAACGCTGGCACGCATTACGCAAACTTGTAAAAACGCAGGAACTGGTGCTGATATAAGTACACAGCACTAAAGTAAAGTGCTTTGAGATATGTATTATCTTAAAACGACAATAGGAGGGGAACTGAGCCATGGCGTAAACAGAAATTTCTTTTGTTTGGGGGCTCGTAATTGTGGGCTTGTAATTTGAAGGCTCGTAATTGGCTCCGGGAAAATAAGTGTATTGGCCAAGTGCACGATAATATATGGTAGCGCAATATGACACGTCAACAGAAGGCCCATTCAAGACAACACAGCGCTGTGTTGTCTTGAATGTGTCATGACAATATATGCGATACCATGTATTATCATGCTACCATACTAACAAGCCCAAACCGCCACCCTCATTGGCCAAGTGCAACTGTGTGCTGTGATATGTACAGTGATGGCAACCACATGAATTTTCTACATGTTTCAGGGATTTGGCATCGTTTTCGTTGAATCTACAGATTTTTGTAAGGCTTTGCCAATGTTACATTATGTGACCTGATAAAGGCATACCTTGCCCCGCCGCGGTGGCCTAGTGGCTGAGGTACTCAGCTGCTGACCCGCAGGTCGCGGTATCGAATCCTGGCTGCAGCGGCTGCATTTCCGATGGAGGCGGAAATGTTGTAGGCCCGTGTGCTCAGATTTCGGTGCACGTAAAGAACCCTGGGTGGTGGAAATTTCTGGAGCACCCCACTACGACATCTCTCATAATCGCATGCCCCGCCGCGGTGGTCTAGTGGCTAAGGTACTCGGCTGCTGACCCGCAGGGCGCGGGTTCGAATCCCGGCTGCGGCGGCTGCATTTCCGATGGAGGCGGAAATGTTGTAGGCCCGTGTGCTCAGATTTGGGTGCACGTTAAAGAACCCCAGGTGGTCTAAATTTCCGGAGCCCTCCACTACGGCGTCTCTCATAATCATATAGTGGTTTTGGGACGTTAAACCCCACATATCAATCAATCATCTCATAATCGCATGGTGGTTTTGGGACGTTAAACCCCAAATATAAATCAATGAAGGCATACCTTAGTAATCTCAAATGTTGTAGGCCCGTGTTCTCAGATTTGGGTGCACGTTAAAGAACCCCAGGTGGTCTAAATTTTCGAAGCCCTCCACTACGGCGTCTCTCATAATCATATAGTAATTTTGGGACGTTAAACCCCACATATCAATCAATCAAATCAACCTTAGTATTCTCGCTCTTTCTAATAAAGTAGCTGTAAAAAACGATAAATCTCGCTGTTTCGTATTTTTGTCTTTCTATTTCAGACAGTCTTGTTGTTTTACTGGCCCGAGTGAAGGGGATAGCAGTTTTGTAAAACGATAACATTGTATGCTTGGTGCTGACGCAAATGAAATCGCTGAAAGAACATGTACACGCATATTATGAGTGCCTTAGAGAGTGCTGCTCTGTGAAACAAAGATAAACTTTGTCTTGTAGTGAACACGTGTTTACACTCATTGCGTGTCTTCGCGGCATTGTCTCCGTGGTCCATGGGGAATAACTTAACCAGGAGGCTTAGAGAGGAGCAGAGCGATATTAAGATTGGGCAAGGTGGTATACGAGTTGAATATCGCGGAAACGACTTACTGAAAAGAAACCAGGAGACTCGCACGGGTGTGCTAAGTCTCTTCGTTACGTCATGCCCTTTACATATAAGGTGCAAAGCTAACAAATATATATATGGCGAAACGGGAGCTCATTGAGAGTACAGAAGGCGTAGCATTAGCCACTAAAAGAGCACCCACGTACGTTCCCTGAAAATAATGCAGCAGTGATTACACATGGGAAAAATTAAGAATAGATCGCCACCTCAGAAGTCGAAGGTACTAAAATGGTGTTACAGACTTTCAGTTGACTTGCATGGTCACATCAGTGCCTTCAATGCGTCTGCAAAGTGAACTTGACAGACATATCTGTCTCCGTGGCAACTGGTGGCATGTGCAAGCACTGGTGGCATGTGCAAGTAGCTTTGCCTGTTTGCATTCCTTGTGGGCTTTTCTTACTTCCGCTGTCGTTTATGCTAGGATGTCAAATTTTTCTTGGTGGTTATAGCTTCTTACGATATTGCCACGCTCCATTTCCCAAGTTTTTGTTATCGTCCCAAAACACCACACGTTTCTCAGCGCAAACCGCGCCTGCAGTTTTCGAGAAGGTTCCAGACTGTAGTAGATCATTTCGATAAGATCACGCCCACTGTGCGAACGGTACAGATTGTTCTGGAACCTACGCCACCGCCAGCGATAACGCTAGAACATTCGACGGCAAGAGTATAAAATGCCGACGCGCTTCACCGCTTGTCAGTTGTTGATCGAAGGCCGACGCTCCGTTCGCCGCTATCAGCCCGAGACTGCTATCTGTGCGAGACTGCTTCTGTAATTAGACGTTCCGTTTACCGGGCACAGGTTCGCCCAAATAAACAGTTAAATCCCAACACAAAGTCTGCTGTCTTCGGCCACGTCACGACCCCGTGACATCTGGTGGAGGTGCTGCTTCGTTCATGTACCAGACGCCCTCGTCAAGCCGTGAACCCTGCCCACGTCGCGGAGAAGACACCGACGCCAACCAAGAGCAGCGAACAAGCCGCCGACAGCAAGGGTTACCACCGGAGTACGGGCTTCTACAAGACAAGGCGCGGAAGACAGAGGCCATGACCGCGACTGCAGCGACAATGACAACCGCAGCGTCCCAGCCCACGATGGTCATGCATCAACCCAGGGAACCACCAATTTTCCATAGGTCATCGTTCGAAGACCCGGAGTCCTGGCTAGAAATATACGGCCGTGTGGCCGCCCTCAACCACTGGGACCATGACGAAAAGCTGCGTCGTGTGTTTTCTATTTGGAAGACACCGCAAGGACCTGGCTCGAAAATCGAGAGTCCACGCTCCGAACGTGGAATCTTTTCTGCGGCGCATTCCTGCAAACGTTCGCAAGCGTCGCTCGCAAAGAGAGGGCCGCTGCTCTACTAGAGATCCGGGTTCAGCTACCAAATGAGAAGGTTGGAATTTTCACAGAGAAGATGGCCCGCCTATTTCGTCACGCTGACCCGGACATGCCTGAGGAGAAGAAAGTTCGTTTCCTCATGCGAGGGGTCAAACAGGAGCTCTTCGCGGGACTAATGAGGAATCCAGCGAACACCGTCCAAGAATTTGTATCCGAGGCGACCACCATCGAAAAAACCCTTGACATGCGCACCAGACAGTATAATCGTCACCTGACTCCAGAATGCGCTGCTGCTCAAACCAGTGACCCCGAAAACCTGCGTGAAACGATCCGAGCGATCGTGCGGGAAGAGCTGCGCAAACTGTTGCCTTCGGCGCACTCTCAAGTGGATTCGATCGCCGACATTGTGCGAGAAGAAGTTCGGCAATCACTTCGAATTACCCAAACACCGCTGCCCGAGCCAGAAACTGTGAGCTACGCCGCTGCAGTGCGCCACAACGCTCCTCCCCGTCTACGCCAAAACGCCGCCCCGTCGCACTTCTGTCACCAAACAACACCGCCGCCACCACCCCCACCGGCGACCTACCGTTCACCAGCGGGCCAGCACAGTGCGCCGAGGAAAACCGACGTTTGGCGCACCCCTGATCACCGCCCACTGTGCTACCACTGCGGCGAGGCCAGGCACACTTACCGCCGTTGCCAGTACCGACAGATGGGACTGCGTGGCTTCGCCGTCGATGCACCACGTCCGCAGCCAGGGGAACGGCCACGTGACATCGCCGACTACCTGACAGGAACTCAATGGACACCCCGAAGTCCTTCCCGTTCGCCGTCGCCCAGCCGCCGCATGTCACCGCACCCCCGGCAGTACTCCGGCCCAACGCGGGGCCGGTCTCCTAGCCCGTATCCGGGAAACTAAGGGCAGCAACCGGTGGAGGTGCGGTTGCTGTGCGACGAACTACCGAAGATCCTCCGACGACGACGACGCCGCGACGGAGCTTTCCGAACACAACGCCAACCAGGCAAAGCCCTGACGGCGAAAACTCACTTATCGAAGGTGGCCTGACGACGCAACATGGAAGCAGCGGAACAAGCCGACGCAGCCGTGACCCGACGCCACGCCCTAACTGTAATGCGAGACGGCGAACTAGCGACCTCGACGTTCTTATCGACGGCCACAGTGTGACCACTCTCGTCGATACTGGAGCTGACTATTCTGTCATCAGTGGGTCGTTCACCGCGAAGCTAAAGAAAGTTAGGACAGCTTGGAAAGGCCCTGAAATCCGCACAGCCGGAGGTCATCTCATAACGCCTGCAGGAATCTGCACAGCGAGAGTCACCATTAACGGCCGTATTTATCCTACAGACTTCGTAGTCCTACAGCGTTGCTCGAGAGATGTCATCCTTGGCATGGACTTCTTATGCCTACATGGTGCTATCATCAACCTAAAAACAAAGTCGATAACGTTATCCACAGAAGAAGCACTACCGCCGCGCACGCCGTCAGGACACCATGCCTTGAATGTGCTAGAAGAACAAGTCACCATTCCGCCTCGCTCAAGCGTCATTATTTCAGTCGGCGGTCCTAAATCACCTGACTTAGAAGGCGTCATTGAAGGCAGTCAGCATCTGTTGGTCACCCGAAATATTTGCGTCGCAAGAGGAATTGCAGAGCTGCGGGGAGGCAAAGCAATGGTTATGCTCACAAATTTCAGCAATGAGTACAAACATGTGAACAAAGGAACAACGGTCGCATACATCGAAGAAATTGTCGAAGCCACCAGTGCTTTCGCCCTCGCCGATTCTGCGGAACCTTGTCAGAGGAACCAAGCCCCTCCCATAGCTTTCGACGTCAATCCCAGACTTCCGAACGATAAGCAAGAACAGCTCAAGGCCCTGCTCCTGCAATACGAAGATTGCTTTTCGTCGTCATCGAAAATTCGGCAGACCCCAATCACGAAACATCGCATCATAACCGAAGAAAATGCCAGACCACTCCGTCAGAGTCCGTACTAGGTTTCGACGCGAGAACGTGAGGCCATGAAGAGACAAGTTGATGAAATGCTGCGGGATGACATTGTCCAGCCGTCCAAGAGTCCATGGGCATCTCCCGTGGTATTAGTGAAGAAAAAGGATGGGACCCTACGTTTCTGCGTCGATTATCACCGCCTGAACAAAATCACAAGAAAGGACGTGTATCCTCTCCCACGAATAGATGACGCACTTGATCGGCTCCATAATGCCAAGTACTTTTCGTCAATGGACCTCAAGACTGGCTATTGGCAAATCGAAGACGACGAAAGAGACCGAGAGAAGACGGCGTTTATAACACCGGACGGCCTCTTCGAGTTTAAGGTGATGCCCTTCGGCCTTTGCTCAGCACCTGCAACTTTTCAACGCGTTATGGATACAGTACTGGCAGGATTGAAGTGGCAGACTTGCCTTGTGTACTTAGACGACGTAGTCGTGTTTTCCTCGAGTTTCGACGAGTATCTTCGGCGCCTTGAAGCTGTAATTCAAGCCATCAAGACTTCCGGACTCACACTGAAGCCAGAAAAGTGCAGATTTGCGTACGAGGAGCTCTTGTTTTTGGGGCACGTTATCAGCAAGTCTGGAGTTCGTCCCAATCCACGGAAAACAGCCGCCATCGCCGACTTCCCACCGCCCACTGACAAGAAAGCAGTGCGCCGATTTCTGGGCCTGTGTGCCTAATATAGGCGGTTCGTGAAAAACTTCGCCCGCATCGCCGATCCTCTCACTAACCTTACCAAGGCCGACGTGGAGTTTAAGTGGGAAACGCCGCAGGAACACGCTTTCCAGGAGCTTAAACATCGCCTCCAGACGCCTCCGTTACTTGCCCATTTTGACGAATTCGCCGAGACAGAAA
Source organism: Rhipicephalus microplus (assembly GCF_043290135.1). NCBI lineage: Eukaryota > Metazoa > Arthropoda > Arachnida > Ixodida > Ixodidae > Rhipicephalus > Rhipicephalus microplus. The sequence goes on from NC_134700.1 coordinate 192,771,457, forward strand.
TGCATACTGACGCAAGCAGCGTAGGTCTTGGCGCCGTTCTTGTGCAGAGGGCTGACGGACTTGAAAGGGTTATTAGTTACGCCAGCCGATCGCTATCCAAAGCACAAACAAATTATTTCACAACAGAAAAGGAGTGCCTCGCCATCATCTGGGCTGCGTCGAAATTTCGCCCCTACCTCTACGGCAGGCCCTTCAAAGTTGTGAGCGACCACCACGCATTGTGTTGGCTAGCCACCTTGAAGGACCCTTCAGGTCGCTTCGCACGGTGGAGCCTGAGACTTCAAGAATATGACATTACTGTAATTTACAAGTCCGGCAAAAAACATTCCGACGCCGACAGTCTCTCTCGTGCGCCTGTCGACCAACCGCTACCCGACGACCCGGATGACGACTACTTCTTAGGAACGATAACTACCGACGACTTCGCTGAACGACAGAGGGCCGACCCGGAACTTAGGACCCTAATAGAATACCTCGAAGGCAGGACCGCCGAAGTCCCAAAGGTATTCAAGCGCGCCCTTGCGTCGTTCTTTCTACGAAACGGTCTTCTACAAAAGAAAAACTTTTCACCGCTTCGAGCTAAGTACCTCCTTGTGGTGCCTTCAACTCTGCGACCAGAACTCCTGCAGGCCCTGCACGACGATCCGACGGCAGGGCACCTCGGTGTGTCTCGCACACTCGCGAGGATACAAGAAAGGTACTACTGGCCACGTCTTACAACCGACGTCACTCGTTATGTGAGAACATGCCGGGACTGTCAGCGACGCAAGACACCGCCGACAAGGCCAGCGGGACTTCTGCAGCCAGTTGATCCACCTTGCCGATCTTTCCAGCAGATTGGTATGGACCTACTGGGGCCATTCCCGACGTCGGCTTGCGCAAACAAGTGGATCATGGTAGCTACCGACTACCTCACTCGCTACGCCGAGACAAAAGCCCGGTCAAAAGGCAGTGCATCCGAGGTAGCTAAGTTCTTCATCGAAAATATCGTCCTACGTCACGGCGCCCCGGAGGTCCTTATCACCGACAGAGGAACGGCATTCACTGCCGACTTAACTCAAGCGATCTTGGCATACAGCCAAACAAACCACCGCCGGACGACAGCGTACCACCCACAGACCAACGGCCTCACCGAGTGGCTTAACAAGACGATCGCCGACATGCTGTCAATGTACGTCAATGTCGAACACAGGACGTGGGACGCCATTCTTCCGTATGTGACCTTCGCCTACAACACGGCGGTACTGGAGACGACGCAGATATCTCCATACACATTGGTCTACGGAAGGAGCCCGGCAACGACGCTCGATGCCATGTTACCCAACGTCTCCGACGAAGAAAACCTCGATGTGAGCGAGTACCTTCAACGCGCTGAACAAGCCCGACAACTTGCGCGTCTCCGTATTAAGAATCAAAAGACCACCGACAGCCACCGTTACAACCTTCGACGACGCTTCGTGGAATACCAGCCCGGTGAACGTGTTTGGGTGTCGACGCCGATACGCCGACGTGGACTAAGTGAAAAGCTTCTGCGACGGTACTTCAGACCGTACTGGGTGGTTCGACGTCTCGGCCCACTTGATTACGAGGTTGTCCCCGACGGCATCACGAACTCTCAGCGACGCCGATCGCGTCCTGAAGTCGTCCATGTCGCGCGCCTCAAGCCGTTTCATGCGCGTTAACAAACTGAACCCGTGTTTTTTTGTATTATTGTAGAATCTTAATTTATTCATTGTACTTTCTTGCATTATTATTGTACTTTCATCTTTAGTTAAAGCATCGGGATGATGCCTTTTTTCAGAGGGGGGCAATGCCACGTTCCATTTCCCAAGTTTTTGTTATCGTCCCAAAACACCACACGATTCTCAGCGCAAACCGCGCCTGCAGCTTTCGAGAAGGTTCCAGACTGTAGTAGATCATTTCGATAAGATCACGCCCACTGTGCGAAAGGTACAGATTGTTCAGGAACCTACGCCACCGCCAGCGATAACGCTAGAACATTCGACGGCAAGAGTATAAAATGCCGACACGCTTTACCGCTTGTCAGTTGTTTATCGAAGGCCGACGCTCCGTTCGCCGCTATCAGTCCGAGACTGCTATCTGTGCGAGACTGCTGCTGTAATTGGACGTTCCGTTTACCGGGCACAGGTTGGCCCAAATAAACAGTTAAATCATAACACGAAGTCTCTTGTCTTCGGCCACGTCACGACCCCATGACAATATCAACCTGCTTTTTTCGGCTTCCGGGCAGCTCTCAGTAGAACTTCTCTGCCACCTCAACTATCCTGTCCCTATAGGTAATGACATTGCCTTCTTTGCCTTTTAATGCATACATTTCATTTTCACCTATGCACAAGTTTGCCTCTGCCACTTTTTTACAGCCTGCTCAATTTTATTTTTGTTATAACTTCTGATGTCGGCTACTTTACGCCTATTGGTTGACTTCGAATGTTTCACTATCTCAATTATGTCAGTTGCATTTAAGGCTTTCATTGTTTGTCGTCTGTCAATGAGATTTTTCATATCATGAGATAGTTTGCCTGTGTCCAGTCTAGTGGCTGTACATCCGAGTTTCATTGCACACTCTTTGATGAAACTAGTAAGATTACCTTTTATTGTGTCCACGCTAACGTCGTTTACCTCGTTTAGGGCTGCGAATCTTTATCTGAAGGGAAACTAGACTCCTCTGGTTTCCCTCCCACCGCTAGCACATTAATTGGCTTCTGGCATATCAGTTTATGCATTCTATTTTCAAAATCAATGTGAAAAAGAGCTTTTACCGTTCTATGGTTTATTGTTAGTTACTAATAAATAAATGACGCTTTTCAATTTCAGTGCTCAGCTTCTCCGCACTCTGCCTTCACTGCAGTTCATGTTGTTCTGCAGTGAAGGCAATCTACCAAGCAAGTTTCAGATCTTGAGGGAAGACGCAAGCTTTGCTGGTCTCGTTTCGAAAGAGAAAAAAGACACCTGGTCAGGCGTGCTGAAACAAATAATTTTTGACAATAAAGGCTTCACGTGTCAATTTTAGTGGGATTAAGAAATTTTCAAGCGTTCTCCTTTATTGAGGCTCAAAAATGAAATGTGGGAAAAACTCTTGCCCTAGAGGAAACGTGGTCGCTAAATATTGAAACAAATGCAAAATTTGTGTTTTTGTTCATTTTGAGCACGCTAAATGTAACCAAGTTGTTGATAAATTAAAGCTGTTTTTCTTTAGAAAGGGAAACATTTTCCTATACTAGTTAGATAACTCCTATGACCTCTACAAAAGCTGGTCAGAGATTCATTAGCACGAGTAAAAACAGTTAGGAAAATTGTGTAGCTTCACTGTAGTAGGGCCAACCCTTAAAAAACAAAAGAACTGGTTGGCCTTCCTTAGCATAAAAGCCAAGCTTACGCTCGAGATAGCCAGTTAAACTTTGACATATTAATATGAGCTCAGTGGTACTGTGATGTTTGGAAAAGCTAAGTGGAGTCAAGAAAAACCAATTTGAGGCTCTCTTTGCCGCTGTCGCTCTGTATTTATCTCTTGCGCTCTTTCTGCTTCTTTCTGTATTTCTCTATTTCTTTCTCACTCTGTTTCTCTTTCTTTTCATCTTTCTTCGTTTCTCTCCATGCCTCTTAAATGCGAAGCATTTCTTAGCGAACTTCAGTGACTTTGACCACATGTGTATATCTGTTCATATAGTCGCCTACAACTTAGTCCTATTGGCCATTTCGATAATGGTATCTATACCAACTTATCCGCTGCATGGGGCTCGGCGCAGCGGTGACATAACACCAAATTCTCGTAGACGCTGCTCACTTGTTCAAGTTTCATGCATTTACGGCACTGGAGAGGCTTTGGAATGAAAGGCCGCACAGCATCCCTGAAGTACCCCACTTTCACATGAGAGGGGAGTGATGTGCTCCTAAACGCAATATTCACACAGCGAGACTTGCCTAGCCGGGTGACATCAACAATTGGAGTATCAGTTGTGGACTTGACAAGAAATTGTAAGTCATTATTGGAAATAGCCACATCTATGTCGTAGATCACGCCGGTTACTACATCACATCCCAAGGGAACATGAGAGCGCACCTGGTTGCCGTCCAAGTCAGTTACACTGCGCAGAACGCCCAACGCACTTGCGTGCAAAACGTTCACAGCCAGTATATTCTTTCTGGCGTTCACTCTTATGTCCGTGATCTCCTTTGGCACGAGCATTTCCAGAGACCTCGACACAGACTGTCTGTTAAGGCGTTTCACGCTGACGGTAGGAAGTGTAGGCAGAAGCAGGATCGTTTAAGTGTTCGATTTTGGCGCTTCACTTACAGTTTGAATAGTTGAGGATGAGGATGTCCTCATGTTCCTCCACTTCGCTTTGCGGCTCAGCACAGGTTGGAAACCGTCATCAAAAAAAGTCATCACTGCTGAGATACTAAGCATGAGTATCTTCACTGTCGCTGTCCCTCGCTTGTCCAATCCGCTTCCTGCAGGCGGCCGCCGTTGACGCCACTGGTGCCGGCAGGCGCCCGGGGTGGTCTACATCCATCCCCTCCAAGGGAGCAGCGAAAACCGATCAACAGCCACATCGAAGCACTGCCCGCGGATTCAGAAGGAAATTGCCATATTGAAGGAGATGGTGCGCGAACACTCATCTCATCGAGAAGCCGCAGATAAAGTCAGAAGGCGTCGCTCAGGTCGACGTCGGTCTTCAAGGATGCCCGCTACCTCCTCGATGCATTTGCCAGATCCCTCATCATTACCACCTCCTTTCCCTCCCAGACCACATGCTGTGGTAAAGGCTGTAAAGGAAAAAGCCAGTGAGCATTCTCTAACTGCGACAGAGTGGCCTGCACTTCAAAGGGAAGCAGCATCAAGCGAACCGAAGGAGTTTCATGACAGCCAGCCCGCGATCCCGGTTCGAGATCTTTCCAACCAAGACACGCAAGTGACTGCAATCGTGCAATCATTAATTGCCACAATTCGCACGCTTCTGAGCAGCATACAATCTCCGTCTGCTAAGAGTGCACTGCAAATACTGGATGCACTGAGTCCAGTTTTTGCTAACGTCGTATAAATACAATGGCTCAGCAAAATCTCATCTTCCGCACTGAAGTTAATCGTGCGTCGATTTTTCAGTGGAAGCAAAGTAATTGTTTACATCCGCACGGACTTGACTTATCTTTCGCAACCAATAAGTTCAAATGATGACAATCAGTACGTGTGTCTTCGTGTAAAAAAGAATGCAGTTTCGTCCACGCTTATTGGTGGATATATATCTCCGTCATCGCGAGTTGACTGCGACAGATTAAAAGACAAGCTAACGAGGACCGATGGGCCTCAGATCATCACCGGTGACTTCAACGCCCATAACATGCTTTGGGGGAGCACTAGGATGAATGCCAGGGGCCGGAACATTGCTACATTCACTTCAGACTACGACTTTTTTATCATAAATGATGGTACCCCAACATATCTGCGAAGTTTCACGTATGGTAGTTGCCTTGACCTGACATTGGTGTCACGGTGCTTCGCTCACAAAGTTAAATGGTATTGCGATATTGAGACTCATTGGAGTGATCACATACCCACCTACGTGAAGATCGATGGTATCAAAAAATTTCTCTTCCGGTGTTGTAATTGGTACTGACTGGTCGATGTTTACATCACGTGTTGAGGACGCTTGCCAAGAAGGCCTTGCCTGCAGCCTTGAAAATACCATCGCGGAAGCTATGCAAGTGTCCAAATGTAAATTACCATTTTCGTCTAAAATAACACAGTTCGACATCGAACTGGAAAGATTACGAGCTATACGAAGGCGTGCTGAACGACGATACAGACGCACAAGATCAATTTACGACCTGAGGGAAGCAAGACGGCTCCAGAAAAAGATTCAACGACGCGTTTACAAGCTAGAGAGTGAACGCTGGAAAGCATTTTGCGAATCTCTAGACCCTCATAAACCGCTGTCATATATCTGGAGAACAGTTCGTTGTCTTCGCTCCTCTCCGCAACAACGGCTCCCTTTTAAAGCTTTGGCACTCCATCATGGAAAAACAGAACTCGAGGTGGCTGAAGAATTTTGCACGAGAGTTGCCGGGTATATTATGAATGAGATCGTCGACGCCGTGATTGTTCCTGAGACGCGATTACCAGAAATGGACATTCCATTCACCATGGAAGAACTGGAAGGTGCGTTAGTCACTCATAAGCGCACGTCATCGCCAGGTGCTGATGGTATTACTTATACTGCATTGGGACACCTTCGACAAAAAGCCCAAAGAGAACTTTTAACATGCTTCAACAACTCCTGGCTCAGCGGCAGTGTTCCCCGAGAATGAAAAATAAGTCGATTAATACCACTTCTGAAATCGGGAAAATCACCATTGGACTTGACAGCGTATCGCCCTATTGCCCTCGCAAGCTTCCTCGGAAAAGTGATGGAAAGAATGGTACTATTTCGTCTGGAGTGGTACTTGGAACGATACACCAAATACCCTTCCTGCATGGCAGGTTTTCGTCGGGGCCACTCCTCCATCGACTGTGTCCTTGACTTATCGACATTGTTCAGCAAGAAAAAAGTCACAAGCGTATATCAGTGGCACTCTTTCTTGACGTGAAGGGTGCATATGATAATGTAGCTCACGATGCCATCCTCACTTCTTTCGCAGCAATGGGCATTGGTGGGCGAATGTTTCAATGGATAAAAGATTATATAACTGGCAGGGGTTTCCTTGTGCAAACAGATGAGGGTAAAAACTGCTGAAAATTACACCTACTGCGGAGAACCTCAGGGAGGTGTTTTAAGTCCCACATTGTTCAATGTTGCCCTCATTGGTCTGGTGAAGGTTCTGCCAAGGTCGGTGTGCCTATCCATATACACCAATGATATTTGCCTCTGGAGTGCTGTAGTTACTCGCCCTCAGGTGCGTGCACGAATACAGCGGGCAGCAACCCTCACAACAGCCAACCTTCAGAAACAAGGCCTAAGTATATCAACTGTGAAGTGCGCGTTGATGGCATTTACACGCAAACCAATTACGCCATACCCTGCTTACATCAATGGGCAGAGTGTCAAATATGCACGGACGCATCGTTTCCCGGGCACAATAATCGACAAAAGTCTTTCGTGGAGCCCGCATTGTGCGTACTTGAAGAAAAGACTGCTATCTATTGTGCATATAATGAAATTCATGTGTGGGAAAGCATGGGGAACTTCTGTGGCTTCCATGCTACAGCTGTACAGGCCCCTATTTCTAGGTATATTGCGCTACAGCTTGCTGGTACTGACTAACACTTGCAAATCCAATACTCATTCATTGGAGAGTTTGCAGAGTCAGGCGCTGCGCATCTGCCTAGGACTGCCTTGATGCACTTCTACTTATGCCACAATCGTGCTTGCAAAAGACCATCCGGTCAGGATATATAGAGTTGTAGATTGCCTCAGAGCGCACATTCGACAAGCTAGCCGTGTCCCCGACCACCACTTAGCCCTTCTACCCTCCGGAAGACCACGTGCTACGTTTTCAGACGTCATAGCCAAGCACCTAAACAGCATTTCATCAGGATATACGCCAGCTACGAGAATGGCATGTCCTTTGTGGTGCCTCGACCAGCCGCAAGTACGTCTAGAAATTCCCGGTATCAAAAAGAAAAGCAATCACTCCAGAGTAGCATTGAAGCAAGCAACAGTGCTATTATTACATGAGTTGTACTTGGACCGAACGCAGATATACACTGATGGGTCCGTCTCGCCCAGCAGCTCATCAGGTGCCGCTGTAATTCCGGCTGCAGCAATGACAATCAAATTTAAGTTGTCTCATATGACTACATTTACGGCATCAGAGCTTGCTGCTGTAAGGGCTGCTTTACAATATCTTGTTCAAGAGCTTCCAGGAAAAGGGGTCATACTCTATGATTCGAAGGCAGTGCTTCAGAGTTTGCAGTCTGCCATGCGTAGGAGGAATCATGAACAATTGGTACATGAAATAGGACATTGCCATCATGAAGCTCTAGCACGAGGGCATGATAATATATATCAATGGCTGCCTGGACATATCGGTATTACCGGAAATCAATTAGCCGATGATGCAGCCCGCTCAGCCCATGAAGGATCCCGTGTGGTCCCGATTCATAAACCAAGGAATGATGCAGCAAGGCAACATTACCTGCTGGCTCGAGATCTTACACGCACATTCTGGCCATCTACCAGCTTCCAAAGGTGTCAATTATATGAACTGGATCCTTCGCTCAAGATACAGCTACCATCACAACTTCCCCGCTGTGATGTGACACTGTTATGCCGCCTTTGGTTGGGTGTTGCGTTCACAAAGGTGTACTCCTTTCGCCTTGGTATGGCAGACACCTCTACATGCGACTACTGCGGAGCTAAAGAGACCATTGAACACGTCCTGTGCAGCTGCGCTTGCTACGACACACAGTGATTCCAGCTCGGGATGGTTTTGAATAAACTTGACTCCAGACTATTTTGTGTGCAGAAGATTCTAGGACCTTGGGCATCTGCCTCAGTTGCGCAAAAAGCGACTAAAGCACTCCTACTTTAGTTAAAGTCAACGAACCTGAGTGACCGGGTGTAGACTGCGTGTGCTCCCCCGAGTGTGCTCGTGATTGTGTGTACTTTCTTATCTCTCTGCAAGCTCTTTTCTCCCCTTGATCCCTTCCCCAGTGCAGGGTAGCAAGCCGGATGTGCGTCTGGTTAACCTCCCTGCCTTTCCTTGCATCTTTATCTCTCTCACTTTCTCACTCTCTCTCTCTCTTTACCAAAATTGGTATGGCTTGACATGACTGTATGAAGAGCATAAGTGACTAGTCATAACATGAAAATTATGACATATATGTCATGAGTGTCATGATTTACGTGCCATGGTTTTGCTGCTCTTGCGGTGGTTTCGTGCACATGACATATTGAAAAACTGGTATGGTATGACATGACTGCACGGCGAACATAAGTGATAGGCCCTAACGTGAAAATTATGACATGCATATCTTGTAATAACATGACTACATGCCACGCTCATGGTGCATTCATGGTCGTTTCCTCAGCTTCACATATACCAAATTTGCTGTCATGTGACACGAATGAATGACGAAGGTGTATGAATGGTGCAAACATGATAATGATGACACGCGTGGCATGTAAGAACATGACTACATACCACGCTGATGACGTGCTCGCGGCTGTTTCACTAGCTTCAGATATACCAAATTCGGTGTTATTTGACGTGAATGATTGATGAACGTAAGGGACATGTCCAAGCATGATAATCATGATAATATATGTCACGCTCATGATGCGCTAGCGGCCGTTTCGCTGGCTTCACATATATCAAATTTGGCATTACCTGACGTGAATAAACGACGAATGCGAATGCCAGATGCAAACATTATAATCGTGACATGGAACTCAAGTATGGCGTAATTTACGTGTCTATCACGTCTGGTGCTAGTATTGCAAATGTTAGTGGGGCTGTTGTTACACTATAATGAGCAACTTACTTGCATCTTTTCTATATACGTGTGTGCGCATAACATTTTTACTTGTGTACTATGCCTGAACGTTTCGCAACGTTGAGCTGATTTTAATGTGGATTAGGAACTTTCCTTATTCGTGCGTCGCATTTAGTTGATTCCCACTGTACGTGAAATCTGCCAATTTTTGTTTTCGTTCTCAAGCCTCAAGCAACGCAATGTTATGGTTCCCATAAGCGCTTGCTCCGCTAGCCCGCCTGCATAGCCGATTGGTTACGATGGTCGTATTCGAACCATGCATATACCAGGGTCCAAATTCAACCTCGGCAAGAAAACTTGAATTTTTTCCTCCTAGATCTTTCTGCTTTTTTCTCTCAACTATCTTTATGTTCTCTCACCCCGCAGCAACGCAATCCTGCTGTTGTTATGAACGATATTTCTACTAGCAAGACAAGATAGCTAAGTGGTTGTCGCACACAGCTGCGGAGCGAGAGTAGCGGGCTCCAATCCCGCCTGGCCAAGAAATGTTATCATGTTTTATTCCTTTTCCTTCTCCTTTTTACTTTTCATTTCCTCTTCTTCTTCTTTACTTCCTCTAACGCTTGCTTGATTTCACGGGGTGGCGTAATCACTCGACGCGATTTTGCTAACACCACAGGACTAAACTCGAGCATAACCAGCTGTGCTCTAGAAAACAAAAAGTACCAGTCATGTAGTTTGTTTTCAGTACACTTACATTAGACAAATAAGAAAAAGAATATAATTCCAAAAACCAGTTGGAAAAAATTAACAGCAGGTTGCGAATAATTCGCTGAGTATGTTGCTCCACATGTTAAAATATTGGAGAAGGACAAAATGAAAAAAAAAGACGTAGTGTATAAGAACTCGGAGATAGGAGGAAACTGACTCGACCAAGCTTTCTGCTGCTTGAAAAAAAAGTACTGGCACATCATTATAATACAAAAACACGACCTTACTACTGATGCGTTTTAACTACTCTGATTGCTTGACTTGGGCCTTACTTTCAGTTAAACACGTGTCTATCATTATATATCGGATTAGAGAACACCAGGAACTATTCAACAGGAGCCCTGCAGGCACTGAGAAATGTATTGGTAATTCATGCTGTCTGCAAACCGGTCAAGAAATGTTTCATTCCTAACAGCTTTCCTGTGAACACGCTTGCGCATTGATGCCTGTGGATGGTATTCACGAAGATTGTCGAGACAGTAATATTTAATACAAAGACAACTTCCCGTGTTGGACTGGTTTGTCTCAGAATTATAGTGAAAAGAGATCAGTTGAAGTGAATTGGTGAGGATTTGAACAAGCTAGAAGACGGGTAACAGATAAAAGAAGTGGTATACGCAACTACTGGACCAATTTGGTCGTGTGTACCAGTTAGCTCCCGTGTCATTCGTCCTTGGGCTCGTTTGAGTCCTCAAGCATGGTTTGTTTAGTTTTTCAGTGAAAGCTTAGCACGGGATTGCTAATCACCGAGAAACATGGTCAAGTTTTGGCATCTAACTAATATGTTTAGTATGGAACCATAGAGTGCCCTGCACGACTCGGCAAAAACAAAAGCTCATAGGTGTGCTCACGCCATACCTGGTGTCGAAATCGGTAATATAATATAAAGCAATAAAGTGGTGAAACGTGCTCACTGCTTTTAAACGCGAAGCATTTCTTAGCAAGTTTCGGTGACTTTGAGCGTATCAATCAATCAATCAATCAATCAATTAATTAATCCGTCTTTCCATCCGTCCGTCCGTCCGTCCGCCAACGACTTTTAGCTCTTCTGGCCATTTCGTTAATGGTGTAAATACCAAATTTGGTATGGCTTAACATGACTTTATGGCGAGCATAATTGACTAGTCATAACATGGCTATCACGATATGTATGTCATGAAAGTCATGATTTATATTTTAAGGTTTTGACGCTCTTACGGGGGTTTCGTTCACATGACATGTTGCAAAGTTGGCATGGCTCTGCGCCACGCTCATTGTACGCTTGCAGTCGTTTTTACAGGTGTTGACGCTTGAATAAGAAATTTATCTTGCCGGAACACTACAGTTGGTGTTACTAACATATTAGTCATTTGGTCACTATGGCAACGCCCACCACTACAAGAAGGTTTTATCAAAAAAATGCACTGAACTTATGACTCGTAAGCTGCCGAACTCTTTCAACATCCGCTAATGAACACTGTCTTGCTATAAAAACCACAAAATAGAAAATATAAACAGAGAAATTTGTAGCCGGACAATATTCAACAAACCTCAGCATGGATAATAATTGAAACGGTTCTCTGATGCAGCAACTTTTAAAGGATTCTCCCAAGCCTGTTAATAATTATGTAAAGACCTGTTGAAGTACCGTAAACTGTAACCACTGTCTGCAAGCTTTGACGTCAGCCTGCTGCTTGATCTCTAGAAAGTGGTAAGTAGCAAACGAAGTGAAGCTTGCGTGGTTAGACCACTAAGTATGTAAGCTGCTGGGCCAAGGTGAATGATTCCAGGTCAACATTACGAAATGGCCGAGGACAGGGCAGCCTACTCCAGAAACTAAGCCATCTATGAAACGACACCGTCACATGAGTTCAGAAATCCCCCGTGGCGCATCTTCACGTGTCAACAGTACAGTCAAGTAGTTTACGCCCTCGTTCTAGGCAAGGCTGGCTCACTTCGGCAAGTTGTGCGTCCTAGCTGGACATCGGAAGCTGTGACCGCTCAAAGTAGTGAGCTACGTACGCCTTTGCGCAAATATGTGCCCAGCCCTCTCGAGACCCGCGTGCACCATTGCCGAGCCGGTTCAGCCCACGAAAGCACAGTTCCGGGCACCGCATCAGAGCCGTGCCTTGTTTGAATCGGGCCACCCGAGTTTACGCAGTTCAACCTACTCGGTGCTCGTTGATATTCTTTTTATGCTTTGATTAGTTTGTGTCTACCTGCATGGTAAAGCAGTCAGGGTGAGTAGGGGAAAGTGACGCGCTCAGTATTGACGAGGTCGTTTCTCAATCTTGCCGATAGTGACACGAACGCGTGCGTGTGCACGTGCCGCGGTGAAAAGCGTGCTTCGATTTCGCCGCCCGGATACGATCGCCGTTTCGAGTGTGGGCGGACGTCTACGGGTCGCACCCACTTGAAATGTGCGAGGTCTACGAGACCTCCTGCCCATCGACACTTCATGCGCACTGCGGTATGCACGTTGACGCCGTCGCCATTTTGCAGTGGGCGCTTTTATCTACTGACTTCAATGCACGCAAAAAAATAAAAATAATAACTTCGTTGCAACGCGTTACTTTGAAAACAATCTTGGTATCCTTGAGTCGCGAAATACTGACAGGTCGCGTGATTGAATTCCGGACACGGCGGCCGCTTTTTCGGTAGAAGCGACAATTTGTGAGGCCTTAGAAATGCCTGAGGCGCCTTTGAGGTGTCGGAGGTGCTATGTTTTAGGCGCTCGTTAAAGAAACCCCAGGTGGTCGAAATTTCCGGAGCCTTCCACCAAGACATTTCTCATGATCATATGGTAGTTTTGGAATACTAAACCCCAACAATTATCAAATATTGCGCGATGTATCAAGTTCATACAGATATATATTGTCACTGAAAAATGGTCTCAGTGGGTAAATCAAGAAACCATGTGGTGGAAATATATTCCTTCGTTATATGTAAAATGCATGATAAAAGTTTCAAAAAGGCAAGAAAAAACGGTAGCAGTACAAACAGATCATCCAAAAGTCCCGATTAAGCTAAGAAATTCGGTGTCCTGCAAGCCAAAAGGAAAAGTTCGTCTTACAGTTTCGCGGGTGTCGACATGTCATGGTGATATTGCGGTGAAACGTCAGCCACGTCAGCGTTGGTAGAGCACCAGAAAGGAAGGCACGTGCTCACTGAAGTTAGGGAAATTTCCGAACTGTGCATTCGTTCAAGTGCAGTCCGTAGACCGTTATCACGGAAAGGGGGTGCATCAGGCGTCGTCCATGAGAGTTGAGGAGGTCGTCACCTGGTCTGCTGGCTCGGGTCAGGCACGCAACCGTCTTGAGACTCTCTCAAACAGCGAGTCGCGTACTTATTGTTCTTGTTCACTTTGAAGTTTGGCTCAAACCCACCGTGGGGGACGGGCTAAGAAATGAGTGTTCTCATGAAACATCGAGGAACTTGAACTCTGGGGCCTTCAATCGACGAGACACCTCTCGCGAAACATTGTGGAGGTTTTACGCTGGGGCGTTCAATTTGTTTGTTTGTTTGTAGCCGGGAAACCATGACGTATGCCCACTCGGGGAGATCCGCCAAGAAAACGTACAATATCTTACGGAGAGTAACTGCATTATTTCTTAACAAAAAATAATGTACAAGAAAGAAATTATTACAAAAATGAAGATCCAGAGAGTGAGAAAAAAACCACTAAAAGTATGAAGCACTATTAAAATAATGATATTATGATTTTTGGAGCCGACGAGACAGCTGAGTTTGCCAAACCCGATTAATTTGAGATGTATAACTTGTATTTATTCACAATTCAAACATTACTTCTCGACTCTTTGTTTGAGTATTCGATAAATTGGCCATTATGGTGAAATTCCTTTAGTGGCTTGAATAAAATTACACACTGCATCAAATACATCTCTGTGAAAATGTCCCAAAGCTTGAGGCACCGAAATGTAGAACAGTCTTTGTGGATAAACTTAAACCTAGCTTAGCAAACGAAATAGCAAGTACATAGTCTTTTTCTAATTACTGCATAGTTATGACATGATACAAAGTTATGTTTAATAGTTTCTGATTCTTTTAAGAACGGACAAAGGAGGAATAGAGTCAGGCCAGCTCTGTGTAAATATTAACCAGGCACCTCGTATTTCTCCCTCTTCTTCTCTTTGCCTCGCCCCCATGAAAAGCATCTCCTTTGTCTGCTTCTCTTTTTCTTCAGTTTCGAAGTTTCGAATTCGAAGTTTCGAAGCTTCAAATTCAGTTTCGAAGTTTCGCGGACGTATAGGGGAACACATCCCTCTAGCTCATAGTTAGATTCCACTACTGATAAGTTGATAATGCGATCATTCTCCAACTGTAGGGGGAAAAGTTTCTAATCATTTAGCACTTGGAACATGCATAAAAATTTCGAGCCTGCGAGGTGGTGTGGAATCAATCAAAAGGAAAAAAATGGCACACATAGGCATGTTCACCAGTTTATAGAGGCCACCTAAAGAAATGTATGCCACCGACAAGATTTGATACGGCGTGAACTGTATTACGGCTGCCAGTAAGCTGGGTGAGGTGTGCCACCGAGCAGATAAAGGGCACGCAACAGGGGGGACAAAAAAGCAGTCAATCAAAGCACAGCACAAAATTAGGGATTGCCGTACTGGTCTGATATAAAATGGTCGTTTTAGCTGCAGCCCTTTTACTTAAAAAAGGCTAGCAGCTGTGTTAATCAGTGATTATTAAAACATTAGTGGTCGTCAACTGGGGCCTCGTCATTCATTTTTCTTCTCATCATCGGGAATATAAGTTCGACCAATATGCAATAGTTAGTACGAGAATCAAGAAACACGTTTAATGGTTGAGGCCTGACATATCGATGAGCTTGAAATCGAGCCGGCGTGTCAGCCTTTGATTACTTACGTCATTAAACTGAAACACCTAAAGAGTCATCTCTCGCTAAAACACGTACAAGTGCCTAATTGACAGGTGGCACTATACCAAGCTTGCGCATGCTAAGAAAAGTGCGTGTGCGCCTTCTTTTCTGCGACTGCGCGCCCTGTGAGCTGGTATTTATCGTAGGTGGTGTCTCGTTATCTTCTTACGTGCCCGAGTTTCCAGTACTTGCCTTCTTGGAATAATATTTGTGAAATTATTGCTTTTTTTGTGGTTACTACATTCTAAAACCTGATTGCTTCAGAAGGAAACCGCAGCATGGCTATAGTCTGGCTCTGCTATTGTGTTATAGACTTTCTAAGCGATAACCAGGAAGGCTTTCTGAGAACGCCGTGCGTGGTAATAAAAGTAGTGAGAAGCAGGGCATCTTGCGGTGCTATTACAACGACCGAATAGTAGTGTACCATCTTATACTGGCATCTCGACTGTAGCTGAAATAGATTTGCAGGCGGCACTATTTCGATCGACTCCCAAGTAAGCGTAAATATCGGCATCGTCTGTGCTGAATATACAGATGGGGCCGCTCATCAGGGGATTAGTCAAACGAATTTTGCTGTTTATTTGCCGCTGATTTCAGATTGCGATGTACCTTGTTGTGTCGTTAAAGGAGCTCGCTTTACTGTGCAAACGAGATAGTTTATATAGGTTCCTGTGAGGCTAACTGGTGTATTCAAATGTACTGCAGCAAGTGTTCGTCTGTGGGACGTATCCAACGTACATTTCAAAATGACGCAACAAGCCTTACGTATGCGCCTTCCCGTGCACCGTAATAATATTATGCATAAGTCATAAACTTCAGCCATATGACTGCGGATATATAGCATATTTATTTGCCATGACGTCGCTCTTTCTAAAAACGTTGTTTTGTCACAAACAATACACCGTTTTTATGGAAGTGACTTGCGGCATTACACACAAACTTAAAAATAATAGAGGTGAAATGGTGCTGAAGAATTCTTAGTGTGCCTATTTAGAGTACCTGATTTAGTTATAGAATGCGGTACTAGGAATATATTTATATAAAAAACGTTTTACCAACCCAATAAAATGTAGCAATCACTCGAGACAACTAATTGAATTGCGTTGTTATACCATAACATGCGTCAATTTCATTTTAATAAATAAAACACTCATCCGTACGATTAGTTACTTTGATTAAACTGGCGGCTGTACTGGTCTAATGATGGAACTGAATTGCCTTTCCTATGTCGCAATTTTTTTTTGTAATTTCTCTTTCTCTTCGCAACATTTCTTTTTAACATCTTTTATTCTCCTCACCCCTTTCCCCAGCACAGGGTATCCAGCCAGTCTAAGAACTGGCTAACCTCCATGTCTTTCCGCTTAAACTTCCTTCCATCCTGAATACTTGTTCTCGGTTACACGAGACAGGAAGGAAGGAATAAACTTTATTGTTGGAAACACTACAGCAGTGCAGGTTCCGCTTCTACCCTAGGGGAGAGGTCCCCTCATTCCAGGAATCCTCCGGACTTCGCTGCCTCCTTGGCCCTGGCGACGAGATGCCGTCGAATGCCCGTGCAATGCACATGCAGACCTATCAACTCCGCCAAATACTTTGGGCACTGTTCAAGAAAATGAACACCTTCTCGAAAAATGGGAGGACAAGCTCGCCTCAAAAGACCTGCCACCAACACGAGAAACAAAATGAAAATATCGTACTTGTTAATGTTTGGCGTTAAATGTTGCTCATTTTAGGTTTTTGATTATCTCAGTCGCTGGGCGCTTTATGCCATCTGGGGTTCCAATTATTTTTTCCATAAAAAACAGTTACTGGCTGACCCGTACACCACACGAGCTTTGGCGCAGCTCATGAAATCTCTATTTTTAATTTATTCAAAGAGCAGCGTGATACTGAGTCAAGTCATGAATAAGTTTCATTATAGCAAGATTACGGTTAACCTTTCTCTGCCCGAGAAAAATATTACAGAAAGAACGGTAACTTGCTCAGAAATTGTTGAAATGGACTGCATGCTTTGTAATAAAGTTTTTGAAAGTTATATTTGAAGAATCAGAGCATTTCACACCAAGAATAGACCAGCACAGATGTGTCGGCTAGGCTTTTATTCATGTATTTCACTGCAGCGATGAATACACTCCTAACAGCTAATACACACCAAAGAATTTGCCGGTTAGTTATCCCTCTAATAATAAAAGGCCTTAAAAAGACCGAATCAATTTTCGGAGGATTCATTTTTGTCTAGTAGACGTGGCTTCCTTCAGGAGACTGAATTTTACATGATACAGGTGATCAAGAGCTAAACCGGGAGCAAAATATTTTTCGAACGAAAGTATGACGAGGGGCAGGAAAAAAATAAGCGGAAAGACAGATAGGTCAGCCAACTACTATAGACCAGCTGGCTACCTTGAGCTGGGGAAGGGGATAAGGAGAGTAAAAGATAATAAAAAAGAGATGTTACAAAGCGGGAGGGAAAGAGTTGACAATGATATATACGCAAATGAATAACAGGTTGTCATCAATTCATAGTTCTGTTGCATGTGTTCTCACCAAGCAAGGACTAAGGAGGTCCTAATCGAGATATGCGTTATAGCCAGCGTCATAGTTCTTTGAGTTGTTTTGACAATGAGAAAAACTCATGAGAGTCTTTTTTTTCAACACAAACGAAAGTAGATAAAGAGCAATCGCGCAGATTTCATCTCCCGTTCGCTTTTGTTTGCTAATGAGCAAGATAGCGAAGCATAAGCCAGATGGTCCGCCTATAGTCTCGCAGAGGCAGACAAGCGGCCAGTAGAACGGACAGTAGCGCATTTATTAAGTTATGTTGAAACACCAAGTATACGCCTGTTGTTGCACATCAACCACCGCCAGGGGCTTGTGGCCCAGAGAGTCATCACGACATAGTGCGCGCGTCCCACATTGTGCCTCTTGCTCTTGCCCGATAACGAGGCTGTACGAAGCCATGACACAACAATCTTCGGCAGAGACGGCAGCGTCGCGCCACACTGCCGCACGTCGTGGTCACTTATCGCCGAGTGCAGTTTCCGTTCACGAAAAAGAGCTGCGCTGCTCGACGAACAAGCACGCCCGTACCGGACGACGTCGTATGGGTGGAGCTGCCCGAGAAAAGAATTGAATGCCGGTGAACGGCCGCCTCCGGTGGCCCGTCGCAAGAGCTGGAGAGTGATAATCGAAGCGGGGCTGTCTGCGCTCGTGACGCAGCTGCCATCGCTGGGCTTCGCCAGTAAACGTTTGTGCGTTGGAGCCCCACACGGAGCGCTTTCGCGCAGCCTGCGCATAAAATTGGCTAGAATGACATAAGGTTTCGAAAGGTCGCCTTTGCCTATAAGCACAGGCGAGAGAGAGGCACGCTTTTTCTATCTTGTATCTCATTTGTTTACACGCATACGCGTGCATGTGTTACCTCTATACAGGCCAGTCACGCTTCTGTTTAAACAGTCCAGTTTGTGGTGGCTGTTAACTAAGATGGTTGAGTGGTTTTAAGGATAATGAAGCCAGCTTAACAAGGGTGGAGATGAATAAAGACTTAAAGGCGCCCGCAGGAAACTCATTCAGCGTCAACTGCCTCATCTTGTTTCCTCCTTTGTTCACTTATTTGATTCACAAATTTCGTACTGATTTTAGCGCGTGGAATCTGCCTTCACAAGCTATGTCATTCGAAAATATGTCCATTCACTCACGCTCATTCGGTTATGCACTCCATTTTTGGCAAAACATTCCTCTTCAGCTGTTTGAAACGGACAATGGTATTTATGGCCGAAATCAATAACTCATGGTTTTGTTTCACGCATACATTTCCTACACGTGGCAGAATGCTGTTGACTTGACTTTGCTCGTCGTATTTCAGGAGGCTAATCAATCTATACATAGCGTGGTCGATACCATACCTTAAAGGAAGAAATGCAGCCTCACGGCCATTCATCGCACACGTTTCATGCAGCTCGATTTCCTGGCTGTGTTCATAGCCACAAAAGTGAAAAAAATAGAAATCGATTCCTCATTACCTGTCTTTCTGTTTATTATTTCTCTGTTACACGCTCGCGCTCCTTTTGCCTCGGCTTAACTGACGTAATAAACCGTTAAGAGGAGTGGTCTGCACGTTGGAATGGCTGGTCCAAATTTATAATCGCAAATAAGGGGGTGCGTAACCACCCAAGTGTTATATCGACGCCAGTGGACGTGATACCTACAACCATTGGTAATTCAGGGCACGACTACAGCAACCCGCTGATTGCAACAAGAACATGACATCAACGAATTAGCTGGTGGCAGCCGACACACACACACACACCCCGGAGCCATATGTGGTTCAACCCACCAGGGGCTGAGTGCTCGCTTTTTCGTGCCATTTTTTGTTTCTTTTACTCTGACAAGCGCCCTCGTTCGCGGCATGCTCTGTGAGTAACTGATGTATACGCTGTACGGCGTGATTTGTGTGGCCTCGTGAAATCGGTGTGTGCGAGTGTGTGTGTGCAGTTACGGGCCTCAGCAAAACAACGCCACACTCCTTCTGCATCGGTGGCGCCGGTCGCGATAATTACGTCGTTGCGGGTCGGGTGATTAATTAAGTCTCACGCTGTGTCTCAGGGCTGGGAAAAAGGGAGCGGACAGCAGCGCAGCGCTTGCATTCAGCCCGCCCTACCATCTGGACGACCAGCCTGAAGCAGTCAGTCTACCACACGCTAAAGCTTTCTTGATCCTTCTATTTTTTTCTATCTGTCATGATTACTTTCTATTGAGACTCGCGGTTCCGGAGACGCCTATCGAAGGTAGAAGCTTTGCTCCCCTATCGTAAATAGCTGGGCCCCATATGTGAGCCGTTCGTGTGAAAATGCTCGCTGGTCGGCTCAATCGTTGTTGCGTCGAAAAGCGTAAGAACGCTGCACGGTTATACAGTTATGCGTAACGGCTAAGCAGCGCCGTTCGGAAGCCTCGGCCACCGAGAAACAAGACTCCACCCCGCGCAGCTCGCACCGTGGAAGGCGCCCCACTCGCCCGATCCGCATTCTTCTTGCCACTCGGAAGTGGCCGCGGCACGTCTGTGCGTAAAGAAAATGCGTTTGACGTTTCCTTGATGAAAGTCGAGATATGTCGTCACAATCGAGCCAGTGGCAGTTTGCGGTATGCGCGCCTTTTATACGAGCGCCCATCGTTAGGGTGCACTTCACTTTTTTTATCTGCGTGGGATGTATAACGATGCTGTCCACTTCTGGCATGTCCGACGAAGCGACTCATGCACTCTGTTCAGAAGGAAATTTGAAAGTATCGCCGCGCTAGTTTAGGTGGTGCAACTTAGTGGCGGAGAACACTCGTAGACGTAGAGCGCGCACATGGAAACAACAATTCCAAGTGCCTGTTGTAGAGTTAGCTGCTCCATGGCTTGATTCGTGGCCAGGTGACTTCACTCGAGCAATATTTGAGAGGAAGTAATGACACACAGTGGAGGCGTGATTTGGAAAACGTAAATTAACAGACAACATACTTTATTTGTAAAGCAGTTTTTTTATAATACAAACAACGTAACAGAACACCGCAAAAGAAATTTCGTGGCGGGAAGACAGACAGGACAGAAGAGCTGGAAGGGAGAGTTGTGTCGTCAGGACGTAGAAGACAGGGATAGAGACAAACATTGCGGCGACGTTGGGACAGGAGGGTGGAAAAGAAGGAGGGGGCGTGGTCAGCAGGGATCCCCGAGGAGTAGAGAAATACTACTAGACGAAGAAGGGAAAAAGCCACAGAAGACGGACAGGAAAGGACAGCCTAGGTGGAGACGACGGAAGGACAGGTTGTTGTGCGTTGGCCAATCTTGCAGCAGCAGCCCGGGAAAAACGGAAACGGAAGAAATCCTAGGAGGCGCAGATGTGGAAAAGAGGTGTTGGACAGACAGACAATCTGCTTCTTGCTGGGGAACGCGGTGATGAGCGCACATCACACCGTTGTTGTCGGAGGCGGCGGGGCGTAGAGACGAACGAAGAAGGCACATAAATAATAGTTATAGTCCTAACAAGATGACACATGATTTAGTGGTAGCCGTAGCCGTGGCCGTAGCCGTGACCATAGCCGCCATAGCCGCCGTGACCGTAGCCTCCATAGTAGCCGACGGCAACGGGGGCAGCAGCGACGGCAACGGGGGCAGCAGCGACCTTAGCGACGGGGGCAGCAGCGACGGCGACGGGGGCGTGGTAGGCGGGGGCAGCGGCGACGGCGACGGGGGCAGCCTTCACGGCGTGGGGGGTCTGGTAGACGGCGGCAGCGGGGTGGGAGGCGGCGGTTCCAGGCTCGTTGGTCTTCACGGAAGCGCGGAAGCCATGTCCGTCAGCAACGTAGTGCACGCTACGGTGGCGGCCGTAGTTGTCGGTGAAGCTGTAGGATCCGACACGGTTGTTGTGGGCATCAGCGACCTCGTGACGGCTCTGGTGGTTGCCGTGTCCGTCGTTGATCTCATAACCGAACTTGTAGGGCTGGGCAGCCTGCATCGCGGGTGAGGAAGAGAGGGCAGATGTCAGCTAGGTACTGCTGCGCATCCCTACATTCACTGTTTTGATCTTTGTAATACCTTTATTTTAATATAGCACAATGAGCTGTTGACTCACCCCTATAGCTTTTCTTAATGTAAACCTTGTCTCCAGCTTCCTTTCTCATCGTTATCGGCAAAAAAAGTTCTTCAGGTGCTTCGTAATACTGTTATGTAATTAGGAATTAGGACTCTTTGAAAATTTTTTTTATTTCTTTTACAATGTTGCTACGGCCATCATTTATGGCTACCACAATAACTCGAACCTTTCCTAAACATATCCTGATAGCTTTACGACTGAAAACAGCGAAACATTCATTTTCCTTCTCGGCTTCTGACTACTTCGATCTTGTATTAGCTGTTTCCACCGTTACAAAGTAGTCTAAAGCATTTTTATAGTGTTCCTATTGCAAACTGATACATATCGCGGTGTTGCTTCAAGCAGCACCTATGAGCTGTGGTACTTGTGGTTGCCACTTACATAGACGTCCTGGACAACGGTCTTGGCGACAACGGGGGCAGCGACAGCCTTGACGACGGGGGCGGCAGCAGCAACAGCGACCTGTCCGTATCCACCGTGTCCGTATCCACCGTAGCCGTATCCACCATAGCCGCCGTAGCCGCCATAGCCACCGTGGCCGTAGCCGCCAACGGCGACAGCGGGGCCGACAAAGCCGGCGTAGGCGGCCGAAGCCAGAGCCAGGACGAGGAGCTGTGGGAGCAGAGATGTGGGAGGAATTATGGGATTGTCGCCAGGTTAGAATCCCTGTAATTAGTCTACGGTACTAATCCACGCCGTATCGTCTCGAAATCTGAGGGAGGGGGCGCTCGATCTCTCAAAATAGTACGTTTTACGTTTTTGTTTCGTTCTTGCACTGAGCGAGCATTACATAATCTAATGGGAGTAAATAGGAGGCAAGCTTTGCATCTAGGGTTCACATTTTGCGTTCATTGGGGGTATGCAGTAAAGAGTATATTAACTGATTCACAGCCACCAATGTGGGAAATTAGACTAGTACGCGGCGGGAGGCTCAGTAGCCCAAATGGTCCCGCAGGGAACGTTGGACCCTAGAAGGTAGTACGGCCGGAACAATGCCTGGCAGCGCACACTGGACGAGCCACTACCAGGCACCCTTCATGCCGAGGGCTGAGATCAGCTGACGAGTACAGTACGGTCCGTGGAGCGCGATTATCCATCCAGTAGTAGTAGTGGTGGTGGTGGCCGTTGCGACGCCGGCGTTATCCTGCGGCTACCGCTGGGGTAGAGCCGACCGAGGCACTGAGACGCATGTGCTTTCGGGTTCCCTACCTGAGCGAACATGGCTGTTTCCGAACTGCTGACCACTTCGAGTGTGCTTCTGGTCTGGCGTCCGGCGTATTTTATACCAAGCGCGGGGCCTGACCTAGATCACCGGAAGGTCTGTCCTATCGTCGCTGGCCGCCGGAAGAGTTAGGGGCCGGCCTCGCCCAAAGACACCCTTGGAGAGTGAACGCGTGCTCGACGCCGCCGCTGGGGCGAGGGGGGGTGGCCGCTCGGACAGAGCCCGCCACTGGCCAGAAAAGAAAGAAAGCAAAATCGGACGTCCAATCTATCTGGAAGCAAAATGGAACAATTGGCGGGTCCTGCCCCTTTCGCTAATCTCTCCCTCGCTTCGTGCCGGACTTTCGTGGCGTGGTCGCTGCACGAGTGTGCATAACTGCGGAGCCGGTGAGCGAGCGCGGTTGTCCTTTTCAAGGACGCGCCTTCCTCGCGCCAGCAGCGGCGTGCTGGCCCGCGCGGACCACTCGGCGCCTCCAACCCCAGTCCTCCTCCTCGCCTTCGGACAAGGCTGTCTGTTGTTTTTGCTCCCGGCGCCCACTAACGGGCCCCAGAATCGCCCCGGGCGCGCTTTTGCGCATTCTTTATTCTTCTTAAGCTCTCTAACCCGGCAACCCTCCCCTCCTCCCTCCCTGTGTGCCCACGGCTGTGTCGACGGCTCACTCGTGCTGTTGCTAAAGCACGCTCCCTCCGGAGTTACCCCTGGCCACCATACTACCCGCGCGCGTTCTTATCTGTTATCAGACTCTGTCCAGCTATGCGGCTCCAAGGGTGGTGCCCAGTGCGAGACCATCAAGTCTGCCAGCCTGCCTGCTGCGAACGGGCCGAACGCGTTTTGCGGTGCGCTGGGCTACGCGGTTCGGCCAGATGCGGAGAACCCGTGTGATTTACCTACAGTTTAGTAACGCCGCTAGGCAGTCGCGTGTGAGGTTTGCGGTGGTCGATTAAAGTGACACCGTGTAATGGGAATTTTTATGGGTGGCGTAGGATACCTCGGCGTTTCTTTCGCGCTCCGTGGTGAAGCGCATCTTCCGGAGTTATTGATGTTTCTACGCAACTTAGTGCGCTCCTGCTTGTTAACCAATATATGCCCAAAGTTAGGAAAATTAACAAAGCTAATGTATTTGCCTAAAATGATTGCTTCTATGACCTCAGAAAACAGAATAAGGCTTTTAAAAAGAAACTCTTTCAAGCAATGATTTTGAAGCCATCCTGTATGTAGCACACCTATGTTTGACACACATTGAACAAAAAACCTTAGCGCCTATCACTGTGATACGAAAATTACTTCACGCCGAATAACTATCGAACAGTTGACAAAAATATCAGCAGCATCGAGAACAATTTGACTCTTTATCACTTACTTTTTTTTTTCGGTATGGCTGCCCCGCCGCGGTGGTCTAGTGGCTAAGGTACTCGGCTGCTGACCCACAGGTCGCGGGATCAAATCCCGGCTGTGGCGGTTTCAATCAATTGCGGTATGGCGCTCAGCTACATGCACGTGAAATAGCCATCTTGTGACTGCAAGCAAGTGGCTATTTGTAGCCCAGCGATTGATTGCCCAAACCTGAGCACATGGGCCTACAACATTTCCGCCTCCATCGGAAATGCAGCCGCCGCAGTCGGGATTCGAACCCGCGGCCTTTGTAGTACAGCGATCACCTAGAGTTGCTTGTGACGAGGAGAGGGCTTCATAAAGACACCTTAGGTGGCGCTAGCTTTTTTACAGAAAAAAAAACATTCGAGTTACACTGAAAAGTTTCACTGTCCTACATGTAGGACACTGAGAATATATGGGTAAAAATTATGACACGCTGTCTCGATAGGTTTCTTGCTTATTTGCCGCACAATGTACTGACACCATGCGTTCACCATTCATATGTGTATGGCGCAATTTTATGGTGCGTCGTTTGTACTTCTCCCAAGCATAAGGTGGCCATATAATATGTGCGTAAAATTAAACCCAAACAGTGGCAAGCCTTCTCTGGTGGTATAGTGCGCGCCGTCCAGTTATCACCATTGAAAGACACGCGCTTCCCGTTCGGCAGCACTGCGCATATATGCGTGCCTGTCCCTGGTGATAAGTGGACGGCGCGCACCATACCATCGCGAATGCTTGCCGATGTTCGGATTTCATTTGAGGCAGACAGCGCATAAGGATGCTGCCAGAAACCGCGTAGCTAGACGATGGCTCAGGTGGTAATGGTAAAGTGAGGCCGCCTTGATGGGCATTAAGGGTCTTGGATTTTTAATTATTTTTGCTCAAATTCTTTTGCCGTTTATTTCTAGACGGCTCGACATTTAACATGTAATATACTTATCCAATACTATTTGCCTTACACAACTCAGTACACGGACTCAGCCATACCTTAATACTGCCTTAATGTGAACGGTATAGCGAATCCTTGACAAGATGGCTGATACTACGTATTCTGCGTTTAAAAGCAGCTGTCGGAGAGGATTACCTTACACATAATTATCCTCAAAAGTTCTTGCAATCGCAATTATTTTTTCATTAGGTATAACTTTTACAAGGCTGTGTGCATCATGGTTGCAATATAAAGGGAATGCCAGAAGAAATACTAAGTTACTGTTATATGAAACCTTTTCAATAATCTTTCGTTTCATCTGGTATCTATTTCCACTAGGGCAGTGTATTAAACGTTACATGCATCACATTAACTCCCCTGCCTTTCCTTGCTACTCTCTTTTGGTCTGTTTCTTCGTGCTAAACGGGTGGATGGCAAAATCAATGTTTCGTGAACTTTCCGGCACTTTTCTGTGAGACAACTATATGAGACTGCATTGTAGTATTTGTCGCGCTCTATCTGGTTAAGGTTCGAAAAGGTTGAAGGTGGTCTCGTCGAAATCCACGAGGAAGTCATGTTGATACATACTTGAGCATTTAAAGTATATTTTCTTCCTTTCAACCGAGGAGGTCTGTTTGCATAGCAGGTCCTCACGAATGTTCATTCAATCCGCCAAGACGCATACGAAACCACAACACTTACAGCTGGCGACTATAGAAGCTGCCGAGTATGCGGAAAAACAAACTCGGATTCACCGTACTGTGTTAGTGACCGCTTTCACTCTAGTCGGAGGGGATGTGTAACCATCAGCGGCAAACCTAACGCAGCAATAACAAGATAAAAATAAAAGGAGAACTCGCCGAGAAAGCACTTAGCAAGACACGCGCGTTCACAGCTCAAACGAGTGCCTGAGTGCGCCCAGGAAATAGCACCCAGTGAGATGACGAGGAAGGTGCTCGCGCGTTGATCTACTTTTAGAACGCACCAGCGAAATCTGGAATACGAGGTACATCTGAATAGAGGTGCGCGAACTTGAGTACGAATTCAAAAAAGAACACTGGGAAAAGAACCACAACGGGTTCTTTTTGTGCAAGGACCGCAGACTTTATAATGTTGGACCATGCCGTCACGACCGTTCGTACTGTGCTGTGGTATTGCTGTTGCAAAAAAAAAAATTCAAACGCGCGCGCGTGCGCGTTTGTGTTTGTCTGTGTGTGTTTGTGTGTGTTTGTGTGTGTGTGTGCGTGTGTGTGTGTGTGCGTGTGTGTGTGTGTGTGCGCAAAAATAATAATAAGTAATAATAAGTTTTCGAGTACTAAAGGGCAAGACGATGACATGATTATGATGGAGACCTAGTGGAGGACTCCGAAAATTTTGATCACCACGGTTTCTTTAACGTTTCCCTCAACCAAATTCGCAGCCCTCTGGTACTTCACCTTCATTGAAATGCAATCACCGCATCGGGGAATTTGCACATTCTGGGTCACCAGCCGTAACGTGTGCTAGCCTGATTGGCCGTGTTGCGTTCTTGTTACTTTTACTACAGTTGGTAGAAGTTCGCGTGTGCGCGCATGTATGAGTGTGTGTGGAGGGAGGGCGGAGGGCCTTCGACCATTTTTGTTCGTCAATGTTGAAGAGCGGTCCACCTCGATGGATCAGTGGCTACCGTTCACGGCTACTCACCCGAAGGTGGCAAGGTCGATCCCGTCCGCGGTGGTGGAGTTTCAACTGCCACAAAATGGTAGAGTTCCGTGTACTGTGCGGTGTCAGCGCACTTTAAAGAACACCACATGATCAAAATTTCCGGAGGCCTTCACTTCGGCGTGTTTCATATACATATCAAGGTTTTGGCACGTAAAACGGCGTAAGGTATTATTATTTAACGTGAAGAAATACACAACCCAAAATAGGTCTTAAAGAGCACGACACTATATAGTGTATCAGGCATGGCGTCACACCGCTGCAATAACACTGCCTACGAGACAGGTAACTCGCATCGCGTCCGAAATGTGAACGGCTCCTTCGCACATGGACTTCGTTGCCTGTGCTGATTGCTACGCTGGTTTTCTTTGTCTGATGCAAGTGAGCGAGGGATTAACGACACCCCAAAAGTCGGGACACTAATGGCCGGTTCCTTCCCTGTTTGTTCGTCTCACCTAGCTCGGGGACAAGTGTGGTGTTGATGTGGTCAGTATCCTGAAGCGCGCCTCTTCCTTCATTTGCGACCGCGGGGGCTTATACTTCCTTTGGAGCAGTGTGACCGCATTCCAGGTGACATCTCGCCGTAGCACTCTATGTAGCGCCTATAGCAAGGCGAAGTAAGCAAAAATCTTATCCAAAGGCACTTCCTACCGTTTATTCATCGTTTATTGATCTTTTTTGAGCGTGTGTCAAGTGGCATTGAAAGAGGCGACAAGCATTATTGGTGTAATGGGCTGCTTTACTTGGTATGTGAAAGAAAATGAATAGACGACGAAGCCAAGAGAGTTATGGAAAAGGGTATATGCAGTTTTTAAACTGTATTGCAGTAACTATCATGTAAACGTTAAAAAAGTCACCCTTTGCCTACCGAAGATCAGTTCAGCTCGTCCGCTCTGAAATACGCATGTGGGAGCCCACAGTTGATCTACCCTGACTCATTCCGCCGTTTCCTTTTAGGATTGACCAGATAGTACAATAAAAATTGAAAACATGCGTTCGTAGCATGAATATTTATTGTGGAAGGACTTGATATGGCGTGTTCCTCTGTGTAGGGGTGTCGTGCGCGTGCCGGGAAACAGTAAGCTTTATAAGCAACAGCTCTGTTCAGAAAAAGCAGGAGCGAAAAATCCACGAATTGTATGCTCATGATGGGGTGAAGCAGTGAGTATCAGATTGTGAATCGTGGAATTATATTTTGTCCAGAACAATGTTTTGTTGTGTCATACGCTTTGATTAATAGGTGGTAAAATGTCATTTTTACAGTATTCTGGCCATTGATTTTCCTTATTCTGGTTGACAGAGTTTCGAGAACTTCAAGCGCGTTTAAAATATCTGTTTACCAATTCAGAGTACTTGGTACTCTACTATAAGAGAGCAGAAAGCCGTCCCAACGACCGCATCCACGTGTTTAAAAAATGGGGTAGCAAGATTGAATACCAAGTGACGGCTTGTTCAATGCATCTGCGTTACATCAACTGTGAATTAGTGTGCATCACATGATGTATTGAGTACTTCCATCTTGTTCTCGCTATGAGCCTTTTACTTAGTTCTTGTTAACCTTTTGTTCTGTCATTTGTTTTGAATGATGGGTAGTTGAATGTCGGCTTTTTCATGACGTTGTGGTTTTTTATTTTATTTGTTCTCGTTAAGAAATGTTCGATTTTGTTCACACAAGTTTTCGTTTCTCGACATGTACCTACGCAACATAAGTTGTAGACACCGACTGGTGGTTTACAGACATAGTGCAGTCTTAAAAGGCATCGCTCCCTAAAATGCGTATGTTTGTCGACGTCCAGGGAAACGAAGAAGAATCCAAGTTTTCCTGCGCATGTAGCAGCGACTACACATTTCGCAGAAGACGCCCTTGGATCAAATCAACTGTCCCCTCCCACCGGTGCGTTCAAGTCACAGACTTGCTTGCCGCAACCACGAACCTTGCTTGCAAACTTGATTGAATATTTTCAGCACCGAAAATCGGACAGATAAGAACAATTGTTGGAGGGCTGTGCAGTGAAAGCATCTTCCTCACATTTTGAGAAGAAATATCCTGCTTGTACCCACTTGTACCTTGCGAATAAAGCCCCCTTCAATCACCTTTCCTACTGTAATAAACCACGTGAAGAGGAAAATTAAAAAAAAAACCTATTTTTGTATCGTTCTTGGCTGAAAAAATAATCGGTAGGTTGAGCGCTAAAGCAGACGAAACGGGAGCTTGACATCGGCAGGACCTAACTTGCAGACTTTGGAACATGCAGTCAAGCTCTGTCCCTGCCGGCAACGAGTTACCTTTTAGTCCATTTATTTTCTTCTCATTTCTGTGATAATTACTACAAAACAGTTAATATAGTATGAATAACGACCCTTACACCTCCCGAAGTCCATTGGGTTTCATCAAGGTTGTCTCTAACGAAGAAAATCCAGCCCCCAATGTTTCTTCTTTCGTTATCTTTGTTACGTGTCACGTAACCTTTATAATAACACTTAGTGTGATTCCAGTCTTAAAGACAGAAATGGTGATAATGATGATGATGTTGATGATAATATGGTACTAATGATAATAGCAGCAGTAACATTATAACTAATGTTCTAAGAGCTCGCAGATTTGAACTCGAGGGGACTATAAAGATGTTCGAATTAAGGGGAGTTTGAATTATTGGGCAGGCGCTTAAATGTACAAACATGGCTCCAATGGCGCACATTGAACTGAAGGAGGCCATGTCTGGGCTCGTTATCGCGAATCGGGGGCTACTGCACGTCTGTGGCAGGTGATTCTTCGATTAGCTCATGGAGTTTTCAACAGCGAACAGAATTTATTCATCAGTGAATCATACGACAGAAAAAAAAATATCGGCATGCATTCATGTCAGGAGTGAGCCCTAAAGTTGAAATACAGTGAACTCTCACTTGGACGAACGTCGGTCTAACGAATATTTCAGATGAACGAAATTTAAAAAAAAACTTGGCCGTTTTCATATGCGTTTTAAGCAAAAATACTTATGTTAAGTCAATTTTAGTCACAAATATTTAAGATGAACGATTTTTACTTGCTGAAGCAGGCTCATTTATGAGATCATTTGAATAAAGTTTGGCACTCTGTAGCACTGGTGTTGCCGATGCATGCTGCCCCCAAATCGCTCCTTCATATCTCGTGAAGTTCCATTAAAAGGCCAGATAAACTCTTAAGTATAGGGTAGAAAAGATTTTGAAGCAATGGATGTATTACTCAGTAGCTCGAATGCGGAAGTGCAACTTATGCCTCTGGGCCATATCCTGCTGGCGGCACAAGCCACGGAGCCTTGGAAATGAGGCCCCACCCGTCTAGCTCCTGAACACATTTCCTTTCCCCCAATAAACGTTGTTCATTTTAATCGGTGGTGGCGCAACATTGTTTGTGCATGCAGCGTTGGCCAGGCAAAGCAGCTGCACGGGAGGTGAAAACAAGCCACGTGAGCTTCAACACTCTGCGCAGAACTACCAAATTTTGAAGTTATATTCAATGTTCATTTGGAAAAGAAAGAAAGAAAGTGAGGAAAAGTCGTTCAAATCCTTCTTTCCAAACAATTTTGTCTGACAAAATATCGTGGCGAGACTTCGTATCCCGCCACCATAACAAGCTGCGCCAGAGGCAGTGCGCAGAAATGTAGACGTTCTTGACAGATTTGGCTCTTCTTTCAAAGAAGGACTAGTAAATTTTCACTTGTTATCTTTTTTTTGCGCCAAATGTTAGGCCTAGCTCCAAAAAGCGTACGAAATGTACTGGTTAGCGTGAGTGCGCCCTGGAAAATTAGTTTAAGCATGCTCTTAAAACTAGTTTTGGTTCCTACTGTACTCTAACGTCACGACGTGATATGAGTGTTGCAACCAGGTGGTAGCATTTGCACGCGCAAGTTTTCGTGATGCTTTTTAGTCTGCGCGTCGCTTCTTCGATCGTCTGCTTCGCGGGCTGCGCCGCACATGTGGCAACTATCGCGGCAGGGGGGCACGAGGTTCTTCGTCTGGAATCCGAAGTGGGTCAGTAACTGCATGATTCGTGCATAGGCATCCTGCGTGAAGTGCACTGAAAAGAGTGAACTTCGTTTGGGTTGACGTCCAGTCTCCGCCTCGGACGCGGAAATGAAGTCGACCTAATCTTGTCTCAGCACCGGATCGGACGGTAATCGGTTGAACTTGCACCTATAGTCTCCTGTTTCACTGGCGCAGGACTTTACATAGCAAGTTATTGCCACCATTGCAAAAAATTTCATATCAAATTATTTTTTGCCCTCTAGTCAGCGTGTATCTTGTGCACGTAGAGTATTGCACACTCAGCAAGCTCGCTTATTAAGTACGCGGGATGACAGTCACCATACTGCCACACGGCACGAGCAGATGATTGAGAAGGTGACCCACAAGGTGCCATTTTTTGTGTTTTGGGGCTTGACATCGTAACAGTGCAGTCAGACTGCTGCGTGAAGTCCCCAGGGTTAGTACTGTAGCCCTACGTCAAGTTAGTGTCCATGTCGATAGGCGGGCCGCGAGAAAATTACATTGTTATCAAAATAAAATATCTTATCAGCATTTATCTGGCGTCATACTTGGTCAGAGCCATCTGCGTATACAGGAGATTTGTATGGCAGAGTAAACTCGCCTTTGAAAAGGTGTCAGAACCTCTTTAAGGACGCCAACAGAAATGAAAATTGCAATATTTTTAATAAATAATTTGCACTTCACATGTTTCATTTGATATTCCTCGTGCCCAATGCTGCTCCGTCATCTGGTAAGTTAACTGAAGTATTTTGGGGGTCCAATTGAAGTTCACTCATATGAGAAGTTTCTGTATATGACGCTATTTGTGCTCCGAAACACGTTTACTTTCAAGGCAGAGTTTTAATGGTATAAAAAATGAAAAGAAATTGGGGTTTTCGCATCGTGTTTTACGGACTGCTTATTATGAAATACCCTTCATTAATGACTGAAATACGAGATATAAAAAAACTTTGTTCAAATGATTGCGCTAGCTTATATGTTGTACAGACTTCCAGTTCTCTCCCCCTTCTGCGTTCTTCACTGTGTCGGCTTTTGCGTTTGGCTAAATTTTGTGACCATGGCCCACTAACCGAGGTGACTTCGACACTATTGATTTGAAGTGAGACTTGTCACCAAGGTCTCAGCGTTTATGAATTCTTTAGTTATGTGTTACAGTGCTTACGGTGTGTTTTGTGAATATTCTACGCTAAAGTAAGAAGTAGATTTCATATGAATACGTATAGTACATCGTTTTGGTGCGTTTTAGGTGCCTTGAATATGATAAAACACAGTATATTATATCAATATGCATTGCTCAGTTGACTAATAATAACTTTACGCTTTCAAGAGTTGTTAAACAATAAAAATGCATATAAACTTTTTCTTACTTCAGTGAAAAAATTTTAACTAACACGATAATGAAACACAAATTAAGCTTGTTGACGTGTTCCTCTTTGAGAACGCCACCATTATTCATTTCGCTGCCGTAGATTTATATTAGAAGACAAAATAAAACTCAACGAAAGTGTCTATTCTGAGTTTCCCGCCGACACTTGAGCTTCTAAATGCCAGCCTAACGTCGAAGACGTTGCTTTAACGCGATGGCGTTGAAGAGCTTGTTTAACAGAAATTCCGTCGTGGGTGTTGGCGACGGTGTCGTTGGTTGTGAGCAAAAAGTCATCAGTTTGTCTGTGACGGTACAAAACTTGAAATGATGCAAATAACATGATTAACGACGAAAAAATTTGGCAGGTCCCACGTACCTGGAATCGACGTTCTGCGAAGCAAGAGGAGAAAAGGTGACCATGTTGCATTTTTTTATTGAGCGACACGTCATGAAATAACGCTCAATATATGTACAAATGTTGCACGCAGAGACATATGTTGAAGAGTAGCAGATGTTTATATAAGCAGTTGTTTGCACTTCAGCAACGATGCCAACTGGAACATTCGTATCAGCAACACCAGAAGCTGATATGAAGCGCTGATGCTCACGAATATGCTGGCCCTTGACACTGGTACTTGAATCGATATCAACGCATGGCACCTCACCGCAATATACGTAAACCCGACGGGAAGGCTGTATGAAAAAAGTACATAAGTAATTTTTATAAAATTGGGTAGGCAGCACTACAATCACTAGTGACGTTTCACGAAGATTAGCGAGTATTTGATAAGTAGCTCTGAGACCTGGCGTAGCTCTGTGGTTGAATGCTTGACCACCACGCAGAATGATTGGGTTTGATTCTTGCTAGGATCCTGAAACTTAATATTTGCGTTCGTCGGGTAGCCGACGCTGCCCATGTCAAGTTTTTCTCACACTGACATTTACTCTATGCTTTCGTTGGGTCGACGCTACCGATGTCGGGTATTGCTTAACGCTCACGCGTTGAAATGGCCCATGTGGGTTCTCGTCATTCCTCGATAGATACTAAGTGTCATTCACCATTCATGATTTGTTCGATCTGCTTTGAAAAAAAACAAGTTACTGGATGTGGAAAGTGTCCTTAACGCGTGATATATTGCGTGGCAGAAGCATAGAATGGTCCCAGGCATCAAAACATGTGAATTCAACAGCGAGTCAGTGTTTTAGAGGACCACTCATTACAAAGCGCTCAAACGTATTCAATAATCATCGGCACCAGAACCATGAACGAAGTGAACTGCTGCGTATGGTCACGTGCTGCTTTAAACATGAATGGGTGGATGAATGGATGATTACAACTTTATTTAGAACAATCAAAGTGAGTGTGGATGGGTTCCTAAACGTTCGGGATTCCCCTGGCCGATATCTCTAAGCAGATTCGGCCCACAAACCTGTGCTGGTCGTTTGACGCAGTGAACCGAAAAACGGCCTCGCATGCTGCGCCCTCCACTGATTCTGAAGAGGAAGTCTTATGGCGGATGGACATTTAATAACTGTACTTGCAGCGGGAATACCAGCATAGCTGGAAACAGCCAGTGATAAGCAGACTGGCGTTCATTTCATAACGGCATGGTTGAGGCATGCACCCAGAACCGAAGGCAGGCTAGCAGTTGAGAATGCGAGGCGCACGAGGTCCGATTAAGCATTCGCGATCTGCTGTTGAATGTGAAGTTCGAGCATTCTCTAGTTTATATTTTTTTTTGTTTTCACTTAACGGCTCTTGATGTTTCTTGATGATTTGTGGGGTTTAAAGTCCCAAAAGCACCATATGATTATGAGAGACGCCATAGTAGAGGGCTCCGTGAATTTCGATCACCTGGGGTTCTTTAACGTGCACACAAATCTGAGCACACGGGCCTACAACATTTCCGCCTCCATCGGAAATGCAGCCGCCGCAGCCGGGATTGGATCCCGCGACCTGCGGGTCAGCAGCCGAGTACCTTAGCCACTAGACCACCGCGGCGGGGCTCTTGATATTTCTTAATACTTACTATGGTTCCTCTTTGTCTCTCTTTGAACACAGTGTAACTTATTTTTTTGTCGATAACTACGTACGACGGTTCATGCAGACGCTATGAAAGTCTATGACGTCACGTAGATGTCATACCACAATTTTTTTTATCGGAATCGCCCGCCGTGTTTTTCTTTTCGCACGTTTTCTTGCTCATAAGCCACCTGCTCACTACAAAAGAAGCGATTTTTATGTTATGGAAGAGATATTTGTTGTTAACGTCCAGATTGCTTTCCTCCTTGCTTTCCGTCTAAAGGCGTTTTTCAAGCGCAACGGACCATAACTAACTTAGTGCAGTGCCTGCTGGAAAACAAACAAATTTCATTTTGTATTCTAAGATAGCAGTTTGCGCGGTAAAAGTGCTGGCCACGGCAAATTGGGCCATCAGCAACGCATCGGTGACTCTCAAGATAGGCGACGCTGCAATTACTCTGGGAAACGTGCGAGAATCACTTTCAAAGAATGCTGGTAAATCTGTCTCACCTGGCCACTGAACAATTACGGTTGCCATTGCAGCGTTACGGGTGGCAATTAAGCTGAAAGTTCATTGAATTCCAATATTTGAGGTTACGGCAAGTCAAGATCACCGTGATATTACGTCCTGAACGAGCATGGACAAAAGCAGGTTGGTTTTTGTGACGCAGTCGTAGTTCTTCAGCTTTTGAGACCTTCAAACGTGTTTTTCTTTGCAGTGAATAAGCAGATGGCATGCAGACTACGTGTAATGAACTGTCGCCTGGTCTAACGAAGGTGTTATTTTTTTAATCTATAGCTTCGCTCTGACAATAATGGTTTTACTTGTGTACCTCAAGATCTCTAAGTGTGGGTGCCACCATATGCCCTTTGAATTATCCTAACACATGCCCCAGGCAGTTGCATAGCCAGGAATTAGCACAGTGGGCTCATGCTTTCCCCTTTCAAATTTTAATGGAGTTTCCCCATTCCGAAATCCCGAAGGTTTCCCCTCCCTCTCCGCGAATTAAAGAATAAAAAAGACTGCCCGTTTCCCTGTCTCCAGGGCAAAGACAAACGAAACGTGCACTGTTTGTACGACCTAGAAAGCTGACCGGAAAATTCGCTGCGAAGGTCGCCCTAAATCAGTTCACTTTGGTTTCCTCTTTCTCGGTTACGGTTACAAATCTCGGTTACGGTTACGGTTACAAAACTCATAACCGTAATCGGCAAAAAGGAAAAAAAAACTAGCTGCTACGGACTAGTGATGCAGAGAGTGCCAAAGCAGCAGAGCTCTGGCATTACCCTCCTCACCTTCATTTTCTCTTCCTACACCTTGTTGTAACAAGCTCTAAACGGCAATGCTACGCTTCAACATCTGCCTCTCTGCTTTGTGAAGTTTACTCTCACTGTAAGCACACTTGAAGCTGCACCAGACCCTCAATGTTAGCTGATACACCATTACAACGACAGCAGTCAATGACCGTTTGTTTACGTTATAGCTTGCCAAAATACGCGATTTTAATTTGGGAAAAAAAGTGACAACTTCTCTTCTCCTCCTCTTTCTTCCCCTCCTTCCGTGCCTATTTCATACTACAGTGCAAAATAATGAGCCAGGCTCACTCTGATAAACCTCTATGCTTCTCGTTTCACTTTCCCTTCCCCAGTAAGTTTCTCCCTCCTTTTGTAAGCTAAACCAAAATTAACCTTGAGTTCTACCTCTCTTTCACAAAAGTTCTCGCTGGACGGGTACCGAACGCGTTTTCTTTCAAAGGACGCCTCTAACAGGTCTCCATTGCTTGAGGACTCCTCGCAACTATCAGAATTTTGTCGTCGGAGCTTGCTATCAACGTAATCCATAACAAATGTGATGCCAACTATACGACACATGAGCTAATGTTTTCAACGATGGAGCTGTTCAAGCCGAGTATCGGCCCATGACGGGTGAACACAAACGATCATCATCTTTATAACCAGTGAGCCCTCGCTCACTTCGTCTTCTTTTACATCATCTGCCTCACTCGCCAGAGCACGTGTGCCAATTAGTGCGCCTTCACACGTAATGAATCTATTGAAGGCTAGAACGAACGCAGAAAGAGATTGATTGAAAGAAGGAAAAAAAGTTTATATATATATATATATATATATATATATATATATATATATATATATAAGAAATAAAAAGAAAGGTGCTAGAGAAACAAAAGTTCTTGCGAGAGGGGATCGGCCCCCCATATACTTATGTGAAGGCGAGCATCGCAACCACTGCGCCAATCATGCACGCTACCACAGATTGCCACAACATTGTATAGTATAGTATAACAAGCTGGTGAGAAGGGGAAGTGAGGAGGATGAAAAGGAGGGTAGAGTAAGGAATAGTTTAGAGGAAATAAAAAAACAGAAATAGAGGAATACACAGCAGGGGAATCGAAGACAATCATAGAGATACAGAGATACAAAGGAATGAAAAAGCAAGAAAGACAACAAAATACATAGGTAGCGAAAGATAAATAATTAAGCGGAAATAAGCAGATGAGAAGGACGTAAAAACAAAAAGAGGGCAAATAAGCAGAAAAAAGAAACAGCAAACTAAAAACAAAGAAGGCCACCAAGCTTTGCTTTCCATTCAGCTCGGCATCAGTAGCGCAAAGATGTCCTCATTTTTCGTAATGGAGCATCCGCCATTGCTCGCTTTGTGTGGTGTTCTCAGTCTTCTTTTCTATTAGTTTTGTTTCGCCGTCACGCATCTTGATATTCGCCAGAAATAGATTACTTCATCTTAATACCTATGCTTAGTGATGATTGTAACTCGTTCTACACTAAACATACGGTGGCAAATTCAGAGCATGACCAGATCTTTGGCTCGACAGTACTGCGATCTCGCTTCATAAAAAGCTTGAATATGCATTTCTAAATCATTATTACCTGCGTTTCCGCTTCATCCTGCAGCACATATATGTTTTTCTGTTTACTAGGCTGTGCCTTTGTTCTCATCGGTGTTGCTACTCCTTTTTTCAGTAAAAAAGAATCTTGGAAGGTGTCGTTGAAAATATAGTTGGCTTGTATCCGGTTCTGGCACAAAACTACTGGAAAATTCACATACCATTTTGGAAAAAAAATCGCCCTTCCATTAATTTTTCTGCAAAAAAATTCATCTTGTACTGTGTTTTGTGCCCATGACCAACGCCTCACCGGACAGTTGCTCTGGCCATTGAGCTAACCTAGAGACGAGCAGTTGAGGATGAATTGATCTACAACTTGAAGCCTATGGATAGTCAGCGAGAAACATATTTATTTATTTATTTATTTATTCATTTATTTATTGCTCTGATGGTGTGAGCCTGCGATCAGTGAAAGCATGTAAGCGGCAGATTATTAAGTAAATATTCTGGTACGCACAATAGCCTTTGATGTCACATGACATGAGAAACATTCGCTACCACTAATGAAGTGTATTCTCGACTTCCGTGCAGCTCGGTAAATGCCATTTTAGGAAGAAAGCAACAAAAGGGAGAAGACGGGGAGGTTAACTGGAAAGACATAAGGTTGGCTACCCTACATGGGGTTATTAGAGAAGGGGTCAAGAAGAAAGAGAAAGAGAGAAGAAAAAATGCGATTTATAATTGCAGCGGGAGGAAGGTAAATGTGTCCAGCGTACACTTGGCCTCTGCACGTGATGCACTGCAGGGCATAATTTTGGTATGCCTCGTGTATTGATTAACCTTTACAAGGAAAGGCTGTGGGAGTTAAACATTTATTAGGAATAATTAACTTTTTCTATGACGCAACACATTGGGTTACCGTCTGAGGCAGCATGTAACTTCTGCGAAAGATGGACACGTTTACGAACTACGCGCGCATTTCGCATGTCCCATTTAACAGACGATTAAGCCCACAGGAACGTAATTTCGCAATTACTGAGTCACCTCTGCGACACAATGAAGAGCTGCACTATGGAGGCTTCTTCAAGTGTCAAAAGTAACCGTTGGTGTCGACACGAATTATAAAGAAAATCACCATGGGACGTCGTTGATGTTGTGACGTGATTATGACGTCACTATGACGTCACATATCATTCTACGACATCTTCACTTGGTAAAAGTTCAGCAAATGACGTAGGCACTGCAAAGCGAAGTGGGGTGCAGAAAGTTCTTAAGGGGGTTGGTTGAATAGGAGTCAATGGAATCGAAGGATAAAAATAAGAAGGTGGCTTGCCTTCAAGAAATCTTAGGCAAATCACAAGAAGCCGCATGACTTTGTCGACCCACTTGACGAAGAGGAGAATCTATTGCTGCGTTTTTCGTTGTGAAGGTCCAACGCGTGGAAATCTTTAAACGCCACAGCGAAAGTCTTCTGCGGTTTCGACGCGCTGCATGGAGCAAAGAAGTTTCCTCCCAGCAACCGCGACGAACCTTCTAAAATGCTCGGTACTTCTTCCTCATCAGTGTGGCATTTTCGCTGCGAACTACTTTCTCTTCCCTGAAGGTTAAGTGGTCAATTCTCGCAGAAGGAGAAGCCATGGGTCGTTTACGATACTGCTGCATCACCTCCCATTGTTGCCCAGTATCTACCTGCTCGTTTTCAAAGCCGCTGCCCCGTATTACTACCGCTGCCGCGTCGGCTTCACACGCTTCACGCGTGGAGTTCGCGCGGGCGCCTTCTGATGGCCGCGGAGTTTATTGCTATCGAAGAGGAGTCATTAACGCCATCAGCGCTACGTACAACTTGAGCCCAGCATCGCCCCCCTATACTTTCTTCCATCAATTTTCTTTTTTTTATGTTTTCGCTCTTCCTTCACCCTCGGCTGTACTCGTTCCTGTTATACCATCACAGGCAACGTATACGCACGCCTCTCTCGAAAGCGACTGTGCCATAAATGCGCATAATAATTACACGCGCCTCTTTCAAGGCTTCTGCAGCCATCAATATACGAAGGGGGAACGATTCCCGGCTTTCCACGGGGCTGCCGCAGGGGTCGGTGGAGGCTGGCGTGGGCACCGATTTTTCCTCTTCCGGTGTCGGGTTGCCGGCAGAGATCACCCAAAAGGAACGGACGTTGAGAGCACGCGTTGACCACAGCAACAAATGGCATCACGCCCTTGTTTGCACTTGTATATATATATATATATATATATATATATATATATATATATATATATATATATATATATATATATATATATATATATATATATATATATATATGTGCAAGCCTACATGTTCGTTTCTTTACAAGCGTGAGTGTCCCGTATGTGTGTGTGTGTGCCGTCCATATCGAGCGTATGTGTGCCATCCATGCATGTGTGCGCCGTCCATGTCGGAGTATTGAGTACAATCTTTTGCCGAATATTGTTTTGGAAGAGACTGTTTATGCTGTAATGAAGATCAGCGCTGTTCTGAAGGACAGAGAGTAGCACTGTCAGACAGGAAGACGACGATGTTCGTGGTTGGTGCATCGCGGCGCTTCCACCAGCTCGGATGTTGCTGCCCGACCTTCTGGAACGAGCCATACGGTATAATAAAGACGCGCTGCGCCGAAATGCCTCATTTTAATTGGTGGAGGTGCTGGGTACGCTACCGTCGTCCTGGAACTTCGCAACCGTACGTTGCCCTCAGTTGATTTCATGGCGCCGGACGATGACGAGCAGCCTTACCCCCAGGCAAAAACCCCCCCAACTGTTGTTTCCGCCAGCCCTCTTCGGCAACGAGACCTTCCTCTCTTCACTGGCACTGAAGACAAAGACGCGCAAGACTGGCTTTATGAGTACGACCTGGCAAGCAAACACAACAAGTGGGATGATGCGCACAAGCTTACCAATGTCATCTTCTACTTGACTGACGTCGCCAAACTGTGGTTTCGTAACTACAGCACTGACCTTTTTACCTGGTCAGCCTTTAGAGCAGCCTTCGTTCAAATTTTCGGCTGTCCGGAAGTTCGGAAATTGTGTGCTGTGGTATGAATATTCGCAAAACAGACGTGGTCATATAGCGCGAAACCCCCCCAACTGTTGTTTCCGCCAGCCCTCTTCGGCAACGAGACCTTCCTCTCTTCACTGGCACTGAAGACAAAGACGCGCAAGACTGGCTTTATGAGTACGACCTGGCAAGCAAACACAACAAGTGGGATGATGCGCAGAAGCTTACCAATGTCATCTTCTACTTGACTGACGTCGCCAAACTGTGGTTTCGTAACTACAGCACTGACCTTTTTACCTGGTCAGCCTTTAGAGCAGCCTTCGTTCAAATTTTCGGCTGTCCGGAAGTTCGGAAATTGTGTGCTGTGGTATGAATATTCGCAAAACAGACGTGGTCATATAGCGCGAACTTGAGCATATACATGTAGATATTGACACCCGATAACAAGAATTTTCTTTGAACAAGCTGGCATGCCTTGGCGCTTTGCGCAGTTTCACAAAACTGATGTAGTATATAATTCATATCACCACTCCGTATTCCAATTGACAATCACCAACGTTGGTGAAATTCTTCTGTAACTTTTTAAACTACTGTGCGAGTAAACA
The DNA here is from genome assembly GCF_043290135.1 of Rhipicephalus microplus. Taxonomy (NCBI): domain Eukaryota; kingdom Metazoa; phylum Arthropoda; class Arachnida; order Ixodida; family Ixodidae; genus Rhipicephalus; species Rhipicephalus microplus. The sequence goes on from NC_134700.1 coordinate 192,812,342, forward strand.
GGCATGTAGTTTAAGTGACGTACGTAAGCGCTTTCTATCCTCAAGATTTTGAAATATTTCTACAGTTGGCGAGATCTCATTCCCTCTGTGGTTTATGGTGAACATGCGCTTTTGCACGTACTTTATCTTCGCATTGGAGCATTTGTTATTATTGAGCAGTTGCAGTTTGGATTGAGTAGGTCTGAAACTTAATATGCACAAATTTAAAGCAATGTGCAGGAGTCCCGGCAGAAAACAGCTCATTGCGATAGTGAAGAGATGCTGGAAATTGTAAAGGAGTATGTCTACATAGAACACGTATTAACCACGGAGCCGTATATACCATGTGAGTGAAGTAACTGCAAGAATAAAAATAGGGTGGATCACATTCAGCAGGCATTCTCAAATAATGAATGGTAATATGCTACTGAACCTCAAGAGGAATGTATATAACAACTGCATCTTGCCGGTACTTACCTACAGAGTACAAACGTGGAGGCTGATAAAGAGGGTTAAGCTTTAATTGAGGACGACACAGCGAGCGATGGAAAGTAAACAGATAAGTGTATCTTTAAGAGACAAAACGAGAGCAGAGTGGGTCAGGGAAGAAGCCTGGGTTAAGGAAATCATACTTGAGATCAAGAAGAAGAAATGGACATGGGCCAGGCCTGTAGCACGTAGGCAGGATAACCGCTGGTGATTAAGGGTAACTGTTCGGATTCCCAGAGAAGGCAAACGCACGAAGGAGGGACAGAAAGTGGCGGAGCGATTAGAATAAAAAATTCTCAAGTATAACGTGGCAGCAGAAATCACAAGGTCGGGTTGATAGGCGGATCATGGGAGAGGTCTTTTCCCTGCAGAAAACGTACTCAGGATCATAGAGTTTCTTAAAATTAGCTAGAGGGGACCCTGACCATGCGATCGTTCAGCGATCACGGGAATTATGGGTATATGATATGAATTTGGCTAGTCTTCGTGATTGCGGGTGGTGAATGTCACTTGTGGCTTCGCTTATTGCTATGTTTTGGTTTTGTTTCGAAGGAAAGAACAAACCGTGTTTCACTTCTCCACCCGATCTGAAGTGTTAAACTTCAAAGGTTAAGATGGTGAAGCGTAACTGCCGAACATTTGCCAATTGTTCTTTTGTGACCAAGCAGCTTCAAGCCATGCAAAGCCAGAATGAATGTAAAGTATGAAGACTAGGCAAATCTATTTCATACCCGTAATTCATATGCTCGCTGAAGCACCATGCGTTGCAGCTCCCATAGACACTAGCGCCAGAGTTCCCTCAAGTGTATGTTTAGGAAACTCTATGTTCAGGATGATGATGATGATGACTTGTGCTGTGAGCAATATAGGATACGTAGCATTTACTGTAACCCCGTGAGATGTGGTAGAGGGTTGGAGGCGAGTACGTCAAGGCAACAGAATGGAGTGACCGCCTCTGACATTCCACTCTTTCTGTTTGTTGTGAATAGTGTCCCTCTTTCTCTTTTACTCCCTTACTTCTCTTCCCCAAGTGTAGGGTGGCTAACTGAACGAAATCTTGTTAACCTTCCAACCTTACTTATGTTCCCTCCCTGTATCTGTCTCCCAGTAGTATGTTTGGGCATGGTTGGCGGCGACATCCGGTTTCGGCGATGCCGCTTGTCGAACGATATTAATTTTAGCATGTGCTTCCAGGCTTTCCGTTTCTGCCGCTCAAGTCGCCAGCGACGCAGCGAGCTAAGTACTGCTCAATGGTGTTTAGCCTTCGCTCATTTCCTCGCCTTCACTGCCGTCAGAAAGAGATGGCATCTAGTTCCGGCGCGCAGCATTAAAGGACCCGCTCTCTATATAGAACATGGTTGCCACACATGCACGGCACGTGGTATGTACGCGCACTTGTTGGGTGCTAGCCGCCGTGGGCGAGCTCCCCCTTTTCAGGGCCTCGATAATTTCTCGAAGAAAACAAAAACAGAAAAGTAATAATAATAATCCCGCTTTATCACGTATCTCTTGTCGCCACAGAGAAATTCGCGCCAGCTGTCAAGAAAACAAACGTAGAAGCAAGCGCAAAGGGACTAACGGTCAATTGGACGGCAACCTGTGGCATGGCGTCGTTATAGATTTGGGTTACGTCAACATGCCACACCCTTTTGCCTCCGGACAAGTAGCTCGATCCTTCGCATATGGTCTCCCGTACACGTATTCGCGTAAAAGGTTTTCCCGGAAACGACGCATCCCTATTGTCAGTAAGATTACTCTTACGCATTATTTCGAATGCGAAGGATTTCTTAGCGACCCATAGGAACTTTGACAACTGCTATTCCTTTATCTGTGTATCTGACCACTTACGTGTGGGAGCTCTGGTGGACATATGCTAAACTTCACACATACCAATATTCGCATAGGCGGACATTAGTGTACGATCAACACGATCATCACGTTATGTCACGAATAGCTTGAGATACTTGTCGCGTACGTCATGAAATCATTTCCCTCAGTCTCGTATGGTAAATACCCGCCTATCACATGCCATAAAATGCGGGGTAAGCCACAGGTTATGGACAGGTTAATATCAATGCAGAAGCGTCAATAACAGATTGTGGAAATCTTACAGGCATGAAGTATTTGTCGCTGAAAAGCCTGTGCCGTCACCAGAAGCATGTCAGGGAGCAAAAAATTAGATGAACTCAGATAATAAAGATAATCATTCTACCCACTCTCGAACCCAGTCCTCCTGAGGCAGCCAAGTATATTACCACAGAGCCACGCCATCACTCGAAATCGCTCTGAAAATATACTCTATACGGGCGCCAGGTACAGTAAATGCCAATTGTGATTGTAGTTGTTGCTATGCGCCTTCGTAACAAGGTAATAAATATTACTTATGAACTACTATGACTTGTAATCAGCTATGGTCAGTCATTGCCCAGCGCGAAGGAATACATGAAGAACCGCTGCTTATATTGTGCATATCATTGCACCGTAGCATTTAGTTCATTTCATACAACTGGCATCTGTGCTCTAAGGTTGGTGGCAATTAGTGAACCATAGGATATACCCTTTATGTGCTAGCCTGCCTGGTGAGCACACAATATACGTAACTACTCAAAGTTCAAAACGTTGATGGTCCAGTTATCACAACACTTGGCCCTTAGCAACAATAATAAAAAAAAAAGAATTGGGAATTGTGTCATATATTCATGCTGCTACTCTTCTATACAGCTTCGCTTCACATCGGCTTCCAGAATCTGTGAGATCAGCAGAAATTTTTTTTTCAAAGCCCACCTGTTGTGTTCCCGCTATATAGCACGTAAAAGCAACGTTAAGAGTAAAAAAAGAGGGGGGGGGGGCGCTGTAATATGTTTAAAGTAACACTTTTTATATCAACCTGTCGTGGTGCTGACTATAGTAAGCTGAACGGGTGCTTAGTTAGCCTACCTGCGTTACATCTTCGTGCCCCTTTCTCTCTTATTAAACAAAAAGGTGAGCGCCAGCAAACTCCGTTTACCGACCTTGTCGTTGCGCCCAAGGAGATGCGCTGCGTGTTTTTCGGGAAGGAAGTTCTACGATCTGTATTAGCGGCTGAATGGAGTACTCTCGTCTCGAGTAAGCTGTGGTTACGGAAGAAACCGCGAACACAAATCAGCCACAGGGAACGCAATAAGGAGTTTTGTCAACATTGAAAGTTTCGTCACTGCTTCATTCATTCAGAACGTGCCTTTACCGGGGAAAATGTGCGTATAACTATCCTTACCCTTTCGCACCTTGCCTCGTCGAAGAACGTCCTGCCAGCATTTTGAATGGGTGTCACCGAGTTTATGTGCTCAGCGTTGTTCCCATCTGTGCATCTTGTTGCGAACTGCTGTGAGACGCATACCCAGCATAGGCTTCGTGAACTGGACACGAGGCCTGTACTCTTCCGATATCGGAAAGCGCAACGCGATCTAGACGGTAGTGCAACTTCAAAGAGTTCGACGACAACTATAGTAATCTGTTTGGAAACCGGCGCCCTTAGACCAAACCATTACCGAAACAAGCGTTCAATGTTACCAGCATTTCGCTGCATCTAACTGTCAACCTGTTTGCAAGCACACGTTTTCATGATGAAAGCCAGAACATTTTTTTTTGTTTCGATGTGATTAAATAATAGTTTTTATAATCATATTTACCATAGAGAATGTTTCTAGTTCAACTAGACGCGAAATGTCACATGTAGACGTGAGTGCATGAGCGCTTCATGGACTTTTGTGCCTTCTGTTCAAGTCTCATAAAATTGCCGTGTGACATGAGCCCATCTTCATCTCCGCAAATACGAAAATAAAAAAATAGAGTTCTTCCCACGTTGATTTCGTATTCCGCGTTCCACTTGAACTACGTAACTGGTTCAACTTACGACCTTATGCCATCTGTTTCCCACTCTGCGACCTCATTCCAAAGGGACAATAAAATTGACGAAGGAACGTGTTAAGCAATACACGCCGCTTTGTTGTCTACACTGAAACTAGACCGAGCAGTCAAAAACACTAGAAATAAACGCAAAGGGCGTAGCGAAGACGAAATGTGTAGTGTAGCAAGCATAAGCAAGCGTAAGTGGCTTTGTTCTTTTGTTTCTATGGTAGCACGCGACAGTTGTCCGGTGCAAGGAGGTGGCTGATTACATATGGAAAATAGTTTTACTTTAGTTTTCTTTTCTAGCGTCGGGAACTTTTGTATGCCGCGCCTCAAGGAGTGAACGTTTATATTTTCATTTGCATAAGCGGAATTCGCATAAATAAAGTGAGGCCCTGCATGCTTATGGCAGAGAAACAGGAATCTGTATGTGCTGTCAAAGCGTGAACGTTGTGGTTTAGATTGAGAGTCCTAACGCTGGGGCTTTTCTTTTGTTTTTTTTACTTACTGGGCAAGTCATGCAACGCATTCGATAAGGTTCTCTCAAAATATTGACTCAAGATAACTTCTTGTTGCCCGACCAAATATGCACTTGGTCACATCTGCATACTGGATATCGGCATGTTAAAACCTAGACAGTACGACTTAGTCTTTTTGCAGGCCACTGCAGCTGGCTGGGTTTTACTGCAGTGCGTTGTTGTCTGAGTCAAAGTTTTATAGTGTGAAGGCAGTTCTTTTTTGTACTTTGTTCATTTTACAATAAACGAATCTTTGTAGCTGATTATTGCGTGAATGTTTTTCCAACATCCCCTCCGCAGATAGCTGGCGTGCAAGCAATATACAATGACAATCGCTCAGTCCCCCTACGCAATATTATTAAGTGACCAAGATCGACCAACATAAATTTATCACTTTTATCTTGATAGAAGCTCGTAATCAAAGAGTGTAAATGGTAAAGGTTGTGGTTATTCAGGAGTACAGGTTAGCAATGTGTCAAGGGTAGTTCATTTGGGCCGTCAAGGGGCAGCGATAAAAGTATTTCTGAGAAAAAGAACCAAAACAAATGCATAGTGTTAACTGAGGCTTGCTGTTTCTAGTATGGCTACATAGGCTAAAAAGGCATATATCGAACTATTTTGTAGAGGAGGCGATATGCCAAACTAATATAGAAAAGACGAACTTTCAGAAAACAAGACGCTCACACAAACTAAAACGATTCAAAGTAGTAAAGAGCATGTTGAACGTGTGAGTAAAATAAGAACATTATATCTTCGAAGGCAGCAATGCGTCTACGCGCTGTGCACTTGCGCGTGCTTAGACTCTCCTAAGGATAGAACATCATGCGTATACGCATCATGTGCACGCAAGTTCTGATAACGCCTGGTTTCTTGAAATTAGGCAAAAGAAAAAAAAGAAACGCTGGAAAGTTCATTTCCCGAACTCGCTCAGATAACTATTCTCACTTAAATGTAATGCTAACAATAAATATATTTTGAGAAGAAAACGTCACAGGGCTGGAAGGATGGTGAAGTAGCTTTAAGAATAATGTGTGCGTTTTACGCCCCGAAAACATGGTATGCCGGATATGATTATCACGGATGCTATAATGGAAGGCTCCAGAAAGGTAGACCATCATGGGTTATTTATTGCTTTCTTTGTGCACCCATTAAAGTGTTTTCATTCACTCACTCACCCAAATCAAAGTACACAGGCCCTTCGTCTCCATCGGAATGTGGTCGCCGCGGCCGTGCTTTGATCCCGTAACTTTGAGTCTTCCGTCGAGCACATTATAGCCGTTAAAGAAATAAACCTTGAACAAGGCAAACCAACGTGGCTTGAGCAAGTGCGCGTGTATAGTGTGCGCTAATTAATCAAACCACACCAGGAACAGCGTTCTGCTTGCAAGACGGCTTTCTACCTTTTATTTGTGTGCGCGTGCGTGTTTTCATCAACGCGCCTTTCGCTCTAAGTTCGGAAAAAAATGACAATAAATAGTAAAGAGACAAGACTAAGCTAAACAATCATAGTTACTTAATGATTAGCCTCTTGGTCTCTAAGGTTGTGTTAACGGTACTGTGCCACACAAAAGGCGTCAGACTTGCACAGCCCACCACAGGCTGTTCTGATTCTCTGTATCTCACGCGATATTATGTGACTAAGATTATTTCCATAGCACGTGCGAGCGCTTCGACATCATCGACCGGATACAAAGTCACAGAAGGAGGTTCAACAAGCGTTTCAGTACTTTTTGCGATGGACCGTTCTTTTCGAACGGCTAACTTTATTTGGGATGCCATCCTTTGTGTCTCTTTATCGCTCTGTGTGTGCACGTGTTGTGCAAACGCTTTTTGCACTTTCGTCTTTACACCCTTTCTCACCCCTATTTCTTCACCCTAGTGCAGGGTAGCAAATTGTTTGCAAATAATGGGTTGAACTCTCGCCATCTTTCCGTTGCTCTCTGTCCTTTGCCGTTGATGCCACAGTGCAAGACACATGAGCTGCTCGCGCACCCTCACAGCTGAGTTCAAGTGCCGTGGCGCGTTTCCATGTCCTCAAGAGTGCATTAGCGGAATTTCGGGTAGCTGTCACGTGCAGGATATCCACGTGACCTGAGCAAAAACATCACGTATGACGTCATTGGTACGTTTATGTCGACTCTACAGTTTTGGCAATGACGACAATGGCAATGCAGAGAGAACCATGAAGTGGCATCACGTATGTTACTAGCTCCTGCAGTGACACTTGCTAACCACCGATGGTGGCAAAATACCGATACTTATGCAACGCCAGGCAGAACCTTTCCCTCTGATTGAAATGTTTCCGCGAGTAGGACTTCCTACGCGACTCTCACACTCGGTGAAAATGACAGGAAGTTCCACTAATGCTATCTTTAGTATATTGAAACATGCAGCCAGGCCGGCACCGGCACACCATGGTCAAGTGACCAAAGAGGCGAGTGATCGTGAAGAAACAAACTAGAGAGTTCAGTAATGTGGGCAGTTGGGCGATTCGGTGACTATTCATCGTGCCGTCTGCAGAAGCAGCGCCAAACCAAGTCAAGCACCAAGACGCCAACAGCTCAAGACCAAGACCAAGAGCTCGTCGGTACACACTCATATTCAATGAAATGTTCCTGTCATCTCATCGCCGCCCTAATACCGCGCTGTTTCATCATTCAATATTTGGGTATACCTTCTTGTGAGGGCTCCAGAAGAGCTTCTTATCAGACTTCTATGAGAGAAGAGACCAGTAATAAAGGGCCATCCAGATGGATTCGCAATGTGAAGCTTCATGACATGTTGCTGGTGACTGAGATCTTACCAACCAGTTACCTCTATTGTATTTCGACATCGCGCTTCTCAGGCGTTTGCAATATAGCGACTTCCCTGCCTTACGTATCTTCGTAAGGTTCTATTTCGCGTCGATGCGACGTTGTCGCTTCCTTTCAAGTCCTATCATCTACCGCTCATGGCCAGGTGATGCCGCTGATGTTATGAACCGGCTTACTTGTTGTATATGGTCTAAACGCAAAGAGAGCCTATGTCGAAAAAAATGATTGATTGATTTATTGATCTGTGGGGTTCGACGTCCCAAAAACACCATATGATTATGAAAGACCCCGTAGTAGATATCTCCGAAAATTTCGACCACCTGGGGTTATTTAACGTGCACCCAAATTTGAGCTCACGGGCCTACAGCATTTCCGCCTTCCTCGAAAATGCAGCCCCTGCAGCCATTATTTGATCCCGCGACCTGCGGGTCAGCAGCCGAGTACCCTAGCCACTAGACCATCACAGTGGGGCAATGTCGAAAAAGAGTGTGGCTGTAAAAGAGCGGCCGCCTGCTCTATTCTTTATTCCCAATCAACCTGTGCCCGTCATGTCAATATATCACAAGAAACTTGTGTTTTTACGAACTCAGTGTGGTGCGGACACAATTCTATGTAGTGTGGACAAATTTCTCTGTGGTGTGGACACTTAGTGTTGAAAAACGTGAATTCATTGTGTAAGTGTTGTGCTATGTACCCAGCACCTCCACCACTTGTGAGGAACTGGTTTATTCAGCCAGGCTCGAGCTAAACCACGCTGGTGATGATATTTACAGATGAAGAAGATGTACAGGTGATGATGATATCAAACAGAATAAAGAGTCATTCGCTTGTCGTGCTCGCAATATTTCTAGCCTTATGTTTTCTACAGAATGTGCGATGTCGACTTTTGTGCAAGAGGAGTTGCCGGCGCCGCACATTGGCACCAACCTCTTCTTATATTCATTTATAATAAAAAAATAACCAGACGCCACGTTCTTTTTTTTTTTTTTTTGGCACGAAGCCTGTATCTACCCAAAGTTTCACGAGCACTAGTGCGAAATGTTCTACATACGTAGCACAGGCCTGTGCAGCCTGAATTTGAATGACTGCCGTGAGTCAATCGATCGAAGCCGCGGTCAGTCCTATATCAGCCGGCACGCTTACGCAGATCAACCATGGCCGCTCGGAACACAAGCCTAATTTGCGCGAACAAACGGGATCGCGCGTGCACTTGGCCACACATCGTTGGGCCAGCTGGGCGGAAGGAATCTCGCTTATGTGGCCACACGAGCGGGCACGTCCCTCCACGCAACGCTTTTTGTGGTCGTGTGCACACAAACGTGAGCGCTTGCGAGTGGGAAGCCCGAAATTCGAAAGACGTGGAATGTATTCCGGCGCGAGAAAAGCAAAGCAATTAGAAAACGGCACCCATATAGGCGCCGTCGCCCCAGCACCGATCGCGCGGCGGCAATGCTCGGCGCGAGACCCGATGAATTAATGAACTGCGCCGGTTACACCTTCGCCTCGGGCCACGCTTGCCCACACGGTATACCGTTTGGCTTCGCGCGGTTGGCCATGCTTCACGTTGTGTGCGTCTCTTTTTCTTTGCCTTTTCTTTTCGGACATTTCTTTGTTTTCGCGTTCCTTTAATTGGCTGGACATTTCTTGCCCCGATATCTTCGCCTTTCGTTTTTACTTTGCCGATTTAAAAGAGGAGAGAGCATTTTCGAAACGAGGTCTTCATATCGCCACTTCGTCGCTCACGAGCGCACGTGTTTTATTATCGAAGACTGAAGCCAGCCGATAGGCCGCACGCACAGCCTCGGCGCCGTAGCCGTCGGTTTGGCTTTGTTTTTAGCTTCTGCGCATTAGCCATAGAACGGCCACTAGGAGGGTGCGTGCTGCAGTATTTGCATTCGAAAGTACACCGAAGCTCTGCGGGGCCCCCGCATTAACGTTTACCAACTGTCTTTCTTCACGCTATCTTAATTACCTCCTATTCTTAGTTAAAGGGTAACCAATGCGTCCACAGCCACACTGCTATGTCTCATACGCACCGAAAGATAGACGCAATCCCAGCTACAGGGACAACTCGCGTTTTCATTTGCTCGCAACTTTTCTCCCGAACTCGGCAATCCACTACCTCTCCGTGCCAAAAGTGTAAGGCATGATCAGCAGCGAGTGCATATGCCGTATTACCTACTATATCTAAGCACTCTTACAGTCGAGACTCGTATGCGTCGGTGCGAGCGGTGGAGAATGGTCTCGCTTGTGCTTCGTCCCGCTCTCTCGCGCGGGGCGCTGTCTATCAGCGCGAGCGATCGAGCCCCGTATAATGGATCTGTTTCGCGTTGCTCCAGCGTGCGGCAGGCGGCATACGGGTGACGTGCCGGCCGATCGCCGAGCTAGATCAGTGGTGGCCAGAGGAGGCCTATATACGCGCGCACAGCCGCGTATATTATGGCTGCAGCTAAGTATGTGCACCCACGAAAGGAATTCGCGGCTCCGCACCCCCGTGTAGGACCTTTTTTTTTTTTTTCTCTTTTGCTCGGTGTATGAAGTGTCTTCAGTTTCCGGAAACGTGGGCTGAAGAGCAACGTTAACGTCGTCCTTTTATAATTCGCGGCGGAAGGAGCGCTACTTTTAATTCCCGAAATCAACGGCGTGATCGCTTTCGATCGGCCCCACCTATATAGAGGCTGACGCAATGAGTCCGTGCACGGCGTTATACCTAAACGGCCTGGCGTGTATGCCTAGGAAGAAAAAAAAAAGGGCAAGAAAGACTTGAAAGCAAGGACGTTCAAGGAAGGACGCGTCGACTCAAGGACGCCTTGTAACGTTCAACGCCCAGTGCATTTCCTGCGGTTCATTTTCTTATTTCAGGAGAATACATGATCGCTCATTGCGGTGTGGTACATAAGGGCTGGCGAGGGAATTTTCGCTTTCTTTTCCAAATAGACTGCATGCGAGCGCATAATCACGAAATGAACAAAGAGATAACCAGGGAGGAGTTAGAGAGATTGGAAACGGGCGGGGTAGGCGGTAATAAATCCAGACAAACGGGTGACAACGCACGGAGGTGAAAGGTCGTTTTCATTTGAGATTGCTATCTCTTTGCAAAATGACTGCGCATTCCTTCTCAGTGACGTCATAACTTGTTCACCTGCTCTGTCCTTCCTGTCTCCATGGTTTCCGCTGTCCTAAGATTAAAAGAAATGCGATGAGAGAGAGAGAGCAAATTGTCTTTGTGTGGTTCGCAGGTTGAAGCGACCATGCGCTCTCCTTCTCTCGCTCTAAGTTTCGTAGGCTTCTCAGTCAAGAAGCACTGCGGCTGTCTCTGAGACATTATTACTACTTTATGAACCAGAACATCTTATAGGGGAAGTTACCATTCTTTGAAACACCTTCTGGAGGTGTCGTCAAAAGTGGCCGAAAAGTGTACGATATTCGTTGTACTTAAGAAAAACGGAGCTGGTGATTAAATATCGTGTTTTGTAAACGTATTTAGGAATTTTTTTGGGACGCATTTTGATGCATCACTACATTTTTCCTATTGTGCTTTTGTTCCTGTCTATTGTTTGTCACTTTTTATAGTAACGTGAAGATTGCGAAATATATATTCTATAATTTTCTTCTTAAAAAAAGTTGACTATGCGGCTGCTCAGTTTATAGCGCAGTAGCTAAGACATTTTACTACTGAGTGTGAGGTTGCGAGTTCCATTCCCGAAGCGCGAATGTGGTGGCCACATGTTGATAAAAGAGAATTATGACGAAAGAGCTTATGTTGCTATGTTCGAGTGGAGGCAAACACCCAGGGTATAAGTGTATCACTGTCATCTTATACGTCATTTCTCAGAGCCGATAGCTATTAGTATGCTTCAATCAATCAATCAATCAATCAATCAATCAATCAATCAATCAATCGATTGATCGATCGATCGATCAATCAAATAATCAATCAATCAAACAATCAATCAATCTATCTATCTATCTATCTGTATGTATGTATGTATGTATGTATGTATGTATGTATGTATGTATGTATGTATGTATGTATGTATGTATGTATGTAATGTCCATTCATGAAAGTTATCATATGCGACAATGAAAAATTGACACTTGCCAAAAAGCAAGAACTTTTTGCCGTACAATTGCTCCGTGAAACGATACAACGGTACCCCTTCACTCGAGCAATAGCTGTGCCGAATATCTTGACACGGCTGCGAACAACCACTTTATCACTCTGGGCAGCTGGCGTGGTGTTAAAAACGGACATTGTGAGGGCATTACGACGCACCGAATCCGTAAACGTCATCGATCAGGCGGAACAAGAAAAACTGCTGGAAGGGAAAAAGGCTTCCAGAATGCGAACATTAGGCGCAGGACGAATCGACGCAAGAGATGCGAATCAAACCGCACTGGGATTTCTTTTTTTCTTTCTCCGCTACGCCCCGTCGGCTCGGGGGAAGGTTGCGCGCGCACTCCTCAGCTACAGAGTCGCGGAGACCTTGGCAAGGCCACGCCACGACAGCAGGACACACACGCGTTGCAGTGGTAGCGGCACTGAGATTTAATGCAAGACGTGCTAATTGCCCTCGCTATTTGATGTGCCTGATACTCGCACAGGCGCCAGCTCTGGCAGGAACCGGAGCAGAGGAAAGGCGAGGCATACGCCTGGAGCAGGAGGGAGAGAAGAAAAATAGCCTTGAAACAACCGTGCTCACACCAGGGAACTGCTTTGCTTATACTGACACTTCAATAGGACAAGCAGACAGGAAATTCCCTTCGTGTGGCCAACGCTGGCTCATTATCATAATCACCCACGATATATATACAGCCAGTCGAACAGCGACGTGCGATAGGTGTTCTTGTGAGGTCTTGACCGGCTGGGTCTTGAAAAATATGCCTGGTCATTTTCTTGGAGCCAAAACTTAGAATACCCGTCTTGTTATAACTCGACTTTTGTTAAGGAAACGTCGTGGCTTGTTCCGTAAGTTTGTGTAAATGCCTCCAAGGTAGACTTTCTTTGCGACGCCAGTGTTATATCTCAGTCTTTTTTTTTTACGCCGTCACTCAATGTGTAGGCTATCTATATATGTGGTTACATCGGCGTTATAATGCTGAAGATATTTCGTAATGTGAAGTGTTCCAAAGTTCGTCGGAGAAACTTATTTGGACAGTCCATTGCAGATGCTCGTGAACCCAGCCAACTAACAGCCGTGAATTTTGTTCCATGCAATGATGAAGCAAGCTCGCGAGTCAGTTGCCCCGATTTTCGGAATATATTCACACTCCCCCCCCCCCCCCCCTGTGTACCTTTTTTTTTTGTAGAGCCATCATAAAAAACTTATGCGGGAACTGTCAGATCGCAACAAGCAAGGCATATCCACGAAACTGTTCTTGAATACCTTTATAATACTGTACTGGGGATTTTATGAAGTCGCTATCAACCCGCTATCAACAACACGACATAAAAACGCTTCAAGCTTTTTATAATTTAGCGTGAAAATCTTAAGGTTCTTTTCCTAAAATTTTATATGGTCGACATAGTCATAATATAAACCTATAACTATTCGTACATTATGATCGCTACTAAACAAAAAAAAAAACGTGGATGCGTTTTTACCAGCTAAATTTCAATAGGTATAGTATCAGTTCCTTCCCATTGACTAACCTCAGATAAGACACCTTTTTATTTTTACAGCGTGGTTATTTTTCGGCAGCTAAACTACCATTCACAACCAGCTGTAAGTCATTGCCGTCACGGTGCGGCGAAAATCACTGAATAAGACAGCACACATGGACAGGACTTTACCGCATGTGTTTCTGCACTGCTTTTTTTTTTGGTAGTATATTTTGCGGAAACACTTTTTGGCGAAAGAAGCCACAGGTGATGGGCACAGCATCTTCTTCGTCAAATATGTCGCATCGAATCTGGTAGGGACCGAATGGCTTCGTCAGTGTTTTAAAGAGGCAGTCCTGCAAAGATAAATTGAATAAATAAATAAATTATGTGGACAATACTACAGATATTATCTGCATAAGTGTACTTGTTAACCGTGTTCTAATAAAGGCTTTCCTTAACCTAATGTTCTAGTAATACCTTATTATTCGAAAATGTACAGCCTTACAGGGAAAAAGGTGGGAGGGGGGAAGGCTCAGCAGAAATCTTCAAGCACGAAATCCCTAATACTCTAAGTCGCCAGTAGCTGTTAAAAATTTTTCAAATATTTATATAATGGGGTAAACTATTACAACAAAACAGAATTTTCATTTATTTTGCGCCTGTGATGGAGGAGTATTTTCATATTGTGTATGAACACGAACATTTGTAGCAAGTGCCGGATAGCAGGAATTGTGGACAACTTAAGATTAACTTTAATTACGGTTCTTAAGTTTAAGCTGATAGCGTGTGCTAAAGATCGACTCCTTTATGCTAACACTTTATTTCATACATTAGAACACATATTATCAATGAGTTGTTCAGTGTTAGCACGAAGCTTTAAATACCACATTTTATGCTGGACATTGCAATAACTCAGAGACGTAGAGGCAACAGCGCGAATACCTTAAAAAAAGAAAAAAAAAAGAGAAGAAGAGAGAAAAGAACTGCGTTCTAAGGCATGCATGTGGTTTTGAGAACACAATGATCTGGCTGATCAGACCTAGAATATACGTGTAAGAGCAGATCTCGTGAATAATGTCGTATTCAAGAAGCAGTTAATTATAAGGAAGGGTTTCATTCACAATGAGTACTTCAACGCTTACGTCATTATTTCGCAGATATATTATCTGACACCCAATTAAAAAGAAAAAAAATTGAGTCAACCTCTCGCTAGTTTGGCTGAGCATGCAGAAAGTGCGGGTACAAATGGTCTCCCTTGTTTCTCTTTAATTTTCGCTTCTCCCGTTCTCCCGTTCTCTCTTTTTCCCTTTTATCTATGAGTTTCAGTTTTTCTTTGTACTTAATTCTTTTTAATTATTCATTGCTCTTTGCCTATGTATACCTGCATTTCTCCCTTGATTTTCTTTCTGTGTGTCTCTCTATTTTTGTTTATTTGATGATTTCTTTCTTTTTTCTTTTTGTTCATTTATTTTTCTTCATTTTCTGTTCATCATTTTTTATATGCACTATTCGGAACATTGTGCAAAATTCAGCACTAAGTCTGAACATTCAGCAAGAAGTTTCGATGATGGTGGTTACATCAAAAGAACGGCTGTTGAAACCCAGGTTCACTATGTTGGCTTAACAAGGTGAGGCGTTGTGCTTTCAAGCTCAATCTCGTAAGTTTGATTCCCGGACATAGTGGCTGGTTTAGATGTAAGGAAAAATTTAATAAAACCCGTCTACTTGGGTTTATGCTCGGTTCAAGATTCGTGGATGCTCGAAAGGAATCTAGTGTTCGCCACTACGCTGAGCTTCACTTCGTGGTAAATACCAATATATGAATTGCGTAGTATTATAAAGACTACAACTTTCAGAATGAGCAAAACTGCTTGGTTTAACCAAAGTACAAAGAGCTGTGATTTATATCACATCGATTCATTTATTGAATTCAAAATTACGCGGGCATAAGATAAAACTATGGAAACTCTAATTCACCGATTGAGCTGCTAGGCACCGCATACGCAAAACATTTTTTCGCACAAAATTGGCAGAGCTGAAACTCCCGAATGCGAATGTGGATTTGTAGATGAAGACGTATGTCACCTTTTCATAGTCTGTCCACATCATGACACGCCCAGACGCTGTCTTAAATCGGAACTGTTGGCATTAGACCGCAGAACGTTTAGCATGAAGAAACTTCTGGGCCCGTGGCCAACTGGAGTTGTACAGTCACAGGCTTTAAAATCATTAACACGTTTCTTACAAGACAGCGGAATTGATGACAAGTACTAAAAAATAACGAAATTTTATTTGTGCAACACATGTACTTATTATGTGCAGTATCACGTGACACCCATCATTTGTGTGTACTGAAGTGAATGACGTGTCAACTATTATGTACACACGAGTGAATACATAATCATAAGGAGCAGGCGTGTGCTCTGCTGTTTTGTGCTGGTTGGAGTGAATATGTTGCGCTGGTTGGACCGAATATTAACGAGGGACATTATCAAAGGCTTAAGTCTTTCACTTTCAAACATTTACAATTTTGTTGTGATACGGGCGTATAAGTGTATCCTTTCATATCTGTACCCGAGTGTTCTACTTTGCATACACTGCTTTGAATGTTTTACATTAATATACGTGTTCAAATTTCATCCAAGGGCTAAGGAGTAGCCAACAGCATATTTGTGCGCCAACACCTCCTTATATATCGTATTAATAAAAAAAAACCTCCAGAACACAGTTCCAGAACACAGTTCGATCTACGAGTGTAGGCGGATAAGAATTGGTAAGATGTCCAGCAGCGTTGTGCACTACGTAACAAAAAATGTTTTATGCAACATGTTCGTTATTATGGCAAAATTGCTACACGAATAGCACGAAAAAGTTTGTCACGAGCTCTCCGAACCAGGGTAGATGGCTGGATAATGTCCGAACTAAGCGATTAGCCAAGCGAAGACACCACTGACAGATGGTTCAAGTTATCTTTATAAAGCTTATCTCTTCATTTCGAGTCGTTTTGAGCGTATCACACTTCCATGCGTTTATGTCATTAATCAACTTCCTATTGTTCCGGCAGCTTAGTGGACCAGTGGCCGTATTGCGTGATAGCTGCAGCAGAGGGGGAGCCCTTACGTACCAACATGTACACCTCTGCACTCATAATGTCCACGCTGAAAGCAAAAGTACAGCGGGCCTCGTGTGCGATATCATCGTCCTGGTAAAGTGGAATGGGCACGCGCTGACTGGCGTTTTCGCCGCCAGGTGTCTGCCATTTTTTTACATTTTCTTCGTTTTCCTATCGAGCCCCATGCACTACACCCCTGCTGCTGATGCTGCTGCTGCGGCTGAATGCTCCGGCTCTTTGACAGCTCGCATTTCTGCATCGTCTATAGAGGCTCGCCTCGGCTCGACTTCGTGAGTGCGGGTGGGCTTGTTATAATTGTAGCCTTGGGAACGCGTGTACAACGTTCGTTGGCCGTAACAAGCGGTAGGTTGGCCGCTAATTGGCTCCGCGGCTCATGCAAGGGTGCGCTAGGCCGATTCACTTCGCAAAACGATTGATGGACTCGCGGGCGTGAGTGAACCACTTCGTGACAGCCACGCGATCCAGCATCACTTGAGTGGGTGAGAGGGCACTCTGCTCCTTAATCTGGCGTGTAGGATGCATGGGTCAGGACTCCTTCTGGCGCTGTCGACGAGGATGGGGTCAGAGGTGTGATTTAGTGGCAACGTTAGTCACGTACTCTTTTTTTTTTTTTTGAATTGCGAGATTGCCCCCAGAAGTTAGACATGCGTTTTAGCGCACGTTTATGTGTTGGCTGTCGTGTGTCAGTCACGCTAACTATGGTTCGGTTAGCGCAATACCCTGTTATTTCAGAGGTGTGCCACTTGAACACGGATGTCAGCGTGGGAGGCAATCTGAACCGCACAGTTAACCTAACCACACTGTTACGGCCCGGCGTTCTCTAAAACGTGTCCGGCATTTACAACAGCTTTTCAGAGGATGGCCCAGTGTAGACTCATAATAATGATTGATTGTGAATGTCCCGTTCATGGTTTAGATGGTTTATGTGCGCAATGTACCAGGGCTCTGAAAACAAGAACAAAAAATAAAGATTCGCAAAAAGATATGTCTATCAGAGGATCTTTGAAATCACCCTTTCCGTGTTTTCCAGTTTAGGATTCTTTCCGTCTGTTTAAGTTGAGCTAATACAGCTTAATATAAATTTAGGTATAAGTTGTATACGCACTAAGATGAAGATATGGCTCAGACGTACGAGGTAGTCAGAGATTCTCGATTTATTAGCATAAATCTTGAAATTCTTTTACGGGATCTAAATTTAAGTGCCTAATGTTTTTGCCCTTCACTAGATTGGAATGCTACTGCAATTTCCAAAATTGTACCTGGGATTCGGCTTTTAGCACCGTATAGGGCCGTAGCTATAGAATGATAGGAGAAGACAGGGGCGTTAGCCTGAAGATAACTATCTGCTTTACTACCGTTCACTTGGAAAGGTGCAAGAGGAGACAAAATGTAAGACCAGAAATAAAGAAGCAGGAGTATAATTAGAACATCATACATGCACACTTGAGTTTCAGAATCTTGTCACAAGACAGGGAGCTCGTATAAGGTTCAGCCACTCCTTCGTCACTTTCTGGTATGCGGTTCGAGTTTTCAGGCATTCCAGATTGCTCAGAAATAGGCTGGTCATCGAGGAATGCAAACATTGCTGAGAGAAGGTTATATTAAATAAAATAACACAGGAAATCTTCGATGGTTTCTTCGCCACCGCAACGGTCATAGGCAGCGCTGTCTACCATTCTGATGTGTCAAAAAAAAAAGACGTTTGCAAAGGACACTCCAAGCCACATACGTTATAGTGCAGTTTTCTCGAGAGAACGTTCTGTAAGTCAATTAGGTGAACGTTCCAAAGTGATTCTAAGGCGTGCAAATGTGTTTGTGCTGTTGTGTGTCTGTGCTTATGTTCTTTCGCACCTTAAAATCTCTTACGAATGATTGCCTCTGATCGAAGTTGTCCAGATTCAATTTCGCCTCGTAGGCACATGTGAAGGTGGTGTAGGTGGGCGTGTATATAGTACACCGGGTGGGTTTCACATAGATATTGCAACAAAAACGAGACAAAAAGGTTCTTTTTCTAGCCTTACACTCATTCTTTCTGTCTCATTGACTGCGCAACAAGGAATGTAGTTTCAGCGCATCAACGAGCTAATAGTTCATAGACAACTTTTAACATTTGGTGTATTTTTTGCACTATCAGTTGGGAGTTTTATGCTTCTCTAAAAGGTGTCCTGAACCCGGACCTATATTCTCAGAATCCGGCAAGACATTGAAGTAAATAGCTAATGGTTCACTACTGAATCATCATCATCATCATCATCATCATCAGCCTGACTACGTCCACTGCAGGACAAAGGCCTCTCCCATGTTCCGCCAGTTAACCCAGCCCTGTGCTTGCTGCTGCCAATTTATACCCGCAAACTTCTTAATCTCGTCTGTCCACCTAACCTTCTGTCTCCCCCTAACCCGCTTCCCTTCTCTGGGAATCCAGTTAGTTACACTTAATGACCAGCGGTTATCCTGTATACGCGCTACATGCCCGGCCCATGTCCATTTCCTCTTCTTTATTTCAACTATGATATGTTTAACCCCCGTTTGTCCCCTAATCCACTCTGCTCTCTTCTATTCTCTTAAGGTTACACCTACCATTTTTCTTTCCATTGCTCGCTGCGTCGTCCTCAATTTAAGCTGAGCCCTCTTTGTAAGTCTCCAGGTTTCTGCTCCGTAGCTAAGTACCGGCAAGATACAGCTGTTATATACCTTCCTCTTGAGGGATAGTGGCAATCTACCTGTCATAATTTGAGAGTGCTTGCCGAATGTGCTCCACCCCATTCTTATTCTTCTAGTTACTTCAATCTCGTGGTTAGGCTTCGTGGTTATTACCTGCCCTAAGTAGACATAGTCTTTTACAACTTCAAGTGCACTATTACCTATCTCGAAGCGCTGCTCCTTTCCGAGGTTGTTGTACATTACATTCGTTTTCTGCAGATCAATTTTAAGACCCACCTTTCTGCTCTCCTTGTGTAACTCCGTAATCATGAGTTGCAATTCGTCCCCTGAGTTACTCAGCAATGCAATGTCATCGGCGAAGCGCAGGTTACTAAGGTATTCTCCATTAACTCTTATCCCTAACTGTTCCCATTCTAGGCTTCTGAAAACCTCCTGTAAGCACGCGGTAAATAGCATTGGGGAGATTGTGTCCCCCTGCCTTACACCCTTCTCGATTGGTATTCTGTTGCTTTCTTTATGAAGCACTATGGTAGCAGTTGATCCCCTGTAGATTTCTTCCAGAATGTTTATATATACTTCATCTACGCCCTGATTCCGCAGTGTCTGCATGACGGCTGATATTTCTACTGAATCAAACGCCTTCTCGTAATCTATGAAGGCTATGTATAGTGGTTGGTTATACTCTGAGCATTTCTCTATTACCTGATTGATAGTATGAATGTGGTAAATTGTTGAGTAGCCTGTTCGAAATCCTGCTTGTTCCTTTGGTTGATTGAATTCTAATGTTTTTTACTCTGTTAGCAATTACCTTTGTAAATAGCTTGTATACTACAGAGAGCAAGCTGATCAACCTGTAATTCTTCAAGTCCTTGTCATCTCCTTTCTTATGTATTAAGATAATGTTAGCGTTCTTCCAAGACTCTGGTACCCTTCCCATCAGGAGACACCTCTTAAACAGGTTGGCTAGTTTTTCTAACACAATCTGTCCTCCATCTTTCAGCAGATCTGATGTTACCTGATCCTCACCAGCAGCTTTGCCTCTTTGCATGCTCTCCAAAGCTTTTCTGACTTCTTCTATCATTACTGGTGGGGTGTCATCTGGTTTACTGCTAGTTCTTATAGTATTAGGGTCGTGGTTGTCTCGGCTACTGTACAGATCTCTGTAAAACTCCTCCGCTATTTTAACTATCCTATCCATATTGGTAGTTATTTTGCCTTCTTTGTCCCTTAGTACATACATCTGACTTTTGCCTATCCCAAGTTTCCTCTTCACTGCTTTGACGCTTCCTCCGTTTTTCAGAGCGTGTTCAATTCTCTCCATGTTACATCGCATACTTTACGTCTATTAATCAACTTCGAAAGCTCTGCCAGTTCTATTTTGTCTGTTGTACTTGACACTTTCATGCTTTTACGCTTCTTAATTAGGTTCTTCGTTTCCTGGGAAAGCTTGCCAGTGTCCTGTCTAACTACTCTGCCTCCAACTTCCACTGCACACTCCGTAATGATACTCGTCAGATTATCATTCATTGTTTCTACGCTAAGGCTGGTTTCCTCACTAAGAGCCGAGTACCTGTTCTGCAGCGACACTCTCAATTCCTGTACTTTACCTCTCAGTGCTAGCTCATTGATCGGCTTCTTGCGTATCAGTTTCTGTCGTTCCTTCTTCAAGTCTAGGCGAATTCGAGACCGTACCATTCCATGATTACTGCATCGTACCTTGCCAACCACTTCCACATCCTGCACGATTCCTGGGTGTGCAGTCATTATAAAGTCTATTTCGTTCTTATTTTCGCCATTAGGTCTCCTCCATGTCCACTTGCGGTTTTCTCGTTTTCGGTAGAAGGCATTCAAATCCGCAAATTATTGCGTTCTGCGAATTCTACTAGTAGCTCTCCTCTGGCGTTTCTAGTGCCGATGCCACAATCTCCTACTGCCTGGTCTCCAGCCTGCTTCTTTCCTACCTTTGCATTAAAGTCGCCCATCGCTACAGTATACTGTGTTTTTACCTTACTCATTGCCGATTCCACGTCTTCATAGAAGCTTTCAACTGAAGTGTCATCATGGCTGGATGTGGGCGCGTAAGCCTGTACTACCTTCACCTTGTATCTTTTATTCAGTTAATGCTTTCATTAATGCTATAGTGTTTCTCTATGTTGCCAGCTATCTTTCTGTGAATTAGGAGCCCCACTCCCAGTTGTCTTCTGTCAGCCAAGAACCTATGGCAAAGGACGTGCCCATTCTGTAGCACAGTATAGGCCTGATCTGTCCTAACTTCACTGAGCCCTATTATATCCCATTTAACACCCTCTATCTCCTCGAATAGTACAGCTAGACTTCCCTCACTAGATAAGGTTCTAGCGTTAAACGTTGTCAAGTTCAGGTTCCAATGGTGGCCTGTAGTCCAGAGATTCTTAGCACCCTCTGCTGCGTTGCAGATCTGACCGCCGCCATGGTCAGTTGCTTCGCAGCTGCTGGGAACTGAGGGCCGTGAGTTATTTGACGTATGCATGTGGGAGGTAGTGGCCAGATACTGCACCAGGGTGGCCAATTCTTTTCTGGTGAGGGAGTGTGTGCCTGGCGGTGGTTACCGGTGAGGCAGCACCCCAGGCCTCTTAATGCAGTTCCGTCAACACGCGGATTTTTTTTTTCCGTTGGGAACTGTGCGGCACCGGGATTTGAACCACAGACCTCTTGCATGCGAGGCGGATGCTCTAACCACTACGCCATCGCCGCACCCGGATTGTTATGTCCTAAATGTAGGTTTCAGCGGTGTATCAGTCAAGCTTGTGGTTATTTTTATAAAAATGTTCAATGAAATGATATTTTTGCTGATTACCCCCTTAATTAAGGGTAAGGGTCTAGAGAGTACGGATTTGGGCCTCCGATTAGTCTATGGGGTGCTGTTTATTAATATATTTTAAGCGGACCAAATTTAAATTCGTTTGTGAGGGGATGTTACCAAATGAATATTTTTTGTGATTAGGCTTAATTTTGGTCACGAAATAGTTCCGGTACTATTACTCCTGTCCTGATGAAACCTGAGCGGCGACAGGTCTACAATTAGGGCTTTGGACTGTATGAGTTAGAAGTTTCCCGGTAGGTTATTAGCAAAGTTAAAAGCGATCGTAAGGGAAAAAAAAACACGTGGTTCAAGACTTTGATCTGACGGGCGTACCTTTCTCCCGAGCAGTGAGCCACCCTCCTCCTCTGAGCGAGGAAAGACGCGGGCGCCACACCGTTTTATTAGCGCTATTCGTTATATTCTTTCTTACTCGGTATCTTCCGGTTACCTGAAGCTATCAAAATTATTTTTACACGGAAAAAAAACCGGCCTCTTGTGTTCTAAAAGAAGATATTAGCTATTTTACGGTGGCGTTTGTAGCTCCTTTTGAAAATTCATTTTAATGAAATGAGCTTTTTGCTGATTACCACCTTAATTAAGGGCCTAGAGTGTACGGATTTGGGCCTCCTGGTAGCCTATGGGGTGCGGTTTATTATTATATTAAGCGGACAAAATTTAAATGCGTTTGCGAGGTGATATTAACAATTTAATCTTTTTAGTGATTAGGCTTTATTTTGATTGCGGAATAACTTTGGAACTATTAAACCTAGCCTGCTCAAACTTCAGTAGCGTCAGTTCTACCCTAAGGACTTTCAACTTTATAAGTAAGAAGTTTCCCGGTAGAATATTAACGAAGCTACAAGCGATCGTGAAAAACACGTGGTCTGCCTGTTGTTGTTTTCACAGATTCACACTGTTTTCCGCTTCTAAAATTTAAAGCTTTCGTTTGTAATAGCAGTATTTGTAGCGGTTGAACTTCTTGTATCTTCACGAACAAATAGACACCACTCTGACCCTCCTAGAACCAAAATTGCTAAAGTTATAGGTAGATATGTGCAGAGCTCACTGATGATTGTTAAAACGTCACCACCCTTCGAAAGTTCATGTGTATGTGACAACAGGCGTGTGCCGGGGTAGACCCCAGCTTTCAAAATCAAGTGGTTGGATTACAGAGCCTCGCTATCCGACTGCGCTTCTGGGGGTGAAACCAAAAGAAAAAAGAAAAAAAAACAAAGCACAGAAGAGGAGAGAGTACTGGTCTGAATAAATTGGACATAAGGAAACATGACAAAGTCGCGATAATCCTCCGCATGCAGCAGCTATCTCACCGGATGAAAAAACACGGCCAATGTATGGGCGTGCAGATGGTTCTTTTTTCCATCACCTTACAAGTTTTCTAAACTTGCCAGAATGAAATGTGCTAGCAACAAACCCAAACTCTGTGACAGTGGCAGGCACAAAACCAAGTTTGTCAGATGTAACATAAACAAAGTCTATGTTACATCCCGCTATCGTGCGGTGCTTGTAACATCGGGCCTCTGCACGCACGTAATGTACGAAGCTGCAATGAAGGTTTTTTTTTTTTTTTTTGGCACAGCATGTCACAATATGTGGTTACCTTGCGCAATTTGAAAGCACAGTTGTGATGAATAGGCACAAAGGCAATCATACTCGCATAATCATAGAAGCCAAAAACAATAGCACGCGAACATCGCAACAGCTTAAGCAAGCCGTTCATTGCTTTCCTAAAAAAACAGCTGCAGTTTCTGGGTAATGGCGTGCATGACCAATGAGTCTACTCAACTGCCCCGTGCAACGGGTGTGCAAATTTTTGTTTTTGTTCTTCATTTTCACCGTCATCAGCATCATCGTCATCGTCATGGCATTCAGTGGGTATACCTCCGTGTGCTCGGATACGGCATACAGGAACGCTAACGGACATGCATATACCTTAAGGAGATTTGCCCCTAAAAAAAAACATGCGTTGACTACCCGTTGCATTAAAGCATGAGATCAAAGGTCAAAGGTCCGACTGAGTAAATTATTGGAGCAGAATTCGCTGCTCACTTTAGATAACTGGGGAGGGGGGAGGGGAGAAGGCGTTTGCTTTTTCGTACGCGCTTCTAAGCACCTGATTAAGAGAACAGAACGCATGCACTCGTGCTCATAACACGCTGCAATGGCTGCATTTTCGATGAAGGCGGAAATGCTGCAGGCCCGTGTGCTCAGAATCGGGTGCATGGTAAAGAGCCACAGGTGGTTGGAATTTCCGAAGCCCTTCACTACGGCGTGTCCCATTATCATATGGTGGATTTGGGACGTTACACCACACATATCAATCAATCAATCGCACTCAAGATTAGCGATGTGAAGTTCTGGGCTTTCGGCCAGTGGTGTGGCGTTCCTTAGCTCTCCCTATAAGAGCACCTGGTGCGACAGGTCAGAATGACATGTCACTTAACGAAAAGACAAGTGTATATCATCGGGCCTACCTGCGCACCGTGTCTGCAGTGATTTATATGTAGTGAGCATTCTCGGTTGCGTTGATTAATTGCTTACGTTTGTGGTAGGTTAGTTCACCTAAAGGCGTGCATTTAATTTAGCTCATTATTGGACTGAATATCCCATCAGCAGTTTCTTTTATAAGGTTTACGTGGGGTTATCTATTACAGTAATGGTACGCTGCTACTCTTTAGCTTCAGGATAAATTACCCGAAGATGGGTCCACAGTTTCTCTTTAGCTTGATGAACAGCGTATTTGCGCGGGTTTATTATGACATTCATGCAGAGAGAATCAGCGAGATGAAGGAAATGCAATTATCACCGTGTACTTTATGTGGAGATATGCTCGATCCTCCCAGCTTTGTTTTATGCATTTACATTTCAAAATGTGTACACAACGAAATTTATGAATAAAGTAGAAATCTTTCATATTATTCATTTGTCGAATGAATGCACGTTAACAATTCCATTACATTCAGATAATGCAAACCATTACCCTAAACATTGCATGTATCAGCCATGTTCTGCAACCAGGCTTCTCTATATCGTGCTTCGGTTTTTGCACGCTACGCCACCTGGCAGTACGCCTGGGTTGTCAGATTATGTTCGCTTAGAATGATTCAAGTGTTGCGATCGCATGTCATTTGACGTTACCAATTCGGTGCAACAGCTTTGCTTTCACTCTCTTTGCTTTTTGAATTATGTATTAGGAATGGCAAATGAGGATTGCGATCCAGAGTAAAGATTATTTATCAAGGCTACGAATGATGTGCACAGTTCGGCATAATCCAACAAGGTTTTATACTGATTATGAAACGCGCTCCTGCAAAAGTTACCCTTGCGCTACATAACAAGTATAGAAAGAAATTTAGAAGGAATGTTTAGTAGAAAAGGGGGTGGTCGCAAGCTTTTAATTCCGCGTTGGCTGTGCCGGATCCAATATAGACTACTTTATTATACGTAAGATATTATTAACAGCAAAAAACCCACAGTTATCTTTAAATTGAAGTTCGTGATTGTTAGTCCAATGACTTCGAACTCCAACGTGACTTGTAGTGCAGTCGAATATTTTTCTGGACAAAATCAAGCATAGGAACCACGTGAGCGTGTAATCTTGTCACAGGAACATAGCACACGTGTGCATTATTGAAAACACAAACTA
The DNA here is from genome assembly GCF_043290135.1 of Rhipicephalus microplus. Lineage (NCBI taxonomy): Eukaryota > Metazoa > Arthropoda > Arachnida > Ixodida > Ixodidae > Rhipicephalus > Rhipicephalus microplus. The sequence goes on from NC_134700.1 coordinate 192,837,937, forward strand.
CTCACATAAAGGGGTTGGCATAGAGACCATTAAAAATTGTGTGAATGTCAGCCGCCTTGGTAACACACATTGTGTGATAATTACGTTGAAAGAGGACTGTCTCCACTCCCATGTGAAGGTTGGCCACTTTCATCACCAGGTCCGACCATTTATTCCAAAACCTATGCGATGTCATAAGTGCCAGAAGATCGGCCATGTGCAGGGAGCGTGCAGAAACACCGAAGTGTGCCCCCGATGCTCAGAACCACACATCGAGGACAAATGCAGCGCAACCATACTACAGTGCCCTAATTGTCAAGGTGCCCACAGTGCATCTTCAAAAGACTGTCCACGCATAAAGAAGGAGTTTACTATTCTTAGACAAATGGTGCGAGACAGCTCTATCCACAAAGAGGCCGCTGAAAAAGTCCGGCGAAGACGACGACGTCACCGTCGAAGATCTTCGCGAAGAACACACTCAACTACAAAAAGTAAGTCAACGCATCTGGGAACGGCGCCCACTGCAGGGCACACCGCGACGAACGCAGACGATAGAAGAGAGAAAACAAGTAGATCTCTCTCTACTGAAGAGTGGCCGCCACTTAGCACACGCAACTTGTGGAAGAACCGCATCAGAAGCCGCATTCATCAGAGCAAGCTGCGACAACAGAGGAGCAGCGGAACTTGGATAAGCAAGTGATTGCTCTTCTACGGCCCTTAATTAATGCCATTCGCACGGTGTTAAACAACATGCGCACAACGTCAACCAAAAGTGCACTTCAAGTACTGGACGCTCTGAGTCCAGTACTGGCGGCTCTTGAGTAGATAATGTCCCACCAGCCACTGTCTTTCAGGGAAGAGGTCAAAAAACCAACAATTTTTCAATGGAATGCACGGAGACTCAAATCACGCATTGCAGATTTCCGTCGGTTCGTTTCCACCAATATGTTTCCCATCATCGTCATCTGCGAGCCAAATTTATTGAGCGTTATCAGATTCTCCGGATACGAATCATTTATGTCGGCTTGTTATAGTGGAAACAGCAAGGTCCTGCTGTTTATTCGACGTGACCTGATTCTTCGGCCTGTACCACCTGACAACGATAACCAATATATATGCTTAACAGTAAAGAAAATGGGTCTTATTGTCACTGTCGTCGGTGCATACCTGTCGCCATCAAGTAGATTTGACCACAGAAGACTAGGACACATCCTATCATCCACTCCTGGCCCATGGGTGATCATCGGAGACTTCAACGCCCACCATACGCTATGGGGGAGCCCGAAAATCAGCGCAAAGGGTAGAAGTCTGATAACGTTTGCTTCAGACAACGAGCTGTACTTGTTAAATGATGGCAGCCCAACATTTTTACGTGGACCTGGATACAGCAGTTGCCTTGACTTGGCTTTTGTTTCTCGAGGTCTCGTCAGATGGGCCGGATGGTTTGCGGACATAGAAACACATGGGAGCGATCACATTCCCACATATGTCAAGATCAGACGATTCTCACCTTGCAAGGTACGCGAAACTATCCAAACAGTGGACTGGACCAAGTTTGAATCTCTCATGGAAGAACGCTGTCAAGAGAACACCTCATTTGACTTAGAAGAGGTGATCAAGTCCACAGTGCAAGACACAGTGTGCACCCTCACATGCTCTTCGAGAGTAACCGAATTTGATGTGGAATTACAACGATATCGGGCTCTCCGATGGTGTGGGGAACGAAGGTACCGACGCACTAAAGCAATCGACGATTTACAAATCACTAGACGTCTTCAGAAGAAGATACAACGCCGCATAGACAAGCTAGAGTCACAACGTTGGGAAGCCTTCTGCGCCTTGTTAGATCCTCGCAAACCTTTATCACACTTGTCGAGGACAATAAGAGGGCTCCGGACAGCTCCCATTCAGCGGTCTCCATTCAAGGCTCTAGCCCTCTCTCAACAGAGATCGGAGGTTGATGTGGCAGAAGAGTTCTGTGCCAACTTATCTGGTCAACTCGCAGATCCCAACATCTCCACGCTCTCACGTGGTGGCACGACATCACACGATCACCACATGGACCAATTTTTTCTATTAATGAGCTTAAAGCAGCACTGGCTTTGTGTAGACGGACATCAGCACCCACGCCTGATGGAATATCATACAGAGCATTGTGTCACCTTGGTGAGTGTGCGAGGAGTGCCCTCCTCAAGATATACAACGATTCGTGGCGAGAGGGCACCCTCCCAGTTAACTGAAAGACCAGCCGTTTGGTTCCATTACTGAAGCCTGGCAAGTCACCATTGGTGCTCACATCATACCGCCCGATTGCACTGGCTAGTTGTTTGGGCAAAGTGATGGATAGGATGGTACTTGGACGGCTAGAATGGTTCCTGGAGCATCACAACATCTACCCGGACGCTATGACGGGATTTCGTCGTGGCCGGCCATCAATTGATATACGTCATATACCTGGTCAGCTACGTGCAACACGAAAAAGGCCGTAAGCGTCTCTGCGCTTCTTTATTTCTTGATGTTAAAGGGGCGTACGATAACGTCACTCATGAAGCTGTCCTCACCGCTCTCAAGGAGGTAGGAGTGGGTGGTCAGATGCTTCAGTGGCTACGCAGCTATCTCTCTGAGCGAACTTTTTTCGTGAGAACCGAGGATGGTGACACTTCGCTACATTACAGCCACCGTGGTGTTCCACAGGGTGGCATACTTAGCCCTGTACTATTCAACCTGACGCTAATAGCTCTCAATGAGCATCTGCCAAGTACTGTGAGATTGTCAATGTACGCGGATGACATCTGCGTTTGGACGTCTGCAGTAACACGTCTACAGCTGCGAGCGTGAATTCAGAGAGCTGCCAATCAAGTTGCTATTTACCTCCGTCAACGAGGTCTGGGAATTTCCTCTGAGAAATGTGCACTTGTGGCATTGACGCGCAAACCAATGCAGAACTACAGCGTTCTGATAAACAGCGAAAGGATACGTCACCTCCGATCATACAAGTTCCTAGGTGTTATAATTGACAGAGACCTCTCATGGAGCTCGCATGTAATTGATTTATATGTGGGGTTTAACGTCCCAAGACCACCATTTGATTATGGGAGACGCCGTAGTGGAGGGCTCCGGAAATTTCGACCACCTGGGGAGCTCGCATGTATCATACATGAAAAGGCAATTGACAAGCATCTGTCATTTGTTCAAGTTCTTCGCTGAAAAAAACTGGGGAATGTCCACAACTGCTATGTTGCGACTATACAGGATTCTTTTCCTTGGATTTCTTCGGTACAGCCTACCTGTGTTAACCAACGCAACTAAACAAGCATACGAATGCTTCAAAGTGTCCAGGCTCAAGCACTACGGATATGTTTAGGCTTGCCCCAAAGTGCGTCAACAGCGGCAACTATCGCCATCACAAGGGACAACCTCATCAAGACCCACATTAATGTGGAAGTGCTGAGGACACATATACGACACCTTGCTCGAAACTCCTCTACATCACCTAGCCTCTTTACCTGTGGTCCGACCATGCACATCTCACTGCAAAACAGTGACCGCACATGTTGAGTCGATCCCTACTTCGTTCTCTCCTGCCGCTAGACCTGTGACTCCGCCATGGTGCCTCGCTCAACCAATGATTAATATTAATATACCTGGCGTCCAGAAAAAGGCTAATTTGTCGTCACCGGCTGTTAAACAGCTCACACTACTTCTCTTGTATGAGAAATACCAAGACTCCACACATATATACACTGACGGATCGATTCAGCCGGACAGCTCTACAGGAGCAGTAGTGATACCAAGGTTGGCTACGACAATTAAATTCAAGACATCTCACGCAACAACATCAACGGCAGCAGAATTGGCAGCACTTCGTGCCGCGTTGCAATTTGTAGTTGATCAACCTACACGAAAGTGGACTATTTTCTGCGACTCGAAGGCGGCACTGCAGTCTCTACTATCAGCCTTACGCCGTGGACCACACGAGCAGCTGGTACTAGAGATAGCAGAGGTTATACACCACCTGACTGAGAAAGGGCACCAAATTAAATTTCAGTGATTGCCCAGTCACTGCGGAATCATCGGCAATGAACGGGCCGATCAAGCTGCCCGCTCAGCCCACACAGAAGATCATAAATACGACTACCACTTTCTAGGACAGATTCTGCACGAAAGCTCCGCAGGCTTGCTCGCCAGCAAACCACATCACAATGGAATCAGCTACACTTCAAGCATGCTCGACTGTACTCGCTTGACCCTACGCTAAGTCTTCAAGTCCCGTCGAGGCTTTGCCGAGCGGACCAGACCCTGTTATGTAGGCAGTGGTTGGGCGTTGCGTTTACCAACGCCTACGCTTTCCGCATTGAATGGCTGACACCGCCGCCTGTGGCCACTGTGGCAAAGAGGAAACAATCCAACATATTCTTTGTGACTGCCTAGCGTATAGTACACAACGACTATGCCTTCGCAAGGAACTCAACAAATTAGATGATCAACCTCGGTCGGAGCAGGGAATTCTGCAGTATCGACAGGATGTGACTTCACAGAAGAGGGCCCTCAAAGCGCTACTACACTTTTTTGCGATCGACCGGCCTTACTGAACGGTTGTAGCTAGGACGCCCTTCCTGTGTGTGTTTTCGTTTTTTATGAGTGCGCGTGCGTTTTTTTTTCTCTATCTACCCCCTCTTTCTTGCCCCTACTTCCCCGCCCCAAGCTCTGGGTAGCAAACCAGATGCCAATATCTGGTTAACCTCCAGGCCTTTTTTTTCTCACTCTCTCTCTCTTTGTGCGCAAGCTCTAAAGAACCAATACCAATCATGTAACTTTATCCGCTGTGTTTGTCATTTGTCACAGTCATTGTGGTGTGCTTGCAAGTTTGAATCGTGACCCCGGCACCCAATACAATAACTATATTGTAACAATATGTCACTCTACAAGAACGTTGTGTACTGATGGAGTGATTGCAGAGCTATCAAATAGTGATCTAGGTGAGTCTGTACTGTGCACACCTGAGACGATAACGTTGGTGCTCGAGGGAAAACAAAAAAAAATATTCCTCTGCTTGAGTACCGTGAAAAACCTTCTTACGAGGCGCATCACCGGCATCAGATTCTCCGCCTCACCCAATCTGTCTTTAAACGGAGGCCCCACTACGCGTCGAAAAAGGTGTGCCCTATGGGACTTCCTGCTCGCATCGTGCAGCGTGCGATGCGCATCGTATGGGACTCGAATCTTGCACGGTTTGAAGCGAGCCGTCACTCTCGGCTGTCAGGGCGCGCGAAATCTGATCGGACCTCGTTTTTCCGATCGAAGCCGTGGAGAAAGCGAAAAAGCCACAGCGTGTCGCTCTTCAGAGCTGAGGTGGTTCATTCCTCTCGATTCACCGAAGTCGATAAAGTTCTCTTCACACGCGACGATAAATATGTATGCGAAAAAAAAAAACCGTGTGGCCGATCGGCATCCGCATCCGTCGGCCCTTCCGGGGACTTTCCGCTGTCGTCTTAAGAAGGTTGTCGAGAACCGAGGTGGGACGTGCTTTATCCAGGAGCGAAGAACTTGACTAGGCTTTGCCGCTTATGTTTTGCTCGCTTATTGATAGCTTCGAGTTTCGTTTAGCTGTTCCGACGGCCGCATTAATGCCGGACAATTACTCTACGAGAGGCACACCGCCCAGTTCGTTAGCTGCTCGTTTTGCACTGCAGGTTTTATTTTCCTTTTCACCCCTGTATCTGCGTTAGATGTCTGGCTGCGTCCGGTCGTGTGCCCCCAGGGGCCCCCTCGCCCGTAATAAAAGACCTTGCACCACCTCTGTGCTGCCTTCAATTTCACATTCCACGGCGTTCTTCCGGCGCAGTGAGGTCGACACGTGCGTGCGCTCGCCCACAGCATTATACGCCGCGCCCGCTGTCGTACAGTGACGTTCAGGTGTGCGCCAACGATCAACTCACCCATTTGAAGTTGTCGCTGGGCCAGTTATAATGTAACGTGCCTTTTATGCGCACGGTAATGACCGCCACGGTGGTGCAGTGTTCTTGGTGCTCAGCTTTTGCCGCAAAGGTCACGAGTTCGATCTCCGCCGTGACGGCCACATTTCATTGACATTTTGTGGAGACGAAATTCTAGAGGCTTATGATGTGTGCGGTGTCTGTGCACCCTAGAGAGCATCTTATTGTCGAAATTCAATGAGCACTATACCACGACGTACCTCACAGGTGTATCGTGGATTTGACAGACGAAACTCGAGCTATCATATTACATATGTACACGGCAATATATCAGGCGTTCTTTGCTCAGACGCTGAGCTGACCACGGAACGCATGGTCGTGCAATTTAATCATCTGAGCAATATATGCTTTCTAGAATACCTGTCCTTTGGCCGCAGCATTGACCGCAAAATTCATGCTGTTCCTTTCTGCCATTTTGTAGAACGAGGATTTCTTAAACAGCAAAGTTGGAATCGAAAAAGCCACAAGTGTTCTTAAGCGGTCTATTTGGTTCATAATCATTCGGCAAGAAAGCGTACGATACGGGACAATGAAACACGCCGAACATAAGGTTGACTGCGTTAGATTCTCAGTGTAGTGTCTCTTGTATTTTACTACTATTATTTTGCGTGGTTCTCTCAAACAAATTCTTATTCTCAGATGGTGTACTAACTAATGCTTAAGCAGCAAGCCTTCGTCATCCAGCAATTCACATCGCCAGCACAGCACGTAATATCAGCATTGATTCCTGTATACGATCTATGAATGTCACTACTGGCCTCGTTCCCCTAATGATTACTCTGAAAAATTGCCTTTGAACTTACATAGTGCTATATCCTCTTCAGACCCCGCGTACATTAAAATGCACATTTGTTTCAACCTCAATTTTGAATTTCGCGCCACTTCTGTAGCAAAAAATGCATGTGCGATCGCATCGCCCATCATGTGCTGCCATCTGGCGAAAAATACAGGAGGCATAGCACAGAGGGAGCCGAGTTCTGCGCTGTCAAACATGGGGTCTTTCTCGACTTCGACATTCTACTCGCGGCGTCCAAGTAAGTTGCATTATACTCACTACTGGTCATGTATTGATTTGTAAATATTGTTATAATCTGGTTGTTAAGTGCTGAGGAGTAATTCCTGCATGGTACGCAACATTAAAGGCCTGTATTTTTGTTTCCACAAGCTGTTTTCTTGGAGTGTACATTACAATGCACACTCGGTCTCAAAGCCTATGTATGCCAGCGTGTGCATCTAATGTTTTCATGCGTTTGATTACTCTTTGGCGTAATACTTCGGCTTTTATTTCACATAGGACTCAGTGATAAAGAAGCGGAGCGGGTCCTCGAAGCAATAGCCAGCAACGACACTTCAGACATAGAATTGTCCGATGATGAAGTGGACGACCCCTCTTTTGTTGTCGTTGATGCCGCGCCGGTGATGCAGTGCTCCGATGGTAAGCGATACACTAAGCATTTTTATACGTGTACCAAAGTTGTTCATTTTGACTGATGGGGAGCGTTCTTTACAGATGTATCCAGTGAGGAGGAAGAAGAGCAGAATTCGAGCAGTACGCGCTCTCGAGACGCTACGTGGAGAAGAGGAGTCTCATTTGACTCGGCCATCAGCGACGCGCGGTGTGCACCGGACACGTCACCCGATGTCAGACAGCATTGGCGGCCAAGTGACTATTTCCGACAATACTTGTCAGACGCCGCGTTTGAAACTATGCAGGAAAAGACAGCTGTCGCGTTCCACCTAAAGACGGGGAAAATTCTTAATTCCTCATGTTCCGAAATGCAGAATTTTCTGGGTGCGACGTTGATGATGAGCTGTCTTGGCTACCCACAGATGCGTCTCTATTGGGCACGAGGCACAAGGGTGCCTGCCATTGCCGACGTCCTCACCCGAGACCGGTTTTTCACGCTTCGCAGCAACTTCAAAGTTGTTAATGATCTTGACTTTACCGAACAAGACCAAAAGAACGATCGTCTCTGGAAGGTCCGACCGATCCTAAACGAGGTCCAAGCAGCATGCCGGAAGCTACCAAGACCACCTTCCGTGTGTATTGAACAAATAATACCATTTACAGGCGTCACTACACTGAAGCAGTATGTGCCTGGAAAGCCTCAGCCTACAGGCTTGAAAAACTTCGTGATTGCCAGCCCCAGTGGACTCGTCTTTGATTTCGACATTTACCAGGGGAAAACTTTCCTCAAGATTGGCAATAGCCCGGACCTTGGGCTCGGGCCAAATGTTGTGCAAGTCTTTCCAAAAACACTGCCTAGTGGGACATCGCTCTTTTTTGACCGATATTTTACGACATTGCCACTTATTGAACAGCTTGGAAAACTGAATCTTCGAGGAACGGGTACGATTATGAAAAATCGTGTACCCAAAACAGCAAACCTCGAGGACGACAAATGCTTATCCAAGCGAGGTAGAGGAACGAGTTCACAAACCGTGAATGTCTCCACGGGTACCTGCTTAGTGAAATGGCTGGACAACAAGGTCATCACATTTGCCTCAAATCACGTTGGTGAGGAACCATTTGGGCAGTGCAGCAGATGGTCCAAAAAGGAGAAGGTGTACCAAGACGTTCCTCGCCCTGCCGTGGTGGAGGAGTACAACCGCAACATGGGCGGGGTGGACATGTCAGACAGGATGCTAAGCCTGTATCCCACGACACAGCGTACAAAAAAGTGGACTGTCAGGACCATAATTTTTATTTGTGATCTTGCAGCTGTGAACTCTTGGCTGCAGTACAAAGAAGACTCTGCTCTTCTTCATGTGCCAAAGAAAAACATCCTTGGACTGCTCGAGTTCAAGATGTCGCTTGCACACTACCTGTTGTCAAAAACCAGGTGTAGCGAAAAATCTGGAGATTATGAGCCTCCATGCAAAGTGCTAAAAGCTAAGGTTGTGCCCCTGCCTCCTGAGCCGAAAAGAACAACTAAAGCAGACCACATGCCAGAACTGGTGAACCAAGGATCATCATCGAGGTGCCGAAATCCAGGATGTTCGCAGCGAACAAAGTTTCGATGCACAACAAGTAACATCTTTCCCTGCATTACAACCGCGCGGAACTGCTACAAGCAATTTCACACGAAATGATGGCACTTTTGGTAGCAGCAGTAAATTTTAGATAAAAGTGAATTTTGACACTTTCTTATGTGCTGAGACCCAGTGTGCATTATAATGCACATCCTGGTGTGTGAAATCTGTTCATGCTAAAGTTGCAATATTTTTCTGGGGCAATAAAGTATATGTAGATGTTCCAAAAATGTGTTTCGATTTCACCTGTGTGGCGAAAAATTCACTCGGGTCTGAAGAGGATATGAACTCTTTCTCACTCTGTCTTTAAATATAGAAACCTGGCGTGAAGCAATTTTGTGAGGTGACATTAACGTTTATCCTTCGTTCCCGCGTGCCAGCAACTTGTAGGTGTGCTTTAATTACTGGTCGCAGTTCCTAATACCTTGAAGTGAGGCCTCATGGCCACGTTCCATTCAAGAGAATATAGAATAAGAATGCTATAATGAGTGGTAAAATATGAGCACTCTATTTAGAAGCGTAATTAATTCGCCCAATCCAAGCACTTTTGCCCGGGAGATGTATGTTTATTTTCGGCTCATGTATAAATCACACAAGCAACGTTGAGGACCCGTTAACCTGATGTGAAAATTTTCAGCTAGCATTTCTCAACTCCATTGTAGTAATACATTGCGGGGTAATGCAATAGTGCAGCAAGTAACTTTAGATCCCAATGTTGGTGACGCGGGCGTTTACAACAAACCGCTAGGGTATTTTTTGAGGATGCCATTTAGTCGGTCCCCACATCGCAACTATTTTTTCTCAGACTCATCATCCCAGCAGAGAAAGAAACAGAGGGAGAACTCTTTATTTAAAAGCGGAGAATTTAGCCAGCGTGTGTATATCCCTTACTTCCTACTCTGCGTGGAGAAGAGAAATGGGAACTAAAAGACAATAAGAGAAAGAGAAAATATATAAAAATAAAACGAAAAAAAAGTAAACATAGACATTTTTTTTTGGGCGGGGACGTGTGCTGACAGAATCACTTATTAGGAGTTTTCAAGGTGCCACTACAGTTTTTTCTAGTTGACCAATATTGTCTAAATACGTGAATAGAATATTTATCGCATGCCTCGTACATCACAGCAGAAGGCCCTGCAAGCGCTACTGGGCTTCTTGCGAACTACTGGCCTGTGTAAATGACTTCGAGTGGATTGATTTTATGAGAACATGTGCGTTTGTGTTTGTTGTTCTTATTTATTTTTATCTCTTTCTCTCTCTCTTTCAATTCCCTATTTCCCAACCCCAGTGCAGGGTCGCATACAGAATCCTAGCATCCAGTTAGCCTCCCCGCCTTTCTTTTTCTCGTTTCTCTCTCTCTGCTCAGATTGTAGGACAACACAGCACTGGCACTTGCAACTCCTGAAGAGAAGAACAAATAAATAATATTGTTGGAATTCGCTCTTCTTGCGTGATAGGCCCTTTTTTGCAAGTGTGCCACCGACTTTTCATGAACAAAAAAAAAAAAGCCTCTAATTCGATCAAATGTGGTACACATATACAGCGTACTTGTTCATCGGTACAATTTCTCTTCTTTTCATCCTGTTCCTTTGGGTCTTACCTAAGATGTTGCCATCGCAATCTTCTCTCGATCTTTCATGCCCTCTGACCATGGCACAGTATATGTCTACGGGCTTTGCTATACTCTGCGGAAAAACGTGCACGAAACAATTTGTGACCACCCACATCTTTCGTTGGTTTTGATGGCATTTTTCCACCAGTACCAAGTCCAGTCTGGCCGCCTAGACCTCATGTCGTAATCAGGGGATTGTGCCGTAGTCTTAGCAGTTGCCTATATGTACTTTATACGTATACTCCATGGATGGCACCCTCTAAAAGACATGATGCGTACGCACTAGAAGGTTCTTGAGCTCTGTAGGATCTGTGAATCATGTAATTGAACCGAGTAGAATGCTCGTGGTCCTATTCATTGTAGCATTTATGATGGTCTGTGAATGCAAGTTTTATTGCGTCATCCGGTGCTTGACTGAACAACACGTTTGAGCTCAACGTTGATTAGGATACAGGGCAGGAAGGCCTTTCGTGCGGACGTTTGGGATGAATTCGTCTGTGCGAGTGGATCTAAGCATGCTGCTTCCCTTTTCTAAGTTCTTTTTTTTTGAAAGTTGGTAGCTTTTCTTCGAGACCAACAGCGCAGAAACGAGACGAATAAAAAAGAGGCGCTAACACATTAGAGCTAAAACAGCGCTTCTTTTGTTCTGTTAGTTTACTTTTTTTGTGTGGCGTTTCTATGATTTAAGCCGGTGACTTTTTTGAGTAATTACCTTCTCTGCTCGTTATTATAATCTGTCTTTTCTGTTTCCCTTTTTATAACATCATCATAATAATTTTCGTTATTTTAAGATGAAGTTTGTCAACAAAACCTGCATGTCACATCAGTAAGTGCAATCTATCTATCTATCTATCTATCTATCTATCTATCTATCTATCTATCTATCTATCTATCTATCTATCTATCTATCTATCTATCTATCTATCTATCTATCTATCTATCTATCTATCTATCTATCTATCTATCTATCTATCTATCTATCTATCTATCTATCTATCTATCTATCTATCTATCTATCTATCTATCTATTATCGCCCATCCAGGCGTGCATGCAGTCACGGGGGTGGGTCCCAGGAAGGGGACATTTCAACGATTCAAGGTGGGAGAGAAAAGCAAATTCAGGCAAACAACTTCATATTCCTGTATTCTCCGTTGGTTGTGGTTTCTGCAGTGTCAGTTACATGTTCATGACGAAGTCCTGATGGCTACCCGGATGAAAGATATCCTCTCCCAGACCACCTGCTCGCTGGACGCAGTTGTCATTAGGTAGTACCCTACTTCTTTCCTTCTCTACCGTACATGTACGCGCGAATGCGCGATGCGCTTCTGTAAAGATACACATACAAACGCAACCATAAGAGTCGAAGCGTACTTCTTGTTCTCAGTTTTCCAACTCACGCACATAGAAACGCGCTGCAACCATGGCTGTCGAGATCAAGGCCTTTACAGTTATTTGGTCTAGATGACCCAAGCGTGGAGGCGTCCCCTTCGATAAAAAACCACTGGCAAACGATCCCCGGTCTCATAGGCGGCGACTCTCTCTAACACATTCACACGCTACTGCCCTACGCATACTCACTGATAGCCGCTCTGGTGCACAATTACTCATATTTTTCTGTGTACTTAAGCAGCTGTTGATATCTGCTGGAGGCACCTACGTGACACGTGAAACAACAATGTCTTCATATTATTGCCCACAGCCTGAGCGCTGCCACGCTCCGTCCGGTATCACGGTATACAATGGACATTGTCGGAGTGCCCTTGTTTGCATCGAATACACAGAGCACCATCTTAAACGGCCTGTTCAGAGAGCTTTGACAGTTGTAATTTTCGTGTGTACTCCACTTTGCGTACACGGTTTCTTGTTCTTTGGGGTACCATTGTGAGCTAATCCGAACGAGGAAGGACACATATCAAAAGTCAGCGCTAACCTCAATGTGTGAGTGATCGTTATCCGCTAACCCGTACGAGCCAATGTTATGCCTATACTAAACGAGTTCACGGCAGTCGGGCTCAAACAGGGTTTTAAAGTGAGAGGCCTCGATTTGTCAAGATTGACAGCGGCTGTTATTGATGTGCTTCAAAGTGCCGGGGCGTACGCGTATTTTGGAGCAGAAAATTCACGCAGTAGTGAGAACGTATTCTGTACTGCATTGTATTACGTTCCTAATGGGCGTACATTTGTGTTCCGGACTATGCACGGGGATGGTATATTTTATGCACTTCCGTGCAGATAAACAAAATAGAAGAAGAGAAAATTGCGATTGAAGCTCATGCGTCACTGAAAGCGAGGTTTGTATACACATAGTTATTGAAATAGATAACTAAAAGCAACGTTTCTGCATTACCGCGCCACATGCAAAAGAAATGAGGTGCGCCTTACTTTGAGTCTCAGTTGAATCGAATTGAGGTCATTGGAATAAACATGACTACTTCCTTCATAATTCGATAGTTCCACTCGCTTTCAGAAGGAGAAGAAAGAAAGGGGAGGGGGGCGTTTTCACGAATTTTACAACATGCTCGGCATAAAAGTGTGGCAGCTCGGAGAATGCGCCCATTTGTGTAGTTGAAGGCCGCTGTCACTTTTTAAGGTACCCCACGCAAGCCATCAAATTTATCCAACTCAATTTTGTGTACCTACGGAAAGTCGCATTCGCAACGGTTGCCGGAATCTTATCGCATATGTTGGTCAGCTGTCTTTCACTCATTGCTGACACTTCGGGCAAGTCACCATTTAAGCCTCCTCACCACACTTCGATTGAGAGACAACCTGCTTTACTTATTTTTTCTTTTTCTTGCACCCATTAGGAACGCACCCTGCGGCATCTTTAGCGACTTTCGGGGGTCGATGAAACTATTAATGCTTGTGAAGAAGCGTGGGCAGCGATTGCCATGTTTTGCAGCAGAACCATCGAGGTGCAGCGAAGAATGCTGCAATAGTATACTCGAAGGCGTATATTTAAAAAAGCCAGAAATATAATGTTCACCATCATGCGAGAAAATTTATACATTTTGGGAAGTTTCAAATCTTGGGGTTGAATTTAAGATAACAATTGCTCTTGAATCAGACAAGTCAGCTATGCGTAGGCCTGCAAGGTGCAAGAAATTTCTTTAAAGGAAACATTTCTCAACCATCTGTTCGTAGCACAAAGACACAAATAAAAAAAAGAGAATGCAATTGCAGCATGCGACAAACCTTTGTAACTCCACTCGAACTGGAAAGATTCTTAAAATTTTTGTAGCGTTAAATTTGTAAGAAAATGAGTTATTCTGGTGAATTCTTTTCATGGTTACTTGAAAAAGTGTTTCAGGACCCTTTTAACGCATTTTGTTCGACAGTTGTCGCGACGAAAACGAGCCCATTCGCGATATCTAGGCGCATTTGGGAGGCCTCAAACTACATCGAAAAAGGCCGGGATAGTGCAGCCATCACCGCTAAAAACACACAGGCACTTTCAAACAGCTCTAAAAATAGACATCATGCCCATCTAGCGGAAAACATATCATGCCTTTTCAGTAGTGTTGATGAAGGAAACAGCAAATGCTAGATAATGTGCTGCCATCTGTGAGGCATTGTGAGACTCATCATGGCCGCCGAGATGGTGAGCACACAGCGCAAATCTTGGATGCCATGTGACTCTTGCTTTAGATCAAAAACCTGATGTACTATTCGCGCGCACGCACTGGTACAATCTACTGTGTGCGTGTGCGTGTGCGTGTGCGTGCGTGTGTGTGCGTGTGTGTTTGTGTGTGTTGTAACAAGACATAGTAATTAGTATGCATTTAGTGGTTGAAGTGTGCACTAGGGGGCTGATTTTACTATCGCGTTCAACTCTTGAAGATGAAGATTAAGGGTCGCCCAAATTTTCAGCCACTTTTTATACAATAGCATTCGTTTAGTTAGCTTAATTTGGTTTCCTGGTACTGTACGAGTATGCTCAGTAAGTAAATTAGAAATAAATAGGTGGGCAAATAACTTATTCGGCAATTTACTGCACTATGAAATAGCGGTTAGCCTAAATTGTAATCTGGCACATAGGTTCAAGAATAATTACGCGCCGAAGATCCGAGACATTGCTTTTGATCTGAGAGAGAGTCAATTTTTTTCTGAGGGATTTGAAAGATGTGCATCTCTGGTATGTTTGGCGGTCAATGACTGTTAAGTGACGTAGTTACGTAGAGGTAAAGTGAGGAGGTCCGGTATTAGTTTGATACATTGTGAAATTCGCACATTCTTGTGCGAAAAGTAATAGCTGAAGTAGTTGTCTGCTCTGCTTCCAGGGACACTCGTAATTTTGCCTGCTTATGAAACAACGCAACACTTGATCAATGGCAAGATAAATGGCGATACTTCATAAACTGTATGGCAGTGCCACCAGAAAAGGCCGAGGAGTGAGAACGCTTCTGACATCGACGCGTCCAGCGAGCCGTAATATCTTCTCGGTGGTTCACAGATAATTACACGGTGCTATCAGACGTCAATCGGCGTTTAAACGAAATTATCCTGTTATGATAAACACACGTAGTCCCTATCGCCAACGTCAACTTTGACACCCGCTTTCCTACTTTATGTACAGCCTGTAATTCCGTGTGTCCGAAGAACAGACAACGAATTAACCTCAGAATTGGAGGAATAGACATTCTCATCAACATTGTTGTATTAATGACAGGCAAAAAGGTCACCTTGATGTCGAGGGGGCGTCAAAATATTATGCTTGAGTACGACCAATCAATGAAGATTTGCGCGTTTCATTTTTTTAAACGCATCTCTTTGTGCCTAATGCCCTATTGTGCAAGCCTCTCGGAAATAGGCATCTTTGTCACGCATATTATGCGGTAACAGCCATCAATGTCTTTTTTTTTCGATGAGGCGCAGTATAATGCGTAACAAGTGATCTTTCACTGCATCTGCTCCTGTTTTGCGAATCGTGAGGGCGCCGACAACTTCAGAACGTGCTTAGATTAGACAGAACACTATCTGAACAATCATTAAAGCAAGGAAGTCGCGTTTAGTGCAGTTTACTTTGTTTGGTTGCTTTGTCGTTACAATTATGGACTGAATAGTGACTTTATCGTAAAGGCATTTTTTTTGCTGGCTAGCAGACTTCTATGACAATTTTTTGCCAAAACTAATTGATGAAGAAGAAAGAAACTTTAAAAAATTGTTATTTACAACCCGGGTAAACTATGAATGTATAAATATCCTATTAGTGGACAACGTTTTGTGATTAGAGACTTAAGTGGCGCTTTATCTTTTTGGTTACAATAATTTATCACCTTTTTGTCCACCATAACTATCTTAAGTGCTGAATGACCGTCCCCTTCCACACTAAGTGGCATAATACGAGTTTACAAAAGTTTTCAGCGCGAAGTGTTCATCTTCGTGGGCGAGGTGACTTCACTAATATCATATCCTAATATGAGACGACGACTCCAACTAATATGACTAATATATTAATCACTAATGTGAGACAACGACTCACTGCCATTTTTCGAGATAGTTCAACAGAACTGTTCTGTCGCTAATGAGCAGCTTTGTGAAGTTTTCTTTGGTCAGCCTTGTCTATAAAGTCACCCTTTAGCAGCAATGTTAGCAAACATGATTTCATAGCATGTAAAGCATAAAGTTTCTGCTGTATATTCACACA
Source organism: Rhipicephalus microplus (assembly GCF_043290135.1). Taxonomy (NCBI): domain Eukaryota; kingdom Metazoa; phylum Arthropoda; class Arachnida; order Ixodida; family Ixodidae; genus Rhipicephalus; species Rhipicephalus microplus. Next base: position 192,854,205 of record NC_134700.1, read on the forward strand.
TCGTTGAGTTAACAATCTTGAATACGCCACTTTCTGGCCCGGTGTTGACACTCATCACGCAAACCGGGTCGTGTTCATGACGGGGCATTGTGGCGTATAAAAAAATCGCTGAAGTTCACCACTTCGCGAGAAATGTAACCCCGAATTATCGTAATATTTCACCATAAAGTGTCCTCTCGCCCTGCTTTCCGGGCTAATGCGGACAGGCTCCCAAGACGTTCCTTGAAATGCCAATTGTTAAGGTTTATTGAAGCCACAGAGGAAAGTGTTGTATTGCTTGTCGTGGCGGGAGCTCAGGTACAGGAGATGATCTACTGCTTCTTCACTTGGTGAAGGCTACCCGGACCTATAGCGGACAGAGCAGTCTAGCGTGACTTTCGTTGGATAATTGCTAGTTATTCATGCTGTTATAAAAGATCGAGGCTCTTAAGCCACGACTAGAATTTGTACCTGAATGCGACAGACAGGAGTGCCCGACTGTAGATGCACTGTACCATTCTTGTGAACGCTCTACAGATGAATGCACCGGCCTTTTCTTTATTGTGTCACTGCTTTTGTTGTAAAAATTGGTCTTGAGCTATCTCGCAGCTCTTTATGTTGTGATTATTATCTACAGTACCATACACCAAAGCAATAAGTTATAATGAACATTGGTTTTCGTTTACTCCCTGAATCGCTGCGTCCACAGAGCGACTTCAGACAAACAATATGTAAAGTATATGATATAGCATAAACGCGCTCTTTTTCACGGCTGGAGAAAATAAATAATTACAAAACACGACTTCCGAAATATGAAGAGCCTTCGTTCCGAAATATGAGGACAGCCACAAAACGTAACGGATACGTGTCTATGCTTCCAATTGACAGTTGCCTAAGTGTGACGAGTGACACATCAAATTAGCGAAAAAAAAACAAACAAATAGTTTTATGTCTTAACAACCCTATAGTTCTTGTCAAGTTTGCTGAGGTGCATTCCCCACCACTGTACAGGGAAGCAAACCACTTCTTTAAGGTTAACCTCCCTGTCTCTTCTATTTATTTATTTCACTGTCTGAGCTCAATTCAGGGACTGTAAAAGTAGCAAACGAAATGCATTACGCGATGAAGGTACCCACGTCTATAGGTTCACTCGCAATTGGACGCCTGCCTGCCTTTACGCACACCCTCTTTCTCTCCTTCTCACTCTCGCAGACTAGCCCGGAGCAGTGCTTGAACTTGCTGTGGAACAAGCTGGTGAGTAATACATATTCAGACGCTAATCGGCACTGACAATGCCGCCTTCTCCTTAATACATCAATGACATGCTCGATTCGCGTGACGGAAATCGCCGTCGCAGCGCTGTTTTCCTGAGCACGTCAGCGAATTGTCTGCGGCGTTCACGAAGGCCTCTGTCAATTACCCAGCAAAGCTCGCAAGCGACGGCGCTAAATATGCAATTCTCGAGCCCTACATTACGATGAGGTCTCTGTTGTCCTTTTAACGCCCAGACGCGAGGGTTGAGCAAAAACAAAATAAATAAAATAAATAGCCATACAGGTATATATGGGCGTACTGCGCACTTGCATTGTGAAAAAACTATGCTCAGTGCCGAGCGTGTGAACGCGAAGGTGACGTTGCGAAAGTTCACACTCTTGGTTCAGGTTGTTTGCTTGCTTGCTTGCTTGCTTGCTTCCTTGCCGCCCAACGGTTACGAATGCTTAGAGATTACAAAAAGGAAAGCAAGGCCATCAGCTTCTGCAAGAGAGCAGGCGAACGGGTGGTTCAGTGGCGCCCCTAGCAGCACGAAATTCACTTCTCGAACGTTGCTCCCATCAATTACTGTAGCACGCGCTCCTCCCTGCATAGCCTCCTGTAGCTCGTGCATGTCGAAAAAGATATGCCGGGTTCTTTAGAACAACGTAGGCGTATACCGCTTTGCGACTTTCGTGGCACTGACAAATTGCCTCCCCGCCACTGAAATCTCTAAAGGGGTGAAGGGAGACTAGAGTGGCAAAAGGGGAGTGCCTGGAGTGACCGCCTACCTTATCACTAGTCCGAAACCATGCGTTTCGGTTTCCTCCCAGCTGTCTGCTCGCCTTTTATTTCCTCGCTTGCAAGACAGAACGCTGCAGTTATCTTGAATGAGGCACAAGAGAAAGGAAAAAAATAAGGACTTCATTTTGTTTCCTTGCGCCTCCTTTATCCTCGCCCACCACCCACCTATCACATTGAGGATCCATGCTTGCTTCAAGGCTCGTAGCGTTTGTGAAACAGCAGAATGGGTGCGTGAAACCGAGAAGTGCGTGTGTAAGGCACAGACGGTGCACAGTTTCATGTCTGAAAATGAGCCTCATAAATATGCCAGCATTCGGCATACCGCGGCGATTAGGAGCAGTAGGGTGTGCACACAACGGATGATAGCGTCCAGTGTGCAGTCCACGTCTAACACCATGCATGGGCGACTCGTCGAACAGTGGGGTTAAGTGCATCGTATAAAACGTGTGTGACGACTTGATTCCGGAGCACGTGGTCTTCTCTTATGCTCGAATGGACGCCCCTGACTCGGTATGAATACCTAAACGGTGCATGGTATCCACGATGTAGTCTAACGGTACCTGTTTATGATCGAGGCTATGCATGACACATCTCAAGACACTTGGTGAATGAAGGAACTTCACCCAACGATAGACATAATTGGAGAGCTAGGTATACGTCACGTCTCGAGCCCGAGCAGTGAGTGTACGTTACAGGTAGAATGGTTGTGACGCAGCACGAATGTCTAAACGAACGTACGCGAAGGCTTGTAGCTTCGTGAACGGGCTAGTGCGTCTGTGTTCTAGACAATCAAGTAAATGAACATTCTTGCGTCATCCCACTGAAAAGGCCGCATAACAGAGCGAGCACTGCTGAAGTTCTTGTTTTCTTGAGACAGCACCACATTGGCAATGTATAGAGCAGAGGTTAAGCAAAAGCTATTCAGAAAAAAAAACATGATTATACAAAAAATTCGGGCGTGGTTCAGAGGGAGATCGGGCTCCAACGCTGCTCTGTGGTATGTCATTATCACACTAAAGACAGAAAAATACAAATACACAGCCACAAGCACGTGGCCTAGCTGTAACACAAAGCCTAATAGGGTTGCGTACAGAAAATTGATTGCAGCGGAAACGCTTACAGAGTGTCCTATGGTGTAATACGCTTTTGCACTATGCATAAAATGATTTAAAACACCTTGCACGCCCCATTTGGCCCCGCATGAAACGAATTAAACTTTGTGAGTGATTCTGTGAGAAGTTATGTGGTTCGCGCAAAAATAATACCCAGGATTAAGATCTGAATACCTCAGTAATTAGCCTCCACTGAATAACCATAGGCTAGCAAGTATGGCTATTGCATATAATTGAATATTCAATGCGCAGAGCGGGAGGTATAATTAACAATGTTTTACTTTTTTAACAGCAGTTTTTTATAAGATGATCACTTTAGCTAGACATTTCCTATTTACGCAAGCATTGGCTTTTTATCTTTCACGAAAATATGCTAGCGTAAGCTGCATTTGTAAATGCGAACAGAAATGGACGCCTGAAATGTACACCACTGGCGCTTATAGTGTATATTTTGATATTCATCTCGGCTGGTAATCAAAAAAAAATCTCATGCTAAAGCTTTTTGTAAAAACATGATTTAGCCAACCATAGTGCTGAACATATCATAGAGAAGCTGGCTGAGCAATGGGACAACACACTCTTCAAAGAGAAGTCGCCTAGATTTCGCCCCTCGTCTTCTATGTCTGCTGCTTCATGACCACATTTTTATTTCTGTTCATTTCGAGCTTCTCTTTGTTTAAACATTAAGTTAAGCGTATTTCAGTTTTGATAACTAAAATTTGACTATGGAATGTTTTGTACCGTAATCTACCTTTTTCCCGTTGAATCCGTGCCGCTAACTATTATATCGAAATAGTGTTCACTGAAACAACAACGCAGTTTCGCGTTAACCATCACTAGCTCACTCATTCAACGAGCCGAAGTAAACGAAGCTTACGGTCACTGAGCCTTCGTTTGTCCCACTGGAGTCCGAAGTCTATGCAAAAGTGGCGTGACACAGACACTCGGTCGACTCCCATTGTTAACTGAAATGCACTTCGCCAACCTCACCAGAGCCGTGGCGACTCTGACCGCTTCAGCTGCGGACGGCGTCCGGTTATCGAGCCTAGATCAACTCCCACAAAGGGACTCACTGGCGGGAACTGGTGCGGCCTCGAAGCAAGTGTGTGCGTCTCCGCATTGCTCAATGTTCGAGTTTATTCTCGCGCGCTCGCCTTTTGTGAAGAAAAGGAGGCTACGCACAAATGAGCTGACGCAGTTGGATGCACGAACGCACGTGGCACGTGTGCAGACGTCACCAAACACTTCCAGGCGAGAGTAACCAAACACTGCGCCCGGAGAGCTCCGAACTTTCGTGAATGCTGCACTTCGGTGGAGTTGTTTTCAAGCTTCAGCCTCGCTTGTTCGCTGATGAATGCTGCAGCTTTTTTTTTTCATTTTGCCGAAAGGGGGACGTTGGAGAGAATGGCTGGTTCTTAGATGAATTACTAATTATGAAAATCAAAATCAATAAAAATACCGCAGGTCTGATGCATCCGGTTGGCAATCGATGTTATGCGAAGCATGCAGAGGCAAGGTGACTGTGTTATATCTTTTGTTGTTGAGCGACACGCTATGAAATTGCACTAAATAAATGTACAATTGTTGTACTCACAGACATATATTAAATTATCGCATGTTTACTGTGGCGTAAAAACGCCAACAGCAACACGGGTGTTAGCAACAGCAGACGTGGTACGCTGATATGTAGCGATGGCGGCCCTGGACACGGCTAGATCAAAGAGCTTAATTGGGTGGCGCTTCACAACAATTTTCGTTAACCCCACGTGATGGATGTATGATAGAAGTACCTATGTACTGCCTATAAGATTAGGTAACCAGCACTACAACTCCAATTAGCGTTTCACGAACTTTACAGTCTGCTTATAAAGAAGTTCTGTGACCTAACGGTGCTCTGTGGTAGAATGTTTGATTGCCACGCAAATTGCACGGGCTCGATTCCGGCTGGGACCACGACATTTATTCAACCTGTTGAGTGGGTCAACGCTGTCCATGCCAGTTTTGGGGGGCAAAGCTCTTTAGGGCCGCCCACCTGGCGTCCATTACACCCCACACAATTCAAATCGGAACTCAACACCTGTGCAACAAAAAATGAACACATTAGTGTAAACAACTGTCTTTATGTGTAATCAACGAGCATGTGTAATCACATGCTAACTGTCTTTGTGTGTAATCAACGAGCATAATACATCATCACCTACGCCATCCTTTTGTCCATCTATGCAACTGCTCGTCCGTCGATCCGTCCGCCCGTCTATCCATCCGTCCATTCATCTGTCCGTTCACACACCTACCTGATCGTTCGTTCATCCTACCATCCGTCCGTATGTTCGTCCAACCGTCTGTGCATTAGTGCATATGTCCACCTGTCCGTTCGTCCGTGCATGTATCCACCTGTTAATCCGTCCATCTGTCTGTCCTTTACACTGGTCGGTGATTTTAACGTACTCATCATGGGTCTTATAGCTTCACCCACTCGTCGTCATTCACTTCGTGGAGAGGCACTGATTCTTCTTAACGCTCTTGATTTTAAAAATACCGATGTCTGTTCGTGCCGTTTTTGGTTGATATAGACTGTCAATTACTTTCAATGCATCACGCCTAACTGCAGTTGATCTTAACCCGACATGATGACTTTATCGTGGAGTACATATATAACGTTCATAAACGTGGATAGCCATCACTGCATTCCCAATGGATGCTTGAGGAACATTACGACCTATTTGAAACGTAGTTGCGAGACCTGGCCTGCCTTTGTGGTAGAATGCCTGGTAGCCACGCAGAATGCTCGGGTTAGAGTTCTGCTGGGACCCTGGCATTTTCCTTTACATTCGCCGGGTAAACGCACCCGATTTCAGCTGTTTCTTAACGATAACTTGTTAAAATTACCTATGTGCGTTCTCGTTTTTAATGGGTAGATATGAAGTGTCAGTCACGTGTGGCATATACCAGCATACCAGTGGCACATACCCGCCTGCGGTTATGTGCCAGTGTCTAGCGGAAGGTGCTTGATCATCTACGAGACAGGATTGTGACAATATTCAGGCCATGACTCGTAACTAGCGAGTCATATTCGTTATAGATAGATAGATAGATAGATAGATAGATAGATAGATAGATAGATAGATAGATAGATAGATAGATAGATAGATAGATAGATAGATAGATAGATAGATAGATAGATAGATAGATAGATAGATAGATAGATACGTGATTAAACGCCAAAAGAGCTCACAGCAAGCAAAAAAAAATGCTTTGCATTTAAAACAAACACGTCACTATGTTAAATATTTATGGTCAGTGCCCGTGTGTCAAGGGACCAATGTCGTTTGCATCTTAGCCTCGAGGGGCTTCAATAGGGAAATCGTATTATTGAAGTGTCGTTTTTTAGTGTGGTATTTTCTCCACTTTTTTGTAGAGTATAGTTAAGTATATTAAGCATTTACAAACCACAATTCGGGTTCGCGAAGCGGTTATTCAATAGTACGAAATAAATATACTATGTTTATAATTTATCAAGCGCCAAATGGCGACGCAAAGCCTTTGTGAAAACAAGAAGAGCAGGAATTGCATTGAAAGTTCATGCATGTAAAAGTGGCAGACATGTTAATTCATTTGATTATTTATTACCACTTGTATTCCTAAGAGCTGTACACGTCGCTTCACACGAATCGTCGAAAAGTGAAAGCATACTCATAGCGGCCCGTACCGAGTGGCCTGCTGATACCGGGAACAAATACACAAAGCTCACGTACCTCGAGGCGCCGTTGGACATGATGCGCATCTACTTTATCGCTTGATTCATTCGCGCAAGCTGAATAAAAAAAATATATATACCTGAATCAGGAATCGGTATGACACCAAAAGGAAACAATGTCTTCATAGTAACAGTTGTATTTACTCTAAATTTATATGTGAGTGCTTGTCCGCCTCAGTGAAACTTGGCTGCTGACCTGCACGCCGCGGGTCATGTCCAGGCCGTGGAGGTCGCATTTCGGTGAAGGGCCATGCTCTGTGCGGTGTCAGTGCACGTTCAATAACACCAGATGGCCAAAATTTCGTAGTCCTTCCTCCATTACAATGTCTTTCGTGATCACAATATGGAAAAAGTAGTTAATCTACTCCTACACACAACATATGGGGAATAATGCTCAATACGAACATTGGCAAGCACTCGATAAACTGGTACTCCATATGCACTCATTTGAAGCGTCATCACTTGAACAGAGAAATGGCTAGGCGTACGCCCGCCGGGAGCAGGGCAACCTATTTCGCAGCTCTACAGCTTGAGCCGGGGACACGGGAAGGCATTCCAATTGGCGCCGGTGTGCCTCTCGCTGGGAAAGAGTACTTATAGCGTTATCGCTGAACGCGCACAGGCTTTTAAATTTCCACTGACGCCACTCTCCCGGAGAAGGTGTAACATATAAGGCGCCTTTGTAATTATTCGAGTGTGCGTGTCGGTAATGCACCATATTGAGCGCTTTTTACCTACCACCACAAATCGAGAGATCGTCGCTTCGACTATCGTGTTCTCCACATGAACGACACCTTTTCTTCTGTTTTTTCTGTGTCATCAGCTCTTTAACCTCGTAGCCATTACGAAAATGATGTCAGTTAAGTTTTAGAGAGTGCTGACATTAAACACGGTTGTGTTAAAATTACTTGGCATTCTAGATGCAAAAACGATGCTGTTATTGTGGAGCACACCGTGAAGTAGCGGGCTATAAGGAAGCCGTTTAATAAGCAGTTTCCGGTCACCACTTGTTGCTTTGTCACGCGACACACACGTGCCCTTTTTTTGGAGCTTTATTGTCAACCATCATTCGCAGCTACGCCATCCAGTCCACCGAGCTAGACAGACCGAAGGACGCGAAAGAAGAGGAGAACGTAAAAAAGCTTTTCACCTTGGAGGAAAGGAAACCCATAGTGACTGGGTTCAGAGGGCACACCTCGTTAGCGGCTCTACTTCGTCTTGTCCTTTCTGCTTGACTAAAAGTCAGCAGTGCCCGAAACGAGAGGAGGTCGAACAAGTAGGCGCCGCTGTCTGTCATCGCTCAGCGCGCGCCATTCATTCACTTTCTTCCGTGACCCTGGCTGAACCAAAATGCCCTTGTTCGCCTTTCGCGGGCTGTGGCCGCATGCGGACTGGAAGCGTAAATACACGGGTGCTGTCTCCAGCTCGCGCGCCCGTTTTGTAGCGTCTATTCCAAAGCGTTTTTTTTTTCGCTGCGCGTCAGTCCTTTTGGAAACCTCGCGAGAGTAAAAGCGTGTCTTCCCCCGCATTTTGCACTACAATAGGAGCTGGCTGTAATTGCGGTTGCTCAGCTTTCTTTGTATTTGTATCACCATAGATGTTTGTTTGTCTGTTTGTTTGTTTTGCCCTCCGGGTGACAAGGGGGAAGGGGGTGGTTGGCGGCTAACACGGCCGGACCACATCCAAGCGCCGAGGAGTCGCGACCCAGATCCCGTTGCGTAACAGCTCGGACGACGTGGGTCGAGAGAAACCACGCACAAGCGCGCGCTAAAGTGCGGGAAAGGGCGAAGCCCAAAAGTGCCATGGGAACGGTCGGTCGAGAGAGCGTGTGTGGTTGGCATTGCGGCCGCAGCGTCCGTTTTTCCGCTGGGCTGACGGTGTAAGGTGGTTTCTGTGGCTACCGTTAAACACAGGCGTAGTTTTTCGTGTTTCTTTTCTTTTGCTTCATTTTCGGGACAGATCTCGAGGTTTCGTGCGACGAGTGGGCTGACTCGAAATGACGCATTCGGCCTCTGGCGTGGCCTGCTGGTCGTTTTGTTTTGGACGTGTCCTTTGGTTGCGGTAATTATGAAGAACGTTATTTAGCACGTCGACACCTTGTGCGTCGAATTCTTTCAGTGACAGCGATTTCCGATGCCCTAGAGTGCTGCAGTCAGGGTCTCGAATGCGAGATAGCAGCTAGGCCAATTTGTGGTTCAGCAATCGGGAATAGCGACACTCAACAAAAAGCGACGAGGACAACGTTTCGGCGATAGAACGTGAATGTGTTTTGTGAACTCAAAGAAAGAGCCAATGCTGAAACTGTTTATGTGCTGCTCTATATGGGACAAAGTGAAGGCCTGTATGGATGTGCACTATGCATCTTGCTGAAAAACACGTTTAAATTCACTTCAGCAGTTACCAAAAATCTTACAAGCTAGTGAGTGAAGGTCTGCACTTGTGGTGGGGTGACGTGACGCCATCCTATGAAAGTTTGATCACCTCGAAGCCCCTGGAAAGAAAAGGAGCAGAGTCGAATAACGAAGCAAGAACGAACGGGAAGACACATTGCCCCTTTCAGCAAGAAATATGTATCGTAGAGCGTATCAAATGAATGGAGACTTTCGTAAGGGTGATTATTACAGTGAGAAAAGTAGGGACCAATTCTAAAAGTAAGTGTGCCTTGCAATATTTAATTTACGGATAAACGAAGAAATTGTTCGTTTGTAAAAGAAAGCGAGGGATAGAGGTCTTTTTTTATTATGCTAGGCGACTTATTCATTCCATCAACCTGCGGGTTCCTATTATTAAGAGAAGAAAGGAAAATTGACAGAGCGAATGTAACAATTGGCAGCCATCATGTCATTTTAGACAGTGCTGGTGACCTTTGTTTGCCTCAGTTGAGATATCGTGGGCACTATAACAATTGGTGCGCGTGAACATGTATTGCATTTCATTGGTACATTTGGGAAACGTATTTTTTCCTGTATTAGATGCTGTTAGAAGAATAATTGAACGGTATAGGTTGAAGACGCAATGGCCTGGCTCTGTAGGTATGAAAGCCTAATTCACCAGCGCGATAAAGCCAAGTGATATATATATAGCTTTTGAAGTACCCCAAGTACAGAAAGCTTACTTATAGTTCAAAAAGGTTTTGCAAAAAGCACTTTGTAGCAGGGCCTCAAACATGCGGTTCGCGGACATTACGCTTGCAAGCCACGGCTTCATATGGTATAAAAGTTTTGTGCCCTTCCTAACTGACACTCGCATTTTTACTCGTTTATTAAAACTAATAATGCTTTCGTACGGTAAGTTATAGTTATGGCACTAGTGTCAAGCCTTTTTTTTTTCATGAAGCACCCCATGTAGTCAGCATGGGTTCAAATATGACCGCGGTACATAAAAAAATCTATATTTCACAACTGATTGATGATTAATATGTGGGGTTTAACGTCCCAAAACCACTATATGATTATGAGAGACGCTGTAGTGGAGGACTCCGGAAATTTATACCACCTGGGGTTCTTTAACGTGCACCCAAATCTGAGCACACGGGCCTACAACATTTCCGCCTCCATCAGAAATGCAGCCGCCGCGGCCGGGATTTGAACCCGTGCCCTGCGGGTCAGCAGCCGAGTACCTTAGCCACTAGACCACCGCGGCGGGGCTATATTTCACAACTGGCACCCATATTTTATTCAGCCTGGAGATCAGTATCAATGTGTTTGCGCAATCTGAATGAAATGCCCTTCAGAAATGATCTATGTGTAACATAGATGAACCGTGGTCTTTCTAAGGGCGTGGAGTGTTCACTCCCCCTCTCCTCTCACTTTGGCGTTCTTGTAACCGGGCCCTGCAGGTCTAACTTTTGTACAGTGGCCCACTAGCTAAAGTCTGCATGAAATCCCTTTTTTAGAGAGTGTCGTCGGGAGCGATGAAAGAAATGATGAAAAATTTGGAAATGCACCCCGGTGATGTTTTGTGTCAGCCGGTAAACCATGACATAACAATCGATTGATGATTGGAGTTGAACGATTGGCTCTTAAGGCATGAGAAAACTTAGCCAAGACATTCTGATAGGCAGACTCGGGACATAAGCAATGGCACCGACGGATGGATGTATGAAAAGATGGATGGAATAATACTCTCGTGCATATGTCAGATGCATTAGGTGCCGGCGCGCGAAGCACCCACGTAGGACAGTTCGTTCCGTGGAGATACATCTCAAGGCGAAATCTGCATCCGCCGGAACGGTATATACTTCCGGCAGGAAGCGATCGCCGCTTTGGTGATTGACGTGAAACCTGACGCAGTGTCACAAGCACGACTTGATTTGAAAAGGTCGTCGCAGGTCGCCGACGAACGAGATAGAACGGTCGTGTGACACGAAGACCTACTGGAACCGTACCACAGTGAGCCGTTTGTTTGAATCGGAATGCGTAGGAGTCGACGAATGGTGTTACCACATCGGTGGCTCAGATCGTTTTTTCCGCTCGAACGCTGTCAAATTTCACGTTTAACACGAGAAGTGCGAGAGCTTGCAGTCTGAGTTGTTGGTTCACAGATGGTTCAAGTTTGAATCCGCAAGCCTTTTTTTTTCAGTAATGTCCTTTGTCATTGTTGTTCATGTAAACACCTTAGGCTGTCTAAGCCCACGCTCCTGTGGCAATGTAGGTCTCTTCGTGTGTGCATATGGGTTAGTAGACTGCAATCGTGAAGAAAAGTATGAAAAGCGGACCACACCCATTCGTTTAACGAGGTCCTCGTCGTCCACCATGTGCGCGGCGGTAACAATTTCATTCAACTCGCCGTTGTTTCTGAAGCGATGCAGTCGGCCGGATGGAAAACGAACTTTGACGGGTCCAGACGAGGGTGCACGTTTTCTCCGGGACGTCCCGCTCGAGATTCACTTTGTCTTTCGAAGCGGAGACGAGCGTCGCCCGTTTGTCCTGTGGAACGGGCGCCGCTTGTTGCACCTCATTGTCAGCAGTGGCAGCCGCGTCCTTTGTTATGCGGCGAAACGCAATCGTCCCCATCTCGCTTCCCGGGTTGTGTTGGGACCGGTCCTCTTATTTGTCGCGCACTCAAGCGCCCATGTATGAGTGCGCTGAGACAGCTCTTAGAGAAGGGCTCTCCGCGACAACAGAAGAGTGATGATGATTCCTGAAAAAATGTTCTATATACTGATGGTACATACAAATATATGTTGTGGCCGTGGTGACACGGGCGTATATTAGTCGCGTTCGCAAATCACTTGAGCCGCTTTTGTGTTGTCCTAATGCAGATCATGCTCCTTTCGCTTGCTGAAAGTTGAGTGCCTCCACAGTTGAAAATGGCGCTCGGTTGCAAGGAGTGAGAAAGCAGGCAGCAACCATCTAAAACGCTCTCATCAATCGGCTTGGCAGCGGAATCGGCGCAGTGTTCTTTCTGTCTTCATCCGTTCACATGTGGTTGTCGTGTGCCGCCACACCAACAATTCTATTTGTGCTAGATATTTAGGGACAAGCAAAGGCAGTTTGCTCACATATTAAGAAGAATGCGCAGTGTAGCCACCTAATGGTTAACGGTCATTGTAGAGCCAGCTGCTTATGCGTTACAGACATCAATGCTATAAATTTACTTCAACGGAATCCGGACCATGTGAATGCAGCCGAATAATGAGACAAGCTGCTGTCAAACGCTCAGTGGCTGCTGTTCTACCAAACTCAACTGATTATGGATGCATAAACTTGACCTGCGTTTCTCGCTAGTCCTTTACGTTAATTGGGCTTTTGTAATATTCGTTTTTTTGTTTTGTTCACATAATTGAGTCATTGAAGAGTTGAAGTCCGCAGCGAAGCACAGAGGGTGTTTCAGTTTACAAAAAAAAAATTGCGCCATTGTATTTGCATTGAGTTTAAATCGTGTTTTATGCTCCATGGAGCAGTATCTTTCGCAATCCTTGCGCTGCTTGGTATACCCTTCTACAGTTCTTACATTGTTTTACATCTGGTGCTCAGGTATCAGCCGATTCCCCCAATGCCTAAAGCTCTTCTTAACCGCTCCTTTTCATTTAAAAAATACATTGCTTCTGCAGCCTCATTTGCTTGTTTGTGTTGTTTTCTCGTCGTTCTGAAATTGCGCAGTTATGACGAGTAAGTAGAGTACAGGGGGCTTCTGATTATCGATAATTCCGCTTGCACGAAGTGTTTCGAAAAACGCACGTGAGAGTACCAGTCCACACGCTTCATTGTTTTTTTTTATTTATGATTCAGTGGAGGAAAAAAACACGTAATAAATACTCGCGGGAGTGGAGAAAACTGAGGGCGCGGCTGGGCCACCATACCGCTTACTCGCTTGCACGCTGAACGCCGCAAACAAGATAAACGCATGCACCCCCCACCCAACGAGCGGATCAGACGATGCATGGTGCACTCTCGTAGCCAGCAGCAGCAATACAAGCAACGCACATACACTCCCGGACCGAAGCCGTGCGCCTGCACGAGATCGGGGTGAGCAGCGGCGCAACATAGTCATGACTCGTCCCCTTAACCGAGTTTTCCTTGCTCGAGTTTCACAGTTTGTGGCGTATAGGACGTCGCCGTTGACGACTGAGGAGAAGAAAGTGCACGCGGCCCGCAAAAAGAGTCAAGGAGACGGCGAATTCACCGCACGCAATGCATCAGTGTTGGCACGAACGTACTCTCCACGCTTTCACTGCGTTACCGCGCGGGAATGTGAATGTTTCAGAAAAACAAACGGGCCGATTCGAACCGGAATCGGCGGTGGTCGCTGGTGCACGTAGAGAACGGCCCCGAGTTTTTGCGTGTGTGTGGTGCGCGTACACACTGCGGCAAGGACGTTGAGAAATGGCCTTTTCTATTCTCCACATTCTCCGTCGTCGAGGAAAAACAATCGGTTCGCGCAGAACAATGAACTTGATCAAATCACTCTCGCATTTCTTTATCGAAATCCGCCGGGCAGCAATTCGAGCGACGCCGTGAACGTACTAACTCGCGAAAACGTCCGCGCGTTTTTTCGAGTTGTCGACATAGCGGAGTACCACGCTGCTTCCACAGTACTCTCGCCCCTGAGTGTAACAACCAGCTGCTGTAAGAATGGGTCTGGGCCACGTTACAGATCTATCGATGGCCTGTACCCACGTTTCCTCGCCTCTCTGTAAGCATGCGTTCGCTGGAATTTTAAGTGAGTGTTGAGGCAACCCTACCTGCGGGCCAGCGATGGCTGCGGGGCCATTCGACGAATCTGCTGCTTGCGCTTTCTGTCTTGTTTTTTTTCTGTCTGGTCAGAGAGGGCTGGGCACCCCTGACGTGGAAGATAAAACACATCAAACATTTCGAGGAACGCAGGGCTCCTTGGTGGCCGGTGAAAAAGTGGGACGCTCAGACCCTTGCAGTGAAAGTATGGGGAGAGAAACATGGCTCAATTACTCGGGGTTGCAGGGCGACCGATGATTATGAGTCGTTTCGCGTCTAACTGCTTTGGTTGCGTAGTGGAGTGTCAATGAGGCCGCATGCAGTGCGCGAACGCAAGTGCCAATGAGTCAGCGCTGGGCGATACAATGGGTGGGTAATAATTTTCGTGGAATATCCCATAAGGCGACAGTATGTCCTAAAATGACCATATAATGTCTTATTTATACGTGTATCACAAATCGGTGAGGCTCTACGGCTGAAGAAACATTATACAGGAACCCGACACTCCCAGTGGGAGATAAACTACGTGTCCTTGAGTTATGTCACAACCTATATATGCGAAGCGATGCCCGCGGGTATGCTATGCATAGGACATGCAGACCTTGTTACCAAGGTAAGTGGCATGCCAGAGCGAAGGTGTGATTGACGAGCTCCAGTTAGGCAGCCCCTCATAAGTGCTCATAACTGGTTTTTCACACGCTGGTGTGTTGTTTGAGGCATACCTGAACATGTGTACGAAATAAACCTATAGCTGTGGCTGAGTGTGCTTCATTTTGCAACACTGGTGCACAAAGAGTAACACGGCTGTCTTGTGCTCTCAGATATGTTGCTCAACATGGCACGTTTTTTCGCGTTTATATTTTGAAGCCACATACAGTTTGGAGCTTACATCAGGAATTTGGATTTAGATAGTCATTTCTCGGTTGTTTTCTGTCCTCTTCCACAAAGAATGATTCAATTCCAGCCCACTAGCATGCACACAAACAGCAGTCACGTGATGTTTCTTTCGAATCAGCCTACTTTGTTTGGGCAGTGTCCCTGGTGTCCTAACCAAGTATAAGCAGCTCCCGCAAACTCCCCAATAAACCAACGACACTCTGACAAATCTCTGTGCCTCCTTCGTTAACGATGTCATGACGTTACTCACGTAAACGTCTCTGCAGAGTGACATTGAAGCCAACCAATTCAATATTGCCTCAACAAAGATGTTGCGGAGGTAGGGTTTGAGGCATTCAGGGTCGAGAAGCTTGACTCAGTCACAGTTGTGGTGACAGAAAGTGTACCACGTATCTTGAGCAGGGCGCTGATGTACGAAACAGGTTAGTTTTGCACGACTTGCATGCTAATCAGGGTGGCAGTTCAAGCAGAAAAGAGCGGAAAGAAAAGCATAACGGAAGAGAAGGCAAGAAACAGAAGGCAAAGAGGGGCTACACGAGCGCTTGATTCCTTGCCTTCCGTTCCTCACCTTGTCTTCCATTACGCTTTTGTTTATTCGCTTCGTGCTTGTGCAGCAACCCCTATTAACATTCAATTCAACCAACTAGCATAAATAGCTGTTCTTGATTGCATGGCGTGATAACCTGAGTCACATATATATATTGGCATCTCTCGAGGAAATGTTGCTTGTCATTTTGATTCGACACATCTATCTCGTTTGGTCATTTGAAGATTTCTTGGTTTCAGGTCCGCCACGTAGAATTCTACTGCCAGCTGTCGTGGCTCAAAGCTGCTGTAAGAGGCATTATTTAGAAGCATGAATTCAAGACTGCACAACATCGCCCTGTGACGAGGGAAACGTTTGGTTAGTGCGGACAGCAGATTGCCCAACCATGGGATGAAGCACACCCGTCTGCAATATTATTCAGGATAAGATGAAGCGTGGTTTTCTCAGTATTTCTGAGAACACACTTGATTGATTGATTGATTGATTGATTGATTGATTGATTGATTGATTGATTGATTGATTGATATGTGGGGTTTAATGTCCCAAAACCACTATATGATTATGAGAGACGCCGTAGTGGAGGGCTCCGGAAATTTCGACCACCTGGGGTTCTTTAACGTGCACCCAAATCTGAGCACACGGGCCTACAACATTTCCGCCTCCCTGAGAACACACTTTTCTGGCAATATGTGGCTGAACGCGAAATGCTTTCATTATTTCTTCGCATGATTAAAAATCTCCTTCAACTCGTCTTCGGTACCTTTTCGAAGTTTATAGACGTTTTTGAAGGGTGGAGGAGGATCTTTTCATTTTTGGGCGGCTGCATGGGGGCACAGAAGCTAACATCACAGCCTTGGCAGTGCTTTTTTGGGGGTCACGCATGTTAACAAAAGCCCAGAGGGGACTGTGGTCAAGGGAGCCTTCAGTGAAAACGTATATATACTCGAGGGTGATGCTCGTATCCACATAGCTGCCTTGCAGGTATTGCAACAAACGAAGCTTTAGACCGAGAAACATTTTGCTCACCATGAAAGAGACGATGAAGTTGAAACTGCACAGACGAATTCATCGTCTGTGCACTGAATCATCTGGACTTGCAGTATTTGTGAAGGCACGAAAACATGCGGGATAAAAACTCGAGCTCCTTCTTGTGAAAATCAGCTATTTTTGAGAATCTTCTGCAGTACGAACTAATTTCACTAAGAATTGCGAAAGCGTTTTGAATATCTCCTGCATTAACCAAGGGTCTTGAAGTCACCTCAGCTAGCAGACCGCAGTGATCAAATTTAGTCCCGCGAGGGCCTAAACTGTTAAGAAGGTTTTAGTGTTAGGGGAGGGTAAACAGGCTTTCAATGAAATGTCAACTCTGTTGCCATTTCAAAACTAGAATTTTGGATTTATTCCTATGTTTTGACACAGAAACCTTGAAGTCGTGCCTAGGACAAGAAAATCATGTTCTCTTGTATACATCTTCTTTCGTCTCTTCGCAAGGAGTCGGAACTAGGGTTGCCTTTGCGTAGTTTTCAAAAGGAGCCGAAAATCAAGCCATCAGTAGCCACAGTAGCCATGACCTTTAATTATAATGCCAAATCTGTAATAAAATAGAAAAAAATGAATAATATGTATAGAGTTATAGCATTTGACCATAACAAATATGATTTCAAACAAGCACTAACGAACTATAACGAGCACAATATTTTCCTCTTTTGCTTTACTTTGTAACCACTTATAAGCCGCAATTGACTTATTAAATTATCATAATTTGAGCTCACCTTCATACAATTTGTCTACAAGAGACCCAAATCTTGCAAAATTAATTATTGGCCAACAACTCCGCAGAAACATTAAACGTTGAGGGTGTGATTTCTTGAAGCCATAGACCAAATATGATCGAAGATAAAAAGGTCACCTTCTGTTTATTCAATTCAATTCAATTCAATTCAATTTTATTTCATCACAAGGATGAGGGCAGGCTCGGGAGAAAAGTGACGTTTTGTCACTTGAGGAGATTCCTGATATCACTCTAACACGCAGCGTTTCAACATTTGCACATGGCGTCAGCAGTGGGCTATACAGCTAGGCATTTCCTGATATGTTCGTGTCGCTCCATGTTTTCATACGGTGGGGCACCCGTAGGGTGCCTCGATGCGCATTAGCCTGCTCACGGGGCCAGGGGATGTGCGCGCGTTGGCCAATACGACAGAAAAGCTGGGAAACAGTGCTTGTTTTTTGAACTCGTTTGCTGTTTTATCTTCAAACTGCACAAAAAAAATTGCCAGTAAGTGTTTCGCAATAGAAGTACTTTGTAGCCGCGGCGCATTCTAAATTTTGGTCGCCAGACAGCTAGAGTTCAAAAGCAGCCAGCTTGGCACAAAGTCACTACCAACGGCCACCATGGTCGGGTAGCTTTCATGCATTCCAATGTCATCTTGATTAAGTGGTTCATTCAGGAGGAGGAGGAGGAGGAAGGGAAGAAAGGAAAGGCAAGAAGGTCAACCAGACGCACGTCCGGTTTGCTACCCTGCACTGGGCGAAGGGGTGAGGGGATTAAAAGAGAAGAGAGAGAGAAGTGGAGGGCAACGTGTGTGTAGATGTGACCTTGTCCGTTGCCCGCTTATAAGCGGTCGCGTAGTCCGGTCGTCTTTAGAAAACTTAGCAATGCCCGCGTCGCTTCCCGCAACTTGGCTTAGTGACCCCAGTGACGGGAAGTGGTTCATTCAGTTTTATGAACAGGCTTTGTGAAGATGGCGGTGCAATTCCTGTCTCATCGCGGATGACCACAGCTCTCAGATCGGTACCGGCCTCTTCCTGTTCGCACCAGAGCTGAAGTACTGCATGCTAAGAAAATCATATTTTTCGTTAACAACGACGTCGCAGCTCGAATCCTCCTCAAGCTACACGTCTCAAACCTAAACTCTTTGTTAATTCTGAAAGTAAACTAGAATTAAGTAATGTTATCGCAGTTGTATACTGCATGTTGTCACCCAGAGTTTTACAATACGCTTACGCTTAGTGAAACATCCACAAATATGCAAAGCTTACCTTCGGAAGCATGTTGAAGTAGCTCATTAGGATTGAACCTTGCCGCTTCATTCTCGTGCTTGTAATAATAAAATGCCGAGCCCACCGTGTAGCCCAGTTTGAGCATGCGCAATATTTCTTCTAATACACAACTTGAACTGCAGCCTGTCCTGCCTATTTCATCTGCGATAAGCTTTTCCCTTGAATTGGAGCCAGTGGCGCAACCTGTCAAGCCGCATTGCGCCTTTTGCTTCGTCCTTTATGATTGCGCGCCTTTGAATAATAATAAGTTCATGGAGCAAATCACAGAGGCCATTGTGCGTGCAACACCGTCCTGCCGGCCTGCGTTTAGGGAACCAAATCTGGACCTTTAACCTGGATGTCGCTCAGTGCTGTGCATTACCTCGGCGGAGATAGGTCGAAGTGCACATTGATCGGTCCCACATGTTTCGATGTGTTTCGCATGTCGCACGTGCAAAGCATGTTAACCGCGACAAAAGCACTCCATTTACTTCGAAAGTTATTTTTCGCTGTGGAGTCACCGAACAGTCTTCTCATCTACCCCCATCAAGTTTTGGGAAAGGGAAGGCAAACGCCTTTCCCCACACCTTGCTACGAGCCTGTTTGCACTACTGAGCTGACATCTAGGGATCTTTGAGTCACTCTCATACAAGGGTAACGAGAGAGAGAACATAAGGAGAAAGGCAGGGAGGTTAACCAGGGCTAAGCCCCGGTAGGCTACCCTGCACTGGGGAAGGGGAGAGGGGAAGGAAAATTATAGAGGAGGAGAAAAAAGGTCCCTGACTGGGCCAACGTGTAATAGTTTCACATCACAAGCGACGAAACAGGCCGATATCTTTGAGAAAATACAACAGTGCTTTCGTTGCCTTTCGAAATTGGGATGGGCAGTGCTATGGTCCCAATACTTTCTCGACAGGGAAATCGTTTGTCCTTAAGTCCAGGGAACTAGGCAGGGCTATACTTCCCATGTATATCAGCCTATGTGACCCTGCTAATTGCGTGTGACCATTTTTCTCAAAGTTTGGTAGCCTTGAAGAGTATCACTTCGATATCAATTTGTTCAGCTCGGTGTATTTTGACTTTCGCTGAAATAGAATTGCTTGTATATGTATTTTAGTATTTTTTTAAATTTTTAGTGGACACTCTCAATCATCAGGCCGAATTGGAAAGTAAACAGCTTGCCAGCAGAATTAACTGCATAATTTTTCTACTTGCTGATCAATAGACTCAATCTGCAGTCTATTGGTAGTGGCAAAAATAATGTTCAGCTTCTTTGGTTCAAAACAAAGGATGCCAAACGTCGCAAATATTTGTGAAAACTGGCCTTCAATAGAAACCAAACACTTTATTACAAAGTTCTGCTCTCGAAATACGTTTATCAGTTCGGTAACCACCAGCTAGCTTGTCACCTCCACTGCCAATATTTATTTTCTGTTTGAGGCCTTTCATTTGAGACCTCATTTATGAGAAGCTGTGTAGTCTGCATGAAAAGTAAAGTCATCGTCGGTCAAAGCCCTTCAACCATCACATTGTAACTCGTAAAGGTGAACCACCTAATGAACTAAAATATCTGCACAGGCAATGCGGCAGTGATTATTTCAATGCACCTTTTGTTGTAGCTGTTTTCAACGTTTGACGTTCAAGGAACCCATACACCTTATGCGTCAAAGCCTCGATCCAGGCTACCCAGGCGAGGCAGGAAAGCGTTGCAGAGATATTTCTATTGTGGGTGGAATATGTGAGCTGATCAAATGCTGAGGTCGCCACATCGCGTTCGCTCAAGACGTCGACAACATGGCAATGCTTTATCGGAAACATGCTGAATGGGCAGAACATGTGCTAGAAGATAGTCGCAAAGGCTACAGTCGTGGTGAATTAACAGCTCTCAAACAGTTACAAGAACCTGCCGATTAAGAGCACTGTGAGATGAAAGTGTGGTATATAAAAGCCGTGTTTGACGCCTCGTGAGTTTATGACGGGGTGGCAGTGGATAGTGTGCCCGCAATCTGTTGTCGCGGACAGAGAAATGGTGTATTCGACTCCTGCTCACAAAAGATATCGTCTTATTTCAGTTGCCTGGCATAAATACGTCACTGATGTCTTGGTGGACCTCGGCATATAACACTTCCGTGTTAAAAATAACATTTTTGATCGTACTGCATTTTGTGCTAAGCCGAATTTTGTGCACTTTAGGAGTACATGGTGCACACTTGCGTATGGGTGGCGCTTTATCCTTGTTTATATGAAGTATAGCATAAGTGACATGTTAAGCTGCAGACGGTGCAGTAAAATCTCAAATTTATGCTTTAGTTCACATATGAGGAAATTGATGGCTTCATACAAGGGCCTATCAAATTGAATTGCAAAGATTTAAATTGTTAATCGAATTAGTTGTTTTTGCCGAAACGGCATAATGTCTGACTAAGAAGCACGCATACTTCATCTGTGCGAAAGAGCAATAACCGCCCCCTCTAAGATTCACGGCTCGATTCGTTGAGTCTGCTGCAGTGTAAACGAAAATTTTACGTGATTATATGGTTCATTACACTTTTTTGTGCGCATTCCTGAAGAGTGCCATGCAATAACAAGGTTTTTCTCAATTCTTTGTAGCCATGAAGAGTAGCTTGCGAATCACTGAAAATGACCGATTTCTTTCTCCGCATTCCCTAAAAACGTTGCACATCACTACTGCAGAAAAATATAAATGCCTGCGATCATATATTGAAGCCGGGTGCGCCCTGTGAATAGCAGTATGGTGAAATTTTAGGTGTCGGAATTTCCCGGCATGTTGTTTCGGCTAGGAAGCGTACCATAAAATTTTGCAGCCAACTCGCGTGGCGCAGTTTGCACAAGAGAACCTGTTCTTCACTTCACATGCCATTCAAAAGTAGTGCAGAAAAGGATGCCATCAACATGAAAGGCAAGACAGGCGCCATCCTGCCCTTGGTACTCGTCCTATTCTTGCTGTCCTTGTTTTCGTGTCACGTCTTCCTTTTATACGAAATGGGAAGCAGGTAGCCGCGCAACACGTTTTATTCCAAATATCATGAACGGAGTACGCGTAGCGGGGTTAAACGAATGGCCACCGCTTTCAAGAATCAAGTAAGGTATCGCGTACCCACGTGGCATGACTGGGCGAATAGGTATTTCCTTCATTTCCTCAAGGAAACACAGTGGAAAGAAGGAGTATGTGGTGAAGAAAATGGGCCCGAGCGGGTAAGAACGCTGACGTAATACTACGGCAAAGCAACGTAAGCTGGGTACAATGTCATTCAGGAGCGTCTATGCCTTAGGACATGTGACGTGCTCGCGTATACCTGTGGAATGCTGTGTCGCTATCACGCTGCATTAAGTGTTTTCTTGTGTTATTATTTTCTTTTTTCATTAAAGAGGAAACATAGATGAGGCAAGGAAAAGTATACAGAAAGAAAATAGTCCGAAAGGAAGGAGCACAGTGACCACAAGGCTAGTTCGTCGAGCCCCCACCTGACTGCCGCTGGCCCGGATATGCGTAACGGATTCTGGAGTGCAAAGATACGAATCTCTCCACGACGATTCGTACACACCGCCAGCCGTACGTGCGCAAGCTGCGGACCGGGCAACCCACACGGCGCCAGGTAGCCCGACTCGCTGTAGCGATAGCGCAGCGAGGGCCACCGCAGCACTCGCTCGGTCGTTACGTAGACTACCGCAGCTGGCGCAGCACGACCGCATAACGACTATGTAGAGGGATTACAGGGAGGCCATAGATTTATTTCGGAACAGTGTTGGGGGCAAGAAAACGAAATGTCTGAGTCAGAAAACGTGCCTGAATACCAACTGGGGGAAAAGAAACTTCCTGAAGCTGAGCATTCTTTTGTCCCTTATTTTCGCGTATGACGGGCGACAGCAGCTTCCTGTACGATGGTCCAGTCTTTCGGCATACTGCACACGGCTATCTGCTAGATATGAAGTGAGGTGACTGTAGGGATGACCTGCAATGTATAGGTGAACGTGGACGGCAGCTCCTACTTGAACATGTTATCTTTATCATGCAGTCTTGTTTTCGGCTTTTTTTTTATTTTCGGCTTTATTGCATTGTGCTAGTAATTTTGTTTTCTAACGTCTTGTCTTCATGTTGTCGAGGTCACTTACGTGTCGTTGCGGGTGACGACATAGTGTTAACTCCAGGATCTTTACGATAGACGTGCACGGGATGATGAGGGGGTTGGGGTGGGGCTCCTAATATTTTTACAGGGGAACGACAGTTCTGCTCCATAGTATTCCTCAGTGGCCTTTCACGCAATCTTTAATGCGCGAGGTTATGGATCAGCACATTTATTTACGAGAATGGCGATTGAGGTTCGTCGATGTTGCGCTAAACGAAAGCCAGGAAACAAAGGCAGACAGTTGTGAGAAGTGCGTTATGGAGGGGTTTCCTTTTCTTTGAACTCGATTAACAGAAGGGGAGCGGGGGGTTCGGTGAGAGTTGCAGTGAAAATTGGACCCCTAATGGAGAAACCAGCACCTGCCCACGGCCATCACACCATTAATGCTAAGTCTTAACTGACACGTTGTCATAATCAAGGCGTCATCATAATTACAGCACTATCATTGTGTGCTTGTAATGCGTCTATGGTCCGTTTAACATCATCGTCGCACAGTTATCAGGATTTTGTGGTGGTCCCTTAATCATCATGGCACTATCGCCTTTGCGTCATCGTTACGCAGTCATTTTCATTCATCAGTCAGTGTTTGATTGTCGTCAAAGGCTCGTCATAGTTATAGCACAACCTTTCCGATGTCGTCAAGCAGGCATCTCAGCCCACAGCACATCTTTATTTTTTCAACAATGAATCACAACTGTACCATCCTCGTCCATCATGTCATCACGGTCGCAACATCATCATTATGTGTTGAGCATTCCAAGGCCATCAACATGTCTCTGTCCTACTCAATCATCATCGCTAGGTTGTGATAGCGTAATTCCCTCAATCGAATGTAGCCAGTTTACTGTCGTTAGAACATCAATATCTCGTCTGCACAATCATGAAAGTGATGCAGATGATTTTGTCCTCAAGTTAATGGTTACCAAGATGCCTCATGTTGAAGATGTTTCCAACTTCTACGGGCCCCTGGACGTGTACGTGGAACCACGGCTAGAGTTGCCTCGGACATCAAGCGCCACCCTGTCATGCATGAGCGGAAAGTCTTGGGCACATAAACAAATACAAGGGACTGCTAACGTAATCGAAACTATGATCAAACGAAAAAAACTATGCTTCAGGGGCGGCGGTACTTTTAATGACTGTCAAAATCAAGACTGCTTTGAATATATGAACAAAAACAAATCCTAAACACAGTTGAATTCTGTCGGGGTCACTTTCAACCTAGCACGTGGCTGTTCCTCTGCAAAACACGATAAATAACCGTTCACTTAAAACTCTCAATGAAATGGTTATGACAATGGTTATAGCGCGAGAACAAAAAGACGACATAGAGACAAGGACACGAAAGAGACGAGCACTAGTGTCTTTCGTGTCCTTCTTGTCTCTGTGTCGTCGTTTTGTTCTCGCGCTATAACTATCATCATGCCATACCAACTAGCCCAAGCTGTCACACTTCTATGAAATAGTTCTGTCAAGCACACGACAGCTAACGCTGCGTAAAGATCACGCTGTGAGTTACATATTTTAAACAACTGTGTCCTGTTCCCATTTTTTAATGTACTACATGAGGATGACTGCAAGAGGGACAATGTTGGTTGTGCACGCTCCATTATTTAACACACTGCATTTTAACCACACACTGCAGCACCACCTGTTATGCTTACCTTCGAATACTCCCCGCATGTTTTTTTTTGTTTTCAATTGTTGAAGTGTCAGGCTTTGAAGACTGCAAATTGCATGTTTGTAAATGGTTTGCAGACGCTGGCGAGTCCTTCGTGGGCAGTAAATACGACAGCCGGCACAATTCACCAAGCTCCCCTTTTGAAGTACAATGCCCAAAGAGCATGGAATGCACATCTAGAATACAGCTTATTTAAGGCATCCTTGCAACCACAATCTCTTGAGCACATCTTCACGTGGACAATTATCATTCATTCGTGCTCCTCTACAGCGGACCACATGTCAGATAACTGTGCGACCTCAGTACACTAGAATGCATAGAGATGGGAGTGAGTGTGACCACGAATTTCAAAGAATTGTAACCATGAACTAACACCTTGAACGCGTCAAGAAGTGCTATTTGGGTACAGCGCAAGATTTGAAAGCTCAATAAGAAAATACCCTTGCGGACTGAACAAAAGCAATACTAAATGGAAATACTCTAGAATGAAAGGCCTTTCATGCCTTTTACTATGCATGCTTGTGTCTCTGCAAGCCTACGTTTGCACGTCATAGAATAAAGACCCAAGACGAAACAGCACGGCACACAAAATCACTGGTCATAGGTCGCCATAACCTTGGAATGCGCTCCTTTCAATTCCTGTCCATTCATCGGTCACATGGCTCCCATTCCGAAATCTTCGCACATTGCAGGCACAGACTTACTTTCAGCGTTCAACCCTGGGTGTGATGTTTTGCATGCTTGTGACATGCGGGTTTCCTACGGCTCAGACGCAGGGCATTCGTACTGTCACTTTAGACAAAAGCCAAGCCCTCGGAGGCAGTCCTTCAGTTTCCACCAACAGCCGCCTCAGGACTGCTAAATCGTCAAAGAAGAAATAAAAAGGAAGGATCGAACTCGGCGAAATAAGAATGGGCAGTCGACACACTCTGGTTATCGCTCTGCGTTCTCGCGTGACGTGACGCATCGAAGTCGATGAGTGGTTCCGCCTGGCATTCCAGAACACCCGAACTCGAATGAAGCCCGCGTAGCCGAAACGATACAAGAGACGGGACCGAATAGCAACGTTCGAAGAGACAACCGTCAGAAGAACAAAGCGGGAAGCTTTCGGAGAACGAACAACGCCTTATACGATGTCAGTCCGCACTATTAAAGGCAAGGACGCCGGAAAAGCGGTTTGAGCGTAGACGGCAGTACTGTGGAGCACCGGGTTGCACGCAGGGCGTGGTTGGGGAGTGCAATACGGCTGACCGGGACGAGAGGTAGAGGCGAGGTGGGGGAAGTGAGCAACGAAGAGAAACAAAAAACGAAAGTGTGACAGGGCGCCGCCGCCCCTTCTCTCGCTAGTCGCGTTCCATTCTCACTTTCTGCGGGCTCTGCTGCTGCTGTTGCTTCCATACCGAGCGCTCGACATGTAGGTGGTCAGCTGTCCTTTGAATAACAAATTCCGTGCAGGAGAATGGCCGGCTGCTTCGACTGCCACCTCGGTCACGCAAAACGGAACACCCATAATCACTGCACAGCAAAGCACACGCGTATCTTAGTGTCAGTTCTCCGCGGATCTTTCTCTGCTCAGAAGCGTTAGTCGACGCATCCCTGTGAGAGCTGTAGATTCTTTCCCGTTTACAATCAGTTCGTTACGCGCTTAATTTCATCTATCGCGTCCATGTGTCCGGCAAAACGTGTAAATGAGGTGGTTAGGGGGCCTTGTGATCTAGCGTAAACACTAAATGGCACGGAATTGTAATGCCCGTAGGTGTGCGGAAGCATACTCGGATAGCAGTCGAAACAGATAATCACGTTAGTCAGGTCTTCTTTTGCATAAAGTGTCCCGTTTAGTTTTGTGCATAGAAGACACAGCTTCCTTACTTTATTGTTGCATAATTGGAAGATCAGCCACTCTCTGTGCAGATGCTGCTGGAGTACCATCCTTTTCTTTCGTCGGCTAAGAAGGCAGTGAAAGCCTTTTTGCGCTTTCTGATGACAATGGACCTATGTGAACGTTTTCGACGTTTTCATAGTACCACCGCTGCATACGCGTCAGCCCATGTACTGACATGTTTCTCCTATTTTCCTTGTCTTTATTCCTTCTCTTATCTTTATACTCCCCTTTCTCATTCCCCCAGCGTACGGAAGCTAACTCGCCTTTGCCTGTTAACCACCTTACCTTCTCTCTTGTTATTCCTTCCTTCCTTCCTTCTTTCCTTCCTTCCTTCCTTCCTTCCTTCCTTCCTTCCTTCCTTCCTTCCTTCCTTCCTTCCTACCTTTCTTCCTTCCTTCCTTCCTTCTTTCCTTCCTTCCTTCGTTCCTTCGTTCCTTCCTTCCTTCGTTCCTTCCCTCCTTCCTTCCTTCCTTCTTTCCTTCCTTCCTGCCTTCCTTTCTTCAGTCTTAGTGAAACAAAGCCCGAACCCGTGTGACTAGAGCTTCCATATACGCAACTTTTTCTTGCAGCAGTTCTGGATGGACGGACGGACGGACGGATAGAAACCTACCCGTCAGTCCGTCCGTCCGTTCGTCCGTCCGTATGTATGTATGTATGTATGTATGTATGTATGTATGTATGTATGTATGTATGTATGTATGTATGTATGTATGTATGTATGTATGTATGTATGTATGTATGTATGTATGTATGTATGTATGTATGTATGTATGTCCACCCGTCTGTCTGTCTGTCTGTCTGTCCAGCCTTCCGTCCGTTCGTCCGTCAATCCATCTGTCCGTCCTTTGTACTATAGTCGGGGACTTCAACGTATATATATATAACGGGCCTTAGGACCTAGCTTCACTCCCTCATCAGCTTTTACTTTGCGGATCAGCTGCAAATCTTTATCATACCAAGTTTCGGAAATTTCTCTGAATCCACTACGGCTGAAATACACAAAGAGACATTGAGGAAAGAAATGTGAATATAAGGGCTCGTTTTCTTTTTTAGAAACAATAATAATGAGAACTAAAATACAATAATTCTAAGAGAGGTACGGGGCCCGATATTAGAAGTAATTGTAATGGAAATGTGAAAAAAAGTAGATGAAAAGAAAACGGGTCACCGAAAATTCTCATTAGCAAATAAACATTGAAATGAGTGACGTACGCCATGCTGGCGTTCATGCCGCTCAAGTCGCGGCTCAAAATCATATTTTGAATTTTTTGAAATTCATTTTCTTTTCTCTTAAGTCCCCTAAGTTGGCAAAATTAATGACAAAAGTGTTCTGAAGGATAATTCATCTGTTTCTACTGATCGCATGGTTCACTTCAAAATCCCTAAAGTATGTGCCTTTCCTTCTGTTGAGCTTTTGAAGAAACATGACCTGCAGGTTTTGCGAATGTTCTTGCTCATGAAAATGTGGAAAATATGAAGTTTTACCGTAGAGTACGTTGTGTTGTACGACCACGCCCGAGAGTTCTCAGACCGCCTTCGTTGAACTTAACATGTTCGAATATGACCGCCTCTAGATGCTACCGATATACGTTCACTCATTAGAGATTGATTTGTGGGGTTTAACGTCCCAAAACCACCATTAGATTATGAGAGACGCTGTAGTGGAGGGCTCCGGAAATTTCGACCACCTGGGGTTCTTTCACGTGCACCCAAATCGGAGTACACGGGCCTACACCATTTCCGCCTCCATCGGAAATGCTGCCGCCACAGCCGGGATTTGATCCCGCGACCTGCGGGTCAGCAGCCGAGTACCTTAGCCACTAGACCACCGTGGCGGGGTACGTTCACTCATTATTAGCCCAGGTTGTGTAGTACGTAAACATATTGTTCTTACCCGACATGGTTGCCTATAGGACGTAGAGTGTCGCACTTCTAGACTCGATGACGGCAGAGATATGATTGCTGGCTATGACGGCCACATTTCTAAGGAAGAAATGCAAAGAAATCCCATGCATTTTCATTTAGGTGCATGTTAAAGAACCGCAGATGGTCAAGGGATCTGAAGCTCCACCCTTTGCGGTGCAATCATGTCGTAATGTTGGCCCGTAACACCCAGAAATTAATTACTCAACCGATGATTCACGCGTGTAATCGAGCCCTTTGGTGCCAAGCCTTACAGTTTCCTTATTGAGTGGGGAAATAGACGACAACGTCTACCTGAACCTACACTTTCCTCACCCCCCACCTCTTGAGATGTTTACTTAAGCAGGTCTACCTATATATGTGTGGCCATTATTTACATATGGTGCGTTTTTATTGATATTTGGCAGAATATGAGAAGATAGGCCACGTAAGAGCCGGCTATCCCAACATCACGACAATAATGTACTAGATAAACACACAAACAAGAAACACTAAGAATAAAAGAATAAAAACTAATTAGAGGCACTAATTACATACGATATACACTACAGGGATTTTAATGGATGAATGAGCAGAGTATGTATAGGCATAGTCCAGTTCATATATCAGTATCACATTCATTTCACCGATTGGCGCAGGAAAAACATCACCTAATCCAACACGCAATTGGAGCTGCCTAAACATCGCTATCGTAGTCTACAAACATTTAAACATCAATTGATAACGGCTGTCTGAGCGTCTCGGTAGCTTTCCACTGCAGGCATATTATCGTGTTCCTAGAGCGACGGATAAACGAAAGTTCTCAAACATTATTGTGATAGCATTTCAATACGGGGCTCGGCTACAGCGGTAAATGACCGTACTTGAAGCGATAGATCAAACTTTGAACTTTATTTCTTTTTTTCCTGCTTAAACAACCGCACCTTGACTCTGACTCACGCGTAAGACTTACAAAACTTGTACACGTAATGGTTCTGCAGCCTGGCGGATGAAAGACTGGCCCGGTTTCGCGTTCGCGATACCTTGCGCTGCGCACACATGTTTCATAATAACGAATTCCCCGTCGGGCGAGTAGAATCGCCTTTCGAATCCAAACAACTCCTTGTTTCTCGTACGCCGCCGTATATCGCAAAATCATCAATCACGTCTGCAATCTGCAAATCGTTCCACGCGTAAATAACCCACCCCTGCTGAAGCGAGCACAATAGAACGCGGACAGCGCTTGTCCAAACTTCGTCATCGCCGTGCACGGGACTTGCGACCGGACAGGTCCCCGACTAGCGAGAGGGGCGATAAACACCCAAAGTCAACGCGCGGGCACTGCAGCAATGCCATAATCCCGTTGCTCGTCGCGTGGGAGGGATCCAGTTGTTTTGAAACCTAACAGTTGCCTCAGCTTCGAGCAGCCAGCAAGCCACGCTAGCGCGCGCACGCACAAGCTGAAGTGGTCTCGCGTGGTCGTTCCACTTGGCTGGTGCCGCTCGCAGCGGCACCCGAAGACCACCGCACCGCTGAGTTCCGCCAACGCTCCTCCCAACGTTATGTCACCGTGACTCTCCCACTCTGGCCGTTGTCTTTATCCGTCCAGTGCATCATCCACGCCTGCCACGCAGGCTGTCCTTATCGCGTTGGGCGCCAACTGCCCTCTTGGCGTACTACAGTGCCGTCCTATGCTGCTCCTCCTCGCGGCACGAACTCGGAAAATACCAGTGCTGCGTCGCTTCTCCTTGTCCCCTTCTTTCCTCCATCTCTTCTATTTTCTTCTTTCCTGTCAGGGCATTTATTTATCCATTTACTTCAGTTGCGTCGCGAGAGAGATATACCTTGGACGTTGTTGCGCGTCTCGGAATGGGACGTATACTGCAGGCGCGCGTGCTCCGACACGACCGCACAGCCTCAGCCAGGAAGCGCGCGCCCTCCCCGAGTTATAGCCGGCGCTCTCGGTATATTCCGGAATAATTCGGTGCCGGCCGGAAGTGAACTCATTGCAGGGCGTGACTGTCGAGAAACTGGCGCGCGCCGCTGGAATTCTGAACCAAATTAGCTTTCCGCCGTGACGATACGTCTAGAATTTTTTTTTTTTTACGGTCCAGCTCTTGAGGGGTGGCAGGAACGAATGGGTTCGTGCATGTGAATTTGATTTTCCTTCGGGCTAAAGAAAGAGCTGAAGAAGACAGCTGGAAGGTTTAAAAGGTACTGATTGAAAATAGCGAGAACTTAATGGATCAGCTTCAAAAGCAGTCATAGTCACCACTAAGAAAGCTGTATAGAATCCATGAAAAATGTACTATATAAAGAAAATTCTATCATATTGGCAATCAGGTGAAGTATCAGACTGAGTATCACTTTCAGTTTAGGATGTCCATTTTCCCAAAAACGATCAATGAATGGAAGACATTACTACGAGGTGTCAATGTTCAGGCTTTTTTTTTTTCAATCGTCATTTCTAGTTTCTGCGTTTATGTTTCAAATGTACAGTGCTTTGTTAGGAAGGAAAGAAGGAAAGTTTGTTTATTAATTGCATGGTGGTGAATTATGTGTTTGTATT
This sequence comes from Rhipicephalus microplus, assembly GCF_043290135.1. Classification (NCBI taxonomy): domain Eukaryota; kingdom Metazoa; phylum Arthropoda; class Arachnida; order Ixodida; family Ixodidae; genus Rhipicephalus; species Rhipicephalus microplus. The sequence goes on from NC_134700.1 coordinate 192,884,951, forward strand.
TATCGGCATGCATACCTCCTACCTCTACATTTACTCTCAATTGCCCCGTCTTCCACCTTCACCCCTCGCTGTTGTACCGCAGGTGCTGTCGGTAACAATATGAGTTAGTCGAAAAGTGAATAAAAAAGTAAGTTTGCATGTTGGCAGCCGCAAAAAGAAGGGGTCGTTCATGATGGACAGATAGCTCTGAACCATGGCGCTTTAAAGATTTTACAGCTATTCACAGGGAGATATTTGTTGTTCTCCCACTGTTAAAGCTTGATTACTCACGGCAAACTTATTTAAGGCAAATGAAATACCCTTCCCAAAATCCGTACAAAAAGTCCACAAGAGCGCCAATCTACACAGGAAAATGACAGCTGTCGAGAGAGTGAAGACAACGTTTTCCTCACGTGATTGGAAAAAAAAAAAATATGCGTCATTTTTCATGCTTGCAATAAACAATTACCAATAAACAAGCCTAGCGGGACGTCCAGGATGTTAATCACGAGCACCACATTTTCGCCGCTCGGTATTTCTGAATCGTTTCCAAACAAGTAGTAATGAAGGCGCAACGTATTCAGTGCCAACGTTATCGAGGCGGTCCCAGCTGGAAAGATCGGTTAGAAAAGAAGAGTGGCAATATACGTGAAGGAAAAAATGCCAGGTGGTATTCCACACATTCATGGCAATTCGTATAAAATGCCAGGGCAATGGACAAAGGCGGAAGGCTGCTTGAGCTCGCAGCGTTGTTGTTCACATAGCAGATGCTATGTAAAATTTGGTTTTGGTTATACAGGGTTAAACGATGCAACAAACATTATTGGGCACGTGAAGCATGCAGACTAGGAAATATAATGCAAGATATTTCTATAGCTCCCTGTAAGTAATATTTCCTTATACTGCTAAGTGTAGCCTCTCCACGTAACAATATAGACAAACAGAACCAATGCCGGGAGAACACTTCCGTTAAGCTTGCAGAGTTAGGCTGAAGGGTCTGAAAAAGCAGGATGGTGGCACGTCTGCAGCCACCCTAATTAAGCTATCATTATTTATCGAAACACATAAACCTGTCTTGAAATTCTTGGGCCCCTGAACCAAAAGCGTCTTTCAGGCTTTCGCAGCGACTGTCTGAATTGTTCATTCAAGCGTAATGCTGTGACGCAACGTATTTCCCCCACTTGTAAACGTTGAGCAAACAAAAAGAAGAGAGCACACCTGCGGACACCTACGTCCACAGAAGGAAAGAGAACTGCAGGAGAGCCCTCCTGGCTCGCGTTCGCACCCACGCTTATACAGTGGGTGCCGATGGCTCGCGTGGCCCAACGTTTGACCGTGAGTTGATGATGTATGTATGTATGTATGTATGTATGTATGTATGTATGTATGTATGTATGTATGTATGTATGTATGTATGTATGTATGTATGTATGTCCGGACGTCGGCATCAGACCGGTGACCGAGACTGCAGCGTTGGAGCGGGCACCGTGCAGCATTGGCGGCGGCAGGGCAGCCAGCAACGGCGCTGCAGGGCCAACGCCCCAGATGCGAGACGACGACTGCTGCGCAGAGCGCGGGCGCCCGGCCGCGGTATCGTGAGGCCCGATCTTGTTTTCGCCCTTCCGCAGCGGCCGGACCGTCGGCCGGGCGGGCCGGCTCGCAAGGGCACGCGAGCGCGTGAATGCGCGCGATCGCCTTCGCCGGGACGCCGGACAAAATCAGTTTACGGTGTCAGCCCCGGGGAAGCCAAGAAAGAAACAAAGCGGCCGCGCGCGTTGAGCAGGTGTTCGATTGGTTCGGCGCGCGCGCTCGCCAGCGACCGCTTTTGCCCCGGCGCAGATAGGTGCTCGCCCCGACTCCACACCCCTCTCTTTGCTCGGGAGGGGAACAATTAATTGCTCGGAATGGGTACAAGGTTTCACCCCCCCTTCGGCACGAAACCTGGCGGGCGCTGTCACTGGCTGCTTCTGCTGCTGCTGCACCGCAGTCTAGTCTGGCACTGGCTCAGCACGACGGCGTCTTAGTCGTCGTTGGGGGCGACGCGGCAGCCGATTTGCGTCAGCCTGCGCTGCAGGCTGCTAGTGGTTTCTACTGCACTGACCAGGGGTGTTCTATTGTGAGGAAACGACGCGGTGGCGGCCCACCCTCCTCTCTTTCCCCACCTTCCCACCGCACCTTGCTAGCAGATCGTTCTTCGGCGTGGCCGCTGTCAAACGATGCGGGCGGGAAACGTCCGTCTTTGAAATTCCTCTGAGAAGGAGAGCGCGAAGCACGCAACGGTGAATGCGAATGCGCGTCCTGTCCACCGACTCGAGCGTTCGCATACATACACACACTGACCGCGCGTGCGGGCGTGTTTGTGTGTGTGTGCTGTCCATTTGTGCGCCAGCCGGTCATCGTCATCGGCGTTGCTCCGCGGGGGCCCACGATTAAGGCGCGAGCTGTTTGTTTGAGAGCAACAACGGACATTACCTTGGTCGAGAGACGGTCGACCTTGAAGCCGCCCTTTCGGTAGGCCCCCACGCTGTGCCTGACTTTTCCGCTGCACACGCCGCAAACTGGGCGCAGCACGACCATGAGGTATACTTAAGCGTTGGCCGATGATGCGAGAAGGTTGGCGCCTCGGTACTGAGAGGCGCCTTGATTGACACGACTTGCGTGTGATCGGTCGTATTGGACTCGGTGCCAATAGGACCACTTGTGCGGCGTCAGGCATATAGACCGGCCGGTCGCTGTGAGGGGAGGCGAACGGCGGAATCCGATGAGCCTTTACGCACAAGCGTTCCGGCGAGTTCAAGGGTGTGAGGAAACTTCGCACGAGGGGGCGAAGTGTGCAACGCTCTTGGCCGGAAAGTCGGAAAAGTTTTTCATCGCCCGAGTCATCCTGCTGCGCCGTTTGTCAGCCGCCAACGGCGTGCGTTTTGTACCGAGCTTGGTGGTCCTACGGGCTCGCGTAATACGCCGTGTCTCTTGCGCGGACACGCAATGCACGCGCGTTTATCACTGTTACGTGGGTGTGTCTCTCGCACCGCAACGCAGCGCGAGTTCGTGCGGCTGGAGAAACGAGAGCACGTATCGGCCTCCCTCGGTTTCTTTCTTTATTTATTTACAATTTGTGAAGAGTGCGGCTTCGCAATTCTAGGGGCGGTGCGTGCGTTTCGTGATAAAAAAGTAAAGCCGCCAGACATTCCTAACATGACATCTGCCTGACAGAGCACGTGTGGCGGGCCGCTTTTCAATTCCGTCGCCTTGCAACCTATATTCGCTAAAAGAGAAAATAAAAACCTTTTGATTTGATATGTGGGGTTTAACGTCCCAAACCACCATGTGATTGTGAGAGACACCGTAGTGGAGAGCTCCAGAAATTTCGACCACCTGGGGTTCTTTAACGTGAACCCAAATCTGAGCACACGGGCCTACATCATTACCGCCTCCATCGGAAATGCAGCCGCCGCAGCTGGGATTCGATCCCGTGACCTGAAAAGAAAAGCTTTTGCAGCTACGTCTATGTTTTCTTGGCTATGTGGTAGTGGAATGTGCGAACGTAGAAAGAACTTCGGATTATTAAGTGGACCGACAAGGCCTCCAGTACCAACTTGAGGACATCTGGCTGCTTGGTAACCTTTTTCATTCTTGATGACAGAAAGAGAGGAAACACAAAACAAACTCAATGACAAGTTACATTACTGCTCACATTCAATTAGACTGCAGCAATTGTATTGACGACGTATTGAGACGAAATCATGACACGACGTTGTAAGGACGTCATGACGTCACGCACTCGTGATGACGCATGCTAATGGTTGGTTAGCATAAATACATGTGCCTTTGACGTCATTTGAGCACCATTCTTGTTTGCGCCAACGCTGGAAGCAACATTTTTTTTTTTTTTTTTACTGATGAGTCATATTGGGGTGTCACCTTATTAAAGCTCTTGAGCGGACGCAAACTGTTTCACCAGTTTGATATAGATCGACATGCTATCTGTCCGTACGCCTTATCGAGATTTGCTGGTTAGCTACTCAAACCAGGAAACACAACCCCATTGTCCCCATAGGACAAACACACGCCGTCATGCACACTCATTCCTTTAATGTGGCCGGTATAGGATATCTGAAGCGTACGCCGACTCCCATGCACCGGCAGCCATGGTATATAGTAACTGCGCTCACATTTTAAACAGCGGACTTATTTAGGATTTTTGTTGAGCCGGGTTATGCGAAAGGGAATCATCATCATCATCATCGTAAACCGGTTGACCAAGTTTCATCCTCTCCAACTTTTGCTCTGCGGCCACACAACGCGCGCCGATTTAGCTGGTGCGAAATGAAGTAACTATGATAGACGAGCCTTTTACGCCACTAAAAATCACGGAACAGCACGCAACAACTAGTCATGGCACTGAAATCAGGCAACGTCACATCACAACTAGTCACAGGACTAAAAATCACGCGACATCCCGTGACAGCTATTCAGTGGACTAACATCACGTAACATGACGCCACCCGTTCCCTGAATAAAGATCAAGTTACATCTACACACGTGAATAATACACGTAACATCACGTAACAAGTCTCGTGCCTTAAATCACTTAACATGACGTACAGCACCACGAGACAAAGTTTTTCATAACATGACGTAACAACGATACTCACGTGACGAAAAACACGCAACAACTAGTCCCGATTCTAAAATCACGAAACAGCTAGTGACGTAACAGGTCCCGGTCAAACCCAAGCAACAGTCGGTCCCGTGACATGTTCCCACCAGAAAACTGGAGACGGCTACTCAGATCACTAATATCACGCAACATCACCTAAATTTAGTGACGTGACTGCAATCACGTAACATCTGACGCATTCACGTAACTACTCACGTGACCAAAACAACGTGACAACTGGTAACATCTGGTCACATGATTACGTGGCTCCGCGTGACATGACGTAACTAGTCACGTGAGATGTTCGCGCCAAAACCATGTTACACGTGCATAGTGTGGGGAACTGACTAATTGATTGATATATGGGGTTTAACGTCCCAAAACCACCATATGATTATGAGAGACGCCGTAGTGGAGGGCTCCGAAAATTTCGACCACCTGGAGTTCTTTAACGTGCACCCAAATCTGAGCACACGGGCCTACAACATTTCCACCTCCATCGGAAATGCAGCCGCCGCAGCCGGGATTCGAACCCGCGACCAGCGGGTCAGCAGCCTAGTCCCTTAGCCACTTCACCACCGCGGCGGGGCTGGGGAGCTGACTAAAACCACGCAAGAATAGCCAGGTTTAGTGATACTTGGCAATACTAGGAAAAACTTAGTCTCTCTACCAAACACTCGGCATTGGTAGCAAAACTTGGATGGGTTTTACACAGCCGCGCCGTTGGTTCCGGCCTGGTGCCAGCAGTACAAGCCGCGCTCTTTGTTTTTCTGCTTCTGCAAAAACGCGTGATTGAAGCTAGGGTCTGTAATTACGATGACAATATACACAAAAGAAATAAAGAACGTTCACAATGAGTTTATTCACCAAATTAGGAGGACGATGCCTGTAGGGGTGTTCAACCCCTTCATTTTCATGAAATAGGTGACGTTATAAAATAACATGCAGTAAACGCTTTTGGCCTCTTCAAAACATGCTGCCCGGTGACGTAAGTTTGACGGCTTGGCCTACTGACGTCTCGCGCAAATGGGATGACCAAGAAAAGTGCCACGACGCGAGCTCCCTTTCATCGTTAAAGTTCTTGTTTTCGAGCTTTATTTCTTGATACAGAGCCGATGGCTTCTGATATAGGCGAGATTGAAATCGCTGGGCGTGAAGCAAAGAGATTGCCGAAGGGAAGAGCGGCACGCGTTGCCTTGATGTACTGCCCATCAATATTTTGGAAGCGCTGGCCCTGGTCATTCAAGGCCTGAACGTGCTTCCGAAAACAACCCCCCCCCCCCTACCTGTACCAATTAGGAGAAGTTAAACGTATTGTATTTAAACTTTCTGCGTATTTTAAGATATAATATTGCGTATTTGAAAGTCATTATTCCGGCAGATTCTCAATAAGAAAATTCGGCAGATCCCACATACCTAAAAATCGATGTTACAATGCGAAGCATGCGGAGGGAAGGTGGCTGTGTTGCAACTTTTTTATTGAGTGACACGTCATGAAATGACGCTAAATATAAGTAAAATGTTGCATGCACAGACATATGCTGAAGAAGTGCTGATGTTCATATAACCAGTTAGTTGCACTTGCGCAATGATTCCAACTGGAACATGCGTATCATAGCAGCACCAGACGGTGATATGAAGCGCTGATGCTCGCGAAGATGCTTGACCTGGACACTGCTACATAAACTAACCGCAATCGACGTTAACCAGACTTCATGGTTGTTTCGATGGAGTACGTATGTAATGTAGGCCCGTGTACTCAGATTTGGGTGCACGTTAAAGAACCCCAGGTGGTCAAAATTTCCGGAGCCCTCCACTACGGCGTCTCTCATAATCAAATGGTGGTTTTGGGACGTTAAACCCCACAAATCAATCAATCAATCAGTACGTATGTAATGTTTATAACATTGGGTATAGGGAGCACTGCAACCACTATTGACGTTTCACGAAGATAAGCGTCCATTTAAAAAGTAGTTGCGACACCTGGCATTGCTCTGTGGGAAATTGCGTCATTGCCACGCAGAATCCTTCAGGTCCAACTCCTGCTGGGACCCTGACATTTCTTCTTTGCATTCGTCGGGTCGACGCTACTGATGTTGGTATTTCTTCCTGCTCGCGCGTTAAAATTGCCCATGTGTGTTCTCGTCGTTCCTGGATAGATACTAAGTGTCAATAACCTGTGGCACATACCCGCACATCAGCAGCACATACCCACCCATAGGTGTGTGCCACTGTCTGGCGGAAAGTGTTTGACGACGTACGTGATGGAATTGTGACACTATTCATGTCTTGAACAGCGTGTCATATTCGCCCAGTCATCTTACTCTCCCATGCTAATTTTGGTTGATGCCAAGTTAAGGGGATGACCACGAGAGAATCCAAACGTAAGTGGATAGATAGATAGATAGATAGATAGATAGATAGATAGATAGATAGATAGATATATAGATAGATAGATAGATAGATAGATAGATAGATAGATAGATAGATACGCTCAAAGTTGCCTAAGTTCGTTTAAAATGCTTCACATTTGAAAGATCTGTTTTATTGATTTCACTCGGTGCAGCTTCAGCACAGTTCACCAGTATAATGATGAGGTTTCCTCTGTTGCTCCCGCTGCCCCGCCGCGGTGGTCTAGTGGCTAAGGTACTCGGCTGCTGACCCGCAGGTCGCGGGTTCGAATCCCTGCTGCGGCGGCTGCATTTCCTATGGAGGCGGAAATGTTGTAGGCCCGTGTGCTCAGCTTTGGGTGAACGTTAAAGAACCCCAGGTGGTCTAAATTTCCGGAGCCCTCCACTACGGCGTCTCTCATAATCATACAGTGGTTTTGGGACTTTAAACCCCACATATCAATCAATCAATTGTCGCTTCATCAGCAGCCGAGGCTGTTACGCCATCTTTGGGTGTATCGGGAAACCGGTTTCTGCGGGATGATATTGGTCCCTAAGCCCTCTGCACGCTGAAGTCGTACTTCCTTGTTGCACTCTGCAGCCACTACTTCATCCGTTATCCAGGCAGTCAAGTCTTCATATAAGTACATGAGGGAACCAAAGCGTGAAGTACGGACACTCATCTGTCTTCAGACCCACTACTCTGAACAGGTACGAAGCTAAAAGCAGCAGCAAAATATGCTGCCTGATACGAGTGAGACAACAGTCTCCCTTTACATGGCACCATCGCGCAGGAAATTGCAATTGATCTCTCATTTCCTGCGCACAGGAAGGCGAGTTGTTCGGACAGTTACTTGAAGGGACACTGAAGGCAATTGTTAAGTCTGCTTCGATTGCTGAAATAGCTGTCCAGAAGCCTCGTAGTGCTACTTTTGTGCCAATGAAGTGCTTATTTTAAAATAAAGTTACGTGTAATGGTCCACATCACGTTAGCACATTTCGAATTACCCGCCGCAAGCCGAACGTGTCACGTCACTGTTGCCGTGCCCAACGTTGCCCCGCTTTACTGCGCGACCGCCGACACTAGTAGCAGCAGAGCGAGAGTAGCGGGAGCCACAGCAGCAACAATGGCCATTGAACAAGTTCCTTCCATGACCTCCGAGATGGCAGGCGTGTTTGATACAGCTGAGTCTCGCTATATGGCACGACCTGTGCAGTTTACCAGGGGAAAATTAGCTTTTTAACCACTCTCACCATTCCCCATAGTAATGTCCGGAGTTCTTTTTCTCACGAAAAAAACTGAAACGAACAAGAAGCGTTTTGTTACGCCTCTTGATGCACAGAAGGTTTCATTATTTAGCGAATCTGATTCAAATAGTAGTGAATATTTGTAGGCAGTAAAGGTGACGTCATCAGGATCATTTTGCGAAAACTCGTAGCGCATGTGTTCTAGTGCATTTACTTTAATTTCTGGGCATACGTAGGACACTGTTGGTGATTATATTGTCGTTTTAGGCGTTGTCATATGTTGAGCTTTCACTCTGAAACAATGGGCAGATCCCACGTACAGTGGGTATCGATGATATGCGAAGCACGAATGAGAAGTGTTGATATGTCACTTTAATATCAGCACAACGTTATGAGGTGGAGGTAAATGATGCCATACATGACTTTCGTGTCGTGATTGTTATGTATGGATGTGTCGTTTACCCTTGTCGTCTATTCACGTCACGTGGTAACAAATTTGGTATATGTGGAGCTAGCGAAATGGCCACGAGCACGCTATGAGTGGGGTATGTTCTCATGTTCTTACATGACAGGCGTGTCAGAATTATCATCTTCGCACCAGTCATATATCGAATCATCCATTGACGTCACGTAACACATATTTGGTATATGTGGAGCTAGAAAAACGGCCGCGAGCACATCAAGAAGAGCCCAATATACTCCAACGTACCGTTGACTCGCTTGCAAGCTGGGCACAGCGACTCTACGTTAGCAAAACGCGAGCACTCAGAAGTATGACGTAAGGCGCGAGCAGCGTCCATCGGTGCGGCCCGACGGCAACCGGCGCGAAATGCGACATGCTGCATTTCGCGCCGGTGCGTTACCAAGACAACACTGCATCTCCCTCTTTTCGTGACGGAGGGAGACCAGACGCGCTGTAACGCGCATGCGTCAAAGGAACGCAGCGCGTCTCACGCCTGCGAGTATATGGCAGGACCGGCACCTGGCGTGGCAACGCCGCCGTGACGCGACCAAATGAACGCCGGCGAGCACGCGCACCGCGTCACGTCGAAATGCATTGGCGCCTTGACTGTGGCATGTAGTCATGTTTTCACATGACGTGCATCTCATGATTATCATGTTTGCACCAGTCGCATACCTTCATAATCCATTGGCGTCCCGTAATACCAAATTTGGTATAAGTGAAGCTTGCGAAACGGCCGCCAGCACATCATGAGCGTGGCATGTAGTCATATTGCCGCGACATAGTGCCTGCATTCAAACAACGCGCCCATCACCGTGCGCACAGGGACATACATGCGCGCCGTCTAATGTTGCGCAGAGACGATGATGATAGCACAAGAACCCAGCTGGCCCCTGCTTATGTGCGCCACGCGCTTGGGACTCTTCTTGAAGAAGTAGAAGAAGGAGACATCTTTGGTGTTCTGCTGTAACGTGCTACGACCATAGTCCCTTTGAGTTGTGGGCACAGGTTCGCCCTTTAATAAATACGTTTTATTACACCCCGAGTCCTTCAACATCGTTACATTTCTGGTGGACGTGCTGGGTAATGAATTAAAGCCCTACGAACGCAAGACAGCGTAGCCCCGACCACCAGCGAGTTGATCCTGGGGAGCTGACACCTGTGCATAAGAGGACCAGTCGCCGTGTTCGAGATGATTCACCAGAATTCAGTCCACTCCACTTCACGCCAAGGGGAACTCAGTCACTGGAAGCCGCCACCATGACAAGTCATGTAACACCAGCCCAAGTGGTGATGAATCAGCCTCACCAGCCACCAGTATTTCATGGCCACTCGTATGAAGACGCAGAAGATTGGCTGAACCTGTTTGAGAGAGTGGCACGTTTGAACGGTTGGGACGAGAGAGAGAAGCTCCGCCGCGTATACTTTGCTTCGGAGGACTTCGCAAAGACGTGGTATGAGAACGATGTCCTTTACGACCTGGGATGAATTTCGGCGACAAGCTCTGGCGACTTATGCCAGCGCAAATCGCAAAGAAAAGGTGCAGGCTGCGCTCGAATCCAGGAACCAACTCACCAACAAAAGTGTCGCAATGTACATCGAGAACATGATCCGCCTGTTCAAGCGCGCAGATTACCATATGACTGAAAACAAGAAGCTACGCCACCTCATGCGTGGGATGAAGCAAGAGCTATTCGTTGTTCTCGTTCGCAACCCACCACGAACAGTTGCGCAGTTTCATACGGAAGCGACAGCCATCGAGAAAACGCTAGAACAGCGGGCTCGACAGTACAATCGAGACATAAACTACGCACCTGCCAATGTCTTCTCTGGATGCCAGCGAAGTGACATGGACGCCCTGCGAGAACTCATCAGAACGGTGATTAGGGAAGAGCTCAGCAAGTTGCAAGCACCTCACACTACAGCAACACTGTATGTCGTCGACGTAGTACGAGATGAACTGAGGCAGATGATACGTGAGCCGGAGCGTGCGCCACAGCCGATCCAACGCATCCCAACGTACTCTGAAATACTCAGACAACCCGCGGCGCACTCCAATGCAGCAGTTGCGATGGCCTCTCCTTGCCCACAGACGGTGAGCAGCACACCTCGTTCACTGGAACCGACGGCTACCTACCTGCCACGAGCCTGTGGTGTAGCTCACTACGTGGATCAAAGGCCCAGAAAAAGTGACATCTGGCGTGACCATGAGCGCAGGCCTTTGTGTTTCCATTGTGGGGAAGCAGGTCACCTGTATAGGTTCTGCCCTTACCGAAAGGCAGGATTAAGGGGCTTTCCGTTGTACGCACCATGCCCTCGAAACGGTGAATGGCCAACGGAGATCGAAGAGTATTTGTCCGCGCGCCAGAGCCCACTTACTCCACGCCAACATCAGCCAAGATCGCCGTCGCCCAGGCGTTACCGATCACCCAGCCCACGTGCTTCTTCCGCACGGTCTGGGCACCGTTCTACAAGCCCACACCCGGAAAACTGAAGCAAGCGACCTGTGGAGGTGAGGCCGCTGATAACTACAGTTGCGAAGATCTTCCATTACGGTTTCAAGGTGACGATGCTATGTTCACAGAGGATAAGTGCAGCAGTGCGAAGATTACTTCAGATTTGCGGTTGAAAATAGACGGATACGAGCTAAATGCTTTAGTTGACACCGGCGCTGATTATTCGGCAATGAGTCACAAATTGGCAAAGAAACTAAAAAAGATTGTGACAAAAAGGAGTGGGGCACAGATACGCACGGCAGGTGGCCACACTATTACACCGCTTGGCAGATGCACCTCAAGGCTCGAAATAAGAGGCTTTACTTACGTTGCTGACTTCATCGTACTGACGGACTGTTCAAGGGAGCTTACACTAGGAATGTATTTTCTGCAAGCCAATGGAGCCATAATTAATCTGCGCAGATCCAGTGTAACGTTTTCGACCGAACAAGCTATGTCGATGGGGGAATCGGAAAAGCGACTTCTTACTGCTCTGCGCGTTGTTGATGATGACGTCACAGTGCCACCACGCTGTAGTGTAACGGTGCTTGTTGAAAATAAGGCATTTTGTGACCACGAAGGAATAGCGGATGGAAACGTATACAGCTCTTTTTAAATAAAGGAATTTGCGTGGCGAGGGGTGTTGTTCAGTTAAGGAATGGCTGCTCAGTTGTCCTCCTTACGAATTTCGGGAATGAATGTCAGCACATCGCGCAAGGTATGGCTATCGCCTATTTCCACGAGTTCTGCATGGCGACTGAACTATGCAGTTTAGCGACAATGCCAACCACTCCACAAGAGACCTGCAACGTCGACGCATCAGTTAACGTCAACCATAGGCTCCCAGAATATCAAAAGAAACGATTGTTCGCCCTTATAAAAAAGTTTTCGGACTGCTTTTCAACGTCTTCTAAGGTGCGACGCACGGCTATTGCAAAACACAGGATTATAACAGAAGAAGCCACGAGACCGATTTACCAACACCCATATCGAGTATCGCAAAAGGAAAGAGACGTCATCAAAAAACAAGTGGAAGAGATGCTTTCAGATGACGTGATCCAGCCTTCCAGCAGTCCATGGGCGTCTCCCATAGTGCTTGTTAAAAAGAAGGATAACAGCCTTCGATTCTGCGTCGACTATCGGAAACTGAACAGCATAACGAAACGTGATGTATACCCTCTGCCACGTATCGATGATACACTCGATTGACTACGGAGTGCGAAATACTTCTCCTCCCTTGATCTCAAGAGCGGGTATTGGCAAATTGAGGTGGATGAGCGCGACCGTGAAAAGACGGCATTCATAACCCCATACGATTTCTACGAATTTAAAGCGCTTCCATTCAGCATGTGCACAGCACCAGCTACGTTTCAGAGAATGATGGACGCTGTCCTCGCGGGACTGAAATGGCAGTCCTGCTTGGTGTAATTGGATGAAGTTGTCGTATTTTCTGCTACATTAGACCAACATCTAGAGCGACTCCGCACAGTATTAAAAGCCATTCGTTCAGCAGACTTGACCATCAAGCCAGAAAAATGCCACTTCGTCTTTGAAGAGCTTCGATTCCTCGGACACGTCGTCAGCTCCAACGGCGTTTGGCCAGATCCCGAAAAGACAGCTGCCATCACGAAGTTCCCGACACCCAAAGACAAGAAGTCAGTACGTCACTTCCTGGGTTTATGCGTGTACTATCGGCGATTTGTGGAAAATTTTCGGAACATTGCTGAACCACTTACTGATCTAACAAAAGACGAGGTGCCCTTTATGTGGGAAAGTGAACAACAGGAAGCATTTGATGAGTTAAGAACACGCCTGCAAACCTCTCCAATCCTCGCCCACTTCGATGAGACTGCCGAAACTGAAGTTCACACTTATGCGAGTAACGTCGGCCTCGGAGCCATTCTTGTCCAGCGGCAAAACTGCCAAGAAAAAGTGCTGGCGTATGCCAGCCGCAAGCTTTCGAAAGCTGAGACAAATTACTCTGCAACCGAAAAAGAGTGTCTCGCGGTCATCTGGGCCTTAAGTAAATTTCGGCCGTGCTTCTACGGTAGACCATTCCGAGCAGTCAGTGACCACCATTGCCTGTGTTGGCTGGCGAATCTTAAGGATCCCTCTGGCCGACTAGCAAGATGGAGCCTTAGGCTACAAGAGTACGATGTTACTGTGGTATACAAATCTGGGAAAAAGCACAGCGATGCCGACTGCCTGTCACGCGCACTAGTGAAGACGAGTGAGCCGGAGGAAGAAGACTTCCCGTTTCTAGGCGTCGTCCAGGCATCAGAAATCGCTCAACAACAACAAAATGACCCCGATTTGCTGCCGCTTATACAGCGTCTCCAAGAATTCAACGTTAAAGTCCCGCGCACTTTATCCAGAGGGCTCCCTTCGTTCTGTCTTCAAGAAGGGGTCCTTTACAAGAGGAACTTCAAGCCTCGTGGTGACAAGATTTTACTCGTTGTACCTGCACCTTTACGAAACGAGATTCTGCACGCATGTCATGATGAGCCAACATCTGGACACATGGGTGTCAGCCGTACATTCGCCAGAATTCACCTAAAATACTACAAACCAAAACTGTTATCGTCAGTTCAGCGCTATGTGAAAACTTGCCGTGAGTGTCAAAGACGCAAAACTCCATCCGTGAAACCTGCAGGCCTCCTCCAGCCAATAGAACCACCGCATGCCCCATTCCAACAAGCCGGTATGGATCTCCTAGGCCCATTTCCGACATCGACTGCACGCAAGAAGTGAATTGTCGTAGCCACGGACTATCTCACTCGTTACGCTGAGACTGACTCGCTGTACACTGCAACAGCTCTTGAAGTTGCCAAGTTCTTCATTAACAACATAGTCCTCAGGCATGGTGCACCCATCGTCGTAATTACAGATCGTGGCCTAGCTTTTACTGCAGGCCTCATGAAATGTCTGATGCAAATGACCCATACAGACCAGAGAAGAACTACAGCATACCATCTTCAAACAAATGGCCTAACGGAGCGCCTCAACAGAACTCTGACTGATATGTTTTCAATGTATGTCGACGTCCAACATAAACTGTGGAATGAAATATTGCCCTACATCACGTTCGCATAGAATACAGCCGTTCAAGAAACAATGCGAGTGACACCATTCGAACTTGTATTCGGCCGAACAGTCACCACTCCACTGGATGCCATGTTACCACTGAATGATGAAAGCAGCAATCCACCTGGCCTAGACGACTTCCTACAAAGAGCCGAGGAAGCACGACAGATGGCGAGATACATTCAGAATACGCCGCCAACAGCGTATCGACTCCTATCGGTACAATCAGCGTCGTACCGAAGCGCATTTTCAACCAGATGACAAAGTATGGATATGGACCCCAGTGTGTCGCCGTGGACTTTCTGAAAAACTTTTTAGCCGCTACTTCGGGCCTTACGAAGTACTACATCGTGTAAGTGATGTAACTTACCAAGTCAGATCCGCTATACACGGGAGCTCAAAACGCCGCAACCCTACAGAGGTTGTACATGTAGTCCGGATGAAGCCTTACTATGAAAGATCACCGGAAGACCAGGGACACCTATCACGAATCTATTCATTACCTGAAGCTTCGGGACGATGCGAATCAGGAGGGGGATTATGCCGCGACATAGTGCCTGCATTCAAACAACGCGCCCATCACCGCGCGCACAGGGACATACATGCGCGCCTTCTAGTGTTGCGCAGAGACGATGATGATAGCACGAGAACTCAGCTGGCCCCTGCTGATGTGCGCCACGCGCTTGGGACTCTTCTTGTAGAAGTAGAAGAAGGAGACATCTTTGGTGTTCTGCTGTAACGTGCTACGACAATAGTCCCTTTGAGTTGTGGGCACGGGTTCGCCCTCTAATAAATACGTTTTATTACACCCCGAGTCCTTCAACATCGTTACAATATTGTTACATAATACGCATCTCACGATTATCATGTTTGCACCAGTCACATACCTTCACCATCCATTCACGTACTGTAAAACCGAATTTGGTAAATGTGACGCTAGCGAAACAGACGCGAGCACATCATGAGCGCGGCGTGAAGTCATGTTACATGACAGGTATGTCATAATTTTCTGTTAGGGTGTGTCGCTTGTGTTCGCCATGCAATCATGCCATATTATACCAGTTTTGCATTATGCTATGTGAACGGAACCACCGCAAGAGCAGAAAGAATATAAAATGTAAATCATGACATTCATGACATAGATGTCATGATTTTTATGTTGTAACTAATCAAATATGCTCTTCAGACAGTCATGATATGCCATACCGAGTTTTGTATCAATACCATGATCGAAACGGCAGGAGAGCTAAAAGTCGTAGGCAGATAGATAGATAGATAGATAGATAGATAGATAGATAGATAGATAGATAGATAGATACGCTCAAAATCACCGAAGTTCACTAAGAAATACTTTGCATTTAAAATTGTCATTCGACTTCAGTGCCCCATTGAATTCTGATTCACACCGCTCGACTTGCCACGAGTAGCGCGTTGCATGGCTCGTCCATGACGACGTGGTCATCACGCGTCTGCTCTAGCGAAGACGAAATGAAAAAAGCAACTGAGAATAATTCGACAAGAATGATTCATGAACAGTTACACTAAAAGGTTTATTAGTGAAATTGAAGCTTACTTCCATTATCTTATAGGACGTGCATAAGGGAACGTAGTTTGGAAGGTGCCCTGACGTTTACTGTGCTCCTTCCATTAGTGAAGCTCAGAGTCACATCTCCGGAATACTGATCCTGCGAATAACTCGCATGCTGCACAACAAACTGAGAAATATGCCAGTCGATGTCAATAAATGACTAGCCAGAGAAAAAAAAATAGTTCCGTGTCGACAATAAACCTTGCGGAGACTGAAGTTGCAAACTTTTCGGCTTAATAGAAAAGTGCACAAAACGATGAAAGATCCATCAAAGGAATGTCTCCAACAACCAAGGAGCATTCGATGGTCTTTTCGAGAACGCCAAAAACTATAGACAAATTCCATCGGACTTGCGCCATGAAAATGTGGTGGCGCTGTCTTGGTAGGCAAAAGACGCTCTGCCTACCACAGTTTCTGCTGGGTTTTCAATGGTGGATGTGGTGTTCTCAGTGAAGCAACGAGAGAAAAAAACGGTATGCCGACGAACTGCGTCGCGGTTGGTTGTGAGTCGCGTCTCACAGCTTAGTTTTGTTTGCATGCGCATATCGCCGCCCTCAGCGCTTATGGCTTTCACATCGCTTATGGCATCTCACAACGTCGTTTTCTTGGCGCGCATCGCAGCCTTCAGCGCTTATGGCTGAAGTTACGTGCGGACGTTGCTATAACTTTATCCCTAATGTCGACATCGACCTACTGTGTTTACAAACATGCAATGGGTCTATAGTGAGCATATCGATTCCGAAAAAGGCTGTCGCAACAGCTACGGAACCTGCCGTGGTGGTCTAGCGGCTGAGGTACTCGGCTGCTCACCCGCAGGTCGCGGGATTGAATCTCGGCTGTGGTAGCTGCATTTTCAATGAAAGCGAAAGGCTCTGATTGCAAGCGAAAGGGCTCTGATTTGGATGCACGTTAAAGAACCCCAGGTGGTCGAAAGTTGCGGAGCCCTCCACCATGGCGTCTCTAATAATGATATTGCGCTTTTGAGACGTTAAACACCACTTATCAATCAATCAATTAGCTACAGAACAATTTCGGCAGCAACGTATGAAGGGCAGCTCTAAACTAGATGCACCTCTTTAATATGCTACTGTTACTGCACTTTTGTCGATACAACGAACGCATGCGCGAATTGTTCTATTCTCTTGGCTTCACTTTTCAAGCAAACATTTGAAGCTTAGCACCTTTCCTTTCTGCTTCCTACTCCTTCTTTCTTTAGTCCTTGTTTCTATCTATATTTGCACAACCACTCATTCCACCGGTGTCCACCAACTCGGCCCGTAACAAGTCTTACTCAACCATGTTGTTTAAAGTTTGTCGCATTTTGCCAATGTTTGTATGAGCTGCGCTCTCCCGTTTGTCACTCATTCCTAATTAAATAAAAAGGAAGAAAAATATAGAAAAAACCGTGAAAACTTCTCTGTCGCCGTTGCGCGGAAAATCGCTGCGTCTTAACGCTGTCAAAAGTGGCAGGTGTCGGAGTTGATTGGGCCTTTATCGATACCGTCGTTCGCGCTGTCGACCCCGTCCGGAGCGTGACGTCGTGGCGAGGCGGGCGTGAGATGCGTTCCGGTTTTTCCCCCGAATGGCCGTCACAGCGAAGGGCGGACGCTGTGCTGCCGAGATTACCACGGTTCTTATTCTTTTGCGGCGTTTCCCTCTCTGCAGGCACTGCTAAATGACTCGAACGCTTTCCGTTGCGCCATCTGGCATCCATGCAGTGAAGTTGAGTGCATGCGTATGTATGTATGTATGTATGTCGGTCACATATACATACATACATACATACATACATACATACATACATACATACATACATACATACATACATACATACATACATACATACATACATACATACATACATACATACATACATAACACACGCACACATACATACATATGTAACTAAACTTAGGTGCGCGTGACAGAGCCCAAGGTAGACGAAATTTCCTGGGACGTCCCATGCTGTATCTCTGATAATCATATCCCATTACTGAAGCGTTAAACCCTAGCGAATAAATTACCCTCCTATACACGCTTGTCATTTCTTCTTGCATGACTGATATAGCAGTGCGCATGGTTTCTAGTGATGGTGGGGGGAGCACAGGTGCGTCACTGTTCCCCCTCTCAATTACAATTTTTTACGGGACATGATCACGACCCTCCCCCTCCCACTTGGTGACAAGGAGGGGGGGAGGGAGGGCGTCCGAATGAAGACTTTCCTCCATACCCTTTCTATACACGCGCCTATGATTACCGCTCATGTGTACCCAGGCTTACATAGAAGTTCATTCAGTGATATGCTATTTTCCAGAAATAATTTGTGAGACGGCCGTCTAGATGCACCTGCCTACTTGATAATGTGCAAACGGCATGTATTGACTGCTTCTGACATGATAGACAAAGTGAAAGAAAATGCGACGTGTTCAAACCCAGTACAGGAAGCATGCTTTGTTTAAAGCTGGCGTGTTAGTCACCGATACAGTTTCCCAGTCGAAGAATGCGTGGGGCTCATTACGTTTGGTCAGCCAAGGTTACAGAGGCCATACTTCGTGTGTGTTCACGCAAGCATCATGCGAGTAGAAGTATTTAAAAAGCCAGAATATAGGTTCCTTCGCACCCATTACATGCACTGAACAGACAGGTGTTTGAAGCTGTACCTCACTATGGATTATATGCAGATGCAATCACCAAGCATCGCTGGGCGTGCCAGATCACGAGACTGGCTCCAACCATGGCTCTTTGTACTTACTTGAAGTATATCGATGAGCAATTTTCTGCGGCGTGGTTAGCACTGAGAATACAATGGAAAGCGAAACGATCCTGGTTACACAATACACCTTTGGAGGTCATAGATTATGCTTATAAAGTTAGTTGAACGAGTGAAACACAGGTGAGAACCCGTTCTAAGTTCAACTGCTGCCGCTGCATCGGCACTCAGAAAAGAGTATTCCACGTCTCTCCGTGTCAGCGACTTTTATATGTACCGTTGTTTACAGGCGAAAACACAGACGCCTGGGTAGGTAAACCTTGGAACGCAAGAATAGCATCAGACATGAATCGTCAACATGACAATAACAATCTTCCTTTATTTCTTAATCAGTTTTAAGGAAAATGTACTGACTGTTAAGCATTCCATGACATTTACAACATTCCAATAATGTAGTCTTGAAGCATGATTAAAATTTGTATATTGCAACTCTCGTACTAGATATTACACTTCAAGTTTAAAATAGTATTAAACTGCATCGGATATTATAAGTATTCGAGCGAATTGGTCATTATACGCGAAGATAATTTCAACCACGTGGGAACATGAACGGATGTAAATGTAGCTAACAGAAAGAAGCACTGACTTTAAACTGATTTTTTGTTCTGAAAAGACACCTATACGTAGTGAGAAATTGAGTAGCGCCAAAGAACACATGACAATCACCGCACATAAACGCTAACAGGTGACGCAATAAAATGAAATAAAAAGCACTATCTTGCTACTGTATTCGCACAGAAAAGGTAATCTATAGACTCTATTTGGGTGCACAACAGTAGAGGAACGCCGATACATGCTTCCCCCAAATGATCAATGTAGGCAACCTTTAAAATTTTTCTAGTAAGCACATTTGTCCTTTTGAAGCTCATTTTTGTTTCGTTTTAACCAGGCAGGCAACTGAACCCCCTGCAAAGCGCGCGCACTTGTCAGGAATTTGCGCTCTGCAAACTACAGTGGTATCCATGCAAGCGTACTTAGACATCTTGAAGATTGGCCGATGTATTTCTTTGAGCATGACAATGAGGTGACATACAAGGCATTGTCGACGCATGTTACGAATATGTGCTTCATATGACAGCCATGTTTTTCTTTGTTAGTTGAAATCTTTAACTTGCACAGTTTTTCCAGTTGCTGTGGCACCGAAAATGGTTCCAGCCTGCCAGACCACGCGAGTAATCTCATAGCTAAAGGTCGTTATTGCAAATTTTTATTTTTATTTTTTATTTTATTTATTACATACTGCAGTCCGTAGACCAAGCAGGAGGGGCACAAAAAGGGAGCATAGCGAAAAAAGCGAACAAGTTATACAGCAAGTTAGAATACACAAAGCTACTGAAAAACAAGTCATACTAATAGGATGCTTAGTTATACATATCTAGAAAAAAAGCGAACAAACTTCTAGAAACAGTTTCAAGCACAAAAAGTAAAGCTACACAGTTGAAATATTAAGTTGAGCTAATCTAGCATTGAAATATCAACAGTGTTGATTACACAAAAGATGCATGTAGTTTTCAAAGTCGGGAATGCCACGTTCAGGAAAAACATTTGAAGGCAGTGCATTCCATTCGCTAATGGTTCTAGGAAAGAAGGAATGTTTGAAAAGGTTAGTACGTGCAAAGTAAGGTGTCAGATCATGATCGTGAGCATGCCTGGTTTTCCTGGAAGAAGAGGGAGAGATGTATTTACTGGGATCAATATTAAACTGATGATTGCGAAGCAGGAAAAGAAACTTGAGTCTGGCGATAGTTCTACGCTGTTTCAAGAGCGGAATGTTGTTAGTAGCCATAAGTGATGAAGGAGAATCAAGATTGTGATAGGCATTATAGATGAATCTTACCGCTCTCCTCTGGACCATTTCAAGTTTATAAACGTCCTTTTTAAAGTACGGGTCCCAGGCTACGCATGCGTACTCTAGACGGGGTCGAATAAATGTATTATATGCAAGAAGTTTGATCTGAGTTGGCGCGTTTTTTAGTTTGTGTCTAAGAAACCCTAGTTTTCTAGAGGCGGAGGAACAAGCGTCGTCAATGTGGTTACTCCACGACAGTCGATTGGTAATATTGACTCCCAAGTATTTAAAATTGCTCACTTCGATCAACGGATTATTATTTAAGGTGTAGCGTGATGCAAAAGGGGTAATTTTACTTGAGATACGCATATAGACCGATTTGCTAATGTTTAACTCCATCGACCAGGCATGGCACCAATCGGAGAGAGAATTTAGGTTGTTCTGCAAGCACTCTTGGTCTCTTCCACTTTTAATTGGCTTGTAAAGAATGCAGTCATCTGCAAAAAGCTTTAAGCTTATGGCGGAGGTGTCAACTGATGAAACGATGTCATTGATAAAGATGAGAAACAAGACAGGGCCAAGGACACTGCCTTGTGGAACTCCCGAGGTTACAGGTAGAACCCCAGAGCAGCAGCCCTCGACCTGGACAAACTGTTTGCGGCTGGTAAGGTAGGAGCGGATCCAATTAATTACTGTAATGGGTAGGCCAATGTTTGAAAGTTTGGTGAGTAATTTACTGTGGCAAACACAGTCGAAAGCTTTTCTAAAATCTAAGAAGATGGCGTCTATTTGGTCGCCCTTATCAATTGCCATAGCGAAGTCGTGAATTGTGGTGACAAGTTGAGTGTTAGTCGAGAGGCCCTTCCTAAAACCATGCTGGAAAGAAGTCAAAATACTGTTTTCTTCAAGAAATGACATTATGTAATGCGCGATGATATGCTCAAGAAGTTTACAAGGACAGGAAGTTAATGAAATTGGCCGGTAGTTTTCAACATTTAGGCGATCACCTTTTTTAAATACGGGAATAACACGTGCCGTTCGCCAATCATCGGGAAGAATTGAATTATGAAGCGAAAGACGAAAAATATGGGTGAAGACATGCGCGATAGGTTCGGCGTAACGTTGCAAAAATGCATTAGGTATGCCGTCGGGACCATCGGAAGATTTAGTCTTAACATTCAGTAACAGTGAAAGGACACCTTCGACAGTTATGAAATCGGCAGATATAGTAGACAGAGAAATAATGTTTGTGTCAGCATGATCTCCCTGAGTGAATACTGAGTGAAAATACTGATTGAATTGGTTTGCAATTTTGACTGGATCGTTAACAATACAACCATTTACTGATATCTCGGTTGGTGTTTTGTGCGCATCGCTCAAGTACCGCCAGAATCTATCCGGGTTAGTTTTCAAAAAGTTAGGAAGCGAGTGGTTGAAGTATCTTGCCTTAGCTTCGCTTAGCCGAGTTGCAAGCTGGGCCTTCAACGAGATAAGTCTGCAGGGTATTTTTTTCTTTTTTCTAGCTCGTTTTAGCTTGCGGTGCAAATGTATAATATCTCTAGTAATCCATGGGTTATTTCGGTTTTTCCTAACCCGTTTGCTTGGCACAAACTTATCAGTGCAGTAATGTATCGCAGTTTTTATTTGGTTCCAGGCTATCAACACATCATCAGAAAGATTATCACATAAGAACCACAAATAATCCAAAATGGCCTGGTCATCCGCCTTCGAGTAATCCTTAATGACATGTCTGGTCTCTTGTCGGTGTGCTTTGTTTTCACCAATACCGAAGGATAAAAATACTGCTTTATGGTCGGAAATGCCATCTTCAATAGAGACCGTGTATTTGCATACATTGGAATTTAAAAAGACTAGGTCGAGTGTAGAACAGGTGTTTCCAGCCTCTCTGGTGCACTCATTAACAATCTGCACAAGATCGCACATCAAGGCAATGTCAGCGAGAGGGTTTAACGTCGTTACATCAGAGCCAGAGTATGGAACGCGCCAGTCAACATTGGGCAAGTTAAAATCACCTGCGAGAATCAGACGATCATTTTTAAACGTGAACATGTGGTCATATAGTCTAGAGAGATATTCGTGTGTTGAAGAGGGTGGTCTGTAGATGGCACATACGGTGAAGTAATGGCCCCAGCAGCTTACCTTAAGGAATAAACTTTCGTGCTCATGAATTTGTTGAAGGGGCCGAGCACTAATACAATCTTTGAGAACTATTGCTACACCACCACCTCTTGATGGCCGGTCATGTCTGAAGATTTGATATCTCGGAGGAATTAGTACTGAATCATTTATACCTTCGTGCAGCCAGGTTTCTGTGATTATTGTAATGTGAGGGTCGTAGGTGAGTAGAAGGTACTCGAGCTTGTCAACTTTATTTGATAGGCTTTGCGCGTTTACGTTAAGCACTCTCAAACTTTTGGACGCACACTGTCGAGCGGGTCAATCAGAACCTGTAGCTTGCGGGTTAAGGGCTACACGCACATTTTTGGCTTCATCCCAGACAAAAAGTTTGCCATCAATTTTGATTTTGTCGTGAATAAGTGTAACCCGTTTCCTGCTGTCGCGTTCAGCTTTTGCACTTTCCCAAAGCAGGCGGCGCTTGCGCAGCGTGCACTGGCTATAATCATTTTGCACATAAATATTGGAGCCCTTTAATTTATTTGAATTCTTTAAGACTTCTTGTTTCTCCTGATAATCTTGAAAGTAAGCTATGACAGGCCTACGACTACCTTGGCGGCCAAGACGGTGAATGCGGGCTATGGACTTGCACTTCACTCCCAATGTTTTCTCGAATATATCGGTTACAACAGCAGTTCGAAGACAGGTGTCATTTTCATTTGTGTTTTCGAGAACACCATGAATGATAAGGTTTGCCCGATGGCTTCGGTCTTCGAGATCAGTTAACTTAGAGCTCTGCCATGACAGCACAGTTTTAAAGGAAGCTGCAGTGGATTCAAGAGCTGCAACTTCCGGTGATTTATCTTTAAATTCCTGTAGTTTGGCTTCAATTGCTTGAAATCGCAAGTCCAAGTCACACATCATTTGTTCGTTCATCGATTTTAAGAGCAGTATTTCAGCCTTCATATCTGCTTGGCCCTGAAGAATACTGTGTAATAAATCAGCGTTCGTGGGTCCTGGGTTTGTCTCAACGTCACCACAGAGTAACATTTTGCATGCACAATAGCACTCATATGCAATACTTAAACAGGTGATTGGGCACGGCACAACTACTAACATGACTTCATCACTAGTTTTTATGTTGGAAGCAGAGTAGCTAACCTGCACAACGATAGCTTATGCGACGAAATACGCAGTGCTTGCGACCATCGAGAAAACAAAGCGTCACAACTGCAAACACACGAAAACAGAGAATATGACCATGAATGTTTCACCCGCACCGCCGCAGCCTCGAAAAATAGGTGCAGACCGCCTTGTTCATCCTGCACTGTCAGCTGTGACTGCGAAAGCGTGGTTGCACACACCTGTGCGGTAGTGGAACAACTTGCACTCCCACCCAATTTCTAAAGGCCACCACAGAGCGTCAGAAAATCACAGAATTCAGGACTTGTTGGCAAATGAAGGTTTTGCACACCTTGAATACTGTAATAAGGAACACATTAGTGAACTAGCGCTGAAGGATCTAGTGTGCTGCATCACGAGTACTTTGACAAAAACAATTGGGTGGGAGCGTCAAGGACAAGCAAAAAGACGCAGATGGCAAGTTCGATAAAGGATATTCATGACGTTTACCCATGAATGAGCGAACGAGTGTTTTTAACAAAAATGCAAAAGTAAAATGAGCTGTGTGTACTTACTTGTACTCTGAAACGTCTAATGTTCCTTGTTTAGTATAAGAACATTTGTCTCTAAACTGTCAGAAGCTCTAATAAAAAAAAACCGGCTTTATTAACTTGAAACCTGAATAGGGGCAAAGCACCGCTTTTATATAGAGGGATGTGAATGATACAGACAGAGTCAAGCGTAGAAACAAATTTTTCCAAAGCCAACGTGCCGTTTCAATACTTGGAGGTGCGGAAGGGGTGTTATGTCTATAGCTGTCGGGCGCACAGTCTAATTCGGCACCATCTTTACCGCAACGGGCGACAACACGAAACGCTGTGACGACCCCGACGACAGGATATGCCGACCTTCCGAGCAAACAAGGTGCTTCACACCCACAAAGCTCATTCACTAGCGAGCTTTGGTGGCCATTGAATGCCCGAAGAGAATGGGAGAATGGTGGAGATATGGGAGTCGGTGGACACAGCTCTATTCCGCCTGGAAAAGTCCACGTACAATCACTACGGCCACCCAAAGACACAAAGCGACGCACTTGGTGGCTGGCACGTGTCGGGCACGCCAATCTCGCCGCGTAACTTCATATCACGTGAACTCGATTGCCTTTCTTTGCCTTGTGTTCAGAAATGATTGTATACGCTTTAGAAAACTATACGTATACTTTACTATGGGTGAGGCAACTGACAAGAAGATTCTATTACTGATTGAAATGATTGGGCTCGTAGTACGTGACATGCCAGATAGATTACCTTGCTCTGTACAGGCCCTCGATTGTGTTGCGTGGTCTTGGTCGGAAACTTGAACGTTTAGGCAAACATTTTGAATTTAAGGCATTGCTATTCAACTAAACAAAGTCTTCTAGGTAGTAAGGAAGAACCCTTTTTTTTGTGTGTAGCTTTGGCATAGCAGAGAATAAACTCACACATCTCACTCATTCTGAGAGTCTGTATCACGTGAAGCAGTAGGTAAGCACTGTCCTTGCTTTAAGAGAAGCGTTGGGAGTGGGACTGACTTTCTGCAATTTAACGCGATAGTGTAAAAGAGCTCTTATCGCGAAACTTCCGGCGTTGGTGGTTGTGGTGGTGAGCAAAAAATCATTTTATTTGTAACTGAAAATTTGAGAAACAATAAAAATTTTTGGGTCCGAGGGAGGGTCGAATCAGGGCTGTTGCGTGGAAAGCAGGCGTTCTATAACACAGCCGCGTGTCTGCTAAAAAAAAAACAGCAAAAAAACTTCCTCTTCTTGAAAATGCTGCGCAGTAAAACATCCATGTTTTACTGCACTGCAGTAAAATATTCATGTGTTACAAACACAGCCATTCTGTATAGAAGCTTCGCAAGGAAACATGTACATCGCAGTAATATTGCGCGGTACAAGCGTACATTGTCATCCGGCGCCAAAAAAGGTGATTGTCCTTACTAACTCGTGCTTTAAAACTGGCCACCCGTTACAAAAGTAACTCAAGTTACTGCTCATATTTCATTAGGACCACGTGGAGTGTCAATAAAAAGTTGGAAAACATCCCACGTTTATAATTACTCATGCATCAAAGCATGCCATTACACAAGCTGCAGCGAAAGCTTCACTGACACAACCAGTTTAAATTTTAAGGATTACGTTGTAGTAATCCGGAGTTTGAACTTCTCGAGCAACATCATAAAATAAAAAGTAAGCACCAAATGGTCCGCCTACGCACTATATTAATAGGATATCGCTACTGCGTTCAAGCTTGAGGGATCCCAATTTTTATTTGTTATGTGTATGTTGCAGCCTCGAACATTGCGAGGAATTTCGTAGCGTAAACTATGCTAGCCGAGGTTGACCCGTTTCGCGTGGCTTACGGTGAGCATTTGTGCGCAAGCGCGAGGAGCCATCACGTCAAACAGCTCACAGCTGGTGCGCCGGAGAAGGCCTAGGAGCTCCTGGAGGGACTTGTCGCTTGTGGTCTGGCAGTTGACTCGCGTATGATCACTCGTTCACTTGTTCATCTGTCCATCCGTCCAAACGTCCATTCATTCATTCGTGGTTCATCCATCCATTCAACCATGGTGCATCCGTTCATTCATCCGTACGTCCGTACATCCGTGATTTGTCCGTCCATAGTTTAACCGTCCGTCCACCTGTCATCCATCCGTCGATGCATCCATGGCCTGTCTTTCCGTTCATATATTTATGGTTGATCCATCCATCCATGTATGATTCACCTGTGCATTCTCCCTTGGTCCTTCCATCCGTCCATTCATGCACCCATTGTCCATCCTTCCGTTCATCCATTCATGCTTCGTTTTGTTGTCCATCCATTCGTGGTTCACCCGCCTATAAATACATCCGTGGCTCGTTCATCGGCCCGTGGTTCGTTCATCTGTCAGTTGTTCACGATATGTATATCCTGGCATGGCAGAGCTAAGCCAGTGCTGAGTTTCTTTTAGGAAGTGAAGAAATCTGTCTCAAGAAACACGCTATCTAAGCAATGTGACCATTTGAAAAAGCAATATATTAAAGGTGAAAGATCTTCCTAATATTCTCGCCCTCTCCATTCCCAGGTTGCGGTATTGATCGTGGTGCAACCAGACACGTCAATTTAAGTGATCCTTGAAAGTCTCCAATAATGCGATGTATCGTCGGTGCTCCTTCTAAAGCACAGATGTAAGTTTATTAGAAATAAGGTGACCTTAATGTGCGATGATGTGCTTGTAATGATAAACGGTTTCCGCCATATTTTTCTGGCTTGGCAATGCCTAAGTTATAGAAGGTAATATAAAATGTACATTACATTGTTGGAAAACTCACGAGCAAGCATTGCTACCGAAGCTAAGGTTGCAGTGATATGAGACCGTTATTGGGTTTTTTACATGAACAGTTTGATGCACTGGTGTAGCTTTCTGGTAAAACTCTTGACAACAAAGCAGAATGTCTGGATTCGATTTCTTCTCTCAGTTACATTTTCTATCTTTCTGTTCCTCTAATTTATCCCTAACTGACAATGCTGCCGACGCCTGATGCTTCTGCAATACAAGCTCCATAACGCAATGGTGTAAAAACTTTTGAATGTCTGCTATCCTCGTTCCTGTTTTGATACAAACTGTCAATCACCTGTGGCTCATATCTTTATTTCATGGGACGCATGACTGAAGGAAATGTTTTGTTATGTACGCGACAAGTATTTGATGCTATTGATGTAAAGACATGTCCATGGTGTTTGTGATACACAAATGTTCTTCCGTTGGAACTCGTGTGTGTCGACTAAAGAAGACGTCCACGAGAGCGCGCCGACCAGCCTAGACGGATGCGGTAGGCAGATGGTAGGTTGGTTTTGAGTATTATACTCAAATGGTTAGTCTTAAGTATACTAAACACATCTGACGGTGGTGTCACTCTCTACGTTCGCTGCGCTTAAAACAGTCGAGCAACACATATACTTTGTGGTCATCAGCGTCAACAGCGTCAACTTGCCAACAGCATCAAAGAAACCCGCGAACTCCGCAGTGGCGCCTGCAGTCGTCCGACGCAGGAACATCTTCCCATCTCAAACCGGTGTGCTCTGGGGCCGTCCTGGATGAGCATCGCTTTCCTAACAAAAGATGGCGCGAGTGAAGCGCTGCCGCCGGAAAACGATAATCTCCTGGTGAGGGCTTTTCGTAAACAAGTTCTGCTTCCCTTTTCTCTTTTTTTGCGCGTGACGTACGAAGACCTCGTATTTCATTTTTTCAAGTAGCCTTGTTTTTGTGAATGTGGGCGTGTGCTGTAAATACGCTTCCAATGTTTGGGTGTGTTGACCGTGCTTTTTTCTATTATCAGCTTACGTTTAGCGTGCTTGTTGTCAAGTATGCAATTCGTATCTCATCTCCTCGAACTGGACCACGAAAATGCAGGTTAAAACTAAAGTCTTACGCATCATTCAAAACTGTGGCGCTGAAAACGGGGGGTCGTCTAGAGGGGGTATCATCGAACAATTGATGTGAAAGTTTTGCTTACCGTCTCTTATGAAGAAAAACCTCCGGAAAACAAAAAAATAAAACGCAACAAAACAAGATAAATAGTGACGTCGTTTAATTAATGGTACCAATTTCCTATGGTGTTTTATTCTGGCAGCGTCTCATAGCGGATAGGGTTGGCTTCTTGCAAACAATAGGTTTGTTACACTGCTTTTATTCTATTTTTATCAAACACTGAACTTGAAATATCTCGGAAACACACAAAGGCTGAGCATAGAATAAATTAGATTTCGTCAGGCCACGTATTGTACAACACCAAGGCTTCAGCGTGAAACTATTATGTTTGAATAAATGACGTATAGGCTACAATTTATTTTTTATAAAGTGAATTCTAGCAGAAAATAACAGGCCACAGAGTTCTGACGAGACAGTTTTTCAATGAGAAGCATTATATTTTCGCATTTACCCTTCAAAGTTTTTGTTGGTTCTCTTACAGTTTAACGTTATTAAGTATATCCTAAATTCAAATGGTTAAAGTAATTTGAGACGCCTTTACTTTCTCTTCTTTGTGCCCCGTTAAGACGGATATTTGTGATGAGGCCGGCTTTGATGGCGGAGCTGCATGGCATCTATCTTATTCTGTTTTGTATTAGTAGGCATAGATTTTGACGTAGGTAAAGGCTACATTGATTACTCTATTGCTTCTCATTGTCCAACGACAAAAGGAACAACTCAATGATGATGCTAGAATACATTTGTGCTGAAGAAACCGAAGTTACTAACCGCAAACATTTCCTGAGGGAGTGTTCAATGAACAATGCTAAAAGAAAGCTGACAAGCACATGGTCTACACTCCACAGAACAAAATGTTTACCATTACTGTTCATCAGTAACTACAAAGCCATGATTGAACTGTATTTCGTATTGTAAAGGGGAGCTTGTGCAAACCTGGTATTTTTCTCTAATGCTCTCATTTTTCGGGGAACCTTGAACAGTTTAGAACAAGAAATCAAGCGTTTTGTTTCATTGACTGTAACATCACTCAGGTTAAGAGGATGTACAGATTGTCTTGACAGTTTTCTTACCGTCTCCCTTGTTGACTATGTATTTGTTAATGAATCTATCAAGCTCGGAATGATTTTTGCAATTGTATTACCACCTGCTCCTAATGCGTCGAAGGCAAGGGCGGCTCTCGCCGTAGAAAATCAAAGAAGATCGTGCACTTTTTCTCCGCTCGAGATGGTGATGGTGGTGATCTTACCACAGGTGGGGTAATCTCCGCTAGACAGTAAGCAGCGATGGACGCAATATCCAAGAGCTAGCTAATCGGTGGCTTCATAAAGAACCCCACTACTTCTAAAGCCTCGTGAGAGCATGCATTTTATTTCATAATCTCTACTAAACAAAGTGTTATATGTTGGAACAGCAAAGCGAGAAATATTTGCCGATATATAGCAGGGAGTTCATTCACCTGTATTTTAGATATGTTTGTGTGTCCCGTTTTTTTAAACTCGCGTATAATATACTGTCAAACGTGCATTTACAAACGCTCTTTCTTTCCGACTGACCATATATTTACTAATTAAATTAAATATCAGGTACGCCATAGTGAATCCGGGTTCGTTTGCTTGCCATGGATGCATTTTGTGAGAACGACGCCCAAGCAATGCCTATAACACACATTGCCTAAATCGCTGAAAAATACGCTTTGACTTCTTTTCTTGCAAAGTGCGCAATGTTTTAGAAATTATGCAGGCTATTGAAAGTAAAAATAAGCCCCCACTTTGCTTCTTCCCCCAAGGTGATGAAAACACCTCCAATTTATTTGAACATTTCATTTAATTGAACAATTTATTTTGAACAATGTCTCTGCCATATGGTTACAAAGACATCTGAAAACACATAGTGAACGATGTCCTGTTATTTAAGACAACCAAAAGTAACATTATGCAGAGTGAGTTGCGCAGAGCAAAAGCAAATGCATTTTTACCATTGCATGCTGAAAAAAGTACAGTAAATCAAGCTAGTTTTCTTGCCGTAATCTAAGATGATGACGCAGGATTATTTTGCCACGTTGAAAAAGATTGTGAAAGAGTTGCTGTGGTGGAAATTTTGCCTTGAAAGTAAACTTGTTTTTCTCTAGAGAATAATGCCCCAGTTTCGGTCTTTGTAAGAACACGGCAAAAAAGTTAGCTTTGAGCGGAGAAAAAGAAGCGTTTTCCTCACACGACGTGCGAGTTTCATTTGTCAAAATTTTCCCAACCTAATGGTTAACGTGTGGCTGGCTGTTACAGGCCTCCTTAAGAAACCTTAAAGTTTAGGCAAGTTTCACTAGATATGATGTTAATGCTTATCTATGTGTAGTTTTTTTCGTTGGGAAGAAGAATCCTTTGTTTACTCAATATCTACAATGGCCAAATAAAAACACTTGACCTGTGAGGGAGCACCGCACGAAAAAATGAAGTTTTGGAGCATAGCGGGGTTGCAAACGCTGGAAATACTTTTGTGGTAAGGCGCTTCCAAAGCATTCACTCGAAATTACTTCACCTCTTTAGCCACCTTCATGATACTTATCCAGTAAAGGGCAGCCTACTGGGCTGAATCCTGGTTATCCTGCCGGCATTTCTTGTATATAATTCTTATTGCCTTTACTGGATGTACGGCCAAGGTGATTCTGATTCCGAAACCAGGCAAACCACTGTATACTGACAATCTTAGGCCCATCTCCTTAACATCTTGCATAGGCAAATTGATGGAACACGCTTTCCTGGCTAGACTGACAAATTACCTCGAAGACAATGATTTTTTCCCACACACCATGATTGGCTTCCGCAGGCATCTTTCAACGCAGGATGCCATGTTGCAGCTTAAGCATCACATCATAGACAGTACGGGACGCTCCACTAAGGGCATACTTGGTCTTGATCTGAAGAAGGCTTTTGACTCTGTCACGCATAGCACCATTCTAAATCAGGTCAATACCCTAAACTTGGGGCTTCGCACGTACAACTATATTAGCGCATTTCTTACGGGCAGAACGGCCATGATCACTGTGGGAGCACTCAGGTCGTCCGAAATATTCATAGGAAGTGCGGGCACCCCGCAGGGTTCCGTGATATCTCCCATGTTGTTTAACCTCACCCTCATTGGTCTTCCTTCAAAACTTCAAACCATCCAAGGACTTCATCACACCATTTACGCCGACGACATCACCCTCTGGGTGTGCGACAGCAGTGACGGTTCCATTGAACAGAGATTACAGGAGGGGATTGACACAGTCGAACGGTATTTACAAGGAACTGGACTATCCTGCTCGGCGGAAAAATCTGAGCTACTGCTATATCGCCCTGCACTTAGAGGTCGGCCACCCAAACAACATCCCCAAGCGCAGGCACACGCTGATATAAAACTCACTACAAGCGATGTTCACGCCATACCAACCATGGACAAAATCAGAGTGCTAGGTTTGATTATAGAAAGTAAGGTTACAACGGAGAGACAGTTCGCAACATTGAAGCCAGAGTGTCTAACACGATGAGCCTCATTAGGCGCATTACCAATAAACACAAAGGCATGAAAGAGGCCAGCATCATCCGTTTGATCCAAGCGTTTGTTTTAACTCACATCACCTATACGGCGGCGTACCACCGATGGTTCACCGCGGAAAAGTCAAAACTCAACAGCCTAATTAGGAAAATTTACAAACAAGCGCTAGGTTTGCCTCAAAACACCAGCACTGAACTACTCCTTCAACCTGGTTTATACAATACCCTTGAGGAACTTATTGAGGCGCAACAAATCTCCCAATTCAAGCGTTTAGCCAAGACTAAGCCAGGCCGCCAGATTCTATGTAATCTCGGTATTACTTACCACACTCAACACGGAGACAAACACGACATACCACGCACTATCCGTGCTAAGCTAACAGTACCACCCATACCAAGAAACATGCACCCTGAACACAACAAGGGCAGACGTGTCAGTAGAGCCAGGACCATGTCAAAGACGTTTGGGAGCAACCATGAGGCAGTCTTTGTCGACACAGCACGCTACCAGGAACGTCACCACTTCGTGGCTGCTGTCGTAGACCACACACAACAATGCAAAAGCAGCGCGTCAATCATCACACGGAACGTAGAAACGGCAGAGGAAGTGGCTATCGCGATGGCCATAGCCCACACTAACGCCTCTTGCGTAATCAGGGACTCGCAGACAGCTGTTCTAAACTACGCCAGCGGCAGAATCTTCCTCGAGGCATTGTGGATTCTTAATACAGGCAAAATTCACGAGGCGGACAAATACGTACACATCTTGTGGTTCCCTGCCCACACACCACTAGGTAACGCAGAGGCCAATCCGAATGAAGTGGCGCACAACGTGGCTCGAGGTCTTACGTTCCGAGTCACGTCAAACGAAGTGGCCACCAAAACAGACCTTTCTGCGCCGGTGTGGGAATAGGACGATCGGCTCACTAAATTTAATGACATAATTCAACACTATCGACTGCAAAGGCGGGAGTACCCTCCCCCTCACTCCAAGCTAAATCGGGCCCAGTCCGTTCAGTGGCGACAGCTACAAACACGCACACACACGAACCCTGTCATCATGCACCACATATATTCTGACGTCTATAGTTCTAATCTATGCCAGTACTGTACCACCAGAGCCACTCTTGACCATATCCTATGGAAATGTCCAGCATTAGTCAGAAATTCTGGGGTCGTGGCCTCCAATGAAGACCCTCGGGTGCGTTGGCGGACTGCGCTGCTCAGTTCGGGCCTGGACAAACAACTTTGGGCGATCCAGCAGGCCAAGGAAGCTGCCGGGAGACACGGTCTCTCCGTTGGCCCCTAGGTGGGAGCCCATCCCAGCAATCTGCCGGAAATTAATAAAGTCTATCTCTCTCTCTCTTCTGAATTTAAGCGTCTGATCGGCTTGAAAAGCCAGCTGACGAGAGTCTCTCCTATGCGAGGCCTCTTTACCTCAAGGTTGCTTGGATCTTATGTGAAATCCAACCGATCTAATAGGTTGTCAAACGAAGGAACTACCCCGCTTCGCACGCACACGTGGGAATCTACGTTCCACTATCTTTCATAATTAAGCAAATACTCATAGAAATGCTGGTGTTTGATGTAAAGGTAGCGCTCGTGGAAAGGCGACATGAACTCGCAATGCATCGAGAGCGCAGAACAAATGTGTTCGTTGGGCTCGGCCCACCTGGCGGTTACTTTCGCAGCGTAACGAAGACACGCCCATTCCGCTCAGGGTTTTATTTTTGTGCGTGCGTGTCGCGGCGTGTACCCCCGTTGCTGCTACGCTAAACGCATGTTTTAGTGTTACTGGTGCACCTTTTTTTTTCTCCGCCTTTTGCGAATGCTCATAACCGGGAGACTGGAAATAAACTCCCCTCTTGCTGCTCTGTTCTGAAAAACTGCGCGATATTGCAGCGTGCAGAGGCACACGTGTTGCTGCTGGGCTAGCAACGTCAGCGCAGCATGCTATAAGTAGTCGTGTGAGAAATGTGACTACTTCAGCAGCGTGCTTACAGTGTGATTATTTTTAATGTTGCCGCATGCATGGTATATCATTTATGGCGTTCAATGTGCGCAGCCAGCAATGACTTAACTTTTCAAAGCAATAACTAATGTGAGGTGATGCGCTGCCGTGGAACATGCCGGTGTTCTACGCGTAGATTCACAAACGCCCCTCGACTCGACTTTCACCCTTCACTTGAGAGAGTAGAGCACTGCGCCGCTGTGCGGCTGAAAGTGACGCTACGCTACTTAAGAATCGCCGCCGATTATTGCTGATATGCAGTGACTTTCCCTGCCTAGAGACGGCGATCCCATCAGCCTTCTCAAGTGAAGGTGAAGTGTTGAGTGGAGAGACGCTCTAGAATACGGGGTTAAGGCACGAAAGGTGACGCTTCAAAAAAGCCACAGTACTCGCATATTAGATTTTCCGCACTTTCGTGTCGGAAAGATAGCATTGCATAGAAGTCCTACAGATAATTAATAGGCCTATAGTTCAAAGCTGACTAACCAATCTGAATAAATCATATGCAATAACCTGAATTAATGCAAACGAATCACGTGCCATTACTAAAATGTGTGTGTATACGTTTGCTTCAAAGGTGGAAGGTTTTTATTATGAGCTATGGTACTTCTGTATCGCACTCTTGGCTATCAATGTCAGTGTATATTTGGGGGCAGGAGTTTCAGCGGCATTGGTCGTGCCCTTTCGTCATTGTGGAACGCGAAAGGGTACAACTCATTTTTCAACCGACGTGGTGCTATTATATATGCAGCGCCTGTTGAGTAATTATTCAAGATTTAGTCTGTAAAGAAATCTGTATCACTGTTTTTATTGTACCTTTATATCCTTCATTCTATCATGATATCACGTTGATACTTTGTGTGTATAAGTATGCTAACATAGTCATGTAAATCAGAGCAATGGTGTCTTCATTGCAACGTGGTGATGTTTGTCGTGGTACATAGATGTGCCGAAGTGTATGTGCCCTAGTACTGGATTGTTATGAAACTTTTGTTGTCTGTACATAGTGTAAATAAACATTTCTAAACTATTTATGTTTATGTAAATAAAGTCAGTTTTGTCGAATTCGTTAATGTATGTCTAACAAGAATATGTCCTGCTGAAATGTTATAGACATCTGTGACAATAACATTTTCTAAACACAGCAGTTATCAATAGGGTTTCCTAAGTTTCCTTCAACTAAATATTGTTGCAATGGTGTCGGCATGAAATATACTGCTTCTGAGAAATATTATTACTGGCATACAACTACATTTGCATTTTCTCTAGGCCCAATCTTTCAAATATTATTCTATATACAACAGTCGTTATGGGGCGTAATTGCCAATCAATTCACATGTTTCTTGCATAACCATGCTTTTGCCGCCGAAATTCTTGAATGACACCACGAATCAGGGCTTGCATTCAGAAGAACATATTAGTGTATCATATTTCATAAGATGATCTTTCAGCCAGTGGTGATTCGAGGCATATCATAAGTGAGGTTATAGCCAGCAAATGGCCCAGAACGCTTACGATTAAAAAAGGTTTTGTATGCGGCCCTGTTTTTGCTGCAACTAGCCAGTATACGTTACGTCAATTAAACGGACGTGTTTAGTCCGACCGTTAGTCTACGCAAAATTAACAGAAAACTGGTACCATATTGAACCAGCACGCATAAGTTTCGTCCGCTCCATCTAAGTCCTGTTCTTCATATTCTGCTTCAGTCCGAGTACACGTGCGAATATTTGTACGGCGTGGTATGAAACAATTGATGGGTGAGA
Organism: Rhipicephalus microplus; assembly: GCF_043290135.1. Taxonomy (NCBI): domain Eukaryota; kingdom Metazoa; phylum Arthropoda; class Arachnida; order Ixodida; family Ixodidae; genus Rhipicephalus; species Rhipicephalus microplus. Next base: position 192,920,488 of record NC_134700.1, read on the forward strand.
GAACGCGTAGAGAGAAAGAAATGAAGAGACATTGGAAACATGTACACACAGGGTTAAAAAGATATGAAAAAGTTATATATATATATATATATATATATATATATATATATATATGGGGTATGGCACAACGGGAGCGTTATCAACAAGGATAAATATATTTATTTCCCAACAGTTTAAGGAGGGGTCCTCCCTATATATATATATATATATATATATATATATATATATATATATATATATATATATATAACACAAAGCAAGACAGAAACAGAAGGATACAAAGAAAGATAATTAAGCAAGAGGAGTGCACGAAATGAATGCGACAATTAGACAGAAAGAAAAGAGGAGAGAGAAAAGAGCAGGACATACAGAGAAATAGAGAGAACGGAAAAATAGAAATAGACAAAGAAAAAAAAGATAGATTAAAACACAGAGAAAAGAACAACGAAAAAAAAAGAAATATTCAAACAGAAGTAAAAAAAAAACAAGGTAGGGCACCCAGCTCCAGCTTTCCCTTAGGATTGACTGCGCTAGTGGAAAGCAACCTTAATTATTAAATAACACTCCAGAATCAGCTTACACACATGCACTTGTTACCGTCAACGAATTTCTTTCTGAACGTTTTCCGTATATCTTTTTGCGATATTCTGCGAACAACTAAGAGTTAGTTTTCTTCCAGATCCACTTCTAGAAGGTTTTTAGTCGTCTCGGTGACAAATGGAAGCGCTTCTCTGAGAACCTTTGGACGCATTTTTCCCGACAGCTGCTGTCGGGCTCTTCAATGCGGCGCTTTAAAATGCAGATGACGACGGCTGCCTGTCTTGCGTGTCGTCGCGCATGGGGACGCCTCTGGGTGCCAAACGCGGCACCCGTTCGTCTTCTATATGGCCGAAATTTCGCCCTGACCTGGTTCTTGCCCTGAAATGGGTCGTTTTCGTTAATTTTTCGGTTTCGCGAGCGAGAGTGGTTTGTATGACGACAGCGAGAAGGAGATCTGTATATATAGGAATGTGGCACGCAGATGACATCTCAGGATCTCGCCGAGAACGCACGAGGAATACGTACACCACCGAATCATGTTTGTCGAGGTAAGCGACCTGCACTCACTATACATTAGTCATCGTTCGAGACAGACTATCGGGATATCCCGAGGAATATTCGACTTTAGGGCCATGGTTGTTTTCTGCTATTGGATATCGATGTATGGATACATTGTTGCACGAAACTAGATTCGAGGGTCACCTATTCATCAGGGGGGAGTGTTGATAATCATATAGAGCCCAGAATTGCACGCATGAATGAAAAAAAGAAGCGATCAAATCTACTGGTGTTAAAAGCATGCAGTACGACGTCCCGTCAAGAAGGATTTTCGTTTACTTGAACAGTGTCATGAAAGCGTCCATTGAAGTGCCAATCCACAAGCATGGTACTGAAATTTCATCCCGCCGAAAGAGACCTAGTGGTAGTCGAAGTTGCAATGATGGGTTGCAGGAGATTGTGCAGTCGTGAGTAGCCACATCCGAGCAAAATGTCATGTAATTACGCTATTCGACAAACGATTGTACGAAGCTGCCATGAGCCGTGATAAGGAGCCTAAAGGTATATTGTGCATAACCGGAATTGTCAATCTAAGCGTTATGTCACGCTCCGCCGTGGTGGTCTAGAGTGGCTAAGGTACTCGGCTGCTGACCCGCAAGTCGCATGATCGAATCCCGGCTGCCATGGCTGCATTTTCGATGAAGGCGGAAATGGTGTAGGCCTGTGTGCTCAGATTTGGGCGCACGTTAAAAAACCTCAGGTGGTTAAAATTTCCGGAGCCCTCCACTAAGGCGTCTCTCATAATCATATGGTGGTTTTGGGACGTCAAACCCCACATATCATCAACAAGCGTAATGTCACTTTGTGGCTTTTTAGGTTTGAACAGCTTCAGTGTGCTGAAGACTGAAGTAATCAAAAAATTATTTGCCAAATTTGTTACTATGGTCAAGTTGCTAGTGCTTTTTATACAGGCGTGCTACCATTCTCTCTTCGCAGTCTGCAGACAGGAGAAACAAAAGTTACAATCCCGATGTTTCGTAATGCCTAGCAGACCCGCGCGGATCTCATAACGCCTTTCTATTCTTGATAGTTGGAATTGAGCTTTGCTTTCGGTGTTCCGCCGCTTCGTAGTCAAAATTGCCCAACATATTCAGTGAGTGCTGAGTGTACAGAACGCGTATTTGATGCTTGCTTCAGCTAAAACAAACGTCGGGCCTGATCCGCATAATGACAAACAAGCTAACGTTCCCGATACACCGCCAGTCAGATAACAGTGCTAGTGATGCACTTTAGGTTTCTGTTTCTCTTTTTTCTTGTTTCGAGAAATGAACATGCACTCTACAGAACGCTCTGACAAAATCAGACAGCTGTGTAGAACCGTGAGAAAACGCGAATGAGGATATTTCCATCAAATAACTCATCTCTGACTGTTGGTGGGGGTTGGGATGGTGGAGGTGTGAACATTGCTAAGGGTGGGGTTAACCTGGCGGGCCTGATCGACAAAAGCCTGAGCTTCTCTCTTTCCATGGATGCAGGGAGTCTCGCCACGTATCCTCTGTAGACCTTTCTCTCGCGTACAAACGTGAAACGCCACAACAAAATTGCTCGCGAATCATTTACACACCTTCCGCAAACACAATCTTTTCACAGAAATTGAGAGCAAATCCTGCCTATTTTTTATGTTGTCTACGAGTCTCTCACTTTCAAGCCAATATTGCTTGTAGGGCCAGATGTAGTGGTCTTTCTCCGGAACTTTATTGCACTCAGTACATGATGAAGAAGGGGGGCCCCTTCCTTCAATTTTGTTATTCTTTCAGAAAGAAAGAGCGAAACCGCAGAAAAAAAAGTGTCAAGTGACTACATGCCCATTCGCACCCAAGAGAAGTGTCGTCTTACAACCTCAAAGATGAACAAATGCATCATATCACAGTCCCCACATTAAGCAGTGCGTTTTCTCTGTGTCGGCTTGTGTAAATCAACCGATGGTGTTTTTTGTGTTGAGGAATGAACACAGTATGCTGCTGCTGTCTCTACACATATCCTCGTGCACAGCTTGCTTTGCCTCTAAGACCGCGTGAAGGCGCTGTTGCGTGTGCGCACGATTGCCTAGCGACACGGCAAATTTATAACTGTGCAAAGTTTTATTCCCTCCCCCCCCCCCAAAAAAACAAAAACAGAAGTAGATGCCCTTGAAACTTTATACAACTGACCCATATCATACCTTGACCACAAAATGAACAATTTCAATGTTAGGTGACCAGCTTATCTTAAGTCCCTTATTTTAGGAAGGAAACTATCGGTGGTAGTCCTTTAACTGGTCCAGCAGAAAACGTACAGTAAGTCTTATTTGCGAAAACATTTTGTAGATCTGTGCGTACTTACTGGAGCACCTTGAAAATAATACCATTATTTTTCATCAGGCGCACTTACAGTTGAACAGACGTCTCTTTTTTGCCTCAAAACGAGAACCTAAATCTTTTTGAAACAATTACCCTGACCCTACATATTGTTTAGAGGCCATAATTGGTAAACTCTGGCTGCTCCTGCAAGCAAACTGTAATATACCGTCTCTCAATGACATTAGGCATGTATTTCTACAAGACAAAAATGATTTTCTATATATATGAAGACATCAATTTGGACACACAGTCATGCGTAAAACAAAACAAAACATAATTTTGACACAGTGGTAGCGCTGACTTGACTTTAAAAATAATAAAGAAAGGGACATGGTCTGGAGGAGTTGAGTTCATTTGTTAAGTCGAACCGTGTTACATTGAACTAATTACGAATTTTGTTTAGTCAGCAATTCAGTTCAGTGCCATTTTTTCTTTTTATAATGAAATCAAAAAGCAAGAGCCGCTGTCATATCACTGTAAAAAGAAAAAAATGGTTAGACTCAGAACTCTATAAGTAATAAGGCTCTAAACTCCAAAGCTTGCATAAAAAGCAAAATAAATATAAAATAAAACTTTCAACCACATTACGTAAAATATTTTTGGACAATTGGCGGAAACTGGTAATTGAGTGAAAAGAAAAAGAAAAAAAAGCATTTGACTACTTACACTATCGTATGAGGCGTGGATTCTTCCTCAAGTCACATTGCCGATTTTCTTGAGCCAATTGTTGCATTTACTGTTATAACAAGCATCCGATATAACGAACTTATGACCCGTTCTTTCTTGGTTATATAGATGCAGGACGTCTTTAGCTATTAGGCTGTTCCTAGAACGATATATGTAAAAAAATTTTTGCGTAAGTTCAGCAGGAAATATTCTCGTTGCAAAATGGTTATTGAATCCCCACGATGGCTTTGCCATTCGTCTTCTTCACTCATTACCCTACGTCGCACTCAACCACAGGCGGTCTTCGTGGTGCTGTGTCTGGCAGGTGCCGCATCTGCCGGCGCAGTGCTTGCAGCACCGTCCCCATTGTACGCCCCAGCGCCAGTTCTGGCAGCACCTAGCGTCCTCGCTGCTCCTGCTAAGGCACTTGTCGCTCCTGTGGCTGCGGTTGCCGCTGTACCAGTAAGTATGGGTGCATAACCCACGGAAAGCATTCGCACAACAGTGCCTCTCTCGATTTGAACGAGTTGTTTTTTTTTTCTTCTTAAAAGCCTGAAAGAAACAAGTGAAATGAAGACATGAGGGAACAGCCAGTAGGCAACCCTACAGTGCGGAAAAAAATTGGGAAGTTGCATTGTTAAGAGACGTTAATGTCGAATTGGTTCAGTGGAATCCCGCTAGGTGACCTAAGGGTTAAGAAAAAAAGTGACATCTACTCATTCTCAAGCTGTATCCGTAAACATCGAGGTGTAGATTAGTTGAATCTCGCTCTACCAATTGATAAACTTTTGGTCGGCTCATCTCATAGAGCAACCGCACGGGCAAAGCGTCGGTCCTGGATTTGACACCCACATCACCAGGAACTTCTCGGCTACGCTATGAAGCTTGCTCTGTTAAATATCAGTATGCAATTCCTTGTGACTTTGTGCTACAAACGGGTGATCATGAATTTCCTTTTCTTGGGAAAGTAGAGTGAGAAAGAGCCAGAAACGACCAATTAAAGACAGAGTCAACTGTGGCAAAGCGTCAGTTCGCCAGTGCTATGCGCTGTATGGCGTTACCATCAACCGTAAAAGTTTGCTCTTCCACTCGTAACCATTCGTAAAAGCTTGTTCTTCTTTTATTTTATTCATGCCTTTGCAGACTGCCTGCTAGCAACATCGCTTGGTCGTAAAGGTGAACTACAGTGATTATGAGGTCGAATATTGTTGTCTATCGAGGACGGACACTAAATATGGCGTGGTAGAAAAGCCTGACACAATATAAAGAGAAGAAAAGGAGCAGCAGGGAAACGAAACACCGGGATGATAAACAGTTTAGAGAAACTCGTATGGTACCCTACACAGGTGGAAGAGACGGGGTAGTTTTAAAGATTAAGGTATATATATATATATATATATATATATATATATATATATATATATATATATATATATAGAGGTAGCATATACCCTAAAAGCGACGCACCTCACACTTGCCAATTGGGTCTAACCACCTAACCACCTGTGCAAGTCTGACGCCTTCAATGATTTCAACATCGCTCTTGTGTAGTTTTTACGTCGGTGGGCTCTCAGGAAGATACTCAAAACTGCTTTCTACCGTCTTCAGCCTGTGACATGAGAGCCAGATCAGCCGTGGGTGATTGTCAAAAAGAACAGGATAACAGTAAAGCGAAGTAGCGTAAAGTACAAAAATGCACTCGTTGACTTGAAAAGCTAATATGCAGGACGTAATTTTAAAGTATCTTGGTAAAGTGCTTGTATAGATTTTCGAAGTTTTTTTTAGAGTGAAGCATATTTGATTTGATTTGATTCCTCTAAAATGTGGCCACATCTACTCTGCGGAATTGACCAAGAAAGCATACAGTACTTTTTCTATGAGCATTACAACTATATTTATGAATGAATTTATATTAAAATACAAATAATGCAAGAAGAATAATATAGACTGTGAGAAAGGTAGGAAAAACAAAAAAATCGAATTTTTCGCATATGTATGCAGGCTTTCATGTCAGCATGGCGTCTTTTGTTGTTGTTCTTGTTGTTGTTGGCTAAGCGCAGTGAAGGTAACATATTATTGGAAAGGCCTAAAAAAAGTGAACAGACGTGCTCTTCATTAGTTTTCTGGCCGTAACTCCTAAGGTAAGAGCCTTTCGTTATTTGAACGCTTTGGAGGATATCAAATACCTGTCGTTCTCTGTTGCACTGAGGAACTACACCAAAAAAAAAAAAAAAACTTCTGCAGAACTGATGCTGAAGTACTGCAGGGATCATACGTGGAATAAATTCAGCGTGTTAGTGTTTGCACGACAATTTTCACTTGTCTTCTTTTTTTATTGTTAATGAGTGAGTTCGCAGGTCCTGGACGCAAACTACATAAACCTTTACCATGACATGTCCGACACTACGGTTTAAGTCTTTGTAACTGATGTGTGTGCTTGTTAAACCTGAAAAACAAATTTACTAAGCTGGGCACATGTTGTCACAAGTGAACTATGCTGCTAAGACGTTCATTTTTACATCCGTTGTCATACGTGAACAGAACATCACAAGAAATGAATGACGACACGTTCTTATATGAATTTCTGCAGCGATATAAAATTTACAGCTCTTTTTGACTTGATGTAATTGCCTTACGTGTGTGCATTTTGCGATAAATGCATCTTTTAATGAAAGGAAGCTCTTATGAAGCAACTGACGAGGTGTACTGAACACTAAATGTAAAAGAATCATGAATTATGATTGGACTCTTCGTTTATTTGTAATGTTTTGGTGGTCTCTGCTAGCGTACATCGCATTTTCTCGGAAGCGCCCTCTTTGTTCAATGGCAAGTTTTCAAATGATGTGTTATTTTATTCTATATTGGTAATGCCTAAACATGTTTGCTATCCACACGTTTATGTCACGTTCTATTAGTGCAGCCACTACACTTTTGCATCAGCTCTACATCAAGTAAGTGTCAGCTCATACCAGAGGACGCAAATAAGGCAGAAGGTTTGTATTCGAGAGAATGACCTCAGGTATAACGTATTTACATATTACAAGGGGCTTGGCGCGCCCAAACAAGATCAATTCGTGCGTGAATCCTTAGAGGCATTGGTAGAATGGCCATTGTATCCTTTCGTCCGGAGGGCAAGTGGTCCGTTTACCATTTGCTCTGTGGGGCCGAAGAAGTCTTATCTCTACACTAGGGCATGAGCGCAGCAAGAATCTTACACACCCTGCATATTAAAAGCGCTGCAAAAGGGATCTGTGGTGCCATTGTCCTTAACAGCAGTCTTTTTTGCTCAGTCTTTGAAAGAGGAGGCTTCAAAACAGTCCATTCCTCTGTTCTGCGGTGGTTGCAGCGTGGCATACGGTTTACTTTTCATGAATATGTAAAATATACTCACCACTCAATGTTCACAGGTGACAGCTCAGTCCTACTCCTTCGGTTACAACTCGGCTGACGAGTTCGGAACGCGCGTCCAACGCCAGGAGACCAGCGACGTCAACAACGTGCGCACCGGCTCTTACAGCTATGCCGACGCCAAGGGCATCTTCCGCCACGTTAAGTACGTCGCCGATGCTGGGGGCTTCCGCGCTGCCATCGACACCAACGAGCCGGGCACCGCCCAGGGACAGACCGCCGGCGCCCTGTACAACGCAGCCCCTCTACAGGCTGCTCCTGTGGCCGCTGCTGTGCCGTACAAAGCCGCGGCCGTACCCGTAGCAGCGCCGTACGCGGCGTACGCGGTTAAGCCTGCCGCTGCTCCAGCAGCTGTTTACGCTCCGGCACAGCCAAAGTACGCGGCCCCTGCGCCAGCCTTGGCCCCTGCTCGAGCTGTCGCCTATGGACCCAAGTATTTATAAAGACGACGCAGGAAGTCTTCACTAAGCCTCGCCGCCTCAGTGGATAGAAGTCGATGATGGACACGTGTGGTGCTGAGCTATTTCTACGGTCATTAAACGTTTTGTTTTACGAATCATAAAAGCGACTTTGAATGCGATCAGACTTAGGTTGATCTTGTAGTTAGTAAACGCAACATGGAAGTTATATTGCAACTATTCACATTTTCCGCTGTACCACGGAAGCAGTAATGTCGATTTCTGTGTACGTCAGGATTACTTGAGTAAACGGCGACCAAGGAATTGAAGGCTGTGAAAGAGTAAAGTTCTAGAAATATGAAACCATGAATGGAGCTGCACACTGTCGGATCATGGGTATGCTTAAGCTCGGCCATCCAAGGAAGTCTGTTATTCAGTATGTTGAGCTTCAACAGCCTTCGACAACAGTGTTTCAAGGGAGAAACTTCGAGCTTTGCATGGTTGCCTGGCTGTGCGGATCGTGAATACGTTCGTTCCGTTTTCGATTACGCTTAAAATGCTTATGTTCATAATACGAAGACCTTCAACTACAAGTGTCTTTCAGTGAGGGTGAAATGGCCCTTATTTCTGAGCGTGCACTGCGTATCTAGGCTGCAGCTTTTCACTGTCAGACGCAGACGTGTAAGTGGATATTGGTTGTGATATTTTTGACGATGATGGGTATGTGTAAACTAAATACTAACTACAGTTATACGACGCTTTTCGATTCCTGATCACGTTCCTTCTTTCTGAGCATTTGTAAAAATGCGCAATAAACTTTATTCGCTATATTCATGGTATTCAATCATTGCGCTTCGCACGAGCGTGTTTCGTAAGTTCAACAGAGAAAGAGAGAGAAAGGGCAACAGGAAACACAAGAGGAGCCCTGATGTTAACTAGGCTATGTTCTGTTTACCGCTCTACACGCGGAAATGAAGTAGTTAAGAAAAAGAAAAAGCACGATTGTGCACAATCGACAGCACCACTGTATATTGCAGCTTATCTTCAGGTGGGAACTTGATTTAGTGTCCTTGAAGATGTGCAAAAGAGGTCTTGTGGGTTTATAGGCTGATGAGCTGTGGGACCAAGCTCCCAATAGATTTTGGTCAGTGAACCGTGTTTAACAAGTATTCTCAAGGCGCGCAGTTGAGTCCTTAAATGTTGGCCGAATAGAGAGAAGTGACACAAGATGTGAATGATTTGCTCTTCGTGTTCACTATTGACTCATATGGGTGAACTCGCCAACAATATTCGACAATATTTATGGTTCGATGAATGCAAAACAAGCCGACAGCCGCACAGCATTCTAGCGTCAAGACGAAAAATGTTCCTTGCAGATATATTTCGGAAGTCGTGCTAATGAGCGAGAGGTTGACGAAGAATAATTCTCAAATGACGACAGTGGTATCACGACTACGGTGCAGTGCAGAAATATGTCGATGATGGCTTGACGATGACCTGAGTACCGCAGTCAAGCTGGAAGGATGGAGATAAAAATAGCGTGAAAATATTCATTGCAGCAAGAATGAAAACGAATTAATAACGGCAATGGTTTTAAGATTGCGACATGACAATGGTGGTGCTGAAATTATTGATGACTATGGTTTGGGGACATTAGTATGTGGCACCGTCTTTCGTCAGTGACAGCAGCCAGCTGGCATAACTAAACGGGAAACAGGCAAGAAAAAAACCATATCTGATGAATTATGGTAGTTATTCAAAATGACTCCTGGTTCTACACAGCAGAGACTTAACTAAAAATTCTACGAAAATTAGTGTCGCACTACAAACCACGTGGCTTCGCACAGTGTTTATTATACATCAATGTGGCCCTATATAACTTCCGATGGTGGTGTTGAAATGTCTTGGGGAAGCCACAGGCTTCTTAAGGCGATACTGCAATTTTGTGGAAGCCTTCTAGTACGTCTCTGCTGTATAGAGCCAGGAGTTGTTCCTGATAACTAGCTTTTCTCATTAGATGTAATTTTTTTTCGCCTATTTCTTGTTCAGTGATGGTGGGACACCGTTGCTACCGCCAAGAGATGGCGCCACGTATAGAGGTCCCCGAAATCCTGGGAATGAGCGCTTTCATTTGCTGCTTTGTTCAGCTGTTGCTAAAGATAATAGGAAGACAAACCCTGATTTCATGAACTCGTGGTTGACTGGAAGTCTGTGGCAGCCTAGGTACAAGCGTAACAGGCAGTGTAGGATACTGGCTTCGAGGAGTTTGAAAGAGCCCAATGTTGGCGAATCTTACGAGTGAGTGAGAGAGTTGAAATCTGGGAAGCTTGCACAGAAGTGTGCCGCCAGAAATAGAATGCATTAAGTATACGAAGCTTTCAGAATCAACAATAAGAGAATAAGGCGTGTCCTTGAGTCAGCCGTAGTGATGTGGTAACCGTGCTCGGCTGCTCACACCAAGGTGGCAGCTTCAATCGAGGCCGCAATGTTCGAATTTCGACAGAGGTGAAGTGCTATAGGCGCGCCATCTCTGTGCGAGGTTTGCGTACGTTCAAAAGACTGTAAAGAGCAAAAACATTTTTTTTCTAGTAGGAATGTACAATATCGCTATCCCGAAACCACTACCCTAACTACAGTCCGACGCGTGGTAAGGGAGAAAATACGCGAAAAGGAAATGCGGGTGGAGACGCCACCTTGTGATATCCGCACAAAACAGCGGGGCGTCAAAGATTTTCACGGCATCTACTGGGCCCTACGTATCTTCTAATTGATAAAAATCAAGTGCATTGTCATCTGTGAGTGCCACAGACCTAGCGTAGGAAGTTTGTGAAAATTTGATTGATCTAATGTTACGAAAATAACAAAAGTATTTTGCAAAATTTCTGACGTCACACACGGAGATTTCGGTACGAGATTTAAAAAGGAAACTTTCACCTTGATTTTTCCGCTCATGAGAAACTTTTGATATAAAACAATCTTACGGTGTTCAGAGTGTGCTTTCTCAATCTAAACCAAGTGATTGGTTTTCTTTATTGTGTCTTTAAGGAAGTCCAAATGGTACAAATTTCTGAAGCCGTCCCCCGTGATTTGCCTTACAATCAAATCAAGGTTTCAGCCTGTAATATTGGACATATTCATATTATTATTATTGAAGGTAACACTCTTAATATTGTTCTTCCTAGTATTAATTCTTTACGTTGTTTGTGTTCGTGAGATTGTGTGTTTGACGCACTAAAGTGAACACTGTTTTGACCCTAGGCAAAAATCATGCTGATGTATAATCTTGGAATTCTTTTAAAGGGGAATATGTCTGTGCTCTGCGTTTTTCCAGGCACACGCCGATGAGTAGCTGTTACAGAATACTCTGTGTTTCATAATTCAATAGCTGGCTATACTGATTAGGATTACAGTGCTTGTCAAAAGTACACATATTCGTCGCGACTGATATTGGTGCATCATGAAGACAAGCGCCAGTGCTACGTTAGCTGGTTTGACCAGAGAGAGCTCAAGTACCTTTTCTTTAGAACGTAAGCTGGAACAGAAGGACCTTTTCTTTAGCTTTCACGGTGGCTTAGAAAGCTTCGTATTACAAGCTGTCGTAATGCAACACACAGACGTGAATCACTGATGCAGCTTAACTTTGTATGTACAAAGCTTCACTTCAAAACCTTATCTGAAAAGTAAGAATAGATGCATTTATCACTGCTTTCACTTACAAGCCTATATATCGAAATGGTCAGAATAATTACGCTGAAGAGAAAGAATAATGATTTCTGGTGAGTTACACGTGGGAACCATGATGTGATTGTTAGGCGCACCACCCCGTGAGACTGCGGATTAATTTTGACCACCTACGCTGTGTTCTAGCGTTCAGCTAACTAGCGTACATGAGTGCTTTTTCATTTTGCCCAAAAATGTGACCTCTTTACAAGGTAATTGAGAGCGTGCATTTGAGGTCAGGACATTCAAGTACTCTTTACGCGAACCTCTTTTTGAATATAGGCAATAATAGACCTGTTTTCACTGTATACAACCTGGTTTCACACTGCCGTTACATTTCTATGTAGTTTCTTGTTCAATATGAATTATTTTTTTTCATATAGAGCCATGATGACAACCACACGTGCTTTGTATACGTTCTCTCCATGGTTTAAAGAATCTCGTATTTCGCACGACTTCCGGCAACGCTTCTGCACTAGGTGGAAGGTTTGAGTGACATTCAAGTATTTAAGTTAAGCACATCCCGGTTTACACATTCTTTCCAACCCTCGCGAAGTGTTTCTTCGAAGGAGTTGTGACTGTAAGCAAAGCCAAGCTAAACCGCGTGAGAGAAGTGTCTGCTGGAAGCTCTTGACAATTGATGCATGCATGTGTATTGTGACCGTGCCACAACATGCGCCTCAAAGATCCGTTTGGCACAGCATTGTCTTTTGCGCAGTAGTAAGGTGCTGAGTTTGTAAGTGACAAGGTTAGTGACCTTTAAGCTTCTAGATGGCATCCACATATGTTTGGTATACCTGAGTTGTCTATACAAAAAATCGACAATAATGAGGTGGCTGCAGAACAAATGTTTCACAAAATTAGAATACTCGCCCTACATATACACAGCCTCTAATATTCCTAAACGATAACACTGTAGCGGCATTAAAACTTAGTGGTTGTACCCTCCTTTTTTTAACCGGCGCACCTCTTTAACGTCGTGTTTAAGACTTGTGGTACGCAAGACGGGTCCTTGTACATATATGTCTCGCCGAAATTTGACAAGCATCACTTTTTACTTATGGTTAGCTAAACATATAATTGGGTAACAATATAATGCCATTAGTTTCACTGTTTAGCAAGCTTTTGCAACGTCAACTGAGTGAAGATGCTTCGGCGTTTTGACGGAAAAAGAGTACTATCAATTTCTCATGAACTTTTGCGGTGATTACTACACCTTTTCCTAATATAGGCCACTCCGAATTACCTGACAAATTCCAGTATGAGCAATGACACATTTCACTGTTGAGAAAATCAGAGTGCAGTGCTCCGAGTCCACCATATACGCATGATCACATTTGCCCTTAGGCTTTGGAATCGGCGCTGGCCGTGCAAGATTGCAAGAGGAAAACCTTCAACACCGTGACCTCAGCACCCCAAATGAAAAAAAAAAAAAGGTCGAATGCTAAATTTATATTGCGTATGAACAAGTAGAATTAATGCATAGTTCTCGCTGGGACTTCACGTGACTTCAGTGAACTGTTCTTGCTGAATCTATTTTTTATTTGTCTATTAATAGAAAAAAACATTCATAGATTGTATACACCGAACATAAAGCACATTAATGCACATAAACAATTTCTGCAGCTACTCCGTACATCTTCATTTCACTTAGTAATGCACACAGAGGAAATATTCAGCTAATGATTATTGCATATCAATAAATAATGTGCGATGTCGCGTATTCACAGTATAGAGAGCCCACAATGTTCACAAAAACTGGGAAAATTTTAGTTTTGCATTTATTAGTTTAATGCATGTATTTATTCCCCACCACTCATGCACTGCCAAACGAGGTTCATAACGTAGAATGACTCATTATAAGCAATGCAGAGTGTTCCGCCTTCACCAATCGCTCACGTTGTTCTGCTAATTACTGAGCACCCCAGGAAAAGCGGAAGAAGAAATGAGGCAGCTATGTTGAAGCTGCACCTGCGTTGGCAAAGTATGTTAAGCTGTGATTAGGAAGAACGATGGAATGGGCACAGAGGGAGGGGGGGGGGCACGGGTGGGGCTGGCAGAAAGGTGAGGCAATGGAATTAGAACTGCTGGGTTAAAAGAGAATGCGCTGTTAGAAAGCGTAATGTAGAGATTGTTGGGTGAGGCTTTAGTCTTGCAGTGAACATAAAAAAAACAAACTTGCTGGTACTCGTGATGCATTTGGTGATTATAATGATTATATGACAATTTCAACGAGGCAACGGCGTTGCTTACAGGTTATACCCCTGGCAACCGCTACTTGTGTCAGTTCTTCCTTACGCGCCAGCAAGGTGTCTGGTTGTCGCCTAATAAAAAGAAGGGTTATTTAATCGAGCCAAAGGCTAAGCTCCCTTGGACTGCTCTCAACAAGGCGAACGGGATCGTCTTATAGGCCACTCCTCACTCTGTTCACTGCTTCGTCCACTCACTGGCTGCCGTTCAGTTTTTCTTTTGCGGCATCCTCTCAAACAAAGAAGCATCGCAGGTCACGCGCACGGAAGCCCATATTGCCAGCCATTAATCTTCCACGTATATCCCCCCCCCCCCCCCCGAGGCCACCGGGATGGTTTTCTTTAGAACCATGTCCAGGAAACGAGACGCCCCACGGAACTTGCACTCGTGCCACAGTTCGTAACCGAGTAGAAGGCCTTTTCTATCTATTTTTTTGCGAGTCAGCTCGATGAGCCTGCTGCATATACGGAACTGCTACTCGCCACACTCCGCTTGCCCTTAGTGCACTCAGAGGCCCAAGAAGTGCGGGAAGGTAACGCCGCTGACGCCAAGCCCTTCCTGCTGCCTTGCCCATGCGGCGCCGGAAGAACCGAAACGAAAACGAACGATACTCTGAACTAAAAAAAACCGAGCCCCTGGTGCGTGTTCGAAGTACGCACACTCTAGCATCCGTGCATTACAATACCGTGCGGCCGCCGCCGTAATCTTGTATAATCGACCATTGCGCAATCGAATCGGAGGCCTTGTAGACGAGCCGCTGTGCTCGAGGTATGGCGAGCGGGGAGCTCTATACTCCGAGTACACACGAGCAAAGTGATGGCTGAGCTTTTCTGTTCGAGTGGATCAAGTACGCATATATGCTGTCGGCGAATCGCAATGCTTTGTGTTTGTATCTTGTTTCTTGTTGCGGGAGCAGGCTCTTTCATACAAGCCAATGCGTGGTGGCAAGGCTCCTAATTGTTCGCGCTCCATGCCTTATATATAACGCGGTATAGAGAATAGCCACAGGCTGCTCAGGGCCTGCAGCGTGGCACAGCAGCGATACGAGGTGGTATGGCCTTGTCCTGCAAACAAAGAAAGCTGATCGTGCCAATTTGAGCGTGAACAATGAGTCGAAGACGGTAGTATGCCAGTTGCGTGACGTGTGATAAGTTTTCTCTGTGGTTCTTTATAGCGTGCAGTACACGTCACAGCCATGGCTGTCATGAACGATAAATGAGATACGTGGAGCGTTTTCCTTCACTGAATATTGGTGCGATTTACTTGTAAGCATAAAAAAAGTAAAGTCTGTAGTGCCGTCAATCTAAGGTTCACACGAAATGATCCGAAGGTGCTTTCGACGTTCCAATCAAGCTCTTCTTTGACAAGCCCATGATATATGTGGCATGTATGTATGCAGCAAGCGAAACCAGGCACTCCTGTATACCATCTCACGTGGTACACACATACACAACTACACACACACACATGCACCTACACACGCACACACGCACCTAGGCACACAAACACACACATAAACACAAAAACACAAACGCACACACGCGCACACATGCACGCTCACACACACATGTGCACGCGTGTTAATAGTTAGGTTGCATAATTGATGTTGGCACACAACTATATACGGTGCCGATATGTTTCTTGCACAGGTAGTACAATCACGCATATAATAGTTGTATAAAGTTACGAAATGTTTTATAATTCAACTGAAGAACAGGGATTCATATTCATACAAAACATTAAACCACAGTAGTTAAACACACAGCCACCTTAAGAAAATAATTTCAAGGTAACAATGTTTATACATACATACATACATACATACATACATACATACATACATACATACATACATACATACATACATACATACATACATACATACGTACGTACGTACATACATACATACATACATACATGCATACATACATACATACATACATACATACATACATACATACATACATACATACATACATACATACATAGATACATACATACATACATACATACATACATACATATATATATACATATATACAAGGGATGGACTAAGTCATGCCTTTAGGAGCTTCACCCCTAAACGAGTGAATGTTTATAGAGTAAAAACATTATCTCGAATGACATTATCGGTAACATGATAGCAGGAGTCAAAATAGGACCGTTATTGCAATCGTGCTCTTAAGGTGTAGAGCACAGGTATCTAGGTCATCGCCAAGTATCCATGAACATTAAGAAATATTACAGAGTCGCCAGTAACTTCAGCAACAGTTTTAATGAAGTATAGGTTCGACATGTTTTTTATAATATATTCAAGGAGATGACGAAGATTAGTGATGAGAGATCATGGGAAGTTGGGAACATTTATCAGTGGCATACACTGATAGACAAATCAAGCTCAAAATCGACGCTTCAAGCATGCCTTGTGTCACAAACAAAATGTGTTGCGCGTAAATCCAGGGCCACAGACTGTTATCTCTCTACGCGGAGCGTGAGGACCGTGCATGTATGGAGCTGACAGAAATTCGCAAGATTTGTTTCTATGGTACAAGAAAGCTCGTACCAAGAATAGAAATAATGCCTTGCTGTAAACAGCACGTGACATGCTCTATGTCCTCCTCCAACACAGCTTCCTCCAGGAGGACATCTTATATGCTTTGTCCTATACTGATTTACCTCCCCTCGCCATGCAAATATCTCTCCCATACTTGCACATTGTCTTTTCTGCCCCAGCAACATGAATGAACGACTGTTTCGGCGAGGAGCGCGTTTGTGATTCTAAACGAAAATTTGGATGAGAGAACGTTGCTAAGGGTACGTTTCTACGACCACAATATTTCCTCGGGCTAAATTAAGGACCCCATAACCCATTGGGAAGTAATCCGTACGTGGCTTTAATATATTCATTGCCGTTGGTCTGTTCCTGCTCAGCTTAGCTGCTACAAACACTGAACCGCTCCCTTCAGTCAGTGAGAGAACCGGAAATGCAAAAATTGACGCATTGCATTGCACGCATCGGCGAATAAACGGCGATACGCGGGACTATGGATTGTGACATTGAGCGATTGCCTGCCTCGAAGCAAACCTGGTTGCGCAGGTGGTGACTCTGTACAGCTCTCGGTTGCCGAGTGTCTAGTGTGCTGCTCGCCACGACTGCGGCTACTCACTCAGGTAGTTGTTTTGTTTTTTTTTCGTTTTCAGACTTAGAAGATTCCTGCCCGAGCAATACACGTGCGATTAGCTATCGAACGAGGTAATACATATAGACACAAAGTAACAAAAATGGATCAAATGATTTATGTTGCCAGCCGCAATGAAAGTACGAGAGGGGTTATGACCCGGTGAACGCGGGCAGATACTGCAAGGATGAACAGGTCAATGTTTTCCAGATGTACATTATCGCATAAAAGAACGTACGATGAATACTAAAGAGCTGATGTACTGCATGGAGTATGAATATACGTAAAAAGTCTTGGAAAGTAAGGCAGGACAGATCGCGGTGTACTGCACTCCCTCGTCTCTCTTTCCCCGGGTCTTCTGTACGTGGTGTTGCTGAGCGCATTACCTGTCCCGTCGGATTCGTTCCTGCACTTTGAATGTACTCAGCCACCAAAGCGTGAGCGTCAACATTTGCTACTCAAAGTAAAAAAGAAGCAAAAAAGGCTTATGAAGTAAAATATTGACAGGCGTAATCTGTAGTAAAATGCTGGCTGAGTAACTTCGTTGTTCTGTACTAGCTATTTAAAAACCAAACGCAAAGGCATAGGGTGTCGAATCCAATCTAATCATTACATTCTTTTGTGTCTTGTCCACATGCAATTCTGCCAATGTTCTACACTCGCATAATGTTCGCCATTATCATTTCAGCGTCATGGTACATGTTATAAATTTTCCTGATCCCATGTAGAGTAACTCGATGATCAGTGGATACATGCTGAGAGGCCGGAAGAACAACAGCGGAGGCGGAGAGTTACCGGCGTTGTCGCCCTCTTTGCTGGTTTATGTTGTCTGCCTTTGGTCATGCGTCCTATTTTGAGTCGTCTCGGCCGCATTCGTACGAGTGTTGCATTCGAAAACGCTCCTGCGGCTAGCTGAGATTACGACGTATGCTAAAGAAAGCAAGGCATCAACAGCCTTGAGGCATATCGTACCCTTCGCTACGTAGACGTAAGTTCCGGACTTGAGGTAATATAAGACGTAGCCACAAGTGCATTCGGAAACAAAAAAAATGAATTAAAGACGCAACAATATGTGCATGTATTGTTGCGAAACACTGGAACTGTGAAGGTGGGATGGGCAGGGCTAGCGTTGCCAGAGATGAAATTGCACACTGCAACATTCTGCAAGTGAAATTTAATTCTTGTATTTTGAATTCCAAGCTATGGTGTAATGAATGAAGAACGCCGCGGTTAAGATAAAATTTCACTGTACCAAGACTTGGTATGTAGGGTTTAACGTCGCAATACCACCATATATGATTATGAGAGACGCCGTAGTGGCGGGCTCCGAAAGTGTAGATCACCTGCGTTCTTTAACATGCACCCAAACCTGAGCACACGTGCCTACAGCATTTTCGCCTCCATCTAAAATGCAGCGGCCACACCCGGGATCCAGCCCTCGACTTGTGGGTCAGTAGACAACCGCGGCGGGGCTTCAATGTACCATGGTTATGTTACACCACTTCGAAACCTGGACCTCCATCAAGTACTCACATATATGACGCCTGAGAGAGGAAAAGACAACGGTAGATCTCTACCCTTCACGGAGAAATTTGGTCGTGCTATTTCTACCTGTGGGTCACATAAAAAAAGCCAAGAAGCTAAGGCACCGTTGTTGGCTTCCTTTTTTTTTTTTTATTGAGATGCATTCTGTACTTTCGGTATTTTGAATTAAGGACTTTTGCGATACTCAAACCTGTAAATATTCGCCCGAATGGGCGCGTTTCACTCTATAAAGGCGCTAAACGATTCGAAAATCATATGTATTCTACAACGTGTCCTAACTCGTGCTCAGTACTCGGCTGCTGACCCACAGGTCGCGGGATCGAATCCCGGGTCAGCGGCTGCATTTTCGATGGAGGCGGAAATGTTGTAGGCCCGTGTGCTCAGATTTGGGTGCACGCTAAGGAAACCCAGGTGGTCAAAATTTCCGGAGTCCTTCACTACGGCGTCTCGCATAATCAAATGGTGGTTTTTGGGGCGTGAAACTCCACATATCAATCAATTAACTCGTGCTTAGTTTTATGCACGCCGTAGGCACCGACTGGCCTCTGCATATCAGCCGAGCGTAGCTCTGCAATATTACTGTTATACAGAACGAAACGCTGCAGCACTAAGATCAACGAGCTGATCGAGCGAGCTCCCGTCTCAAGGATAACAGTTTAAACAAAGCTCGCTCACTCAGAAACCTTCAGCCGGCATGTGCTGCATTTGCCAAGGAGCGTCAATGGCTTGACGCCCGTGTTAGCATTCGGTCACGCGAGCACCAGGCGACAGTGCTTTGTCAACTCGATGTCAGTGTCGATCGTAGTGTACGCAAAAGCACATACCGCGGTAGACAGCGGGCGTGTCACTACCTTTCAAGCGCAGGCGACACAGTGCGGATCGGCCGTCCAAAAGGCCGTTTGCCTCGCTTCACTTTATTTCTTTATCTCTTCGTTTGTGTGGCAGTTTTAACGGGCGCAGCTGATTTAATTCCGGAGCAAGCGGCCTGGCATCTGCACGGCCCATTCGTTGTGCTCTTTGGGACCACGCCTTTTTATGCGCCTGCAAGCGACTGGGGAGCACCATTATTTTTTTTTTCTCCGCGACCTTGCGCCGCGCGCTATAGTTCGTTAAGAAGTCGAGTGAAGGTCGTGCGGCTTCAGATCCATTAGAAATAGCGGAGGGAGGGGGGCAACTGCTTGCGAAATCAGTGAGTCCAAGTTGCCTGGCACTCTACACCGTCCAACGCACGGCACTCAGAGTGGTGTATCTGTTGTACGTTGAATTATTATTATTGTCGTCTTTTAAAGGTTTCGCTACGCTTGGTCGCCTGTCCAGGGTCATATAAATATGAATTTACTGAATAACCCTCGCCTGCTTATATGATGCCATATGGTGTCCCTCCCGTAAGTTATTTTGCCATGCCAGTGAAATAGGGCGAATAAAATCAGATCGGCAAGTTATGAGCTTACAAAGAAAAGAAAGTATCAGAAAGCTGCAAACGCGAAAACATACTGCATTCATGGCGGCCCATTTGATTTACGACGGCTATGGTCAGCGCAGTGTTGCACGAACAGCGGTACTGTTGCTCCTGGAATGGGGCTATCAAAATATGCGGCATTTCTTGGGCCGCGCCCAATAAAGTGGACTGGAATTGCGAATTTTGTTGCTTTTGCTTGTTTTTGTCTCCTTTCAAAGGACAGCCACACGTTCATAATCGATATCGTTCCCCGCGTTGTTCGTGTGTACCATTGTTAGGCGGCGGTAAAGCTTTTCCACCGAGCTGAGAGGTGACGCTATTAAAATAATATAGAAGTCGAGTAGAACGCATTGGAAAGGAGGGGAGTGAACGACAAAACGAGAATGCCAAGAAAAAAAATTGAAGGCCAAGCGTACGTTTCTTTTGTTTGTTAAATGTGCACCGCCATCAGTCGGTGTTTGTTTTCTTTTCTTTCTTTTTAAATCAGATAGACACCCGTGAGGTTTGCACGACTTCAAAAGCTGACAGTTCAGTCATAGTGTTTCTAACGAAACCTCAGCTTTTTGTGTTTTCAAGAAATGTTCACCCTGATAACGATCGCTTCTGCTCAAGCAAAGACGTTCTTTTTTTTTTTTTGCCTCAAGCTTCTTCGAACACATATAGCGGCGGGGCGTCGCAACAAACCGCTGACTGCATTTACATGCATCTAAAACAGAGTTTGCAGTCAAATTCGCGCCGATCTACAGTCGTTAAGCGAAACAGAAGTCGGCAGTTCTTGTTCACCTTTCCGTTTTAGTGATACATAATATCTCACAAACAAGTTAGGTCTCTTTTTCAGTTTTCGCCATTATGTAGTGTTGAACGATCAGTGTGTGCTTGTTGCAACGCCATCTTTACTGGGCGTGCACGTTATACGTTGTGCGATCTCTTAGCTATCTTGGAACAAGCACTGCAGTTTTGATAAGTGAAGCTAGAACGGGATCAATGACGGAGGGCTTTAGCAATTTCGACTCTCTGGTATTAAATGCACGTTAAACGCACTGGCATTTTACAGCAGACGGGTTTTTACCATTTCGCCTCCATCAAAATGCGACCATCGCAGCTGGAATAAGACCCGCGACCATTGGGTTAGCACCCGAGAACTCTAGCGCCGGATCCGACAAGGTCGACAGCAAAATAATTCATGTACTTCACCTTAGATGGTGCTGATGTATAGACGATCTGATGAAGCACGAGTGTTGATTTTCTTTCTATTGATTTTTCTCACCACCATTCTCTTTTCCCCAGTTGGAAACCAAAGGCACGGCTAGTTCACTTTTTTTATTCATTTTCTGCTGTTCGTCCTGATTTTATAACTATCAAATTGTGACGACTACTTGTATGTTGAATAACTAATTTATCTACATGTTAGCGCCATCGAAGATTTTTCGCCGTCCAGAGAAGGTTTGTGCTTTGCCAGCTGAAATCAACACAATTCCACATGCAACTTGCCTGAGCTCGTGAATGTGAGTATATCCTTAATTAGTATAGTGTCTTTTTGTGACAGCTGCCATTCGTGCAAGCTGTCACACGTAGACACTTGCTTAATTAGAATCATTCTCATATCCACGAGCACAAACACACAAGTCTCGGAGGGGGACGTATACCAGCTTGGCGGAAGATGATGACAGCCTGCAGACTTTCAGATCTTACCGGCTGTGGACCAGTGAACTGGCGTCGAAGCACCTGTGTTCATAAAAAGAAAAGAACAAACACCTGGATTGAGCGAAAACTGAATTCCCTGGTCCCCTCTTAATAGGGTTGCACATTGTACCTATGTTTTCCGGTGGTTGTGTACACACGCTGCTTAATCTTGACGCCAGTTTTCCTCCAGCATATAAAGAGCTACCGAGTGGTTCGGAAGCTCTTCCTGTTCTCGGCGCTTTCCTTTATCCCTCATTCGTCGCACCCTTCCTGCTTCATAGTGCGTTGGCACTCCTCCTAGATCTGATACTTTCATTTCGTGTAAATTGACGCTTAAAATGTCTTTAAACGGCATCAAGGTGCAAACGAGACAGAACATTTTTCAGCTTTCATCGTTAAAAAAGACACACACACACACACATGCACACACGACTGTGAGTCACTTTTCCTTGTTCCGTTGTCTGTAATTCCTGTTGTTGCGTTCGCTGGCGTTCAACTTGTCATCTCTTAGCGTTTTTGACATGTTCAGATTCCGACGGTTCATTTCTTTTTCCTCTGTTTACTGCCTATATAATTCAGGAGCATGCAACCACCGAATATCGCCATCGTTATCGATTCGGGAAGGAAAAGAAAAAAAGACGCCAATAGTGAGATACGCCCGTCCCTCCGTAGCATTGGCCGAGAATTGTGGAGCCGCTGGCTGTTTCTATACGCATATCTTCTCCGCTTAGTCGTCCAGGCATGAAATGCGCAAGCCTTTCGGTTACAAGACTCCGAACTACGGCCACTCTCTGCCACAGACTTCCTGGAAAATACCGATAGAATCGTTCGACCAGGAACCTTCATATTCTGTCCCAGAGGGGAACGAAAATCGTGTCGATGGCTCGAAATCGAAACGTGCGTAGTCGCCTCCGCGATCTCCGACGGCATCAGCGTAGTTTTGCGTGGATTTGCGATCTCGATACAGATCGGAAGAGCCCTCCTTTATTTTCACTCCAGTACCCTTATAGAAACGCAATAGAGCCGACAATAGATGACGCCTGGAATCTCTCGGTTTTATGCTACTGCGCCAGATACCGGGAACGCGCTGCGCGTGAATGATTTCACGCGGGCCTGTGACAGGCTGATAGGCTGCAGGTTGGAACAGCTTTATCGCGACTCGTCGTTGTGTAAAGCCTGTTTGTCGGTTCGCATGCAAATGAGCACGTCTGCTATCGGATTCGGTAAGTGAGCGGTCATTTGGTTACTCGCAGAACATGCTGGAAAACAGCACGATTACGACTGCTGATAATCGTAGTGTTTTAGTTTACAAGGGAGCTATACTTCACACTGATTGACATTAAACAATGCTCCGCCGCAGTGGTCTAGTGGTCAGGTACTCGGCTGCTGACCCGCAGGTCACGGGATTGAATCCCGGCGTTGGCAGCTGCATTTTCGATAGAGGCGAAAATGCTGTAGACCCGTGTGTTCAAATTTGGGTGCACGCCAAAAAACCTCAGGTTGTCGAAATTTCCGGATCCCTCCACTACGGCGTCTGTCATAGTCATATGGTAGTTTTGGGACGTTAAACCGCACGTATCAATAAACATTGAGCAAAGCCATCACGCAGAAACGAGCCAATAGGCACATGTAGCGAATTATTGACGGAAGTTGTTACAATTGAACAAAGGTAGAGAAGCTCAATGATTAAGTTATAAATATTCTCCATATATATGTCGCTCCAGTGCCTTTGTTTCGGTGTACCTTTACGACTTCCGCATTCTTAAGACTCAGCAAAGAAGATTTCCCCCTACATGAATTGTCGAGTGAGTGTTATAGTAACGCGTAGTTTGTGTTTTAATTATTCGAAGCGATAAGCACACTCAATAAAATTGTTTTATTGTATTTAAGAAACGATGCTTCGTTCATTTTAGTCCTGAGATAGGTAATGTGGTGCGATGAACTCATCACAAAATAAAAAAAAAACATAATATTGTATACGTTTAAGTTTACTTTCACACCATGTGCTATCTTCTTCACATGGTTTAAAACGCATGGGCTTGTCGACCTAACAGGTAAGCCTAAAATTGCTATACATGTCTTTCCTCCGTGAACGCAATCCGCCAGTGCGATGCCCTTTACTGTAAGAGTGAAAAAAATTACATCTCCACAAAAAAAAAAGAAAAAAAAGTTCCCTCTTTGTTCTCCTTTTACCTATGCCACGTTCATGAATGAGTAGGGAGCGTGACTGCACTTGAAATAACTGTTAAGAATTCACTGCTCTCAATACCGGGGCCACCACAGAAAATATTTATAGCTTGTATGTACCTCTCAAATTAGCATCGAAAATAGTCAGCGTCTTTCTTAAGACGCCTAGCCATACCATCAAATGATCCGTCATTGCAACATTACTGCCCGAATGAAGTCAAAGAAAAGAAGCCCGGTGTTTCTTCGGCGGTTCTTACGTCAGGCAAGTTGTCACAGCTGGCCTGCACGCGAGATGCCGTCGAGCTATCTCGACAAACGACCTCAGTAGAATCGTTTGTAAATACTGCCTTGCGAATATAGGAAGTGCTAAGAGCGAAACGAAGCGGAGCAACACGCTCACGCACGCACAGTTCTTGTGCTACGCGCATAAACGCTTCGCGCAAAGGATAGACAGCGAAAACGCGCCCGGCGCACATGCCGAAATAATGAGGTATGGTAAATTGTTGTCCACCGGAGGCAAGCTTGTCGGGCGCGAGTGAACGAGCGGGCAACATTCCGCCGTAGCGAGCGGAGCCAGCGTAATAAGCGAGCGGCCGGCAGTGGACACGCATGTAGTGGCCGAAAACGAGGTGTGTCCCATGCCCGAGGCCAACATATCGGCGCCAGCGCTATCGTCGCACGCCCGGCCACGCCGAGGGAGCAAAGAGAGAGGAAACGACGGAGGGGCGGCGGAACCGCGTTCCCACCAGCGGTAGTAGCGTGTGCCGCGGCGCGGCAGTTATCGCGCGCGACACACACATGAAAGTGAGGAGTGCCTTAAATGCGGCGAGGCTCGCTCTTCGAGTGTGTGCGTATGCTACACATACGCGCGGCTGCTACCGAACAAGAAGCGACGACACACAGACGAACATACGCGGACTACCTACCACAATGTCGGCTCTCTCTTGCTTTTTTTTCATTGGTGGCGGTAGGCTGCGCTAAAGCAGGCTCGCAAGAAGGGGGGAATCGATGATTCCCCCCACGACAGTGAGCGCCGAAAGTGGACCAAGCGCAAGGACCACCGCCGCATCCGCCGTCCCCTATTTCTCCTCGTTCTTTTGTCGTTTTCTTTTCTCAGCGACGGCCGCTGCAGGTCCCCGCCCTAGTTTCGGCGTTTTCGCGTGTTTTGGAGGTAGTCATCGCGGCGTGGAGGAGAGGAGAAGGAATCGGAGACGACGACGTGGTGGCTCTCCTCCCGGTCCGGGCAAGCCGAATACTCTTCTTTTTCTCCCGGAATACACCGACCGGGGTGCGTGCGGGCGCCCCGGAATGAAGTGGAGCACTTCCTTATCCTTCTATAAAAACCGTGCCGCGCCACTGTCCCTAACTTATTCAATCTGATCCCGGGCCGTTGTTCGGAGGTGTACATAGACTGCATCCGCAGCATGATACTTCGGGTGAGTCTCGCGTGCCTGCCGTGCCCGTCATTGGGAGTGGTGCAAGTGAAGTAGTTAAAGAGGCCGTAATGAACCGGACGTAAGACCGGAAGATAAATGAAAGGCTAAGTTGCTTCGAGCTGTTTCCGGTACATAACGTTTATTCATTAAATCGTTGCTTGCATTAGGAGAACGCTCTTATGAAACATGATTGATTCAGGTAGCGCGAGTACTTAGTTCGTAAAAAGCCTTAAAGTTGATTAGATAAATCAGTAGTCATCCGAAGCCCGAAATACTTTTTTTGCCGCGAAACGATCAAATTTGATTAAATGCCCTTTGTATAAATGCGGCGACGAAATGATGAAAGAGAATGCAGCATAAGTTCGAATTTCCCGAACAAATTTTTCGTTCAAGATGCACCTTAAGCGAATTTATACCACCAAGGACAGTGGTGTGAAGCACACCATCAACTTAAATATCTTTGCCGCAATGTGGCCGGTCATCCATTGGCGCAAGAGAAAAAAAAAATATGACCCCACACAGTAGCTTGAGCTTCCGCGAAATTCATTTCTGGCTCGTTTTGCTTTGTTCTATGCTCGGGCGTGCGATGCCGACCTCCGAAGACCTTCACCATGGTGGCGCTTGCAGTAGCGGCGTCTACTTCAAGCGCCTTGGCCAAGCTCGGCTTCGATTCGCCGGTGGTGCACGGCGGCCCCTTCCACACGATCGTCGAAGGGCTCTCGCGGCCGCACCTGGTCGAACCTCAGGGCACGCCCGTCGGCATCAGCATCGTGCCCCTGCACACCACCGGATACTCTCAGCCTCAGGGTGGGGGGCCCGTGACCGTGCATGTGACCCAAGTGGGCGTTCACCAGGCCCCCGTGATCGGTGTGTCCGCCGCGCCGGCCGGCGGCGTCCGCAACGCACCCCTTGCTCTTCACACGTCGCACGTGCTGCTGAACGCCATCTCGTCGCCGGGTATGGTGCTCCACGGTGCGCCCGCACTAGCCGGCGCCGCTTACGAACCGCGCATCGTCAAGCCCGCGCCTGTCCCAGCCGTGCTGCCTGTGAAACCAGTGCACCAGGAAGAACTCGTAAGTACCGCCATACCGTATAAGCGAGTCGAATAGTACAGTGCCTTTGTGCATGAAATGCTACGGAGATCGATCAATTAGGTTCAGTCGTACACGCCCGGTGTTCACGAGTGAATGAGGTATAACTATCACCGTGTCGCAACCTTTCCGCCCTTTTTAGTTTTCGTAAAAAAGCAGCTGGCATGAATCATGGTGTTCACTGTGGTAGTATTGGGGTTAACTGTTCATTTCGTCAGGTGCCCTCACCATTAGGCATTTTAAAGCACGTGCTTTATTCTTGTGCCAGTGACATATAGTTTCAAACTATAGGCGCAGTTACAAAGGTATCGATTAGTTGTCGACATCCGCAATATTATCGAAGGAGGAGGCGGAGGAGAAAAAAGAGAGAGATAGAGAGAAAAACGTGTTGAATTTTATGTACACGAATTTAGTCAAACGTTGTCAACCAATACAGCGTTCACACATCCTGTCTCATTAATTACATTCTGCGTGCGAGATGAAAAAACATGCACTGTCTATGCTGCATTCACTCGTGCGTGCACTTTCTAGATAGTTCTGTGACGCAAAATAACCAAATCACGAAGAGTCAAACACAGCTCTTCGCAGGATGAGCTTAGGCTTAGGAAAACAAGTCACATTCAAAACACAATGATTTTGACGGCTATATCGCTTATGAAGGCCACTGTCCTTGTTTTTTAATGCTACTTATTTTTCTTAGCAGTAGAAGCTCTCCCAGATATACTTTTCCTCGTAGTTCTTTCTCGGTGTTTGTTCATCAGTGTTTTGGCCTTGCGGGCTGCCACCATCCTTACCGCGTAACACTATTTTAGTTCTCCCAAAGCGCCAGATCATGTTAGCACACTAGTGTTAGAGCACACAGGTTGCTCCCTCCATATCGCTAAATGGTTGTGTGAATTGAAGACATTGAATGGTACCACGTCACCATTGATACCTAAGGTGACACCCATGTACCAAACACGCCTTCATATTCATGATTAACAAATACTGCTCGTGCAAAAGAACTAGAACCTCGGCTCGCAAGCTGTCACACTTAAAATTACTGCGGAAGACCGACTATTACAGTTAGCTTAAAGATAAAGGAAAGGAAGCTTGCATCGAGTTGCACACAGGTGCGTCTGTGTTGGTTGTGTGTGAATCTGAGTACGCAAAGTTTTTTTTTCTCACTCAGCTAGCTTCAGAGAAGCTTATATAAACCTATTCACGTGTTGTCAACTAATGTTTGGTAAAAAGAAGCTCCATATTACTATAATATAACACCATAAACACAACTTCCCCATACGCATCATTTGTCGCTAACTACAGTTAAGAAAATACAAGGCTTATATAATTACCATACTGTTCTCGACGGTATCCGTCTAGGCAGCCTGACTAATAGTAAGTTGATGAAAGCATGCGATAATTGTGCTTATAGAGCATTTGCATGAAACCATTCGCGTGAGAAAGCATCGTTAGCCTGATGCCACCCCTGCAAATTAACATATCATGATGTCGAGCAAGTCAGTGACCGAAACGACATGATGACCCATGAGGGCACACTGTGTACAGCATTTACGATCACAGTGGGCTTCTTTTTTTTTACTAGCTTTCGTGAAATACGTGTTAACGCATCAAATCGGGTGCCAAGGACACCCCATGGCCACTCAAACTTTACATTGTGAGATATTATTCTCGCAGTAATGACGCACAAGAATTAAATCACAGTTATTTTTTTCTAGCTCCCGCAATCAGTTTATTTTGCAGTCCAGCGAATACTTTCTTCATTTGTCAACATAGAAGGAAGTCTGATATTGGATTCATGATTAAATCGAATTGTAAAATATCTTTAAAACGTGGAAGTGTTTACATTCGAAAACCACTGGGCGGACCTGAATAAAAATGGTTGTTTTTTTAAGAGAGATACGAAACTCCATTTACCACCGCAGTATCTTGATTGACGTTGTCATAGTTCCTACAGAAAATGGAGGGTATTCTTAAGCCCACAAAAATAAACAAAAAACTATGATGCATGGACTCTGCTGTAAAAATAAGTGATCTGGTTATTTAAATGGTATTACTACATACCTAAAGAAGAACATAGTATACTTGTGTTAACTAAAAATCTGAATATGCTTACAAAAGTTTTAACAATTTTTATAGCAGAATTGTGCTATGGTGTACAATGTTCAACACAAAGATAGTGTGTATAAGTAACAAGTGTAATAGAATAAAAATTTTGGTATCGTTCTTTTCTACTTGCTGTAAGTTTGATAAGATGATCCTTCAGTTTTTAAAATAAGGTTTGTGGTATTTCAGAACTTGGATTGGCGTTGTCGTAGTTTCTAGAGAAATCGGAGGGTATCAAAAAACTCAGATAAAGTCAACATCATCATAATCAGCCTGACTGCATCCACTGAAGGAAAAAGGCATCTTCCACGTTAAGCCAGACAACTAGGTCCTGTGTTAGCTGCTGTCACTTCATACCCGCAAGCTTCCTAATCTCATCTTTCCACCTCACCTTCTGTCTCCTCCTCACGCACTTACTTTCTCTGAGAATACAGCCAGTTACACTTTATGACCAGCAGTTATATTGCCTACGCGCTACGGGTCATGCCCATGTTAATTTCTTTTTTATTTCACCTATGATATTCTTAACCCAAACCTGTTTCCTGGCCCACTCAGATCTCTCCTTGTCTCCAAAGATTATCCCTATCATTTTCGCATCAGTCAGAGCCAGAATCAGTCATTTCATTGTAAATTAGACCTTTGTGGCCAGGCACCTTGATGAAATGAATACACCTTAGATGCGAGCGAACTAGTGATTGAAAGTGTTTCAATATAGACATGCCATCAGATGTGGAAAGAGTAAAGCACACAAACAAGGAGTGAGTTTACACTGCCGCTACTAAATTCGAAGTACTTAACCTGCGTAGCGTCAATACTATTTCCATGAATTCATCAAAAAAGAAAGGAATACAATGAGGTAATCATGAGGAAAAAGACCAGTCAACGTCAGGGCAAAATATTCCGGTGCCAGATTTTTCATCCATTGGGTCAACGCTACTGATACGAATTTTTTCTTAACGCTCACGCGTTGAAATTATCTATGTGCTTCTTGCCTTTTGGGTAGATATTAAAGAATTGCAAAAAAATGGCAGATTTCATTGATTGATTTGTGGGGTTTAACGTCCCAAAACCACCATATGATTATGAGAGACGCCGTAGTGGAGGGCTCCGGAAATTTCGACCACCTGGGGTTCTTTAACGTGCGTCCAAATCTGAGCACACGGGACTACAACATTTCCGCCTCCATCGGAAATGCAGCCGCCGCAGCCGGGAATCGAACCCGCGACCTGCGGGTCAGCAGCCGAGTACCTTAGCCACTAGACCAGAGCGGCGGGGCAACGGCAGATTCCAAGCCCAGTGGGAATCAATGTTAGGCGAAGCACGAATGAGGAAGGTTGAAGTGTCACTTTTAAACCAGCAGAACGTTACGAGGTGGACGTAAATTATGCCGTGCATGACTTCCATTTCAGGATTATCATTTAAGTGTCATTTACCTTCGTCATCAATTCACGTCACGTGATAAGAAATTTGGTATACGTGGAGCAAGCAAAATGGCCGCGAATGCGCAATGAGTGTAGCATGTAGTCATGTTTTACATGACACGCATATCATGATTATCATGTTTGGACGTGCCATTTACCTTCATCGTCATATTGACGTCACGTAATACCAAGTTTGGTATATGTGAGCTAGTGAAACTGCCAAACCTGTGGAATATACTCGCTCACCAATGGTCCACACTCACCCACGGATATACGTGCCACTGTTTGGCAGATTATGTTTGACGACGTACGAGACACGATTGTGACATTATTAAATTATCGACCAGCACTTCATAATAAATGCGAAGCATTTCTTAGCGAACTTTGGCGACTTTGACCGTATCTGTCTCTATGCGCCAACGACCTTTAGCTGTCATGGCCGTTTCGATAATGGTATCTATACCAAAATTGGTAAGGCATAGCATGACTGTATGGTGAGCATAAGTGACTAGTAAAGACATGAAAATAATGACATTTATGTCATGAATGTGAAGATTTACATTTCATAAGCTTGCTGCTCTTGCGTTTTGTTCACATGACATGTTGCAAAACTGCTATGGTATGACATGACTACATGGCGAAGATAATTGACAGATTCTAACGTGAAAATCATGACATGCATTTCATGGAAATTGTGGTTACACGCCGCGCTCATGATGCGCTCGTGGTCGTTTTGCTAGCTTCGCGTAAACCAAATTTGGTATTATGGGACGGGAGTAGATGACGAAGGTATATGACTGGTGCAAACATGATAATCTCTATACGCGTCTCATGTAAAACAAGACTACATGCTACGCTCATAGCGTGCTCATGGCCGTCTCGCTAGCTTAACACATACCAAGTTTGGTATTACGTGACGTGAATGGACGACGGAGGTAAATGACACGTCCAAACATGATAATATTATTATGCATGTATTGTAAAATATGACCACATGCTACGCTCATAGCGCGCTCGCGGTCATTTCGCTAGCTCCACATATACCAAGTTTAGCATCACGTGACGTGAATAGACGATGAAGGTAAATGACACGTCAAAACATGATAATCATGACATGAAAGTCATGTATGGCATAACTTACATCCGCCCCGTAACGTCGTGCAGATTTTGATGTGACATACGAACCTTACTCATTCCTACTTCGCGTATCATGATTCCCACAGTACGGATGATTTCGTCGAACCACCTCACCCTCCCAAGTAACTTTGTTTCACGCCAAAAGGGTGATCACGAGAGCACCAAAACATAAGCGGCTTGATAGATAGATAGATAGATAGATAGATAGATAGATAGATAGATAGATAGATAGATAGATAGATAGATAGATAGACAGGCAGACGCCAAAAGTTCTTGCAGTAAGGAAAGGAATGCTTCGCATTTAATAAGGTGCTTATAAGGTAATGGAAGCAGCCAAGTATTCTCAAGGACAGTAAAAGCTGATGGTACAGCAAATGTTTTTCAAGGGTTGCGTTTTCATACAAGTTATATTAGCATTATAAGTGTAAGCTTTGTAAAAACAAAAGCCCATGTGGTATGTACGGTTGCATGGTTTAAAGCTGAAAAACAAAACAAAGATATGTCACTGGCAGACTT
Source organism: Rhipicephalus microplus (assembly GCF_043290135.1). Lineage (NCBI taxonomy): Eukaryota > Metazoa > Arthropoda > Arachnida > Ixodida > Ixodidae > Rhipicephalus > Rhipicephalus microplus. The sequence continues at coordinate 192,952,127 of NC_134700.1, forward strand.
TCAGAAAAAAGTGTCAAGGGCTCGTATTTTTTCGTTCCCATTTTCTGACCCTTTCGAGATATAGTAACATTTGAGCGTAGCACAAGAACATGCGATTTTCGGAGAGGTATAGTAAATAGAAAAAAAAAAGAAAAGAGCCGTACTGGCATAAGCTATTTTCTTATATGTCTGCGTTGGTCGGTGCTATCTTTTATGGTGTTGTTGTTTTCTACTGACAAATGTTTATTGGATTTTGCAGTAATGTTAAAGGCAAGAAGCAATACTTATAGGTGAATATATAGAACGCGCTCAATATCTGAACTCAGAACTTGCATTTGATGTCACTGACCTTCTTCAACAATAAATCACGGATAAGAGGTATCTCCGTCGGAATGCATGCAAAAAAAGTCAACCACGATGTTCCCCATTTACTAACCAATAACTGCTTTTAATAAAGATACACACACACACACACACACACACACACAAACACACACACACACATGCCCACGCACACGCACACACAGAGAAAAACGCTCGCGCTCACAGATGCAGGAATGTTCGTTAGCATACGTTTTATCCGCCGCTGCTGCTGGACTTATCAGCTGGACATATCTTCCGGACACCACAGGAGTGAGTTGATCAATAGCACTCCTGGAGCACCCCACGACAAAAAAAAAAAACATCTTTGTTCTGGTTAACAAAACATATAGGTTCCCGGTAAGCGAGAAGTTCTAACATGGAAAGCGGAACAAGTGTGTCAGGAGTCCTCTAACGTCACTTATCTCTGTGATTTGCAGTAACCTATGGTGTCATCTTCCGGGTGAAAAGCGAAAATACCGTTACGTTGGAAAGCAAAAAAAAAGGCATAGTGAATGCCAACTTCGAAGTATGCGAGTAAGCTGGGCCCTAAACGTGTTTTGAATAAAACAAAATAGAGTAGCTCCGGAGCCAGAGAGGGACAAACTGGTGGTGTTGCGTTTCACTTTGCCCGTCGCCTTGGAAGCAACTGGTTTTCTTCCATAACGGCGGGAAGGGGAAAAACGCGCGGTCACTTCCGATACCGATAATCTACGCGGAGAAGCGAGTGGAAGATAAAGGTGACAGTTTTACTCACTCTCGAAGTAAAGAAGAAAGCCGGGCATTTTCTCCGTCCTGCAAGCGTAGCGGTGAAACCAGACACCGTGGTTAGCTCCCACGAGCGCCCTTACACTTTCGACCTGTACCGATTTTAGCCGTGTCGGGCACTACTCTTTGGAGCAGTTAGTTCTCTCGAAGCTCGTTCGAGAGCGCTGCTGTTTAACATGCGAGTCATGCGTGTGCGTCTGTGCAGAATGGTTGAAGGAGGTTGCGGATTAAGCTACAATTCGAAGGCAATAAATTGAGTCTTTCAGGTGACATTTGCGCAACTGTACAGTCAGCAATTTGACAAGCGAAGTTAGGTATTATGCTCAGGATTAACGGTAAATGGAGCTTGTGCCAAACGTTTCCACCTTACTAAAAAAAAGTAGGAGTAGAGAGACGCTTAACAATATACCAAGTTCTCCCTAGGGTATTTATAGGCATCGTTCTGTCGAGTTTTCCAGTCTGACGGCAGCGCCAGAATACAGAGCCTAGCGCATAAAAAAAAAGTAGCAGCATATCCACCGGGTGAATGATGGAGAGCAGGGCAAAGCATCCGTTCGTCCATTCGTTCCTGCTTCCATCCGTCCATGCGTCCGTCTGTGTGACCATCCGTGCGTCCATCCACCCGTCCGTGTGTGCGTCTGCTCGTGCGTCCGCATGTCCATCCGTGCGTCCATCCTTGCGTTCGTCCATGCATCCGCCCCTGCGTCAATCCATGCGTCCATCCGTCCGTGCAGCCATCCGTGCGTCCATCCATGCGTCTATCCATGGATCTGTCTGTGTGCCCGTTCGTCCATCTAGACAACACTCCAAGTACCACCATCTCCCATCTTTTCATCATATATTCCGCATATAGAAGCACCGCCATCCAGCGGACATTTCAAGGACTAAACGAGAAGTGGCTCATGCACACTTTCTTACTGCTTGCGCTTCGGGTCTACTTCCCACCTTTAACCACCTCGAGTTCATGGTATATACTAGTACACTGTATTCATGGCACTGCGGCCCAATGCTCGCTAAACCTTTCTAAAACCAAGGAGGTTACGCCCAGCGAGTATAACGTAGCAACCATTTCTTGTAAGATAGTGCTCAATTTACATGCCAATGGCTGCTAATGGGGATCAGAGACAGGCGAATTCGGCTTTTAGGTAACGCGCACGCTGCGAATTTTTTATTGTTCAACAACGCACAGGAGAAATCTCCCACCGGAACCACCTTGCAGATCAAAGCGTAAGACATGTTACGAACTACTACCATGGACGAACGGGTGCCGCTTTAAGGAACTTCGCCCTTAAAAAGGCAACCTTGAGAGGGCCTCAATGGAAATGAAACGCAACGCGCGCGTCTCGCGCCCTGCACCTGTCCGCGGATTGTGGCCGGGATACATAGGGGGCGCTAGCACGCGTCTATTTTCTGCGTGTCCCTGCCAAAGACTTTAAGACGGGGCAGAGTGAGCAACGCTGCTCCACCAGGTCAGTGTGCAGTGCCTGTAATTACGGACGTGACTTTTGCCAGTTGTTCACGTGATCATTAAACAAATGTACAGGGGCGACACCAGCAGCCTAAATAGAGCAAGCTTAAAGGATTTAGTTGCAAAATTCGGTGTCATTTTGTGTGGAAAAACAGCAGTATGTCTGAATACGTGACGAAAAAACGCCCCAGTTTCCTGGAAAAAAGAATTTTCTAACGGAAGGAGCCAACTGGCGTAAGCGTTTGTGAAAACGCACCTTGGAAGAAGTTCTGCACGCACTTCTCTAATCTTTGTAGCATCGCGAATGCAGGAAAATAGTGCCCCAACGACAAAAAGAAAATATATTCGAGGAAAATTGCTTCTCCAGACACTATAGTAGCAGTTACTGCCTCTTACCGCTGGTCTCACAGCGTCACGCAACTGAAAGTCTTAAGAAATGTACATACAGATTACCCTGCCTTCGACCGTGATACTGTCTAGAGACTCTGTAAAAAGTAACGAAAAAAGAAAACAGGGAGAAAGCATCAAAGATTAACCAGAGGCATGTCTGGTTGACTGCCCTTCATTGATAGAATAGAAAAGAGGAATTAAACATAAGAGGGAGAAAGAGAGCGAGAGAGAGAGAGCAAGAATGCATGTAATAAATGCACTGACTTGCATATGTCATTGCAACGATTAGAAAATCGAGCGCTCTTATTGGAAGTATTGCTGAAGCCTTATCCCAATCATTAGTCGGCCCTCGACCTAGTTAGAGGAGTGCTGACACACAATTTCGAAGGCTAGATAATGAACGAGATAAACTTATGTGGAGACATACACAACATCTATGAAGTATCAAGGACAAATATAGCCTAGGACATATTTAAAATTAGTTTTAAAGTGCCCGCCGAGCTACTGAGCGAGATGCGAAGATGCACTAAGGCGAAACCGACGCCGGGGCAATGTAAAGAAAGAGTAGGGGTCCCTTAAGCTTCGTTTTTAAGAGTTGAACGCGATAGTAAAATCCCGTCCCTAGTGCGCCCTTCAACCGCTAAGTGCATATTTAATAATAATAATCATCATCATCATCAGCCTGGCTACGTCCACTACAGGACAAAGGCCTCTCCCATGCTCCGCCAGTTAACCCGGTCCTGTGCTTGCTGCTGCCAATTTATACCCGCAAACTTCTTAATTTCATCTGCCCACCTAACCTTCTGTCTCCCCCTAACCCGCTTTCCTTCTCTAGGAATTCAGTTAGTTACTCTTAATGACCAGCGGTTATCCTGTCTACGCGCTAAAAGCCCGGCCCATGTCCATTTCCTCTTCTTTATTTCAACTATGATATCCTTAACCCCCGTTTGTCCCCTAATCCACTCTGCTCTCTTCTTGTCTCTTAAGGTTACACCTACCATTTTTCTTTCCATTGCTCGCTGCGTCGTCCTCAATTTAAGCTGAACCCTCTTTGTAAGTCTCCAGGTTTCTGCTCCGTAGCTAAGTACCGGCAAGATACAGCTGTTATATACCTTCCTCTTGAGGGATAGCGGCAATCTACCTGTCATAATTTGAGAGTGCTTGCCGAATGTGCTCCACCCCATTCATATTCTTCTAGTTACTTAAATCTCGTGGTTCGGCTCTGCGGTTATTACCTGCCCTAAGTAGACATAGTCTTTTACAACTTCAAGTGCACTATTACCTATCTCGAAGCGCTGCTCCTTGCCGAGGTTGTTGTACATTACTTTCGTTTTCTGCAGATTAATTTTAAAACCCACCTTTCTGCTCTCCTTGTCTAACTCCGTAATCATGAGTTGCAATTCGTCCCCCGAGTTACTCAGCAATGCAATGTCATCGGCGAAGCGCAGGTTACTAAGGTATTCTCCATGGACTCTTATCCCTAACTGCTCCCACTCTAGGCTTCTGAAAACCTCCTGTAAGCACGCGGTAAATAGCATTGGGGAAATTGTGTCCCCCTGCCTTACACCCTTCTTGATTGGTATTCTGTTGCTTTCTTTATGAAGCACTATGGTAGCAGTTGATCCCCTGCATATTTCTTCCAGAATGTTTATATATACTTCATCTACGCCCTGATTCCGCAGTGTCTGCATGACGGCTGATATTTCTACTGAATCAAACGCCTTCTCGTAATCTATAAAGGCTATGTATAGTGGTTGGTTATACTCTGAGCATTTCTCTATTACCTGATTGATAGTATGAATGTGGTCAATTGTTGAGTAGCCTGTTCGAAATCTTGCTTGTTCCTTTGGTTGATTGAATTCTAATGTTTTCTTTACTCTGTTAGCAATTACCTTTGTAAATAGCTTGTACACTACAGAGAGCAAGCTGATCGGCCTCTAATTTTTCAAGTCCTTGTCATCTCCTTTCTTATGTATTAAGATGATGTTAGCGTTCTTCCAAGACTTTAGTACCCTTCCCGTCAGGAGACACCTCGTAAACAGGGTGGCTAGTTTTCCTAACACAATCTGTCCTCCATCTTTCAGCAGATCTGATGTTACCTGATCCTCACCAGCAGCTTTGCCTCTTTCCATGCTCTCCAAAGATTTTCTGACTTCTTCTGTCATTACTGGTGGGGTGTCATCTGGGTTACTGCTAGTTCTTATCGTATTAAGGTCGTGGTTGTCTCGGCTACTGTACAGATTTCTATAAAACTCCTCCGCTATTTTGACTATCCTATCCATATTGGTAGTTATTTTGCCTTCTTTGTCCCTTAGTGCATACATCCGACTTTTGCCTATCCCAAGTTTCCTCTTCACTGCTTTGAAGCTTCCTCCGTTTTTCAGAGCGTGTTCAATTCTCTCCATGTTATACCTTCTTACATCGCATACTTTACGTCTATTATTCAACTTCGAAAGCTCTGCCAGTTCTATTTCGTCTGTTGTACTTGACACTTTCATGATTTGAAGCTTCTTAATTAGGTTCTTCGTTTCCTGGGAAAGCTTGCCAGTGTCGTGTCTAACTACCCTGCCTCCAACTTCCACTGCACACTCCGTAATGATACTCGTCAGATTATCATTCATTGTATCTACGCTAAGGTTGGTTTCCTCACTAAGGGCCGAATACCTGTTCTGCAGCGACACTCTGAATTCCTGTACTTTCTCTCTCAGTGCTAGCTCATTGATTGGCTTCCTGCGTATCAGTTTCTGTCGCTCCTTCTTCAAGTCTAGGCGAATTCGAGACCGTACCATTCTATGGTCACTGCATCGTATCTTGCCAACCACTTCCACGTCCTGCACGATTCCTGGGTGTGCAGTCATTATAAAGTCTATTTCGTTCTTATTTTCGCCATTAGGGCTCCTCCATGTCCACTTGCGGTTTTCTCGTTTTCGGTAGAAGGTATTCAAAATCCGTAAATTATTGCGTTTTGCGAATTCTACTAGTAGCTCTCCTCTGGCGTTTCTAGTGCCGATGCCATAATCTCCTACTGCCTGGTCTCCAGCCTGCTTCTTCCCTACCTTTGCATTAAAGTCGCCCATAACTGTAGTATACTGTGTTTTTACCTTACTCATTGCCGATTCCACGTCTTCATAGAAGCTTTCAGCTGAAGCGTCATCATGGCTCGATGTAGGCGCGTAAGCCTGTACTACCTTCATCTTGTATCTTTTATTCAGTTTAATTACAATACCTACCACCCTTTCATTAATGCTATATTATTTCTCTATGTTGCCACCTATGTTTCTGTGAATTAGGAACCCCACTCCCAGTTCTCTTCTGTCTGCCAAGCCCCGATAGCAAAAGACGTGCCCATTCTGTAGCACCGTATAGGCCTCATCTGTCCTCCTAACCTCACTGATCCCTATTATATCCCATTTAACACCCTCTAGCTCCTCGAACAGTACAGCTAGACTTCCCTCACTAGATAAGGTTCTAGCTTTAAACGTTGCCAAGTTCAGGTTCCAATGGCGGCCTGTAGTCCAGAGATTCTTAGCACCCTCTGCTGCGTTGAAGATCGGACCGCCGCCGTAGTCTGTTGCTTCGCAGCTTTTGAGGACTGTGGGCCGTGAGATATTTGGCGTATCCATGTGGGAGGTACTTAATAATACCTAATAATATGTTATGTAATAATAATACTTAATACCTAATACTTCATATTACTTAATAATACTTAATACTTAATACTTAATCATACTTAATTATAGTACTTAATAATATGTTATGTTAAATACACACACACAGCAGATCGTACCAGGGCGTGCGCACGAATGGTACATACAGGTATTTGATCTACAGCATGAGTGGCGTCGCCTCCGAGACTCACGCCGCACGCTCGCCATCTTGGAGGCCATAAAGAGTCTCACAATGCCACACAAAAAGCTGAACATTATCTAGCGTATGCTATTTGCTTGAGCACACGCCTCTGGAAAGGCATCATATGTTTTCTGCTAGATGGACATACTTTTCCATTTTTAGAGCTGTTTGAACGTTTCTTTGTGTTTTTAGCGGCGATGGCTGCACTATCCCGGCCTCTTTCGACGTAGTTTGAGGCCTCCAAATTGCGCCTACAAATCGCCGTATAAGCTCAATTTTGTCGTGACACCTGTCGAACAAAATTCATTAAAGCGGCTGTGAAACACTTTTTCAAGTAACCATGGAATAATTCCACTAGAAGGGCTTATTGCCTTACGAATTCAATGCCGCAAAAATTTTAAGAATTCATTCAGTGCGAGTGGAGTTACAAAGGTTTGCCGCATGCAGCGATTGCAATATCTCTTCTCTCGTCCCGACGAAAGCGCTGTAAACTAAGCAGAGAGGGGTGGCCGGGGCAAAGAAAATACGTTATCGCATCTCGTGACCTTGAGCAATTTTTTTTTATTTGAATGTGCTTTTCCTTCAGTGGGATCGCGCGCGCACGCGTGAACAAGTGGCGGCCTCCCTCGGCGGTCTCTGTAACTTGCTTTTTTACTCGCGGATGATTTTTTGCTCACAACCAAAGGGGCTGACGCCGACGGCGGGATTTCTGTGACACGAGCTCTCTAACGCCATTGCGTCAAGACCACACTACGAGTTTGTGTTGACTGGGTGCAGACACGTGCGGTATACCATTGACTTCCTCCTCCGTACCTGCGGCTTCGCGTGTGCGGGCTGCGCTGTGACGTGGTCACGTGGCCAGCTGCGTTTACCGTGCCCCCAGAATCATGGAGTTTCCCAATATACACTAGAGAGAACTCTGGCACTATTGTCTACGGGAGCTGCAACGCACAGCGTTTGAGCGAGCATGAGAATGATGGGTAGTACACACATTTGTCCAATCTTCGTACTTCTGGCCTGCTTTTGGCTCCGTGTGTGTTCGTGTGGCTTGCAGCTGTTTTCTCACGAAACAAATATTAGCAAATGTTCAGCGGTTGCGCTTCACCATCTTATTCTTCTAGACTTACCTTTCCAAATCGGGTCATTAAGTTCGAAAGGGCTAAATCTTTCTTTCAAAACAAAACCGAAACACAGCAATAAATGAAGCCGCAAGTACGATTCGCCATACCCAGGTACGAAGACTAGGCAAATGTGTGTACTACCATTTATTTTCATGGTCGCCGAACGATCGCAGCGCCAGAGTCCAGTTAATTTTAGGAAACTCTATGCCCAGAACGGCCCCTGCCTAGCTCTCAGTGCTCTTGTAAAACAAAACAATATACTCTTCATGCTAGTTGAGTACGTTGTTGTTGGTGCAATCATATGTCAATGTAATAGATTGGCGTACAAATGTTTAACCACAAATTTAATTGTAAATAGAGAATTCTCAAAGCGCATGCAAGTACTTTCCTCCGTGCGCCGGGGTGTCCTTTAGGTCCTTTGCTTTTTTCTCTATTTTTGAAAGCACTGTGTCAGAAAGTGATTCACCGCGCAAGGATTAATGGGTTCAGGTTGCATTCATGTGAAGTGCGTGTTTTGGCATACGCCGACGATATTGAATTTTTCCTGTTGACAGAAACTTTGTTATTATAAATCAATGAAAGGTTTTGTGACATAAGTACAAGCTGAATGAAAAAAGAAAAAAACAACACTGGTTTATGGCATCGTAATTAGGACCTCATGCCCAGTTCTTTTTGGAAATATTCAGTGGCTCACGACACCTAGTCGTTACCTAAGGGTACCATTGGACAAGTATGAAAACAGTGAAGTGTTTTGACATGAAAGTGCGGAAGAACTGCATGAGACAGCCGAAAGATGGCGTGGTCGTGACTTATCAATTTCTCTTGGTCGACTGTATGTAGCGTGTTTCTGGCGGCTAAAATTATGTACCTTTTACAAGTGTTTAGTTGTGCGCGTAAAAACATTCATAAAATCCACAGGATATTCGCCACGTTCATCTGGAGCTCTACATAGGAGCGAACATCTAGAACAAACTTGCTTCGGCGTGTTAAGCAAGGAGGGCTGTCTTTGTGCCATCTGTTTCTTAACCAAATAATATCACGTTTTATGCTAATGAGAGACCAGAGAGATGCTCTTTTATGATCCTTATTTCAAACAACGCTATTACACTACATGCCTGACTTCTTTGTATCTTCAGACAGGGGAGAACGACACACCTTATCACAGTGCTTGTGCCAAGTTGTGTTCTGACATCGTTTCTTGGGGGCAAGGTTTTCGATAGATTACCTAACTAAAGTGAACGAAAGCACCTTATGAAAGACCTAGTACAGGATGTTCTTCCTGTGGCCCTTTACCATTCAAAGTATGAAAAATCATATGAATAAGACGTACTAAAGCTAGTGAAAAACATGTGGGCACCACCCAATGTTAAATGTTTCTTTTTTAAACTTCATACGGGAACCTTGCCAGTGAAAACGTGGCTTGAGGAGAGAGTGATGTATGTACCATGGGGAAGCAGCTGTCGGCTGTGTAACAGACCTGAGACCATTTAACATGTATTAAGTGATTGTAAGAATGACATTTTCTTTTGGGACATTTTTGCAGGGGACTTTAAAAAATAGATTTAGCTCTTACTCCACATGGAATTTGTTTTTTGCTTTGTGATAGTTTTGTGCAACATTTGGACGTTATTTTCTTACTTGGTCTTCATTCGGTTCGGCGTAGTATGTTATCGTACAGACACTGTGATGTAAAAGTTCTGTCCGTTCATGAGTCTTTCGTGGAAGCTGTTATCAAAGTGCGAGATGTGTATAAGACTGCCGACTGTGTTGAAATTGTAATATCTTTGTTTGATGCGTTAACACACATGAAACGTGTGTGATGTGTGATTGTCAGATAAACTTGACCTGTAGTCAAGAAGGCAATGAAGAAAAAAATCTTGTAAATCGAAACTGAGGCTGGGTGCTCTAAAACACCCCTGAATAAAGAATAGTTACGCACTCGCGCAAAAGGAGTTTCCAGCCGTGATCAACGGGCCATAAGCTGCCCATTGCAAGAAAAAAAGTTTTACAATTTTTTGTCAGTACTCCCTTAAAGACCTTTTTGGTGTTCTGAAGACTACGGTCCAGTGTAGAGACTTTGTAAGGCCTTGTGTTCATCTCATGGTGTCCTAAGTATTTGTACTCAATGAGAATCGAAACTGCTCTGCTTCCTGCCGTTTAGGATTATCGAGCGTCAAGATAACACAAGCTAACCTGTGTTCAGCTAAGAACGACGTTGATGGCGAAGTCCTAGTGTAGCACCAAGAGTCTTGACCTATAGGCCGTATCCCACGAATGGTAGAAACAAAACAAGGGCAAAAAATGTTGACCGTATGTAGGGCAAGGCGTGTCTTGGCGTTATCAGAAACTACACCAGTCACATCACAATTTTGAATCTTTTCTCAGGACTCAGGCAGTGCCCAAAAGACAGGCATGGGAACATATTGTCACAATGCAAAAACAGCAGCAGTTGAATACAGGACAAATCACCTTTGTTTGTACCAGAACACTGGCAAACTGATCGGATGAGAACCTCGTCTTTCTATCTCGCTGCGCGTGCTCTTCGTTGTTCTTTTGGTGCTGCATATTCGATGCGGTATTTGCCCAACTTCATAGAGCAGCGTCCCGATGCTCTTCTACAAAAGACGGCGCAGTAGATGTATGGTGCAAATCAGTCCGAAAAATAGGGCTGCATTCACAACGTGCATGATTTTTGGTTTTTGCCGGCGAGTTGTCGAGGGGCTGTCCAGGAAGACCACGTAATTAACATCACTCAGGCGTTGTAAAACTGTGTAGGAGCCGAAATACCTCTTCAGATATTTTCCAGACAGCCCCGGTGGCGGATAGGCCTCCATACCCAGACTTTATCGCCGGGCCGATAGACGACATGTCGGTGTCGCAGATTATAACGTTGGGCATCGTAATTTTGCTGCTGCTTGATTTGGACGCGTGCAAGCTGCCTCACTTCTTCTGCTCGTTCGGTAAAAGATGCAGCGTTCAAATCCATGTCATTGCAGTCGTGCAGTAACACGGCGTCAAGCATCGTCATCACTTCACGGCCATGAAGGAGACTGAACGGCGTTCTTTGTGTAGTTTCTTTCCGCGCCGTATTATAGGCAAACGTGATGTACTGTAGAATGTCGTCCCAGTTCTTGTGATCCACGTCAACGTACACACTCAACATGTCGGCAATAGTCTTGTTGAGACGTTCTGTTAAGCCGTTGGTTTGTGGATGATAGGAAGCTGTTTTCCGATGGGCTGTTTCACTGAGCTCAAGCACTGTCTTCAGGAGCGCGGCCGTGAAAGCGGTACCTCGATCTGTTATTATGATTGTCGGAGCACCGTGCCTCAGGACGCTGTTTTCTATGAACAATCGTGCGGTTTCAATGGGGGTGCCACTTGACAAAGCCTTTGTTTCCACGTAGCGCGTAATATAATCATTGGTGACTATTACCCACTTGTTGCCAGCATGGGAAGTCGGATATGGTCCGAGGAGATACATTCTAATTTGGGCAAAGGTACCATGGGTACTCGAATTGGTTGTAATAGTCCAGCTGGTTTTAACGGTGGCGATTTTCATCGTTTGGCAATCGATGCACGTGCGCACGTAATGTTTCACAATAGCTGAAAGTCTGGGCCACTAGTATTTCTGTTGGATTCTGGCCAATTGCGTGTGTATCCGAGATTACCGGACGTTGGCTCATCGTGGCAAGCACTAAGTATCTCCTCGCGGATTGACGTCGGAACAACAAGTACGTGGGTGTTTCCTCTGGGAGAAAAGTTCTTCCTATGGAGAACACCACTACGTAAGCAGAATGACTGCAGGCTCCTTGCAAATCTTCTAGGGACGGTCGTTGTCCGTCCATTCAAACATTCAATAAGGAAAAGCAACTTGCTGTCTTCCTTCTGCTTGCACGAAATCGGAGTGGTGTCAACGACTCCTACAAACGCCATGTTGTGATCATCTGTGTCATCGCCGTGCTTTATCGGTGACCTTGATAAGCAATAGGCGTCGACGTGCTGCCGTCCGGACTTATACATGACCGTCATGTCAAACTCTTGAAGGCGTATGCTCTACCGTGCGAGCCGACCAGACAGGTCTTTCAAGTTGGTCAGCCAGCAGATGGATTGATGGTCACTGACTACGTGGAAGGAACGACCGTAGATGTACGGGCGAAACGTCATAACCGCCTATGCTACAGCAAGACACTCTTTTTCCGTTGTGGAGTAGTTGGACTCAGCGTGGGAAAGCGTCCTACTAGCATATTCGATCACACGCTCGGCTGAGTCTTGCCACTCGACGAGTACAGCGCCTAAACCCACGTTGCTGGCATCTATGTGGACCATGGTAGGAGCATCCTCATCAAAGTGAGCAAGCACAGGCGGTGTCTGCAGGCGTTGCCGGAGACCTTCAAATGCCGCTTGTTGACCGTCGCGCCATGTGAACGAAACGTCTTCTCTTGTGACTCGTGTTAATGGTGAGGCTATGTGTGAGAAATTGGCAATAAACCTTCGGTAGTATATATGCGCATAGGCCAAGGAAACACCTGACTGCTTTCTTATCTATTGGCACCGGAAGTTTTCTGACGGCTTCAAGCTTATCGGGATCAGGTCGAACACCTTCATGGCTCACTACATGGCGAGAAAATTGGAGCTTCTTGAAACCGAAATGACACTTCTCGGGTTTTATTGTCCGGCTAGCAGACCTTCTTGCCCTGAATACCGATAGCAGCCTGCTCAGATGTTCCTTTTGAAAAAACAATGACGTCGTCCAGATACACCAGATATGACTGCCGTTTAAGGCCTGACAGAACGGTATCCATTAGTCTCTGAATTGTTGCACGGGCTGAGCACAATCCGAAGGGCAAGACTTTAAATTTATAAAACCCGTAAGGCGTTACAAAAGCCGTTTTTTTCTCTATCTCACTCGTGGTCCTGAATTTGCCAATACCCACTTTTAGGTTCATTGACGAGAAGTAGCGTACATACCTCAGCTTGTCGAGTGAATCATCGATGCGCGGTAATGCGTATACGTCTTTTTTTGTCACACGGTTCAGCTTGCGATAGCCGACACAAAATCGCAAGCTTCCGTCTTTCTTTTTAACCAGCACTACCGGCGATGCCCAATGGCTTCTTGACGACTGAATGACGTCATCAATGACCATTTTGTTCACTTGTTCCTGAATTGCTTCACGCTCTTTCGGTGCCACGCGATATGGGTTCTGTTGTATTGACCTTGCCGTCTCCTCCATTATTATCTGGTGCTTCGTCAGTGGCGTTTGACTGACCCTCGAGGTCGATGAAAAACAGTCCTTTAACTGGTGAAGAAGATCTACTAGACGCTGTCTCTGCGCTGGTGATAAATCCATGCTTACGTCAATCGGTGGTGGTGCTGACGTGGCTTACGGCTCGTCCTGTTGTACTACACATCACTCGCGGATTTCGGTGATCTTGTCCAAGTAGGCAGCTGTAGTGCCTTGTGTAACGCGTCGTCGCTTATTGGTAAAATTCGTCAAAAGAACCTCTGCTTCATTGCACACAACATTGACGATACTTCTGGCAATTGCAACACCGCGAGAAAATAGAAGCGGCAATACTTGTTCAGTGATTCCTTCTCTAGCATGCTGCGCGCTTCAGGTGACCGAAATAAGGTGACACGATAACGGAGGTACGGTCACATCGTTAATGACTCACAGCGATTTTCAGTGTAGCACTGCGCTTTGATCCGCTGAAAAGGTCAGTACACCGTCCGCTATATTGATGATGGCACTATATTCACGCAAGAAATTCATCCCTAAGTTTGCCTGTTTGCAACACGCGGAAAGAATAACGAAAGTTGCGACGAAGGATGCATCCCCTACCTTCATTCTTGCGGTGCACTTTCCGGTAGGTGAGAGTAGCTGCCCCTCAGCTCCTCTCATCTGTGGTCCTGTCCATTCCATTCTAACCTTCCTGAGCTTTTCTGCCAGAAACTCACTCATTAATGAGAAGTCTTCGCCAGTGTCGACCAATGTATGACGTCATGTCCGTCAATCGTAATTGCAACATCGGCAGTAAGAACCCCATCTTTCGATGAATCATTGAAAATTTGTGTCTCTTCGGTCGGCAGTATCGGAGGATTTTCAGCACTTTGACGATTCGCAATCTTCTCCCCTGAGGTCGCTGCTTTTAGTTTCCCCGGCGTGGACTAGGAGATCTCCCTCTTGGAATGTCAGTGGTGCTCCGTCTAGAGGATGGAGAATAACGCCCAGGAGAGGGTGAGTGCGACCGAAACCCAGGAGGAACATCCTGCGGGGTCATGACACTCGTGTCGACATCCGGTGTTTCGTTGAAGTGGCGTCGAAGAATAGTGGAAGCAAACCCTTGGTACCCTGCGACGCGATACGGGCAATACCGAACGATGTGGCCTGCTTCCTGTAAAGGATGGGGGACTACCCGGTCTCTTGTGGTAGTGTGGTGTAACCGGGTGCGGGAAACGAATGCTGACAAGAGGATACGGAAAACAAAACAGTGTTTATGTCATTATTTACACATATTTACAGAAAGGAAAAGTTAGTGGTTTCATAAACCACGAGCGTGGTGGTTGAACGATACATAGTTCAGAGCGACGTCCAGCACCCTGCGGCGTCGTTTTAAGCCCTGTCGGGCTCCTCCTCTCCGAGTCGAACACCAATCACGTACACACAGGTAAGGGGGGGGGGGCGAGCATGCACGGTTCACGTGAACACTGCACTGTGGTGGCGCCAGCAGGGCTCTTCCTCGTCGTGTGTGTGCCGTTAGTCGACAGTTCCCATGATCCTGGCCGCATACTTCAAAGGGTCCACCGCACAGCTCACCCAATTAGCGGGGCGATCTGCGGTGGCCGTCACGGTCTCTTTCAGGAAGACGCCGTCCCTGCTGCCCTCTTTCGTCGTGGCGTCGCGGCGACCCGATGTCTCCTCCTCCGGCCAGCAGGGACAATGCCTGGCGGGCATAGGCAGTCGGCCGGTCGGCTACTTGACTGAGGATTAAAGAAGCGCCGCTCCGCCGTCAGCTCTGACGCCGCTCACGCCAGCTTTCCTGTCGCCCGATGAGTCGCCGAGGCCATCAGTCACGCGGCTGCTTGAAGGGACGACAAAAGGGTCCGCATTCGAAGGACGGGAACTCGCCTTTGCTCGCTGCTTGGTCTGGATAATAGCTCAAATCTTCGACAGCGTCTTTCAGACTGGGCGCCGAAGGGATTGAGAGACGAATCTCCAGGCAAAACCTAACATTCCCCACAATGAAAGCACAGGGGCCTATGGTCAGGGGTACGCCAGCTGTCAGTTTTGCGAAGTGGTGGCCGCCTCGGCGTCAAAGCTTCTCTGTAGTACCAAGGCACTCTCGGCGGATGTTGCTGCTGGTACTGATGCAGTGTCGGCACGTTCGCTGGCTGTCGGCGGACTATGTCTGCATAGTTTGCCCTGGGCGTGCTCGTGTTCGGCTCAGGAAGCGAGAGTGCTTGCCTGATCTCCTGGCGCACAACTTCTGTTACTGAGGCAATTGCGCAGTCATTAGGTTTGGCGACGAGCTTCTTAGCCTCTTCTTGTACGATTTCTCCTATCAGTTGGCGCAAAGAACCTTCGTCGCGTGTCGTTGCTGAGGTCGTGGCTACCACGCTGATTAGTGCACTGTGGGTCGGGCGGTCATGCAACCGGTAGCGTAGATGCAGTGCGCGTTCGATGGGTATCGCCTTCTTGGAAAATTCATCAACACTCGTAGGCGGGTTTCGTACGAGACCAGCGAACAGCTGCTCCCTAACGCCCCGCATGAGGTGGCTAACCTTTTTGGCTTTAGGCATATTGGGATCTGCTCGACGAAACAGCCGCGCCATGTCCTCAACAAACATCGTGATGGATTTATTTGGTTTCTGAATCCGTGACTCGAGGATACGCTGTGCGATTTCTCGTCTTACGGTGCTCGCGAAGGTATCCAGGAACTTCTGCCGGGACTCGTCTCAAGACGACCACACCAGATTCGTAAACCATGTTCGGGCTCCGTCTTGAAGCGGGATATACACGTAGCCCGATTTCTGTGTGGTGTTCCACCCGTTAACATTCGCTGTGTGCTCGAATTCCTCGAGGCAGTCACGTGCGTCTTCATATGTGTTTCCGTTGAAGTCAACCGGAAGTCGAAAGTTCAAACAGTCACCTTTGTCGTGCTTGGGCTGAACATGTTGGGGCCAGTGCTTCCAGGCGCCATCATGCTTTCTGGCACGGTCACGCCTTCCGGCAATGGACTGAACTCTGGGTTGAGGCCTAACAGGCGGCGGCTGCTGCGGTGAACGGGGGTGTCGATGCGTGGAAGTCTTTCTGGACTAAATGCGGGGCTGTTGTCAGGCGTCCCGAACATGCACCCAGCGCCTCCACCAGCGTCACAATGCAGAAACAGCAGCAGTTGAATACAGGACGACTCACTTTAATTGTACCAGAACACTCGCGAACTGATCGGATGAGAACCTCGTCTTTCTCTCTCGCTGCGCGTGGTCTTCGTTGTTCTCTTGGAGCTGCATATTTGACGCGGCAATATTTAAGACTAAGTAGTCTACAACACATAACAGTCACCTCCTAACTTGCCTTGTTAAGGAAACAGCACAATCGCGTCATTTCGTGTGAAACGCCTCTGCGTAGCGACGAAGACACTACACAAGAAAGATATAAAAGTTTGACGAAGAGAGTAAAAGCGATCGATGGGGAAGAAGCTGATGTAAAAGCTATCGCATCGACAAGAATACTGTAATGAGGAGGAAACCGTTAATCATTGCTTTCGATCTTGGCGCGGTTCATGTCATTAAGCAAAAAACTCATGGTGCCACCTCTTCGAAATATGGGTCTCCATATATACAAAATAGGTGTTCTTTTTCCGGCACCTCTACTCTAAGCTGCAGTGACAGGGATGTTTTCCTCGCTATGGAGGACTTTGTGACTTATGCCAAAACAATATCTAGCTGAATTATTGATCTCTTGCATGTCTCACTAATATTATTCCTACTTAAAATCAATATATTAGTTAATTCTAGCTTATATAAGTAGTAAATTAAAAAAAATACTAAAAAACTCTCTTACTACTCGGCCGTTTCCCAGCTTTCGGTATGAGCCCTCAGAAAAGGACAAGAAGAAGAAGGTGGAGGAGGCTCTCAGACAACAAACAAATTGATTTTGGCTTTGTTTAGCTCACCCTGCATTAAACAGCCAGGATATTACAGAAGTAGACGAAGTATTGAATTCACAATGAAAGAGCTAGACGTATTCAGCACCGAGGACAATTGGACAGTTCAGGACAATTATGAAAATATTCATAGTTCACGGCACGTCTTTCTGCAAATATCAACTCATAAATTATGCAAAAAAATTTGTATTAGGCTGGCAAAAATATGCAAATGTCATTTATGTATTGAGACAACAGCATTTGTCTCATGCTAAATGTTGTGTTGGGGCACGTAAGTTAACCAGAAGGCACGCCTGTCTTGTTAGCTGAAGGTTCTAATTACAGCGTCGATACTGACGCCATTGTCACTGTTGTCCATGAGTGAAGAATTGAGAAAACTTGAACAAAAGTGTATATTCGATTTGAGTGAAAATCAAAGACAGACCTTACGCGTGACGTGCAGTTGTTCTGCATCTGATCCACATGACCGCTTGAAGCTACTTCAGAAAATGACACTGTATGAATGTCATGGAGTAAGAGTCGATTGACTCTTTACAGTACGTGATACAGCGTCTTAGATGCTCAAAATAGCACCAGACGTGGAAACATGTGAATTGCACCGCGAGTGGGTGTTATAAACCTGCACTCAAAACAAAGCATTAAGGCACAATTAATCACTATCAGCAACAGCACCAACGAAGTGCGCAGCTGCACATGTGCGCGTGGCAGTTTACGGACACGTAGTCGGTACTGCACCGAATCTTAAAAGGAGGATTTATGGCATAGTGGGATATTCACGACTGCACTCGCAGCAGGCTTTCAAAGATGGCTTGCAAGGACGAATGTTACGCGCACAATTAGTTTGTGTTCCTGCGGTTTTGTTGGGTAGGCAACAGTGAAGTGAAGTGAGGCTCACGGGGACCAATTTCATGATTGGAATCTACTTTTGAAGGCAAAGCTCATGCATTCTCCAAGTCTTTTTAGGTCACCTCTCTTTGTGGAGGCAGCCTAATTAATTCTGTCATCATCTTGAATAAGGTCGTTCTCTCTCTCTCTCTCTTCTGCAAATCTTATGAATCCACATTATTCAGAGAAAGGTAGCGTTGTGCGAAGCTATTAGAAATACAGAAAGATAAAACTTGAAGTCTTCTTAGGAGCTGTCATTGATGGTAAGGCTTCGAAGTTTATTTGCATGGTTATCAATCATATCAGAAGTTCTTATACCATAGGAAAAATGGATGTTATAGGAATATGTAAAGGCTTTGATTGACTCAGGGTAAAATCAAAGTTCCATTTATTGGCTTATGCGGTTCTACGTCTCAAAGTGATTCACATAATGAGCAATGGCGTAGTTGAGAGCTTAATGTGAATTCTACTATTTTGGGTTCCTTAAGAAGCTCTGAGATCACACAGTACACTTGCATTTATTCCTAATTGAAATGCGACCATCCCGGGCGGAATTGAACGCGCATATTTGGGTCAGCAGCACATAACCGTAACTTATAGGCCTCCACGTTTTGCATTTTGACTTCCCCTGGGCAGGGGTCTCAAACCTGCGGCCTGCGGGCCGCATGCGGCTTGCGTACCTTTCGTGTGCGGCCTGTGTCTGCAAGCGAAGTTAAGTATTGTGACTACCGATTATAGCACTCGCATTATTTTCTCGTTAAATA
Organism: Rhipicephalus microplus; assembly: GCF_043290135.1. NCBI lineage: Eukaryota > Metazoa > Arthropoda > Arachnida > Ixodida > Ixodidae > Rhipicephalus > Rhipicephalus microplus. Next base: position 192,970,876 of record NC_134700.1, read on the forward strand.
AAATGAATTACGCTTTGTGCGGGTCAATTAGTGAGGGGGGTGTGCTGGTTTCAAGCATTGTTTTTGTGAAGCATCCCGTGCGCTCATAATGAGTCGCTATGAAAGCCACATCACTGCAAAACGAAAACTGAATACTTCTAATGGACGTACACATTAAAGTCGTTGTGCCATTTGGTACGTTTTGCGAAACCCGACACCTAATTTTCAACAAAAATGGACGTATATGCGATATGATAGAGCTGTGTTTTTTTCAAATAGCGATGTCATTTTGAGCAAGATCAACCCCTCCCCCCGCCCCTTTTCCCCGCTTTCACGATATTGATTGTGGCATTCCATCCCGTGTAGGCTGGATTTTTTTTTTCACTTCATTTCTCTAGCTGAAGTGAGCTTGAGGCCCTTGCTATGGCCGTGCCCATGCTGTAAAGAAAAAGCAACAAAGAATAATTTTCTACAATTCTAAGTCAGAGACGTTTGAAATGCCTTCCAGAAAATCGGTAGTGTTAAATTAGCACCTTTAAGTTAGCCACCTTAAAAAGCCTGAATTCATTAGTGAGATTAAATAGTTTTTTGAATAGGCACTCGCGTGTTCTATCTGACATCCATCTGAACAACCAGGTCAATGACACACACAGATTTATAAACACAAGCATTGCTCTATTATATTGCATGGAGTGGCTGCGCACACCGGCTGGTACTAACGCATTACTACTTCCCTACATCGCTGTCATTCTTGAATGTTGCTCCTTAACTATCTAATCTTCTAAGCTGGGGCGAATTTTTGCTTTCCTACATTGGAGCACTAAGTACTATAAATTGTTAACAACTTTTTCTAAACACACATCAGGCACTTTACAATCCAGGACCCGGTCCGAGCGTAATTTTTGTCGATGGGGTCTCATCAAGTGCGAGGCCCAAGGGAGGGCTTTGAGCTCTCTCATATCGGAGTATCGAGTACTTTAAATTGTTAACCACTTTTTCTAAACACAAAAACGTGCCACGTAGGCTTATCGTTTTGTAACTTTTCTCGCCACGGCCTCATCAAGTGTTGCCATGGCATCATCAAAGCCATCCAACACCCACGGGATGGCTTTAGGCTCTCCCATAATAGAGTACCCGGTACTCTAAATTGTTAACAATTTTTTTTCGAAGCCCACAAATGTTTAGAGAATATATAGTCCTTTTTCACTCGGCTGGACGGCTTTTTGCCCTCCCATAGTATAGAAACTACACTCTAAAAAATATCGAGTAAAAAAGGTGTCTTTTTGTCCCACAACAATATTCGTCATCAGACTTGCGTGCGCTTCCTTTCTTGAAAACTCGGCGCTGGCCACTTTCCTACCGAGAATGCAATGTAACCCTCATAATGGGCATGTCGATCGTGACCGGAATGTACCGGGCGCGGGGCGATAGCACTAGGACGGAACGCAATATTAATGACAATTATTTTTGTGGGACAAAAATACACCCTTTTTACTCGCTCTTTTTTTAGAGTGTTGTTCTTTAAATCGCTGAACAGTGTTTATCAACACAGTCTTACGAAATTTATTTTTGCTTCGGAATGTATTTCTCTCCCATGGTAGAGTTCTAAGTACTGTGAATTATTAAACACTTTTCTAAACACATATTTACCCACCGTATTCAGAAACACACCTTCAGTGAGCTTGACTTGCCACTACCTTCAATGCAGCTCGTTAAGAAGCATTTGTGCAGTCTTGGCATCGTCTAATTGCAGCGAGTTTGTGCTGCATTGAAGATGATGGCAAGACAAGCTGCAGTCAAGGAGTGCTTCCGAATACGCTGGTAATTATCTTGATAGCTTTTTGATTTCCCATAGTAGAGTGCATCGTACACAATATCGTCGAAAGTTTGTTTCAAACAATCGCCATGGGCTTTTTGTCTGTACAATAATTTGTATCTATCTTGCAACATCACTGTCGCCATTGTTCGTGCGGACACTGTGAAGAACAATAATCAATAGTAATGAACGTACTGACATGTGACGCCAGAGCTTCACTCGCTTTGAGTTCTGATTTTTGTGTTGAAGCATTAAGCGCTTGGTACCAATGTCGTGTTAATTTTAGAATATAAGTTTGCTTTAACAGCAACAATACGTGTTGGCTGCTTACGTGAGCGTAGATTAGATAACAAATAGTTCATGATGACCACATGTTCATTTCGTAGGTGCCGCAGCCGTACCAGTTCGGCTACGAGATCTCAGACGGCCATGGTAACAAGCAAGTTCGATATGAGGTGAGCGATGGCCACAACCGCAAGCAAGGCTCGTACGGCTTCGTTGATGCACACGGTGTCTACCGGCAAGTACAATATGTGGCCGACCACAATGGCTTCCGTGCCACTATTGACACGAATGAGCCGGGCGTCGCAGCTGGCTACTCTGCAGGAGCCGTCTTCAAGGTCGGTCACAGAAGACCTAGGCCTGTGGTCCACCGTCGGCCAATACCACCGCCACCACACAGGGTGCCTGTAGTATTGCAGAATGCTCTGCCGAACCGTCTCACCCAGAAGCCGATTGGAGTTGCTGCTGTTTTTCATGGTGCCGTTCCAGCGGCTCCTGCTGGAGTTCCTGTGGGTGTCGCGGCACCCGGTGGGGAGCCTGCATTGCAGGCCCTGCAAGTCGTCCAGGGTCTTCACGGCAAGGCCCTCACAGCTCTACCGGTCTCTTCGGTCCAGTACGCTCCAGGTTTAGAGCACTCTGGAGGCGTGGACTTTATCCCGTCGGCGCCACGTTTGACGGCAGCGTCCACGGATGGTTCCAGTCTCATCGACCCGCGACGCTCTCACGTGACATACGTTGAGACACCTGTAGAACACCCTTTTGCGAGCTTGAGGACGCACCCTCCAGTGTTACATGAGGGTGGTCCAGGAGCTCACAAACACCGCTAGTCTCCCTTTAGCTGTGTAAATAGTTAATGTCAGGTCTGTTTATTTACGCGTGTGTGAGTGATCGTGAATTCTGATGGTCGAGGAAGAACATTAAAGATTTGCTCTAGCCTTTACGTTAGAGTTCTTAGGGAAGTGGTACCAATTGTCAGGGTAGAACTAGCTAAATCGGCACGAAAGAAAAAGACATGGAAGTGAGCCAACTGTTTAATTTTATTATAGCTTTGCACCCATTTGTATATGTACATTATTAGTTTTGTCACGTTTTACAAACTTCTGTGACACTATGTGTTGCATGATTGCCACCTACAATGTGTTTTGACCTAAACAGTTGGAATTGTTTTGTTTCATTTCCACAGCAATTTATTCCTATTTCACATGCAATTTTGTTCGCAACTGACACTTGTGGTCGTTGGAAACATGTGGCAAAGTTGGTCAGAGAGCAAAATTAGTTTTCAGCTGGTGTCAGAGGCATTTCATTTAGAGCTTTACCATGCGTAGGTACTTGTCATTTATGAAAAAATATTAAATGCTGGAGCTGTCTTGCGATCCTCTTAAAGCGGTGCATTTCTCTTAGAGAAACGCACGTAAGTGAGATACCTTAATTAATGATGTGGGTTACAAGAAGGGGGGATTTTACAGCTTTAGTAATGTCCTTGACATTATAAGAGTTGGGTTCAGTACAGAGAAAACGCTGACTTAAAAAAACTAACGCAATTATTTTCATAGCGTCTGTCAAAACAGATTTCGTTGAAGTAGGTTTGTAGTAGGTTTGTTATTTTTCCAAACGTTGCACCTTCACTTGTATGACTGGTATGAAAAGTGTTCCATAAAACATGGTTCAGATCTACATTGTGGGAAAAGATACCAATGTGAGGTATTAGGAATCATACTGCCTTATAAAGGAGCAGGACACAGAATGAGCGATATTTGACTATAGTTAAATGCCCCCCTTCCCTTTTTTTTGGCATGTACATAAATGCGTGGCTGCTCAAAGTAGCAAGAAGACGTGGCTTGGCTGTCCTTATCGTACGATTTAAGTGCAGATTAACGAGTGCATAGTTAGTCATATTTAGCATTTAACTCTTATAGGTCTACAGAAACTCTTCATTGCTGACCTAAAGGCTGATGAAGAGTGAAATATGCCCCCCTGGCGTAACTTCTAGGTGACCCAATACGCATAATGGTTGATCCCATGGGAAGAGCAGAAGCACTCAAAAGCATGCTGAAAGTTCTCTTTTGAGAGCCGGGTTCTTTCAGGGATCGAACAAGAATAAGATTATCTCATCCACCGAATCCGCTTCAAACATCCCGGAGCAGTCTCAGTTCTCTCGCCTGAAAAGCGGTGCAGGCGCAGCACCACGAGTGCCAGGTGACTTCACACTGATGCGGGTCGTGTAGACGCCCTATGGACGGCGGGTAGCGACCATCACGGCTACGAAGGGCAGGCAGCTACGTTGGCTGGATGTGTCATTACACAACCATACCATGTAACTGCGAATCAGAACAATCGCAACTAGGGACTACCAGGTTCTACACGTATTTTCCTGCTGCCCCACAGAGAATGCCGGGGCTTCAAATGTTTCGATTATACGGTATATATATTCCCACTCGTCCTTCTCTCCGAAAGCGTGCCGCATTCCAGTGACATGTCGAGTGGACCGGCTAACAATGCGTTGCCTCCAACTCCTCACTTCACAGCCCCCCAGCTCCTGTAATCCTAGTAGCATTCGCCATAACAGCAGATTATGAATACTTCTTTAAGGGCAGCGCCATTTTACGCAGTCAACGACGTGTCAAAATCTTGTACTTGATGTGTTTTGCATAAAAAAGGAGGATTAGTTTAGGCCAGTTTGAAGTTTTTTTCAAGGTTAGACCAGTGAGTAACATCAACGCACCACAGGGCTCCTTTCCAGGCTGCATGCAAAAATTTTGCACCGTTTGTGGTGATCGCAGTAGCAGCACTCTACTTGCTTTGTACAATGCGAAAGCGTCTTGGGACATTTGCAATAGGTTTCCACAGATTGAGGATAGCGAACAATCATTGCTGGTGGCAGCTGATGCATCTGCACTTTTATAAGAACTGTTTTCAACTAAAATTGATTATGATTTTTGGCGCCTTTCTAAAACGTGTTTTTATCTGATATTTATATAAGAGATAATGTGAGGTACATATGTTAAATTAAGGTGCTACTGAAACGCACGGGGTAGCGGTACAAATTCGACACCTAGAAAATAGAAGACAAAAAGGAACATAAATACACAACGACTCGTATCTTGTGTCTTCATTAGGACGGCTGACGGGCAAGTTCCTGGGCGTCCCTATTGAACGAATAAACAGCATGACAAATGAAAATAAGGGTAAATAAGGGAACGACAAACAACAGGGCTTAGTTGCAAGTAGAATTTATTTTTAAACAAAGCAGAATAAATACATTCCGAAAAAAAACTATAAAACGAATAACGACCACGCATGCACAAGTTGAAAGAAAACATAGCAAGAAACCCCTACGGGGCCAACAAAACTTGAACACGACACAAGCTATTCATCAGGTGTTACACATGCTATCCTTGGGGCTATGATTATTCGTTTTCATTTTTTTTCAGGTGCCATTTATTATGCTTCTTTTCAAATTAGCGAGTCAGCGCTGCTGTCTGTCGTTTCTTTTGTCGCCCTCATTTTTTGAAGTGATGTGTATTCGTTGTCTTGTCTTCAGTTGCTGGTTTGTCAAGAACATGCAAGTAGCTTCTGACGACAAATTAACTCGCCAACGTTCTAGCGATTCTCCAAAATGACCCGGCTTCTGTCCATCAATAATACCATAAGCTTGTGTTTCGGTCTGTTGATATGGCACCTGAAAATAATGCAGCACACATAAATGGCGGAACGAGCAAACCACCTGTATACACACGCGGTGCATCGTGTGGCTATTTTTTTCCTATGCATGCTAATGTGCAGTACCATGTCTACGCGTTATGTGCTTACTTGTGTTACCGTTTACTGGCTATAAATAGCCTTTGCAGATCACTATTGGTTTTACTATGTCTGTGTCGATTAGTTCTATCAGCTTCTGTGTTAATGCATCAGCGTCATTTCGATAAAATTTTCAGGTAGGTGTGTCGCAGCCTCGATTTTGAATGCTTATGATTGTGTCGATGTCCCTTTTGAATATGTATCCTTTAGAGTTGGCGATTTCAAGTGACTCAAAGGAGAAACACAGAAGCCTCGCTTTGTTGCTTACTGCTTGCGGCAATCATGACCCAACATACCTGGTCAAATTTCAAGTCATAAACGTGTTTCCAAGGATCTGAGGGTGAAACTAAAAGTAGTATATTTGAATCAGATTGAGTCCCTGTTCTATAATTTACACAGTGTAATGACTGTATGCTAGTAAACAAACCCAAATTTCTCGTGTAGTAGAAAGCTGACTTGCAACTAATAAATTGGCATAGTCTCTAGTCTGCTTTTGCATTGTTCCTAGCCTAACAAGAAAGAATATCTTAGACGACCTTAAGAGCGTATAGTTGCGCAAGTGAACATTCCTCTCCAGTGTCTCTTTAAAAATTCAAGTACAGTCGAGTGCATAATTTTAGAGACAACAGGAGCGCATGCCGAGGCGCCTCGCTGCGCCTTCTGGCGGCTGCACGGCTCTGTGTGGGAGCGCGTGCTGCGCACGCTCGTCCCATATCACCCGGCAGCCTGCCCTTTCGCTCGTTTCAACGGCGCGCATCTCTAAACGATGCGGACGGCGCTAGGTGCCACTTCTGCAGTGGCTGTGCAAGCACGCCGAAAGCCGCAAATGATCTGCTGTCGTCACATTAGCGCTCAGCGTTTTTCATTGTCTTCAGAGCGACTACAGAAGTGACACTTGCACCGTCCGCATCGTTTCGAGATGTGCGCCGTTGAAACGAGCGAAAGGGCAGGCTGCCGGGTGATATGGGACGAGCGTGCGCAGTAAGCACTCCCGGACAGAGCCTTGCCGCCGCCAGAAGGCGCAGCGACGTGCCTCGGCACGCGCTCCCGCGATCTCTAAAATTATGCACTCGACTGTACGTGCTTCAAGCAGTCAACTCACAATACAGGTCGTTCCTTAACAATACAGGTCAACTCGTAATGCAGGGTGTTCAGCATATCTTGCACGCCTTTAGTTTTTAAAAGCTTTCGCAACTAACTCATATCTCTCACTGTCTCCTCGGAAAACTCAAGAAGTTGTTGCTTTGAGTCAGATAAATAATTTTCACTTTGCGATTAGCCGACTGGTAATCTCACTTCTTGAAAGCAAATCATTCGGGAAATATCTTCGACAGCCTATAAATAAATATTGAACACATTATTTTCCGTTTGGTGATAGCTACTGTGGCTTTATATTTTTAGACAGACAGAAAGTGAATGACCTTTGAAGAGAGTACTATACGAATGGGCAGTTCCGTGCACTGGCATGAGCACACTCGGTCTGAAATTTTTGATTATGTGATTCTTAAATAAAAAGAAGATAAATGTGAGCCCCATTACTGTCTCTCAGGGGGAGGACACCTCAACAGTAGCTCACGAGAGATGGGGGTAAGGAGAGATTAAAAGGATAGGATTAAAAGCTATAGAGATAGAGAGAGGGGGGAAGGAGAGAGCGTGGCGCAGGGACAGCGACATCTAGAAGTATGGAGAAGATAGGCAAGATGGACACGGTCGCAGGGGTCCGAGGACAGAGCACTACTCAGTGAAAGCTCTTGTCGGTGTCAGGAGATGGCGTAGGGCGAGCCAGTCGTCCAGAGCTGCGCTGTCGTCAGAGATCGTGGGGGCACAATCGGTCAGCACGAAATCCAGGAAGCGAGTCACATCGGTCTCAGTCATGCTACAAGAGGTGTTTTAGGCGGCACGTATACCGAAGGCATGAACAGGCTTTGGGCATTCGAGATGAATTGAATGCAATGACAATAACTGATTTTACTGCTGCGAAAGTATTTATTAAAATGGGACATTTGATTTTTTTCAGAATAAAAAGTGTCGAGAATTATAGTTTTTTCAGTATTCTAGCCACTGATACGTAATTTAGAGAATGAGAAGTTTAAATGGGTCGGTTACAGCGTAGCGGGCACGATGGACGTAGCAACTGCTAATCATTTTTATTTGTGACCATTTCATGCCTACTGTCGGCGGGCAGCATTGTTGACAGCTTCTTTAAGGGACAAAAGGTATCTGCACCAGGGCAGACAGCATACCAAACTGCAATGCATCAGTAATATCAAGAAGAGTAAACAAACGCCCTTAGATAACAACACGAAAAAATAATGCGACAAGAAGCCACTATTCGTTCTCTTTTAGTGTGGGTGAAAATAAAAAGCCTCACTGGCAAGAACAGAGAACTTTGGTCCTTTGATGATTCTCAAGATTGCGCTCACTTTCTTCGCAGCCCAGAAAACTTGAAACCACAGTCACTATCACTGCGGAATTAGTTTCTTTGAATATTTATTAGGAAGCAATAAAACTTCGATGTTGCAATTGGGTTTAAATGGTTACGTAAAAAATTAGGAAATTACGGGAGGACAGTTAGTTAGGTATGTTTAAAGCAAGAACTACTATGAGTTAAAAAGCAGGTTACTGAATAATATCATGTAGTTGCGTGCTCACAATCTAAGCATGAACTTTTACCACTTGGTATGTCAAAGATGGAACATTATAAAATTTTAAGCGTGTGTGATCATGCGTCTGCGTGTGCTTCTTTAATTGCTTCGCTGACTCTTCCTAAAGCGGGGCTCAGAATTTGAAATCCTTGTGCCATTATCAAACATTTGTATGCTCCTTGATTCTTTTGGTGTCAAACCTTCGGCTAATGACTAAGGTTGCCTTTATTCATGACCTGGTGAGTTTTTGTGCATATGTATATAGACAAAATATAAATAAAACTTACGACATATTTATTCAACAATACTTGTTGCTTCTGGTGACCTGTTGCATGGAGGGAGCCATTTGAACTTCGAAGACACCATGTGTACTAGTAGATAAACCGGGCAGCGTGGTTCATTGTGACGCCTCCATATGCGAAGCTGGTGTCTGTCTGTCTAGCTCATCAAAAAATGTTATCCTACGACATTCCAGAAGCCATTCTAGTTTGTTTAGAAATACGGAATAGTTAGCCTATCAGCATATTTCTCATTATTACTGATCGATAACATTTTATACTTGGAGAGGGCCAGTATTCCTTACGTCTTATTATCAAAGGCAGTGACCGCTCTTTATAAAGGAAATGATCGGTTATGTAGTACCGCATAAGTACAGCGTAAGTACAGCCTAGCAAGGAGCGTGTAGAGAAGTTTGACGCTTTTTATGACAAACAATCATTTTCTGTTGTTCGCTACATCTGCTGACTGGGCAAGGCGGAGATGGCGTCACTTTGAAATTAGCTTTCAGAATGACTGCAGGATAACCGAAAGGCCACATGTCACCCGTAAAAGGTTGTTTACACACGCAAAGGCATGATTTTAACGTCATCTTCATTACCATTCACCATTATTATCATATTTTAGCCACAGCACTGTGCCTCTCGCGCAGCTCTTGCTGACAGCTGGAAGCGCGTGCTATAACGAAACGAATTTACGCACTTGACGGTGGGGACGCTGGCAGCCGCCGCCGCTGCATTTCGACCCTTTTAAGTGAAGTAGCGAGATTATTCACGTCTGCTCACGTCGCTCTGCCTCTCGCTACATGGTCATTAGTGAATGATGAAATTTCTCAGCCAGATCGTCTTGTTAATCAGATATTTGGCCAAGCAGTTAAAGCACATAGGCGAGTAAGGTCAGGTAATCTAGTCTGAAATGCATGATGGCATGAAACACGTGATTACGTTTTCTGAGAATAGTGGTGGCTCCGATAGAGTCCGTAAACGCACTGAACGGTGAATTTGCCCTGGTGTACGTTCTAAGCGAAGGAGGCAGCAATAGGCATGACTCCTTGCTTTTTTGAGGTCTTGTACGATATTATTTAGCATGAATACGTGGTAACCTTGAGATGTGGGAAAAAAAAAGTAAAGCACATTCACGTAGTGAATGATGATGAATGGGGCGAAGCTTCGGAGGGTTTTATCAATAAACCGTGAATACTCCATCTGTCTGTCTGTCTGTCTGTCTGTCTGTCTGTCTGTCTGTCTGTCTGTCTGTCTGTCTGTCTGTCTGTTCGTCCGTCCGTCCGTCCGTCCGTCCTTCCATCCGTCCGTCCGCACCTGCTGAATCAGTCATAGAATTAGGCGGCCCCGCATAACAAGAGAAACGTGCGCCTACAGACCCAGAGCTTAAGAATATTCGCGCCTAAAATCCAGCTATTTCTCGGCTCCAGAGCAGCAATCGAACTATAAGACAGTTTCAGCAAATATCAGACGAGTGCGGTTCTTTTTCCCCCTAAACCCGCGTTTGCTCTAGTGTGATGAGCTCATTCTGCCCAACTCTCAAAGTGGTACCTTCTGAACCACTTTTGGGTGATAACAGGACAAGGGAACAGAAAACAAGTCAGCGGAAGCTCAGAATCGGCTCTGCCATTTTTCCCACGTACGCATTTCCGCGTCTGAAACCGGCCAGAGCGCTTCCGAAGGCGGGTGGGTGTCAGGAACTATCTCTAAATACCCGACACTTCGGATCAACTTGGAACGCGACGGCCGCCACCGAAAATAACACCACGCGAGAAACCGGAGCAACTTCCTCGCATTTATAAACACGTTTGGCGATGGTTGTCTTAAACACCCATGTGTTCAGAAATATCTTTCTTTGGCCCACACTCACCACTCTTCCCGAGCGTAGATTGCTCTTGATCGACTAATCTGTGTTTTCTTTCCGCTGCCGTGGTGGTCAAGTATAGCATTTCTGGCTTAAGATATACTGCCAATACGTCTGCTCGGGTTGGCTTGTTCGTGCGACTGCCGAAGTGCGCGGGTGATATTAATAAAATTTATCTGTGTAACGTCAATGCCGGCCGATACCGTAGTTTGTGCGCACATAGAGTTCTAATAAAGTGCATATGCTTCCTATGCATCAGTGCCATGGTCAGCCGTATGCGTGCTTTCTTTGTGAGTACCATGGCAATGATATCTTTTGGTCTACTGGTTGACAGGTGAGGGGACAGCACTGCCTTACCAATGTGTGGTATACTGAATCATGGAGTTGCTAAACTGAAGTACGCTAGCATTTCTAACTCCTGATGTTTGCGTTCGTGCAATTACGATCGCTGCTCAGCAAGAGGTCTAAGTCACTTCCTTTTGTTTGTATACGACCATTCCAGCAACTATAGGCGGCGCAGCGGAAGATCGAAATGGCGGACGAGAAGGCGATGTCGCGAGCGCTTACGTCAGCGTCGTAGAGCGTGAATACGTGTTCATTAGTTTGTGACTACTAAGAGACCGAACTGCATCGCTATTGTATCACCGTGTGACAGCTTCGGAGCATGGCTACATGACGCTGCCTGCGTCGCTGGAATGACCAAATAGACTTACACTTCTGTTTGCCATCAACTACCTTCGGTGGTCCAATACTTGTATTCCTTTTATCTGAAGGGCCCGTAAAATTAGCTTGTTACGGCCTAAGATTACTTTGTTCTTATGGATCCATCCACGTTGCAATTTGTACCCATACATATGTGGAGTGGCCTGTTCGACTTGCAGCCGAGCTATTTATTGTCCGCAGCTTCAATCAGTACCAAAATTTCTTTTTCAACACAGCTTAGATTTAGAAGTGGATCGTTAAAATGTATGATGGACGTGAAGTACTGTTGTGAAGAAGACATCCACTACAAAGTACGGTAAGTATAATTCAGATTCAGAAAAGTAGGAATGATGATTTATACAACCGCGTCATTGGTGTCTGCGTGTACGGCCTTGTACTTCACGGAGGTGCGTTTAGAGAAAGCCGCTCCTCACAGATTTGCGAAAGTACTACGAATCTGTACAGTATGTCTGTTTACTATACGCTCTGGCCCTGGTCCCTTTCCTGGCAAACGAGTTTTGTGAATAGGGTACATTTTGTGAAAGCAAATCTGCGAATTAGTTGTGTTCATTACTCATTTCCACGAGTGTTTCGCGTTGGTTCATTGTTTCTGACGTTGTACTCTGTCACTTTACATACCAATATAAGCTAGGTCTACTTAGGGCAGGTAATAACAGCGGAGCCGAACCACGAGATTGAAGTAACTAGAAGAATAAGAATGGGTGGAGCACATTTGGCAAGCACTCTCAAATTATGACAGGCAGATTGACACTATCCCTTAAGAGGAAGGTATATAACAGCTGTATCTTGCCGGTACTTAGCTACGGAGCAGAAACCTGGAGACTTACAAAGAGGGTTCAGCTTAAATTGAAGAGGACGCAGCGAGCAATGGAAAGAAAAATGGTAGGTGTAACCTTAAGAGACAAGAAGAGAGCAGAGTGGATTAGGGAACAAACGGGGGTTAGGGATATCATAGCTGAAATCAAGAAGAGAAAATGGACATGGGCCGGGCATGTAGCACGTAGACAGGATAACCACTGGTGATTAAGGGTAACTGACTGGATTCCCAGAGAAGGGAAGCGGGTTAGGGGGAGACAGAAGGTTAGGTGGGCAAATGAGATTAAGAAGTTTGCGGGTATAAATTGGCAGCAGCAAGCACAGGACCGGGTTAACTGGCGGAACATGGGAGGGGCCTTTGTCCTGCAGTGGACGTAGTCAGACTTTTGATGATGATGATGATGATAAGCAAAGTACTTCGTCACCTTCAAGTGAAAACAAATATATCATGACAGCTCGCAATTTTTGAGTAACTCAACATAGTTACTCAGGTTTTTGTTTTTTTCTTAGAAAGACTTCAACGTGTAGCTAGGTTTGTGTGTGTCCGGTTATAGACAGAGTGAGTAGGGGCTTCACATGCAATATTAGGATTGTGATACAACATAAAGAAAATGAATGAAATTAATAAGCGCAATGTCCTCGACCCTCAATGTCTTCACGCCTCAGCATAGCACTACAAATACCTAATGCAGCATTTATATCGGTATTGATGCATTTCTTTCTCTCAGTTCCGGGCGCACTCTGCAGCGCTGGTCACTTATACAAGTCATAAACATAACTTTGTGAGAATGGTTGCCATAGGTGGGCATAGAATCATTCTTTAGGTCAGACTATTGTGGCAGAAATAAATGAAAGGAAAACTTTAGGACAGTATGAATTCTTTGTGTTAATGATTTATTCTATACTGGAGAACCTACCAGCCATCAGCAAGGTGGTCTATAAAACGAATCAAACTGAACATGCCTTTTTGAGCTTTTTATTGATACTAGTGCAATGTACACATTTCTACTATGTCAGAAACAGGAATGACGACGAATGAAAAACTGATCGCTTCATCGAGGACATAATGAATTCATGCTATCTGAAACCCTTGCAGGTAACATAAGGTGAGCACAATTGAAAAAAATACTGTTTTTGTGCTACTGGCTTCAGAGCCCAGCAGACAAAAACTTCTTTAAAAGTGAATTTAAATCCTTCATGTTGAACAAAGCAGATTCCTGAGCAAAGGGAATATTATTGTATGCATGCATTTTTTCAAGTGTTAGACTAAAATACAGGGCAGAATTCTAAACGAAAGTGCGTGAAATTTGTGTACTTAACATTTAAATGTTACGCTGTGCTGCCTATTGTGGCGAGTACTTTTTATCTGCATACAATGTTCTTGTGGTTTTGCCATTGCAATGGTGATCCTCACCTAGAAACTCAGCGTTGACACAGAATATCTGTGTTCTCGAAGAATTCTACGCATCGACCCATTTTCGCATTTTGTAACGCGTGTACTTAGCGAACTGCCCGAAAATGAGATGAATTTAGGTCGTTTTAGTCATAAATAGCTTAACCATACGGGTGATTTTTTCCAGGTGGGAAGCATTACAAGAAGGTCACGTAAACGTAATGAGCGCTGCAATGCTAATACTGAAATCTTCTATGCAGCTACAGAATCAACAACTGCTATGCGCTGGTTTCAAGCGTCGCTTGGCGATAGTTACGGAAATCAAGGGAGAAATAACTACACGCCTCACAACGGCGTTACCCCGCACCTGAACATGCTACAGTGCCTAGTTAGCTGAATCGGTGGAGAAAGAAACTCCAACTCAATATGAAGGCAACTGTGGCAGAGTCCCCGAGGAAGATCTCAAACAAACATGCGCTATAGGAAAGACATAACACCCCTTTGGTGTTGTGCTCCTTAGCTGTGTCCTCCTCTCACATGCAATATGTTAACAAGGGTAGCTACATGACCAATCTTCGTCGGTCTAAATTGTTCGTAGACCGGCAAGGCCTTTCATATCATAACTATTTAAGACTTTGCAACCCGTTTCTTTATGTTGTCGGTGGTACTATTTATTTTGAGCTTAAAGGGAAGTATATGCACTTAGGCTTGTCCGGCACGTGATCTGCATGTGAGTGTCTTTTCTTCGCCACTGGACAAGAACAAAGCTTGGTGATAAAGTGACAGATGTGATGAATGATTAGAGAGTCCAGGACAATTCGTCAAGGAGATTCCTAATAATAGTGAACGTAGGGCGCGTGTGCGACCGCGACTGGTGATGGTCCTGGAGCCGTCAGGGCGACGGGCGGCCTCACGCCGTAGTGGAATGGCGCTGGTAGCAGAGGTGCCGGGGCTGGTGCAACCGGTGCCGCAGGCACAACCGGCGCTGCGGGCACAACCGGCGCGGCCGGCACAACCGGTGCTGCGGGCACAACTGGTGCCGCCGGTACAACGGGTGCGACAGAGTGCACAACTGGCGCTGCAGCAGGAACCGCCTGTGCGAAGTAGGGCGCTGGTGCGTGAAACACGGCGGGGTAAGGAGCTGGGGCTGGTGCTGCGACTGGAGCTGCGAGTGGAGCTGGGAGTGGCTTGGCCACGGGAGGTGGTGCGTACACCAGGGGAGCCGGTGGGGGCGCTGGAAGGGCTACCGCTGCGGGCCTCACTGCGGGCCTGACCGGAGCCGCGGCCACAACAGGAGCTGCGGCCACAACAGGAGCCGCGGAAAGGGCAGGTCTTGCCACGGCCACGGGAGCAGCAGCCACTGGGGCGGCTGCCGGGGCCGTGTAGGCGGCGGCTGCGGGCTCCGAAGGCGCTGTACCCGGCTCGTTGGTGTATACGTTGGCCCGGAAACCCGCGGCATCGGCCACGTAGTCGACTTGCCTAAAGACACCACCGGCGTCCTTGTAGCCGTAGTTTCCGCGCTTCTGATTGGCCGAGTCGCTCACTTCGTTGCGGTATTGATGAGTGCCGAACTCGTCCTTGGAATCGTAGCCGAAACTGTACGGATGGGCTGGCTAGAGAGATAAAAATAAAAATAAAAATGGTTGATCCCTCGGTCATAGCAATCGGTAAAACGCGAAAGTAAAACGTGTTCCTATAGTAGTTCAACATATACCGTGCATTAGTATGAGAGAGCTTGCGCAATTTTTATAGGTGTTCGACAGCTTTAGCACCACTTAATGGGGGTGCATCCACGTTGGCGCCTAATAATGCATCTCCATTTTGACGACTAACGTCCATTATTAATGATTAGACAGACCCTTGTGGTAACAGACGCTTGTAGTAGCTGTAGTAAACAGTGAGAGCGGAACCACAGAAAGCAACGTGATAGCCAGAAGAGCGTGGCTGATTGTACATTGAACTGAGGCTATAGCAAACTAGAATTGAGGCTAACTTCGTCTACTCGGGACATATGGAAATTATTAAACACCACTGCCCGACCAGAGGAAAACGCAACGCGTGTAATGTCTAACCTTTGGCCGGGTGCAATTATTTGCGAGGAAAGCTGAGTGGGGAACGCAGAGTTAAAGCCTGAGAAGCTGGCAGGCGCCCGAGTTATTTTCGGTATGAATGGATGCTATGAGTGACTATGGCTAATGCGCTGAAGAAATTGCAATGCTCCTTTTGCAAATGCGTCGAATGGGATATGAGCTTAGAGATGACGCGCTGAAGGAATTATTCGTGGCTGTTATAGTCATGATTCATTATAGCTATTTACCAAGAACACCGTGATGGAATAGTGCTAGATATCAACGATGTATTTTTTTTTTAAATCTGCAATGCATGTGCCCGTGCATAGCCTGCCCGGCATTTGTAGTCGTGGACCCAGAAGTCAAGTGTTCGACTCTTGTTCACAAAACTTGTTGCCTTCTAAACGTGCAATGTTTTTGACGTCATTTTCGTCATGATAGTACGTTAGTTAAGCCTTAATGGACCGCCATGCAGTATGAAACACCTTAATGTTAAAAAAGAAGTCACAGTTTCACTGCAAAGGTGCAGCAAACAATGGAATAGCAACAAATAGTAATGCTACGGGAACAATGGCAAGGAGATCGAAGTGTGCCCCGAGTGGCTCACGCAAAAGTGAGACACGACACGTACTCGCAGGTACAGATGCACGCGAACAAGTGTCTCAGGTGTTACTTTGTTGTGTCTGAAAAGCGCGCCCTTCCTGCAAATGAAGATTGCAGCGAATGCAGTGACCTTTGTGCGCCCGGTCACTACAACAAAATTGATCCAGTGAAAGCCCGAGGCGTGTGATTCTCTCCACTGCGAGATAAGCGCGTACACGCGTGAGCATCTACCCCTGCCGCACCGTGGGGCAGAGTACGTGTGGGAGCTGAACGCTTGAGTGGGCGTCGCCACGGCGGGACAATCTGGTGACGTTAGGGAGCCTGCATCACCTCGGTCATGACTGGGGAGCCTACATGACCACGGGATCCTACATGACCACGGTCATGTAGGCTCCCTAGCGACGCACGCACATTGCGCCATCTCGCTGGTAATGTTGAAAACACATTTTTCCCGAGATTCGCATCACCTGCTGTATGTTGTAGAAAATAGCGTGCCGTTTGAACGTTGGAGGAGATGCTTCTTCGTGGCTCAGTTGATAATGCCACGCGCTCACAAGCAACAGGTCAGGCGTTTGATTCCGCGTGCTGGAGTCTTTCTCTGGATTATGTTTCTTGCGTTTTCATATATGCATATACGTAGACATATACGGTGAATGACGGTAATCGCCGACGCCAGCGACAAAATGTAGCTGAGTGTGTCCATATAAATGCTGGTGCAATAAAACAGCTGAGGTGAGAATAAGTATTGTTATATGCAGCACATTGTTGGCCCTCTAGAGTTGAAGATATTTCTACGCTTCTTAGGGAACTTTACAGGTAAAGGGAAAGAGAACATATGTATAGAAAACAAATAAGAAAGCAAGAAAAGACAGTAAAGACAATCAGATGCACCTAGTTTTCTATTCTGTATAAAAAGGAAACAACATGGAGGTAAAAAGAAATATAAGAGAAAGAGCACTGATAATGAGCGCACTTGGAGAGCAAACTGCGTGTTGTATGTTCATGTAACGTGCTTTTCTATACATGTTGAGATACCAGCTAAAGCTCAGAAAATATGCATCGGGGTAGCTGGTTTTATATGCAACAATTAAACAAAGAGAATGAAAGAGCATTTCAAGTCAACAAGCAATCGCGCAACCCTGCAGTCTCTAAAGAGAAAGTGAAAAATGAAATTGATAAAAGAAGAACGCCACTTTTATGCTTACCTGCACAAGAACAGCCGGCGCTGGAGCCGCGGCAACAACAGGAGCTGCGACGGCTGGGGCCGCCACTGCTGCCGGCCGGGCATAGCCGGCAAAAGCAGTGGTGACAGCAGCGGCAATCAACAACACCTGAAACAAGGAATACGCTTTATCATGGTGTGGTTAATAGGTGTCGTTCGTGCTAACTTGTTTTTTTTGCTTTGCTATCAGGCAATATGAAAGAAGTGTGCGAGAAATGACGAAGTTGGTAGCCGTATTTGTTAAGGGTGTGAGCCGACATTACGCCCCAATCAAACAGTTCCTTACGCTTTCGTTACAGGACGTACCCTATAAAGCTTTAATGAAATGTAATATCTTTGTTTGTGGTAAAGCAATGACACTAACTGGACACATTTTATTGAAATGAAAGGGACACCTGATGTTACAAAAAATATATTTTTCAAGTGAAATCATTTCATTTTTTAGGTGAAAAAGGTGAGCTGAGGGGTGCTCCAGATGTCTCTTATGTGCACAGGTGGCACTGTGAATAGTTTCTTCCGCTGATTATTAGAGGCCACAGGATAAATTTTCGGTCAGAACAGCCGAATTTCAGAGAGCACAAGTTGGAATAACACCCGCTTTTATATATCCGAGTGCACCCTAAATTCCACCGGAAGCAGGTAGTCGGTGCTTTTAAAAAAGTCACAGCTTTGCCGCAAAGGCAAAGCAATGAACGCTATAGCAAGAAATTTGAAGGTCACGCGCAGAATGGCAAGCAGATCAAAACGTGCACCGCGTTTCTCACGCACAAATGACGCACGAAACGTACTCCCAGGTACAGATGAATGCGAGTAAGGGTCTCAGTTGTAACTTCGCTGTGCCTGAAAAGCACGCCCTTTTCACAAACAGAGGTAGTGCTTTAGCTGTGCAACAAGTGCAGTGACGTTTGTGCACCTGGTAACTACGACAGAATCATTTAGATGAAACCCAAAGGCTAGCCAAGACGTACGATCCTCGCCACTGCAAGATAAGTGCGCGCGATTGAGCGTACACCACCTTATTATCTACGCAGGTGAAAGTACGCATGAGAGATGAGAGCCACTGCGCGCTCACTGCGCCACCTTGCTGATAATCCTGAAAACACCACAGCCCCCCTCCCTCCCCCCCCCCGAGATTCCCGCCAACAGTAGTAAGCGGTAGACATGAATAGCTTGCCGTTCGAATGCTGAAAAAGGTACCCCTCAGTGGCTTTCATGTTCGATTCCGCACGGCGGAATCTTCTGAGATTTTTCTCTTTCTTGCGTTTGCATATATATATAAAGATACGTATACATATACGGTGCACGACATCGACGCCGATGCCCACGTCGACACCAGCGGCAAAATCCGGCTGAGAGTGTCCATATAATTGCTATCGCAATAAAATGAATAAGTTGTTAGATTTCACTTGTCTTCGTGTGGCTGCTACATGTTACCATGTTCATTGTTCGAAATTGTTATGATGGCTGCCCATATTACGTAAGATCAAGTTTAGGCAAATGCTGCAATGTCTTGTTATACTACAATTTTTAATTGCTCTGGTTGTCGACGTTCCTGTGGTGTAGAAACGTAAACGCAAGTGCGCTGTTTTAACAAATTCAGCATATTAAAAGCTGGGTGTCATAAGATAGCGCTTATTGTAGTCAGGTACACTCAGCTTGTCGCGCGGGCTACATCTAGTTAATTTGTAGGCATCAACGCTTGTTCATACAATTTAGACACAATGTATCTAAATGTTTAACTCATCGCGCAAAGTCCTTCCATGCTCTTTGAAAAGAAAAAAAAAAGAAACGCACTCCATGTCCTTCTATTCATTATGCTGCAGAATGTATTAGCATTCAAGGTAATTACTGACGGGGCCATCGAAGTGGTTCTGAAATTACCCGACACTACAGCAACCACTCTAGAACTCAGCTAGTAAAGATAGTACGAACGTGAGCTTGGACCACTGCACAACGGAATTGTGCAATGCAAGGCCTTGAACCAACGAGAAGAAGAAGCAAGACAGTGAAAAGAAATATCAAGAAACGCCAGGGCAGCGACACGAAAAGTTTACATGTTTGCAAGCTATTTCTGACGCTCCCTTGATTTCTGTTGGAATACCGTACTGATGAGCATCTCCGTTATCTCAAATTATTGTCTACATGCAACCATGAGATCGAAGACCGCGCGCAGTTTTCCTCCTAAGGCTGCAGTCAGTGATAAGAATAGATGGACCTTTCTTGATGGCGGTAGTTTCACTCACCTGGACACGTCACGAAAGATATACGCAGGCCGGAGGCCTGAGGTCATTCTCTAATCTCGCAATCTGCGTCGAAGGACGACGACAAAGTGTCGATGCAACCGCATGTGATAGGATGTCTCGACGCTGCTAATTCTGACCGCAAAGTCTCGGTTGAAACGAGTTCTTCTGGCACATTGCGCCTGGTCGCTGCACGTCGACCTGGCGTATACACCTGGTTTCTACGTACGACGATGTAGGCACCAACATTATTTACGACACACGATAAAAATTGGTTTCATTGCTACATAGGAACGGTTCTAGTGTCTTGAAATAATTTGTTCTTTAGTGTATGTATGAGCGTATGAAGTCTTACGGGTCAGAACCATTAAATCCGTGAGGCGCACCGCATAGCTAAGAACATGTGTTGGTAGATGTGGAGCTGTTTATCATGCACCTTTAAAACACGAATTTTTTTTTCCATTTCGCCCCTATCGAAATGCGACAATTGTGGGCGGGACTCGAACCCGTGTCTTCGGCGTTCTGAGAGAGAAACGAGAAACAAACAAGGTAGGTAGGCTAACCAGATGCTAGAATCTTGTATGCTACCCTACACTGGGTTTGGGAAATAGAGGTTTGAAAGAGAAAGAGAGAGTTAAAAAATAAATAAGAGCAAAACACGTACACACACGCACACACAAAATCAATCCACTCAGAGCAGTTCCGACAGGACAGTAGTTTGCAAGGAGCCCAGTAGCGTTTGCACAGCCTTCTTCTGTGATGACTAGTCATGACGATGGCGCAGTGTACTTTCTTCTGACAGCGGCTGGTCGTCTAACTTGTTTAGTGTAATGGATAGGTATCGTCCTTCTAGGTTATATTCCGAGCAGTTACACAGGACGTGTATAATTGTCTATTTATCCCCGCAGTGTGCATAGGCGGTGGTATGACACTTTACCTGCTAACCTACCATGGCCGATTCGTTGAAAAATAGTGGCAGAAAAATTGAAAAGGGAGGATTCACATGAATACTATACTCTTTTTTCTTCTGAGGTCTGGTCCCTCGCCTAAGAAATGTCTTTTTTCTTCAGATAGACCACTCGCACCAGTTGTTGGAGAACCTATAACGCTAATAAGTTATGTATAAGCGGAACTCATGTTTTCTACGCGACCAAAAGATTATTTTCAGAGTTTGTTCAAGAAGGAAGTTTATTTTATTCACAGTAGTTGTCCAGAATATCTATATTATGTGATTCATAGGCTTAAATATACATTGGCATCGGCCGCTTTTATCTGTGAGTAATAATTCCTTTGTCCCTTTACATTTCTTATTAGATCAATGCGTAATATCGTAGACGCTTGCTTCCATCAAAAATATGCCTACTAGCGTTTCACCTGAAAACAATTGGGAAAGTTTGCGTGTAGAATAGGAGCGTTTTCCAACTCCTAAAATGATTTTCAGTTGAGAACATTAGGAATTGGCTTCTAAATTTTCCTAGACACATAGCTAGCCTAATTTCTTCATCTCATTCTGTAATTAGACAGAAAACTTTAAATGAAACAGCCTAACAACTCGGCTAAACTAGAAGATGGCGTGTTCCAAGGAGCACTAATATATGACGAAAGGGTGGCTCCGACGAGCTTTGCAAAAAGCAAGAAACCTGAGCGTTTTCGACAACCACTAGCTGGTTTCTCACTTTGTAAGACATGCAGTTCTGGTAGGGGCGTAGGCAGAAATAATACCGGAAAATCAAAGTGGTACTCGACTCTATAAAAATGCCTAAAGTGCCTTACGACACCACTGGCTGCGCTCGTTAAAATTTATATGTAATGCAGGTTAGGCTTGTCGCTTCCGGTTGCAGCGGTACTATAAACTGTTATGGTTTAATGAATGGATCAGCATACGAAAGATTTGGTGAATGTAACTGCATACGCTAAGTAGCCAGCATTACCGTGGCACCTTGTCGACTGAGAAACGTTGATTGATAGATGTGTGGGTTTTAACGTCCGAAAACCACCACATAATTATGAGAGACACCACAGTGGAGGGCTCTGGAAATTTCTACCACCTGGGGCTCTTTAACGTGCACACAAATCTGAGCACACGGGCCTACAGCATTTCCGCCTCCATTGGAAATTCAGTCACCGCTGCCGGGATTAGATCCCACGACCTGCGGGTCAGTAGCTGGACTGAGAAACGTTAATGTGCGAGACTTAACAGCAAGAAAGTACTTCCATACTACGGACTATCACCATGAATTCAGAGAGTGTGCGAAATCCGGGACATCATGTTCAACAAGTGCAAACGTATTAACTGCTATTGTTATTAAAAGTCTGGAAAACGTCCGCAATGTACGTACATACAGGAAAGCAAGTTACAGCAAGGAAAAGGTGGTGGGTAATAAAAATAATGGCGCACGCACTGTAGGTGTAAAGATTTTGGAAAAGCTTGCACAGTGACCGTCAAGAGATATTGCTGTTTGCGCGTGCATAGTACTGCGACAATTTAACGAAGCCATCGAGTTTCATAACTGGGATTGCTCAGTAGTCGTGGGAAAGATTTTGAACAACCGCTGACGAGATCCCTTCGAGAGCACAAACAGCTCATTATACCTTGTGGGTGCGGACTCAAAGACCACATACATCGAGGAACCAAGGCACATAAACCTCAGAATGCAGTGAGTCTGCAAAAAGAGTCATTTCTTGCCCATTTGCGGAAATGAGGAAGCGGTAGCATCACAAAGAAGAGACTGGCCCGCGCACTCCGTATCGTTCCCACGCAGGCAGTTACTTTCCTTGTTGCGAAATACTTTTGTCGTCGCCTATTTATAGCACCGGTAGCCTTTTACCGCATTTCGATAGCTCACCGATAAACGTTGAGCGAAGGAAATCAAACTCACTCGGGGAGTCTCTTGGTGTTCGCGCACAATCTCACCTGAAATACCATGATTTCTTCGTTCTTCGTTGCCTTGTTCGTGACGGCACCGCGCAAACAGCGACTGATGACTGTAAATAAGCGACGATGCAGAGGCAGCAGACGTCCACGCCGCGGTTTATATCCTATGGATCCCAGGTGCGTCGTTTGGAATGGGACAGAAAAAGTTTGCTGTCAACAGGGATTCACGCGCTTATATACACCGGGGGTGCGGCGTGTGGCTGGTTGTCGCCCTACTTTCTATTTCACGACACCGAAAGCACCCACCGACATGTGCGCATGAATTAGCCACCATTTCCCGGCGCGTTCACTGGCGCGCACGTGTTTTTCGGGAACGAAGCGGGAACAGGGCGCCGTAAACGAGGAAAGGCAGCAAAAAGACGGGCCCGAAATGGATGGGTGAAGTTCGTCTCGCCTCTTGCCCAGGAATCTACATGCTTGTCGCGGCGAAAGCACTTGATTCGGGCTTTCAGCTCAACAGGACGCAAAATATGAAAAGCGAGAACATTTACTGCGCACTTTCGGTTTGACCTGAAAGGTCACTGCGCAGCGAACGCGGGAATTTCTTTTTTACAGTGCGAGTTACTGGGTACGCAAGCAAGTTTGGGCGTTGCCTCTTCGTATTGGAGTTTGAAGATACACGTGGACACATATCGTCAAAGCTGAACGTTTCCGTCCCATTTGCGGAAGTGTGGTATCACCTTCAAGGTTGGCATGCTTGGTTTGCGTAACTTGGCTCGTCTTAACGTGCGTACTGTAAAGTATAGAATATTCTTCAACAGCAAATTCGTTCGCGGACGGGCATACGCTGACTTGAACATGATGACAACTCTACGGAAGTTCCTCGAAGGCTCAACGAACCTACCTCGCCGACAAGTTACTAGGACAAATAACGAATATGTGAACTGTTTTCAGATTCACATGAATGTTTTAGCCATTACTAATCGCTTCCCAGCAGTCTTTATGCACCCTCCCCCTCTTTTGCAGAGATACAAAACCTAATTGAAAACTTTCATTATTAGGGATATTCGCCTATTTGGCCTTTCGAAATATTTTTTTAATTTATGCTCCAGATTTCGCAGCATTTGTAAGATATTGGATAATGATCAACTATTCCACCACTTATACAAACGTATTTTTTTTAGAAACACTGAACGCGCGCAAATGTGATCATGTAAATTATGCCTCATTAAGGTGTTGATTTCATACTAGAGGTCCAGTGGGGTTTCCTGAGTGGAGAGAAATACAGCTGGCCAATACACTGAGACTTTTTTGTTGACACATAGCGTTCTCTTTTCTAAGAGTTCCGGCTTTTCAAGCAAACGTTGCAAAAAATCATGGGATCACTATTCACTACGTCTCAAAATGGAATACCATACTTTAACTAATACTTGACAGAGGAATTAACAACTCGTAAGGCGGCTGTCTTCTCAGCTTCACAGCTTTGTGGTTGTTTGCCAAAACTACAAAAACAAAGCAAAACGAGGTTTTGGGCTGACTGTCCCTACATGGAATTAGCCGGGTGGTGCGTGGTTTTTCCTGCGTCTTCACTGGACTGAAATATTTTTTTAAATATTGATAATAGTGTTACACCCTTCTTGATTGGTATTCTGTTGCTTTCTCTATGAAGCACTATGGTAGCAGTTGATCCCCTGTAGATTTCTTCCAGAATGTTTATATATACTTCATCTACGCCCTGATTCCGCAGTGTTTGCATGACGGCTGATATTTCTACTGAATCAAACGCCTTCTCGTAATCTATGAAGGCTATGTATAGTGGTTGGTTATACTCTGAGCATTAGTGCTTCATAGAGAAAGCAACAGAATACCAATCAAGAAGGGTGTAAGGCAAGGGGACACAATTTCCCCAATGCTGTTTACCGCGTGCTTACAGGAGGTTTTCAGAAGCCTAGAATGGGAACAGTTAGGGATAAGAGTCAATGGAGAATACCTTAGTAACCTGCGCTTCGCCGATGACATTGCATTGCTGAGTAACTCGGGGGACGAATTGCAACCCATGATTACGGAGTTAGACAAGGAGAGCAGAAAAGTGGGTCTTAAAATTAATCTGCAGAAAACTAAAGTAATGTACAACAACCTCTGCAAAGAGCAGCGCTTCGAGATAGGTAATAGTGCACTTGAAGTTGTAAAAGACTATGTCTACTTAGGGCAGGTAATAACCGCAGAGCCGAACCACGAGATTGAAGTAACTAGAAGAATAAGAATGGGGTGGAGCACATTCGGCAAGCACTCTCAAATTATGACAGGTAGATTGCCACTATCCCTCAAGAGGAAGGTATATAACAGCTGTATCTTGCCGGTACTTAGCTACGGAGCAGAAACCTGGAGACTTACAAAGAGGGTTCAGCTTAAATTGAGGACGACGCAGCGAGCAATGGAAAGAAAAATGGTAGGTGTAACCTTAAGAGACAAGAAGAGAGCAGAGTGGATTAGGGAACAAACGGGGGTTAAGGATATCATAGCTGAAATCAAGAAGAAGAAATGGACATGGGCAGGGCATGTAGCGCGTAGACAGGATAACCGCTGGTCATTAAGGGTAACTGACTGGATTCCCAGAGAAGGGAAGCGGGTTAGGGGGAGACAGAAGGTTAGGTGGGCAGATGAGCTTAAGAAGTTTGCGGGTATAAATTGGAAGCAGCAAGCACAGGACCGGGTTAACTGGCGGAACATGGGAGAGGCCTTTGTCCTGCAGTGGACGTAGTCAGGCTGATGATGATGATGATGATGATGATGATGATGAATAGTGTTACAACAACAACTACTACTACTAGTACTACTACTACTACTACTACTACTACTATTACTACTACTACTACTAATATTAATAATGATAATGATAAAGTCTTGACAACGCGAAACGGCACCTAATGTGAGTTTTCGCAACGGCATTTTAACAAATAGGAAAATCCATAAGACACATTGACGCTATTGAAAGCACGCAAAAAGATTAATTTCCCAATACATTATAATATAAGTTTTATTTATATGAGACATATATGAAACCACATAACATTATTTTGATGCACCGCGCCGGAAGCAGACAATCGAAGGCCAAGAGAGGACAGTGACAAAGGCACCCTTTTCTCACATTTAACGAGGCCTGTAAGCACGATATCAACTACGGCGTCGGAAGTTTCCACTTCCACACCGACACTTAAACAGACCGCAGGCAATCACCCTGCGAATGTTACAGACGAACACGTATACATCTTCGTTTATATGCTCAAAATTCGTATAGAAGGAACGGACCCACTCAGTCCGCGCTGTGGTCATTGGTAGTGCACACTTCTGCACATATGTTGTGGCAGTGTCACAACTTGCGCGGGGGCTCAGATTCTTCCTCTACGGTGAAAGACTGACTGTCCAGAGAGCTGTCCAGAGAGCCTGAACCTCTCGCCGCCACCGTAAGTGCGGCCCGAAGGCAGTGCCCCCGAAAGGGGGGCTTTCGTCTTCCCAATACGAAATGAAGTTCTTTGGCTGGCTGACTGGCTGATGAGGAAAATGAAGCGAATAAATTTTTGGTGGACACAAGTACAAAACAATCTCCTGCTGCAATATAACAGGGAATACCTCTTTTTACGTATGAGAGACTTAACCCACAAAAAATAAAGCAAACGTTGACTAGTCTACCCTGCTTTTTTTATAGAAAGCAGTTGACACACAGAAGAACGTGGGCCCTTTCTAATGTCCCCACTTGGCCATTAGTGTGAAATAAAGGAGCTTGAAATAAGCTTCCATTACAATGTCTTTATAAACGTGAACATGCTCTTTACGATCAGTAAGAAGCCTTTGAGGGGGTCGTTTGAAAGTTTTCACATAGGTACTTGGAATCTCAAATTTAAGACATCTTTGAATAATTTCTGTCTATTACACCATCAGTCATTCAGATAAATACTGCACGAAGATAAAACTGACATGATTTAAACAATTATTTCAAATAACTGTAACTGATACCATGCACATATTATGTGTAGATAATGAGAAGCAACATATAGCTTTTAATATACCCAATCGAATGACAGTTTCTGAAAAAAAAGGGGGTGAGCATTCAAATTATATAATTATGTTGCTGTATGCGAAAATAGAACTATATTCTTATAACGTACGTCGTAGTGAGGGACTTGAGATTCATTCTTAGTGTTCAAAGATATTACTGGGCACTTAATAGAAGTTAGCGAGTGTTTTGCACGACATGCGAGCACCATGACTTAGAATAAGTCTGGCAACCACAGGCTTAGCGGAACTGTGCTATCCAAGTTTCCTCGTCGAGTTTAGGTGATGATCCACCTATTCTGCGTTCATCTTACCGGGCGCGCTTTAAAAAAAGACCCCTCTTGCTTGTGCGCTCCCTGAAGGTGTCCGTACAGATTTCGCGAAAGCATGGTGTAGTTCTTGCATATTACGGTCGGGTGAGACTTCGAAGGAGAGTTTGGAAATTTGGCTTTACAGGTAGTGGTAATAATATATATATATATATATATATATATATATATATATATATATATATATATATATATATATATATATATATATATATGCAGTGAAGAAAATGCACGTACGAAGTGATTTTATGGACGTCTCGGCCGCGGATCCAGCCTTCATCAGTTTCATCAGTTCACACATGAACGCCTCAACTTTCTCCTTTATGGAAAGGGCCGCTAGTAAGGGTCACTTGCATGACATACTGGAAAATTCTTCGATAATGCGTGCAAAAAGTAGTTCGGGACGTGTTGGTATGAACGTTCTGGGTAGGCTAGTTCCGGTGCAAAAGCTGACTTCGAACCCCGTTTAGTCTGTCCGTTCCGATTACACAAAAGAGGCAATGCTTGCACGATAGATTTTTTCAACGTGCCTTCATTTTTCTACGAATATGAACCCGATCATAACCACTATAAGGAAGGCAGCTGGAGCTTTAATTCGCTGTATAAAACAGGGTAATTGTTTTTTTCTCTTTTTTGTTTACTGTGAAAGCGGTGCTTTATTGTAGGAGGACATTGATAGTCTATTGTCACTGAAATACCTCGAAAGTATTTCTGCAAGGCTCTCTTGTTATTACTATCATGAAACTAAGTTATAATATAAATAATATGAGAACATGAGAAAGAATGTTAAAACAGACAATTAGTGTTTGCGGAAACAATCCAGCAATGCCAGTCTTTTGGTAATGACGCAAAATTTTGTGGCTAAGATGTCCTGCGGGGTCGATTCGCGTAAGCCCGCGTATATCATTTGCAAAATATCAGCAGCGAATGTAGCCTTGGAATATATTCTAAATTAATTTCGATGTTTGCGTGAGCGATCAACTTCCTTGCGCTACTTTGACCCGATGAGGTAACTCTTGGTGACCGTCCTACTTCCCTCACACGACCACAAGGCAGCAAGTTATGATGACGTCAGAACCGCTCTTCTGTTTTTGCCGTCTTTGCACCTTCAAAACGTTACTCTGTAGCTGCTCGCGAGTCCTTAGCCATGACGCATGCTTTGAAAGTTTTGTGTTTGGTCAAACTGCTGGCCCATTTTCTATTGAAAAAGATTCCTTGACGTGGACCATGTGGAAGTGCGTCACAATTTCGTGTGCTGGCGTGGTTGAAGTTTGCATGCTAGGTGGTAGTAGTTGCACTCGGCGGCTTGTCGTTTCTGGTGCTCTGTCAAACCGAAGACTGGTTGGTCATGAGCAACCCGTGATTAACTATACGTCAAACTCCGCAGCAAATGATGTGCCGTGTGGTGAATAACAGTCCTTCAGCAACACATGGTAGCGAAAAAAAAAGAACAACATGAGGCAAGAATTTTTGTGTTGGTACCCCTTCAAGCAATGAATATTGCGGAAAATAAACTGTATAACGGTAACTTGCAAGGTACTTTCAACAAGCGCATGTAGAGAAACGTTTAGACTTGGAGGAGCGCACATACACAACAAGATATGGAGCGTACCGCAAATTCTCACAATGAAAAAAAATGTATACGCGAAGTTTTACCCAGAATATAAAACTGACAATCTTCCTGCGGTTTTGCTTGGTGCCGAAGATCTAGTTCCTACGAAAATTAATGCCTAAAGTCGCAGTGTAAGAAACAAAAAAACAGCGGTAGTACAAATTGTTTGATGCTTATATAAAAATAAAACACAGACCACTTTCGAACAATTAAGCCTGTAGCATGGTGATTCGGAACTGTAACTTGCTTGCGTTCATGAGTTGACCGATGCCACTAGTAAAGAAAGATATTTTCCCATGAAGACATTTGCAGACACTTGAAAGTAATCACTGCTTTTTACAAGATCAGTTCTCATCTATGCATTTTTCATGCTTTAACTGTGGCCAAACTGCATCCAATTTCTGAGCCAGCAAGGCCTCGTTGTTCATTTTACGCAGCCTTCTGTGATGCCTTTTGAACGATAAAGCAATTGCCCTTCACTTTCATCTACGTAGTTTACAGCGAAGTGCTGGATAAACCCTCGCAGTATATATATAACTTCAAACGCTTCCCACGGGCCGCAAATGCGTAAGTAAAAGGGGATCGTCACGGCTGAATTTGAGCGGCCGCATACCACAACGCCCACGAAGAGGGAGTGACCGCAAAATAAATGCGCTTACTCGCTCATTTTCACTGCGAGCACAAGTGAACCACTTGGATGGCTGCGAAAATCCCGGCGCGCTCTTTGAACAGTGCGCAGACCTTTTACGAAGGCCAAGATCGTGTCACGTTAGCTGGGCCGACACGCTCGAGCAAAGCCTCCACGGGTCGCTGTATGGCGCTTCTCGCCAAGACGACATTCAGCAGTCGCCTTCGCGCGTGTATCTTGCAATACCTGTCGAACGATGCGAGCCGGTCAGCGGGGAATTTCGATCTCCGAGCACGTAGGCAAGCTGGGACCCCGTTTTTGTGAAGCAGTGCATCTGGCTCTGCTGGCCGAGTGCATGATTCTTTATTAATAGTTCAAGGACGCCGCTTACGCGGGTACCGCGAAGCGGTAGAGATTTCTCGCAGGACGCGCGTTCCCCGTGTTCTAATATATGTGGAGTGCTTCTAAGTAAGCGCCCCCGTTTGCTGTTTTACTGATGTCGACTTTCCCATCCTTCACAGCTGGACTCAGTAATTCACACCCGCTGCAGCCATCCTTTCAGCCTGGGCACATTAGTTGTCTTCACGTGTTCTTTCTCTCTTTCCGCCTCTTCGTTTTTGTCTCGCTAACGTTCCCACTGTCGTCGCCACGGGGCTTGCAATTCGTTTTGTGAATTCTTTTTGAATTTAGACTTTCGTTTTCATACCGAAGCAGTACTTCGCCAGCCAGGGAAAGCCTGTCTTCAGGCGTCAATTAACAAGTGGGTCTGCGCTTCAACAGAGACACGGGACTCTTGCGTACTAATTATAAATAGTTCAATAATACTACTGTTGGACAGCTTGAATGGCTTGAAATCCCTAAACTTCTAACATTTCCTTACCCACTTATTGGCGGTAATGTGTCCTTTTCTTGCTTTAACGCTGACAGATCCTCAAGAACCTTTCACTGAAATCTAGATAGGCATTTCAGGTTCGCGACAATGACAGTGTGATAATTTTAGAACATTGCTTCTAATGATATGAAAAATCATTTAGAAAAGTTCACTTACTGTTTGCACAAAAAGAGAAAAATTTAAGCATGCCTCCGTATAGTCACAGCTGTGTTACAATTAAGGCATTCGAAGAGTGCCACTCGGGCTGCGTTGTTATTGACACGCGTCTGCACCCGTGTTTGACAACAGCCGCAAAGTATAAAGGTTGTAATAATAATAATAATAATAATAATAATAATAATAATAATAATAATAATAATAATAATAATAATAATAATAATAATAATAATAATAATAATAATAATAATAATAATAATAATAATAATAATAATATTAATAATAATAATAATATATCAGTAAGTAGTGCTTTGGTTGCCGGAACCACGATATGATGCCGAGGCACACTGTGCAGGGCTCCATAAACTGTTACCATGTGGTGTTCTTTAACGTTCATAGACATGCATGGTACGCGAGCCTCTACAATTTTGTATTGTTGAAATGCCACCTCCACCGATCAAATTGAACCCAAGACCTGAAATTTTGTGTTATGTGGTATAATATATCATTGTCGTATCATCATAATATTAAGTGCTCACTATAACAGGCGTTCCTAGAGTTGCCAGCAGGTTGTCTGCTACAAAATTAGCAATCTATCGAAAACATTGGGAAAGTAGAAAAATACTTTTACTAGCTTCGCGTGGTTTCATTAGCAATAGTTAGTGCAAGTTCGCGCAATATTGTTCATAAAAGGACGGCAGTTATTTACCAATGTTTCAAACCCCAACTTCTAGGGGGGCTTATGGCACTAAATCTGAAATATACAGCAGGACGGTTATACTTGATAGGAGATACCATGAGAATTTTTTCCTGGTATAAGATTCAGCAACTGTGAGTGCGGCATAGAGAAAAATGATCTGGGGAAATATTGAAGAACACTCCCAAGAGGAAAGGCGGCGATGGACATTCGAATAAGAAAAGAGGATAACAGAGTGACCAGACCACTGTTGCGTCACGTCCAAGGCATCTGTGATTGAAAGCCTTTGGTTCTGCGCATAGACATCGTAAATTTTTATGCGTTCCTCAGTCTCCTAAATAAAGATTTCACGCTCCATCCAGAATACTGGCCCTAAATTTTTTATTATTAGTGCCGTAGTGGGTATCAAGCAAGCTTGCTTGCAGCAGTTAACCAATGAGAGTTTAGAAAAGGCCCTGAAAGGCCACTATTCTAGCTTTCGCTGTGACCACGCTGTGCCTTCCGCGCAGGCCTGGCGTTTTTTGTTGGTACGTTTCTGTGAACGAGTGCATGCGCTGACAGTGTATTTTCATGCTAGACACGTTACCCACGTTCTAATAGAGCCGTGTCAGTTAACGAAATTCGAGCACTTCGCAAAACAGGCGTGTACCAATATTTCTTGCAATCGCATAATGTCGTATAGACCGCATTTGATATTGCTCAACGTGTTTTTGGAAGGTAGTGCCTAGTGCATACTCTACAGGCCGCACATTTATTCATTCGGACACTACGTTTTTGCAATCTAACACCTCTTTTTCATCCTTGGAGTTGATTTATTCTAGTCGTTGATGAAAACAAGAGGCCACATTCTCGACCTACCAATGCTGAGCCACTTCGTACAACTTACACGTCTGGCAACAGTGACACTTGCAATGTCTTTCTGAACGGCTAAACTTAAGGCATATGAATTGTTCTAGACCCTGAATCCACAAGTACATGGAATATATATATAGGGTTCGTGAGAGTATGACGCAATAAAAAGAATATCCGAATGAATATCCTCTTCGCCATCGGTCTAGTGCTTGCCATGCCCAACGCTGACTGCAAAAGTCCACCGCGTAACTGCAGATGGTCATCCCATTTATTAGAAATGCTCTTGAAGAGCACGGAGAGAACAACGCGAAATCATACAGCTTCACTAATCTAAAGCTTTACCTTTTTCACGTGATGGTACAGGCGTGAAACGGGGGGGGAGTGCACTAAGGTCTATCGTAGTGCACTCTTTCCCACTGGTGGTCGGGTACAGAACATGAAGTGCTTCAAAGCGGATTAAAGAAAAATGAAAATGGAGCGATGACGTGCTTGTCACAATTGATTGCCATAGGTCCATGTAATTTCTTTAAGCATAGTAGATGTGAGAAGTAAACAGTTCAGGAAATTCAAAATGGGGCGTTCGGCTGCCATTTTAATTGAAATGTTCGTGACCCCAACCCGGCCCTTTTAAATATAAAGGAATCAGTCCGACTGAGGAATGATAAATAAGGAAGATATCACACCCCTGCCCCATTCCAACTTCTCTGGGCCAACTATGCTGCATGACTATTTTATTGTGAGCATTCGTCATTTGCTTCTTTCTCATCTGCGCATTATCATAATTTTTACAATTCATTTGTCTACCTATCCTGCTCATCATCGTCGCGAGTCATCATTTTCTTCATCCGCTGTGTTTTTGTTTTGCTTTTGATTGATTGTTCTCTTTACCTAGTCCTCGGGCCTCATAAACGTTGTCTTAACCAAGACGTCAAATAACTGACACCGATGTCACTGATCGTTTATTACTATTGTAGTTTTTTTATAATAGATCGCATTGTTCCAAGCATTCCACGAAGAAGCGAGCTCCTAGAAGAGTTCACGTAGTTAGAAGCCACACAATGAACCTGACCTTTTTTTTTAATCAAGCAAGAAGGAAAGACAAAAACATACTGTTTAACTAGTACTGGGGTACGTCGGCTGCCTGGCCGGCTCATTTTAGGAGCGAGAGAGGCTTTGCATGTCGTCGCTCTTCGGGACTTTAAAATGTGGCTCAGTGCTTAAAGATCACGGGAGAAAAAGAAGTGAAAGCGAGGATGAGGCTTCTTCGGCCGAGTGCTCTTAAATGTGCACGCGAGAAACGGAATGCCCTGGATAAAATCGCGGTTTAGCATGCCTTCAAGTTCAGGGTCATATGCGCAATAGCGGTATATAAAGGAGTGATGCGATGCACTACGTTCGCATCATGGGAGGCGCACGTTTCTCAACGTTGACACCGCTATGCGAAAGAAAACTTGTGTTTTGTTTCTCTTATATAACTTTTGACTAAAACATGACGTACTGCTGAGGCTAACGCCTACAGTAAAATGCGTATATCCTACTGCGTCTACTTCTGCTACTTCTGATAAAAATAGGTTTCAGGCCACCGCTGTGATTTAGGGGTTATGGTGCCCGGCTGCTGTTTCAAAAGACGCTGGTTCGATCTTTGCCATGAAAGCCGTATTGTAATAGAGGCAAAATGCTGGAAGTTTGCTTTCTTATGTTAAGGTCGATGTTCAAGAGATAGAAATGTTTCAAGTGATAGAAATCGCGGAGCCCTTCGTTAGAGCGTGCGGTATAATGCTGTCGTACCTTTTGGCAAATAAAATCTGAGCAACTGTTATTCAACTTTGTTTCAGAATTAGTCGCCAAGGAAGAGACAGTCAGCACTCATGCAAAATTTAGATTTTTTGAAGTAACCTACTTTTGTTCCCTCTAAAAACTCAAAACCGTGGAACATTTCTGATAATAAGTTCCTGAAAAGCTCTCTCACATGTTAGGAGCAGATAATGTGGTACTTATTGGCAGAGAAAAAACAAACACAGGTGTAATAGCGCGGTGGTCCAACATCTCCAAAAGTCACCTTTATGTAGCAATTATGACAAAGGAAATAATTTTCTTGCAGTGTTCTTTCGCGATATGTTCGTTCCATGAAATCGTGAAGTATAGCCCTTCTTATCTAGCGCAAGGGGTCTCTTGTGGAACCCGGCTTTACATGAACCATGCGAATCGTGCAGGTTGTGTGAGCATGGTGATGGAACTAGAGCAGTGTACTGTGCTGTAGACATTGTTTTTGGGCATTCAATAAGTCTTATCTAACACAGATTCAACGGGGCGCAACCAGTGATGCAAATTCTGTACCCTAACGGCCGAGATATGTGCGTATGGACTAAATCCTATGATATCGGCCAAAAATAACCGAAACTTATTCGTGTATCACGCGGCCCTATCCAGCTATGAAGCAGAGCAGCAAAACCTCAATATTATGGGTATGCGAAACTATACGGCGGTAAAATCTAATGGTGTTCGAGATGGTTCTCACCACAATAATAAGTTTTATTTATTTATTATTAATACTTCTTGTTCTTTCTGCATAACATTGGGCTCAATGTACCCACGGAGTTTCACGAGCCCAGGAAAGTTTTATTTGTTTGCATAGCTTTATTGCGTGTCCTGAAGCCCTGTGTTTTGAGAGGAAGGTGGGCAGAGTACTTGTCGGCGCCGCTAGGCCGAGCATTATGGTATCATCATGGGCCATTTGAACCGGCAGTGGTTGATCTTCATACAGCTTGATTTAAGATTCTGCCAGCGAAGCTATCCCTGGGAGAGTGGTGGTAGCGAGAATCACTGGAGAGCCCACCAGAAAGTGTTTGATTACAATGGTGCTATCACATACGTTGCATGTTTTTAAATAACACTTTTAGGGCGAGAGATACAGAAAGAAAATATGGGAAAGGTAGTGAATTTAACTCGACTAAGTTCTGAAGTACTACTCTATACGTAGTACACAGGACTCAGTGAGTAAAAGAGAGAAAAAATTCGAGGAGATAGACATTGCACACTACACACGCACCGCACAAACAGTGCGGGGTGTCACAGGTGGTCGCTAAGTGACAATGTCCTCAAGAGTTGTATAAGGGCTCGAGTGGCTTTTTGGGCTGATGTACTTGAAGGCAACCTACCCAATACCTTCTCCAGAGTAAAAGGTCGATCATCCAGTCTCCATAAGGCACACTGAAAAGTCCAGCGACCTTTTTCGAAGTTGGGACAGAGGCACAGCACATGGTTTAGAGTTTTAATGCAATTCCTCTAATTGCAGATGGGGAAGTCAGCTAAACCAGTGCCACACCCACAATCTACACAGAAATATCACGTCATGTTGCGAAGTAAAGAGCTTAAACGTTTATTGCCAATACAGTGCCCCGAGCAATGCCTGGTGTCACCCTGAGGTGGGAGGGCTCCTTAGTCCTGAAACCCTCTGGGCTTCTACTGCCCTCTTGGCCCTCGCGACGAGTTGTTGTTGGTCTTCCAGGTCCTCGAGGGTGAGCTTCGCCTACCACGTTTCAGTTAGGTCTTCGTTCGTCCGTCCTGCTTCATTAACAGTCGTGTGTTGTTGCAGATTATGTCTGGCAGTACACTGGCATGCAAGAAGCAAGTGTACCAGGGTGTCCTGTACGCTGAAGAGCGAGTACGTAGAGCTTTATCTCGTTGGGGAGAGATGGTGCATTAGGACCCCATGTGTGTATGTACTGCTTTGCAGGCGTCTCAGTATCACGCTTTCCTCTTCTGTCAGTTTTGGGTGTGGTGAAGGGAAGTCATTTTTTTATGAAGTGCTGGGTGAGGTATATACGTCGCGGTGTGGAGTAAGCGTAGTGCCACTGGAAAAATCACCACCCGAGCACACTGTACAAATGGTTAACCAGCGAAAGCTGAAGCGTTCGTCCCTGGTGTTTAGCAGTTGGTTCAACCCGACGCTGCAAGAAAGTCCTTAACAATTATTGGATACATGTTCATGATTCCTAATTAAAGTAGTCACACATTTGGCTTGAGTTTAGCACAGTGTTTATTTCACATGCCGCACAAAGTGCATCGTATGATTGTAGTCATGGACGAGTGTAATTTTTAGTCAAATACGTTTCACAATGTGGTAATCACAGTGGTTGTTCTCGAACCACAGGCGGTCGCAGACGTCGCAGCCAGAGTAAGTGTGCCGCTGGAGAAACTCTCGCCGAAAGCGGCGTTCGCCCCAGCGAACGCGATTCCTCAATCATAAATCGCGTTTACGCCACAACGTCGCATTGTTACAAGCGTTTGACGTCACGAGCTAACTAAACATGTAGCCAATGGCACACGTGCTTAGGTACGACGCTGCGAACGACGTAACTTCATAACACAGCCAATGAAGACCACTCACGATGCCGCTGCCGGACGGCTTTTCATTTCTCCTAGCCATATGCAGCTTCCACTGCAAATGACACACTGCAAAGTGTGTCATTGGGTTGGTCGTGGCCTTGCGCAGAAAAATATGTATGTTGGTGATACGTGAGGTTTAACGTCCCAAAACTAACATATGAATATGAGAGACGCCGTGGTGGAGGGCTCCGAAAATTTTTACCACCTAGGGTTCTTTAACGCGAACAGAAATCTGAGCACACGGGCCTAGAACATTTCTGTCTCCATGAGAAATGTAGCCGCTGCAGCCGGGTTTTGATCCTGCGACTTGCGGGTCAGCGGCCGAGTACCTAGCCACTAGACCAGCGTGGCGGGGCAAATATGAATGTTGTAAAGGAAATTCACGCATTATTCTTTTTGGGGGTGGTGTTACCCATGCGTAGAAAGATTTATTTTAGGTGGAGGCCGTACCAGAAAAAGGTTTTAGGGCATTGATGGCTAGGAATGTTTCATGATCTTTCCAGGGCTCGTCTACGTCCAGAGCACAACCCTCAGAGCACGCATCTCCATACGGCAGAACCGTTCATTCCTTTGTGTTTGATAGCCGCTAATGATACAAACTGTCCGACTGTCTGGAAAAGTCTGTGTACAGAGAGAAAGCAATTAGAATAAAATGAGGGAAAGGTCGGGAGGTTAACCAGAAATTAGAGCATTCGGTTCGCTGCCCCACAGTAAGGAAAAGGAGAATAGGGAACATAGATGAGAAAGAAAGTGAAGAACGAAATAGACGCGTGAAAAAGAAAAAGTGAGCTAGGGTGCTATAGCCTATTTAGTAGGCCATTACCATGCAAAAATTTCAATAAGGCCTTCAGTGACTTACTGTGCGAAGCCATATTAATGTCGCCTTTCAAGCACCGAATAATAAATCGTGTTAATTGAGGCTTCATGGAACCACCAGAAACACCCAAATTAACACAGTGATGAATTACCGAAAGTATTTAGAGAACAATACAAGATTGCCTTTTTAATCTATTTACTTTCGGGTTCTCGAATGTGTGAATTGTTTTCTTCTTCTGCATAGTACCAGCGTAAAAGACGCAAGTTTTGTTGTCCTGTGACTTCGTTCTCAGTGGAATCACGGCATGAGAATGCCATGCTTAATTAGTTAGAAACGTGGTCTAACCTCTACAACATAGCATGCTGCCCCGCTTACTTTATGAAAGCTTTTTCTTTTTGCAGTAAAAAGGCAATCTTGGTCATACTTTTGGGTAAAAAAGGCAAGGAACTGATTTGTTTGTTCATCACCTACGTATCAAACAAGTTTTATGCCAGCAGAGTGACCACAGCTGAAAGACAATCTTCAAGAGCTTTTGCCTAACCATGTCGTAATTTTTTGCAATATTGCGTGCACATTGTATCACTAAAACAAAGCTGCACAGTGTAGATAAACGTGTAGACCAATCATAGTCAGTAATGAAGATAGCAATGCACACAGCGTGGCACCATTCCGCTTTTCTACGTACGTCCTTTTGCACTCTTTTGCCAACAACACTGCATATGGTCCGGGACCAGGAAACGCGTGAAAATTATTCCCTTTTCTGTCTTAAGGAGGGTTGAGTAAGTGTCACACTTTACGTCTACGCAAAGTGTGACAATCCCAAACTACTGAATTCAAATGTTTCCGAAGGCGCGGCTAGTAAAAATGCATTGTCAGAAAGTCTTGGAGATGATTCCTGTCTTATTTTCCTATTGAACGATTCAATACAAATTGATAAATTCGTCTTACAAATGGTTTTTTAGTTCAATTTATTATCTTGTAAAGAAGAACTTTAGCTGCTTTGATTGCGAAAAAAAGAACTAAATGCTCGCACCTGGGACTTTAATAGCATTCCAGCAAGCAATCGAGTATAGCATCACCGATTGAAAAGGAAAAGTTCGTTCCTAATCTGGCTAGCACATGACCTCGCTTCCTCTTGATAAATCATAAGAGGGCAGCTCAGAAAGTGGACATTCCGATATGCGACGCAGTGAGCTATAGAGGTTAAAAGCAGCACGCACTCAGTGCCATACGAGTGTTCGAAGACTTGGCCTCTGCCTCGTAATTGCGAATTAAGACGCTTCCTTACGTGCGTTCAACAGCATACATTTGTCCTCAAGTGAGAGCACGTGCCGTTTTCGCACTTGCGGCGACCAATTGCTTTGCAGGAGCATCATCACGTAGCTTCCGTACACGTGAGCTAAGATGTTCGTATGCTGGCCAGAAAATTGATACCGCACGCCGAGTTGCTGACCTTTTGGCTTACGAAAATCCCGTCTTCTAATAGGCAGCGGTAACCCCATTTTTTTCGCTGTTGGCAATGTTATCGCTAGCAAGGTTAAAGAGAGGAATGCGTGTGTAAATGGATACTGGTGACATAACTGAATAGCAATATAAAAAATGGCGACAAAATGAAACGCAGGAACTTAACGGAATGGTCTAGCTCATGATTTAAGGCATTTTTTTATCGATTAAAAAACCGTAGTGACAGTGACAACATGGCGTAGCGGGTAATCCTGACCTTCGGCACGCTTCGGGTGACCAATTGACGGTGATGAGCGGGTCCCATGCCACCCATCTATGGCACGGTTTCAGCACGCGGGTATATAAGGCTGAGGTGCTCTACTTGATCAGGGCATCAGTGTCGTGAAGGGCAGAGGGAAGCAAGCGGATAAACTCACACAATAATCATGTTGACAAAGGTGAGTGGGATCGAATACGTTGTTTAAAAGGGGTACGTTGTTTCTGGAAATGTATGCTTCGTATTGCGCGACAGCCGTTAGGACACTGTGTTGGACATGTCACTATGAGTAAGCGTTGTTTTCTGTGGTGCCTACAAAGGTGCAAGACCAACGTTACCAGCGAGATCTTTCCGTTGTTATCAAGGCTGAAAACATTACCCCAGAAATGTATGTTGATCATTGGTGTTTAATACTTACCAAACATAGGCAATTCGTAACGCAGATAGCAAGAAAACAACTGCAGATGCGAGACGACAGATGAGCGGTAAATACAAGCCGTTGCCATACTGCGTATTTTCTCGAATGCGTGTTGTGGAAGCTACAAATTTTTCTTGAGGCAAAGCCAACTGGCCATGATAGCCCCAACTCAGATGTCAACAGTGATTTAATTTCCCCGTGTTCTCATTTAGGTCAGACGCTTTTCGCAAAAAAATGACTGAAAGAACACGAAGCTGCTGAACTTTGCTAGGGTCGTGAATCACACTTTTCTCCAATATGGGACAACTGTGTCACTGAATAAAACATGGCGTTTCTCTGCGCAGGTCACCTTTTTGTGTTTTGTTGCCTGCGTCACAGTCCAGGCTCAGGAGAATACGGTAAAGTTATGGATGATCCCAAATCCCGCATTAGATTTTACGCACGGTTTTCTGTGATAACGAATGCTGATTCGTAATTTAGGAAGTGTACAAAGGCTCTAAGGACTTTAATGCGCTACTTATGATTTCCGTGTTTTTTATACTTGGTCATATATTTTGGGTATTACATTCATGTAGTAGAGTGCGATTTTTCAGCCAGAAACGTGTCGAAAGGCATTGTGTAAAGGTCAAATAGAACTGTAACGTTTATCACCTGTTGCTTGACCTTTCTCTATGAACACTATCGCTCATGAGGCCCATTAAAAGTAGAGTCATACAAAAAATATTAAGCCTTGGTGCTCCAAGCCTCTTTATTAGGGCAAGCGCACAAGGATATCTACTATAGGTGTCCGTAGTGCGTTCCGGCCACCTCTTATTGTCTCGCATTATGTAACGCAGCCACCGTCTCCATACAACTTTGCTTACGAGCACGTCGACGAAAAGACAGGCGCCAAGGTGACGCAGAGTGAGAGCGGTGACGCCAACAACGTCAAGACTGGCTCGTACGGCATCAACGACCCAACGGGCATCTACCGCCTTGTGCAGTACATTGCCGACGCTCAGGGCTTTCGCGTCACTGTGGACACCAACGAACCTGGAACTAAGACCCACGAGGCGGCAAACGCCCGCTACAACTCGAAGGCCGCGAACGCACCCGCACCGGCAGTGCCTGTATTCAAGCGGGCTGCAGTGAGCCCTGCACGGCTCACCCCCGTCACCACGGTACATGCTGTGCACGGCACACCGGTGAGCCTTCACGCCATCCCAGTGACCGTGCACGCCCTTCACGCGGTGCCCGTGGCTCACGCCGTTCACACCCGCCAGGCAGCCATCTCTCCCAGCTACATCCACTTCACTCTGGGAAGAGCCAGAAGGTCGGTCTAGACATCGTGAAAACAGTCTTCGCTCTGGTCGCTCAAGGAGCTCGAACTGGACAACAACTTTCTGACTGGAGTGAAAATAACTGTAATTGATGTATTATGGAGCACTTGTTGTTTCGATGCCGGAACGTCATCTGTGTTAACCTTGTATGCACGATTAGTTGAAGTAATAAAGCCTACGTCACTCTGATTTTATTGGGGTCATTGACCACATTTCAAGAGATTGCCTTGATTGATTGATTTGTGGGGTTTAACGTCCCAAAACCACCATTTGATTATGAGAGACGCCGTAGTGGAGGGCTCCGGAAATTTTGACCACCTAGGGTTCTTTAACGTGCACCCAAATCTGAGTACACGGGCCTACAACATTTCCGCCTCCATCGGAAATGCAGCCGCCGCAGCCGGGAATCAAACCCGCGACCTGCGGGTCAGCAGCCGAGTACCTTAGCCACTAGACCACCGCGGCGGGGCAAGAGATTGCCTTGAAAAGTTGGTTTTCTAGACACGTTGGTTAATTAGTTGGTGTTTGAACGTATCGGCGTCATTGGCTGTGAGCGAAAAGTAGCGATGATTGCAAACTAATAAAACTCATGTGTTCAAGGCAAGTCGAACACAGCAATCCTCTGTGGCAATGAAGTTTTGTACGAGAAACCCAGATCACCACATGAAACTAATAAAAAACATTATAGTAATGGCGTGTAGTATGAGGAGTCACGTTGCGTGGCAGAATATTGCGTCGGAAAAGCATAGAACCACACCAAGCGTGGTGACACCATGTCAGTGGAGCAACGAGAGCGGCTTTAAAGACCTGCGAATTGCGAAGCTTTGATACATTACTGGTCACCATCATGATCGACGGCATAAGCAAAGTGTGCAGCAGTGCAGGTGTACCTGTCGCCTTACGAATGCGTAGTACGTATTGTGCCGATTCGCGAAAGGGTAAGTTATGGCATAGCGGGTGCTTAGCAACTTTACTTGCAGTTCGCATCCCAGGACTATTTAAAATGGCTATTTTTACGAAGGCACACGTTCGTTTTATAGCAGTGTGCTTGATGGGATTGTGGGAAATTCGATTCAGGCCAAAGCTTCAGGAAGTAATGCGAACGGTGCCCGACTACGCTATCGTGTTTTACTCTCTAAGACAATGCACAAGCATCCTCGAAAATCTTGCAGGTAATATCCCCGCATGCCTTGTCGGTAGAAGGTTGCAGATCAGTGCAACACACAAAAGAAACGCGAAAAGAAAAACACGACAAATTGAGGGCAAAATATGACTTTGGTTAGAAACAGCTGAAGGAACATGTTTTCGCCATGAATAAGCTGTATCCAATGTTTTATCATGCATGTGCCAAAACTAAAGGTGAAAAGATGCCGTGATGCTACACTGAAGTCACTGTTCGCGAAGACATAGATTGTTACTAAAAAAAAAAAGAAACGCGAAGCTTGAATATCAAACAAAGAAAAAAAGAAAACGACAAACCAGCCCAAAGCAAACCTAATATCGCGGAAATGAAAATTTGACGGTACAGAAAGCATATCTGAACATTTACGCCAATTTATTTTACTGCTACGCAAAAAGACAGGTGTCCGCCGTGGTGGTGTAGTGAGTAGGCTGTTCGGATATTTATCCGAAGGTTGCGTGTTTGATGCCGGCCATGGCGATTGCGTTTCAATAGAAACAAATTGACTGAGGTTGGTGTACTGTGCTATGGCCGTGCGCGTTAAAGAATACCAGAAGGTCCGAATTTCTGGAGCCCTTCACTATGGCGTCACTCGCAATCATTTCTTGATTTTGGAACGTTAATCTCCGAATTTTAACATTTTTAGCTGGATGACAGTTCTCACTTAGTGAAGGCTTTAAATGCTGTTTTGTTCACAGTTACCTTCTCCGTTCCATCCATGTCGGCTGATTGTGTTACCGACTTCCTGACTTTTTGTGGACGTCCGATTTCAGTTGCTAGTCGTCAAGTTCAACACATTCGACGTTATGATATATATGGTTCTAAACTTTTTATGGGCTTTCTCTAAGCTTTTCATGAACGAAGTATGCGTCATTCTATTTCAGTGCAGCGCATTTAGAGCAGTAATCAGACCCCCACGGGCCGGTAAGGTTCCTTAAACAGGTGCGAGACGTTAGCTAACAATGCCATTTGAAATTAAAAAAACCATTTCTCACAACTCATATGTATTTCATTTCTTATGGAGTTTGGAGTCGGGATTACAGAAACATTGATACCAATCTGCAGAATGGCTGTAAGTTAGGAGGACTCATGCCTGAAAAATCGGTTAGGATTCACAGGTAGTAAACGGTGTCACGAAGTAAGACAATAACATGAAGACTATTTTGTGTTTCGTGTGTTCCCTCCTATTTTTTTCTTGCTTCACAGTGCCATTTAGTAACTATATATGGTTGTGATCTAGATGATGGTCTTCAAACGCGGAGCTTTTGTTCTACAGTTATGCTTCAAGGCGCGGTGACCATGTACGTCGCCTCACAAATAGAACGCCTAAGATCGGTCATGCCTGTATTGCTAACGAATAGCTTTATTACGTAAATATGAAATAGCTCGAAAACAGTTACGTATGGCCCGTGCACCGCTA
The DNA here is from genome assembly GCF_043290135.1 of Rhipicephalus microplus. Classification (NCBI taxonomy): domain Eukaryota; kingdom Metazoa; phylum Arthropoda; class Arachnida; order Ixodida; family Ixodidae; genus Rhipicephalus; species Rhipicephalus microplus. The sequence continues at coordinate 193,013,961 of NC_134700.1, forward strand.
GAGAAAGGTTCGAAGGGCATGTGTTTATTTTGGATCACAGGAACAAGAAGTGTCTCTTAGAAAAACGCTTGTTTCTGCGCTTTGTATTTATTAGTGAAACCATTGGTTTTTCGAGGTGCCTCGCCACCACGTTTTGCGGTGATGGCCACAGAGCATGCCAGAGGCCCGACTGGTCAGAGGTCCTCACACCCGCCAACCACAAGGAAGTGAGCTGGCTCCCCCAGTGACACTGAAGACTGATTTGTATTCTATGTCCGAAGACGACAAATTCGCTGACAGCTTTAAACCTGTCCGGGATAAGAGGGCGAAGAGAAGGACTGCGAATAAATCAGCATCAGCTCCTGGAAGTACAGCGACTGTGCAGTCAAGGCCTGCACGCTGGCCGCACGCCATCATCTTCAAGCCGGAAGATCCTTCAAGCAACCTACGACTTCTGAACAGGCAAGCCCTTTCCGTAGCTCTGGAATGTGTGGTGCCACATCAAATTAAGGACGTAAGAGTAAACCCAAGGAAAAATATTCTCGCCATAGAAGTGCATGATCTGAGTGCGCTAGGACAGCTGCAGCGAATGACTGAGCTAGGCGGCATTAAAATGCGCCCCTTTATTCCAATAGATGATAAATCAATTGCCGGTGTAATTTATGACATCGATATTGCAATTCCTAATGTTGACTTGTCTACCCTCGTCAAGCCTGCAAACGAGGGAACTGTCATTGCACAAGTGCGGCGCCTTGGAAATACGCACTGCGTGAGTGTTTTTCAAGGGAGATTGCATACCATCCTACGTTAAAGTTGGACATTTCCCACATCCGGTTCGACCATTCGTCCACAAACCATTTCAATGTCATCAGCGCTTAGGCTAGCAAACGTCAAGGGGGTATGCCCCAACTCACGACTGAGTACCCGTTGCGCTGAACCTCATGCCGAAGACACCTATCAGGCGACTACTTTGAAGTGCGCCAATTGCAGCGGTCCTCAAGCTGCCTCGTCGAAAGACTGTCCTCTAATCCAGATGGAGCACGCGGTTTTCAGACAAATGGCCCGAGACAACTCGACACACAGGGAGGCAGCCAAAGTATTCCGGCGTCGGCATCGACGTCGACATCATCGAAAGTCCTCAAAGAAGGTACATTCCCGAAATGCTAGTTCCCACGTAGCAGTTCCACCCAGTAGTGCCTTGAAATTACCCACCACTTCTACGAAAGAAGCGAAGAAGCCTCATTCTCTGGAGGAACGGCCCACGATCCTGACCCGCTCTTCTGCAAAGGAACCTCAGCAGGTTGCGGTGACACCAGAGCCGTCTGCAGCCATGGAAGATTTGCCTAAAACAGATCGTCAAGTGATCTCGGCGCTACGTTCCCTCATAGAAGCCGTTCGAGCGATATTAGTCGACATGAAGACAGCATCTGCTCGAAGCGCACTTGGAGTTTTGAACGCCCTAAGCTCAGCGCTTGAATCTCTCAATTAGGAACATGGCTACTCGCACCTTATCATTTCGCGAAGAAGTCAAGGCTGCATCCATCATCCTATAAAACGCCAGAGGACTAAAATCATGGTTTTAAGAATTTCGTCAGTTTGTGTTTTCCAACGTGTTTCCACTCATCGTAATTGGTGAACCCAATTTGTCGAAACCAATAAGACTTTCGGGGTACGAAGCTGTCATGTCTTCAACAAATGGTGCGTGCAGCAAAATCATGGTCTTTTTTCGTCATGAACTGACGCATGTTGTGCAACCAATTGCGCCTCACAATGACAATCAGTATGTCTGCATCACTGTGAAAAAGAACAAGCCAATGTTTACTCTCATAGGCGTTTATATACCGCCGTCGAAGAATCTCGATTCAAGAAAATTAGAGGATATTTTTAGAGTGTGTCCTGCACCATTCTTCATCATAGGTTATTTCAATACTGAAAGCGATGAAATATCAATTCCGCTTTCCAGAACTGATGCTGCACAGAAACTCCGCATGCTTGCTCGCAAGCGCACCTCGTCACAATGGAACGAGTCCCATTTCATCTATGCATGGTTAGGTACTTCGGACCCAACTTTTAGTCTTCAAATTCCTCCGGAATTACGCCGACGAGACGCTACTATGCTGTGCAGATTATGGTTGGGCGTTGCATTCACCAATGCGTACGCGTTCCGCATAGGAATGGCTGACACTGCTGCATGCGACCATTGTGGCAGTGATGAAAGAACTTGGCACATTCTGTGCGAATGCCCACAATACTGCTCGCAGAGACAGTCACTCTGCAATGCACTAGATGAACTGGACAACCAGCCTCTTTCGGAAGAAAGAATCCTGCACTGCCGACAGGACTTTATGTCGCAGAAGAAGGCTGTGAAGGCGCTCCTGCGCTTCTTGCATTCAACCGGCCTGTCCAAACGACTGTGATTGGAACTTCCTGAATGTGTGCGCATGTAGTTTTTTTTCTAGTTTATTTTTTATCTCTCTATTTCAATCCTCTTTCCGACCCTCTTCCCCACCCCGTACAGGGTAGCAAACCAGTTCGTCTAGGTTAACCTCCCTGTCTCTTCCTTTTATTTATTTCTCTCTCTCTTCAGTGCGCATCATCACGCATGGGGAAGTACGCGGACGAATGCAAGTGGACGCAGGTTAGCAAACATTGCCTACAACTATGGCCTTACTCTCCTGAACAACGGCAGCCCCACTTTTTTTTTAGGGTTGACATACGGCAGCTGTCTGTACCTTGCTTTTGTCTCCAACTCTCTCGCTCGAGACAGAGATTTCGAGACAGAGATTTGTTAACCCGCTTGATAGTAGAAGCGGCTGAAATGACACGCGATGATTTTGATTGTGTTAGTGCACCCTCTATCTCGCTCACGCGGAAAGAACTATGTTTTTTGGATGGGGTGATAGACAATAACGGATAGCGATGTATGGGACTGGCACGTGTGTTTTTTGTTGTCTACCATTTTTATCTTTTTTATTCACTTTGCTCTTTTTCTCTTTTCTTCCCCTTTATATACTCTGACGTTTGTAATAAACGTTTAGTTGAAGTTAAGCGCTTGTGTTGTGTGTTCTTTGTTATAGTGGCTGCGCTTCCTAGCAAGATGTCTCTCGCTAGGTACGTCAAGTGGTTTCCAGATGTTGAGACACGAGGAAGTGATCACGTTCCAACCTACATTATCATCAAAGACTTGCCTAGTTATGGTCCACGGACGAGCATTCGAACAGTCCAATGGACCAACTTCGAATCTGACATGAAAAATGCTTGCAGCGATGGCCTACAATCTGGGTTAGAGCAAACAATTCAGAGCACAATGCGAAACGCCACTCGCACGGTGACAATATGTTCCATATGAAACGACTTTGACATAGAGTTGGAGCGACTCCGAGCACTTCGACGCCGGGCGGAGCGTCGGTATCGGCGTACAATATCAATTCACAATCTTAGGGCAGCCAGTAGGACGCAAAAGAAGATTCGGCGTTGCATAGACAGATTAGCGTTGGAACGATGAGCAACGTTTCGCCAGTCACTAGACCCTCGCAAGCCACTCTCACACATTTCGAAAACGGGGCAAAGTCTGCAGCACGCTACTGAATAGCGTTTTCCATTGAAATCGCGCGCGCTATTTCAAGGGAGGAAAGACATCGATGTCCCAGAACATATCTGTGCGCAGAGCGCCAACTAAGTTACTCGTCCAGATTCTCCAGTGAGAGGTGACGTCCCCCGTTCTCGTTACTAACACATGGGCCTCCTTTTTACAATGGAGCGGCCCTAGCTCTCTGCAGGCATTCAACTTCTCTGGGCCCAGATGGTATTCCGTACCGAGCCTTGTGCAACCTTGGGGAAGGTGCACACTCTAAGACAAAAGGGTGTTAAAAGGGCGTGTGGTTCGTCCTTTTTGGGACTAATAGGGCTGCCACTACAAATAATCCCTTTAAGGACTAATGGCATGGGGTCAAATAGTCAGTCCCCACAGGCGAGCTCAATGGACTAACATTTAGTCCTCACATTTACACCTTAGCACCGTTAGTTCTACAATTCACCTCAAAGGACTAACATTTAGTCCTCACATTTGCACCCTATAGGGCAACTGTTCATCCCCACATTTACACCTTACCGGGCAAGCGTTAGCCCTTACAGTTGCACCTCACCAGATCAACGGTCGGTCCACTGAAATACTTCAATTGAATGAACTTTTTATCCCCAGTTCAAACATTGTTTTTTTATTTATTTTCCATCAGGCCTAATACTTTTTTCGCCTGTTTTTCTGTGCAGTGACCAACAAATAGCACAGAAAAGAACACGCGAATAAGTAGTTGGCCACGTATGTGTAACTGCTTTCGCAGTCACAGCAACAACGAAAGACAAAAGTGAGAGATCGAATTCTTTTATTTTTTTACATACACACGAACTTTCCCCATTCCTTTAAGTAAATTCACGGTGAAGTGTACAAGTCCAGTCTCGTTGTCACATCTTGTTCACTCCTTGTGGAGCTCCTCTGACGGAAGCGATAGATGACAGGCATTGCAGACGCGAGCACACGCAGCCTTCTGCCTGTTGTGTTCCCACGGCTGCACGTACAATAATATAGTAAAAATAGTTAGACGCACGTGACAGAAGATGAAGACGCACGCATATGACAAGTACGTGTAAGTTAATACAAAACGTACGTGTAAAATATGACACACAAATAACTTTACCTTCACATCTCGTACAATCCTTCTGAAGCTGCTCTGACGAAAGAGATGGATAACAGGCATCAGAGACGCCAGCGCACACAGCCTTTAGCATGGTGTGTGCCCACGCCTGCACAACAAGTATGTAAAATAGTGAGTCACACGTGACAGAGGATGAATAAAATGCATATGAAAAATATGTGCAAGGTGAAATAAAAACATACGTGACATATGATGTGCTAATTATTTCACCGTGATGTCACACATCGTCAAAGACTCATTTCGATCCCCGTAGCGCAACAGCTTAGGAGCGGTGGCCGCAGCCACCACTTCACAAACCACCGTGCTGCCAACATGTCGGCGAGTTCTAAGCGAGCGACGTCATTCAGCTCGAGCAAGTGAACGCGAGACCAAACACGGCACTGCACGCGGATTGTCTGCCGCCAGCGAACTTCGAACACGAGAGCGAGCGTGCGCTTAGCCGCCGCCACGAACAGCGCCGAGCGGGTTTGGAGCTAGCGCCGACGAAATCGACGGTAATGCGACCCTTTTCCACAAACTCTAGCGAGTGCAGCGCGCAAACGCGAGTTCGCCGCCGCGGCCAACGGATGGCGCCGAGCTGCTTGCGACCGACTGACGGGGAAGCCAACTGCAATGGCGACCAATTTTCACCGAGTTCCGATGCTAGCGAAAACCCCACCAGCCCGTGCTGGTGCACTTACAGCATGCGACATACAACCAAGCTCGTTTCGAGTACCCGCAACGTGTTTTCGACGACTCCCAACACAGCGACGAGGTCTCAGCCCAATATCATAAGCCCGGAGCTCATCGCGGTGGCGAAGACAGGCGAGAACTCGATGAGCAAGCGTACTGCAGGCCGACGGCAATGGCGGCCAATTTACAGGCCGTGGCAAAGCACAGGTGAACTGCAGACGCCTAAGCTGACCTTGGCGGTGCATTTCGTGCGTGCGATATACAACACAATCGAGCCCGTTGTCGGCAAGTGCGATCCGTATCGCACACGTGACAAGTAGAGTAGGATAAAGAATAATCACCTACTTGCGAAAGAATCCATCGCTCATTTCTGCCCTGAGTCAGACTGAAGTAATGTATCCGATAGGCCTGCTGTCTTCTCGGCCGCCATGTTGGCCTTCCCAACTGTTGCTGTCGTGTGGTTGGTCGTGACTATCTTGAAGCCAGAGGTATACAGCGCGGCGTGGTGACGTGTCGAGGCCTGCTACAGACTTCATGGGTGCGGAGAAACGTAAAAGCAGCAGCGCACGCTCATCCAAGCGTACACACGAGCACCATGTCGTAATTCCTAGCTCGTCGAATCCAGGCGGCAGTGGTCGAGCACTCCGAGCGCGACGCAACGCCAACCATCGCCAGCAAAATACGGGGAAGACAGCCCGCAGAGGCCGTATTGACCCTGGCAACACTTTTCGTGCTGCCTTCATTTCTTGGGCGGTTCATCTCTTTGGAGCATGTTTGGAGACTAAGTGGTTCGCACGCGGCACGCTTCCCTCTGCGGTTGCTTCTCAACGGTCTATCCGTTCATCGCGCGTGCCTATTGGGCTCCATTACTCCTTTTTCGGGTAATTTCGCCTTAGGGTGCAAGGAGAGAACTGTTGAGCCTTCATAACATCTCGTGGCAGGATGGCAATGTTCCTGACGAATGGAAAGTAAGCCGCTTGTTATTCATCATAAAGCAGGGTAAATCCCCACTCAACCACGTCTCATACCGCCCATAGCTCTGGCCAGCTGCGCAGGGAAGATAATGGAATGGATGATACTACGCCACCTGGAATATTGTCTTAAATACTACAAGATTTATCCGGATTCCATCGCTGGTTTCCGACGCGACCGCTCTTCTATTGACAATGTCGTTGATTAAGTTTTGTACGTTCAGCGCGAAAGATCCCGTAAGAGACAATCTACAGCTTTGTTTCTAGATTTGAAAGGCGCGTATGTGAATGTACTTCAGGAAGCCATTTTGGGTGCTCTTGCGGTGGTTGGCCTTGGTGGTCGAGTCTTTCGGTGGATTTCGAGTTACCTGGCTACAAGATCATTCTTTGTGTTAACAGAAGATGACCCAACTACGCAACGCTATACTTCCAGGGGTGTTCCTCAAGGCGGAGTTCTCACCCCGACGCTATTCAATCTTTCTCTAAATGGCCTTGCTGAATACTTGCCAGGTACCATTAAAATCTCAATATATGCAGACGACATCTTTGTCTGGACTTCGGCGGTCACACGTCCTGAGATACGTTGCCGGCTTCAAAGAGCGGCAACTATGATTGCCAACTATTTGTTAAAACAAGGTCTCAGCATATCACCAGAAAAATGCGCGCTGGTGGCCTTCTTTCGCAAAGCAATGACCCCTTATGTCATCTCAGTCTGCGGGCGACCGGTTCTTACGCCAGAACCCACCGGTTTCTGGGCATCATTATTGATAGCGACCTCTGTTGGAGTCCACATGTGGCCTATAAGAAGAAGCACCTGACCGCTATTTCCCAATTGTTCAAGTTCCTGGTAGGAAAGACGTGGGGGATGTCAGTAGACGCAATGATGGAACTCTACAGGGCCCTGTTTCTCAGTTTCCATAGATATAGCTTGCCCGTGCTTAGCAATACCTGCAAGACCAATGCTCATGTACTACAGGCAGTACAAACCCAAGCACTGAGAGTGTGCCTTGGTTTGCCCAGATGTATGTCAACAGAAGCAACAATCGCGAATGCTGGTGACTCTCTGATACAAAGTCAGATTGTTGTAGAAGTCTTGAGAACGCACATCAGACACTTTGCACGTGCTCCCTGTCATCATCTTTCACTGTTGCTTTCAGAGAGGCGCCAAGCATTGTTCGCTAAAATGATTGTGAAGTACAACGAGAAACTTCCCTCGGGCTTCACTCTTGTATCTAAACCATCGATACCTCTCTAGTGTCTTATTCGTCCCACACTGCATCTTAGTGTACCAGGGGTCAGGAGGAAATCTGAGCTCTCATTGCCCGTGCTGAAACAACTGTCTCTTCTTCTTTTTCACGAGAAAAAATTCGGCAGATCGCACGTAACTGGGAAGCCGCGTTATGCAAAGCATGCGGAAGAAATGTGATTTCGTTGCATTTTTTTATTGAGCAACATGTCATGAAATCACCATAAATTAGTGTACAAATGTGGCACGCTCAGACATATGTTGAAGAGTTACACATGTTTATATAACCAGTTGCTTGCACTTGCGCAACGACGCCAACTGGAACATGCGTATTAGCAATACCAGAAGCCTATATGAAGCGCTGATGCTCGCGAAGATGCTTGCCCTGGACACAACTATATAAATCAGCTTCAGCGCATGGCAACTAACCACATCTGACGTTAACCCGACGTGACAGCTGTATCAAAATAGTACATATGTAATGTTTATAAAATTGGGTAGGCAGCACTAAAACCACTATTAACGTTTCACGATGATTAGCGTCGATTTGTAGAGTAGTTCCGAGACCTGGCGTAGCTCTGTGGTAAAATGCTTCATTGGCACCCAGAATGCTTGGGTTCGATTCCAGCTGGGACTCGCCTGGTCGACGCTACCAACGTCGAGTTTTTCTTAACACTTGCGCGTTAAAATTGCCTATGTGGGTTCTCTTCGTTCCCGAGCAGATACCAAGCTTCAATCAGCTGTGGCACATACCCGCCCGTGGGTATGTGCCACTGTCTGGCGGGAAGTGTTTGACGACGTACGTGACGGGATTGTGACATTATTCATTTCTTGACAAACGCGTCCTATGTGTCAAACCATCTTACCCCCACATGCTAATTTTGTTTCACGCCAAGTAAATGGGGTGACCACGAAAGCAGCCAAACGTAAGCGGCTAGATAGATAGATGGATACGCTCAAATTCACCAAAGTTCGCTAAGAAATGCTTCGCATTTATTATTCAGATTGATTTGTGGGGTTTAACGTCCCAAAAGCACGATATGATTATGAGAGACGCCGTAGTGGAGGGCTCCGGAAATTTTGACCACCTGGGGTTCTTTAACGTGCACCCAAATCTGAGTACACGGGCCTACAACATTTCCGCCTCCATCGGAAATGCAGCTGCCACAGTCGGAATTTGATCCCGCGACCTGCGGGTCAGCAGCCGAGTACCTTAGCCACTAGACCACCGTGGCGGGGCGCATTTCATATTCAGCTAGAGTACATATATACCGATAGCTCGATGAACCACCAATGTTTGTCAGGTGCAGCAGTTGTCCCAGCAAGAGGTGCTACGATCAGCTTTAGGACTGACCACTTCAGGGCATCTACAGCAGCGGAACTAGCTGCTTTGCGCACTGCACTTTGTGTGGTCAATCGGGAACTACCGCAACAATGGTCGATTTTCAGTGACTCAAGGGCTGCGCTACATTCTGTGCTCTTAGCACTGTGTCGCGGGCCGTACGAACAGCTTGTTTTCGAAATTCGATGCCTTCTCCACATTTCGCGCGAGAAAGGGCATCATGTGACGTTTCAGTGGTTGCCAAGTCACTGCGGCGTTATAGGGAACGAGCATGCCGATACTGCCGCGTGGGCAGCTCTTGAAGGAACACGAGAAGAAGGCATACCACTTTTGCGGACCGACGCAGTCAGTAATCTTCGACGACTAGCGCCTGAAATCACGTTTTCAGTATGGTTCCCACCAAGCAACGAGACGAATCGTCAGCCCCACCTGTCCTCTTTGATGCCTCTCCGCATGCCCACTGGGCTGGACCGGAGAGAAGCCACACTTCTTCATTGCTTATGGCTATGAGTGGCATTTACAATATATTATTCCTTTGTCAATGGAATGGCCGACAACGCTTTCTGTGCTGGCTGTCATTGCGAAGAGACACTGCACCACATCCTCTGCGACTTTCCGTTGTATGACATCCAGAGACAGTCAATGGCGTCCGTTCTTGCGCGCATCGACAGCAGCCAAATGTCCGTGGACACTATTCTGTCAAGTGCCCGAGAGAAGACATTGCAAAAGAAGGCGACGAAAGCTCTGTTGAAATTCCTACGCGACACGGACTTTAACAGGCGGCTGTACCAGCAATGTCACACACCACGAAAGACAAGACTGGACTATGACTGAGTGTGCGCGCGTGTGCTGCCGAATGTGCTGTGTTTATCTTTTTGCCCTCTCTGCTCTCAATCATTTATCTCCCACATCCCTCACCCATGCGCAGGGTAGAAAACCGGCTTTCTATAGGCTGGTTAACCTCCCTGTTGTTCTTTTTCTTCCATTTTCCTTCCTTCCTTGGATCACATTACTGTCATAAGCTTCAACGTTCGCTTGGTTGTGCAACGACATGCATTCTGGTAGAGCACAATGCCTCTAATCAGATGAGTGCAACCTGGTTGAGAGTCTGAGAGCAGGGCCAATATAAACTTGAAAGTGATTTCATTTGAACAAAAGTGCTTTATTTGTCTTCGCGATCTCCACATTTTCGTTATAGGCGAGAATCTCAGTAATATATTGAATGCAAAACAGCCTCACATTCAAAGGAAGATTCCTAAACCGCGTGAAGCACATTATCACACTGTAGTGACGTGCACGAAGAGAGCACACTCCATGTTCAGATGAAACTGTTTATTCGGCCAAACTGGTGGCCATAAAACTGAATGTCAGATTACAGTACCACGTTGGCACTGATAGCGGCGTACCGAGCGTCAGCAGGCGAGGGAACACGTGGTTGAGGCGTGGGGGTATTTATACATGTGTCGTCAAATATTCCCACCTCATCACTAGCCTTCGCGCTAGCTCTGGATTAATCTCGACTGTTCGTGTCTAGCGGGCAATCTTAACAGAAAGATCTACAATGATCGGGAAAGTTCTCAAACAATCATGCGCAGTTTACGCTGAGCATTCCCGAGCCAGCTTTGTGGGTGTAAATCAAATTGAGCAAAAGAGAATATTAAAAAAAAACTCGCATGGCATTCCTCCCCTATGAAAAAGCATCGTACAGAACACGGGAAAAAACAAATAAAAAAATAACAGCAATAAAGAAAGTGCAATCATATATAGGTACAAGCAATAAAGCACAGAGAAACAACAAATAATACAGTCCTTAGGTTCATTAATGCGCATGAAACGGCTTGAGGCGCACTGCCATGAACGACATCGGGTCGTGCATGGCACCGTTGAGAGTTCGTGATGCGTCAGGGACAACCTTGAGTAGGCAGAGACGTCGAACTACCCTGTACGGTCAAAAGTCTTGCCGAAGAAGATTTTCACTCAGTCCACGTCAGTGTATTGGCGTCCACACCCAAACACAATCACCGGGTTGGTATTTCGTGAAGTGTCGTTAAAGATTTACAGCTGTCGATGGTCTGTTGGTTCTTGATGCGGAGAGGGACGACTGGTCGTGCTTCTAACCCCCCGTATTCTAGAACGTCCTTTTAATCAACGTTTCACCTTCACTTGAGAAAGCCGATGGGAGTGCCGTCTCTAGGCACGGCAAGACACTGCGTATCAGCGATAATCTACCGCGATTCTTGAGTAGTGCAGCATTATGTTTAGCCGAGCAGCGGCACAGTGCTCAACTCTGTCAAGTGAGGGGTGCACGTCAAGTCGAGAAGCGTTTCTGAATACGGGGGTAAGGCGCGCTGAAGGTACATAGGGACGTCGACGTTTTCTTCGTCAGCGACGTTGGGCCGCATGGCGTCAAGCATCCTGGACGGGTTCCTTCAGTATGAAGCAACTTGTAGAGACGATCATCTGACAACCGTCGAGGCGCGGCGGCATTTACACATGTGTTGTCGAATATTCCAAACTCATCACTGGTCTTTGCGCCAGCTATGGAATAATCTCAATTGTTCGTGGTTAGCGGTCAATTTTAACACAACAATCAACAATGATCGAGAATGTTCTCGAACAGTGATGCGCAGTTTGCGCTGAGTATTCCTGACCCGGCTTTGTGGATGAAAACTGAATCAAACATAAGTGAAAATAAGAAACGCTCGTGGCAATATGATGCAGTTGGTGCGATAAGTCGGTGTTACAAATCGAGTTGATTTGCTATTGCGGTGCAAACGGAAGATTTCTTATTAAATTATATGCACACACCAGTGTAGTTTTGAAATATCTGCCGAAAGAAGGTGGCATAGATTGTTATGTGGGGTTTAACGTTCCAAAACCACCATATGATTATGATAGACGCCGTAGTAGAGGGCTCCGGAAATTTCGACTACCTGGGGTTCTTGAACGTGCACCCAAATCTGAGCACACGGGCCTACAACATTTCCGCCTCCATCGGAAATGCAGCCGCCGCAGCCGGCATTCGATCCCGCGACCTGCGGCTCAGCAGACGAGTACCTTAGCCACTTGACCACCGCGGCGGGGCGAAAAGGTGGCATAGTCGTTAACATAGGAGGGTTGACATGCATAGGTTGTCACTTTATTATCTGGTTTTCAAAGCTATGTTACGAATGTCCTTCAGTACTACAAAGCTTTCTGCGTATCTTTATTCACGATAAAAATACCACCTCTTATGTAATGCTTTCTCAAAAAGGGAACCTTTGAGGTTTAAATTGACCAGAACTGTAACTACTTCCGTGTCTGATGGCATTAATTCTATGAACGTTTTGGCTCAGTTGCAAATATGCTTCAAATAATGAACAATGATATATAGAGTTGTACATCTAGAAGCAGACAAAAGGTGGTGTAAGTACTGGTTTGAAAGTTGGGCTCTATTACTTAATTTGAGGCAGTGTTTCGTTTGAAATAGCATGTAGCTAAAATAATTTTCGCCTTCTTTCAACATTTCTTTATGATTAATGTGATGAGGTGTTAGGCCCCCCCCCCCCCCCGCCTAAACGAAGCTTGATATTCGCGCCATTTCTCGGTGAGGACGGACTTACAGTGCATTGTCTTTTGCTTCGCCCACACTGAACTTACGACACTGCAACGTTTAAACTTGTTTTAAAATATGGCATTGTCCCATTGAATGTTTTACCCTGCAAATGATAGTAAACAAGCTCTCATGATAATTGTCATAATAAAAAAATAGGCCTTAAAATTGGAATTTTCCCCGCTCATACATCTTTAAGTTCCTTTATTTCAGACCTAACGAAAAGTCATGGTCTGCACAAGCCCAAGCTTATAAGCCACACGGTGACTGGTATGTTTGATAATCTACCTCGTATATCAAAACTATCTTGTTCGATCATCCAATCGATAGAAGATCGCCAGCGTTGCTCTAGGGACCACACTTGGCTAACAGCAATCACCAAAGCCCTTCGCCTGTTTTACAAGCGATTCAGTGAACGATATACGCTGACGTGTTATATGAATAAGCAACGACATGCATGGCGTGGAATCGGCCGTCTCACTGAATTCCTTTAAATGGATTTAACGAAACAGACGTCCCAGAGCAGCGTGATCTATTTCAACTGCTTTTGCTAATACAGCACTGTTGCGATACATTTGCGACACACTGCCGCTATTATTTCAAGCAATACGCTTTCGGCCCTGAAAGCCGGAGAAGCTATAAATGCCTCATGTTTTAAGTTCGCTTGCTTTACAGCTTGAGCATTTATGTACGCACTGAAATTTCCTGCCATGGACCATCAAGAAGAGTGGACCTGAGCGCTCGAAAGGAGGTAGGATTCGTCAGGTAACCTCCACACGTGCCGCCTGGAAAATTCAATGTCAACATCTCGCAGAGGTGGCCGCCTCGCCACGGTGGTCCAGTGGCTAAGGTACTCGGCATCTGACCCGCAGGTAGCGGAATCGAATCCCGGCTGCGGCGGCTGCATTTCCGATGGAGGCGGAATTGTTGTAGGCCGCCGTGTGCTCAGATTTGGGTGCACGTTATAAAGAACCCCAGGTGGTCGAACTTTCCGGAGCCCTCCACTACGGCGTCTTTCATTATCATGTGGTATTTTTGGGAGGTTAACCCCATATATCAACATCGTAGAGGTGGCTTGCCCTATGCTTGCCCTATCGGGTGCAGCCTTCAGATGATGATCACGAATTTCAGATAAAACAAATTTTCTGCATTTTTATCGAGCGCTACGAGAGTTTACTGAGCTTGGGAAAGGTGCAGCTATAGACTGTGGACAGAATAGCTGGTACTTATGCACCTTTTCGCAGTACGAAGCAAGGAAAGTACACAGAAAAAGAAACTTTAAGGGGCAGCAGCAAATTCTTTCATGATGTAGTAGGGGTATATTCCGAACACCAAAATAACCTCGAATTTGTATTAGATAGCCATGGAATGCTGTGAACATCTAACAGACATTTGCTGATTCGGAATGAATGTATATGTACAATCTATGACCGTTATTTATCAATAGGCTCTGTTCTGTGTCTTGATAGGGGAATCATCAAATCATTTATTTATCTTGAAATGATAAGTAGGACTCAGTTCCGACTTCAGTACGTTGAATGTTTGGGCTAGGATGACTGAATGATGATTTATTTCGGCAACTTGACTCACCTTCCGTAATCTTACCAGTCACAAGAATACTTATGTCTCTTCTGAGTTGTTATGGCAGAGTTATCTACAAAACTCTCTACTCATCTACAAAGCGAAGGTTTTCTCAATTTAACAATAAAAGTGCCAAATAGTGAGAAATACGCTTGAGTGGCCAGAGGGGCCATTCGTGTTATTTAAGTTACTCAAGCTATGGCATACAGTTCCAAAACATAATCGAGAAAGTGAATGAATAACATTAGTTAAAAGTGGCCTTAATACGCAAAGTAAGGCACCTGGGGTATTACTCGCGGTTTTTAACTTTGACGTGTGCAAGTTGCGGGATCGAATACCAACCTCTTCGACTGCATTTATGGTGCAGGTGCAATTGTTGGAGGTTCTTATTCGGCTGTACATTGATTGCTCAACGCGAGCGCAATAACCAACCTTGGTGTTTGGTCGTGATTTCTTCAGGTGGATCTGGCATAAAACACGCTCGCTGGAAATAAAGTAATGCTCAAACAGAGCAGTGCCTCTCCTCCTCAGATGATGATGATGATGATGCGGAGAAGCTACCTTACAAGTGCCATTCCAACCGGACGCGTGGAACTGGTATGAAGCGCGTGCGGTAATTAGACTTTCAAATTAGTGGACGCTCGGAATTTTTCTCTGCACTGCGCACAGCGGCCAATTCACGTTAGGGAGCGTGGAAGAAAAGCAACACAGAGAACGCTTCGAGAGCTGTCGAGTAGACTAGCGTGGTGAAGAAATATTAGGTTTAGGCACACGTTATTAGGTTTAGGTGCACGTTATTAGGTTTAGGCGCACGTTAAGAACCACTAGTGGTCCATATTTCCACAGCTGTCCTCGCGGGTTTCTCATATGCATATGGTTGTTCTGAGTTGTCAGACCCTAAAAAAGTAATACTATTAACTCTTATGCAGTATAAATTTATTTTTAAATGTGATTAACACCTTTATGAACTTATTTGACTGGTGGCGCTGCTATAATGCATTTGTTTTCCCAAGCAAATGCTTGTTCCTTCGAATATTTTCTACGACGGAATAACCTCTTTCACAAACTCGTGCTATTTGATGAGCATTTACCGACACCGAAAGTTACCTAAAGAAATGAGTCACTGGTTTGACAAAAAATTGCCCAATCGTTAAGTCGTGAGTAGCCAAGCTCACCAGCGCTTCGAAAACGTGTCTCGCATCTCACTTACTCGATGCCTCTGGTACACGTGTCTGAAAGAACAAAAGCTAAAGAGGAACCCTGCCTCTCTTTGTTTCTCCGTGTACGTCACCAGCTGGTAGAGTCG
The DNA here is from genome assembly GCF_043290135.1 of Rhipicephalus microplus. NCBI lineage: Eukaryota > Metazoa > Arthropoda > Arachnida > Ixodida > Ixodidae > Rhipicephalus > Rhipicephalus microplus. The sequence continues at coordinate 193,029,362 of NC_134700.1, forward strand.
TGTGATCCCCTTTCACCAATTATAGGAAAAACGTCGTCGACGCTTTACAGAGCCCGTCTCCTTATTCCCGTCTCGTATGGACCTGCATGCCTTGAGCTCGATAGTGATCGCCAGAGAACCAGTCGAATACCAAAAGGCTGTACGCGGACAATCAATTAATATTTCTTCGCCACGCTAGTCTACTCGACGGCTCTCAAAGCGTTCTCTGTGTTGCTTTTCTTCCACGCTCGCTAACGTGAATTGGTCGCTGTGCGCAGTGCAGACAAAAATCTCGAGCGTCCGCTAATTTGAAAGTCTAATGACCGCACGCGCTTCATACCAGTTCCACGCGTCTGGTCGGAATGGCACTTCTATGGTGGCTTCTTCGCATCATCATCATCATCTGAGGAGGAGAGGCACTGCTCTATTTAAGCATTACTTTATTGTAAGCGAGCGTGTTTTATGCCAGATCTACCCGAAGAGATCACGACCAAACACCAAGGTCGGTTAATGCGCTCGCGTTGAGCAATCAATATACGACCGAGTAAGGAATTTGGCCCCACTCGTTCAAGGATGTTTCGAGGAAGTGAGCGTCCGTGTATATATTAGAAGCAAGAAAAAGCTAAACAATCCTTTCGTTTTTAAACATTCTTCCATGCTTAGCTTCTTTAATTGAGCTTGTGTCCAGACGATGCCCCTCTCACACTTTCTCAATCTCTCTCTCTCTGAGAGAGGTGTCTAGGCTTGCATTGGCCGTATTTGTGGCTGTCCACGAGATGCTAGTGGGACGACCGGCGAGGTGCGAATGAAGACTGCGAGTGACTTGGCTGTCTTGTGAATGAACGGCACCAATCAGCGGCCACTCGTTTCCAGAGAATTCGACCACGTGCGAATCGCCATAAACGCAGGATGCTTCTAAAGGTGGGTACCCGTGGTCTACGCCTAACAGGGTCCAAACATTGTAAATGCCCTAAACGGAGCTTGAAAATAGCGCCTCCACAAGCAGGTCCTTGCGATATGTGCAGTGTCAGCTGTGCTGGTTCAGGGTCACCTCGTGAGGAGAGCAGCCGATGACACTGTAAGTTCACAGTTTTTTCTCACGCATGGATCAATGCAATTTAGGCGAGTTTGGACAGACTAGATAATTCTTCGAATAAGAATGTAAAATATGTTGAAGTGGATGAATGATGTTGTCCTTAGTTTGTTTTGACAAACCGTCTCCTATATACGTAGGGATCAGCTCAAAAAACAGAGAATAAAGACAATGGTTGATCAATTGAAAGCAGACAAGGGAAGGTGCACTTTTGTACCCGAAAAATATTGTAAACAGAGACAACAGCGACATAACTTTTGCTCATTAAAGAAACAGTCACAGCGAAATCATGATGCGAAAGTTACCCATATTTAACCTACAGCGCAACTGTCACATCCCGTTATAGCTGTCATGAAATGCCTCGATGAAGATTTTCTGAACTACACCGGCTATTACACCTTTATACAGGGGAGAATGAAAACCATGTTGTCAAATAATTTAGCAAAGCAGCTGCATAAGTCATAGATCACCGTACAAAGCGAACAGATTATATAACTTTATCATGGATACGTATGTCACATATTAAAAAAAGAAAGTTTTATTAGAATTGCAAATGTTTTTTACAGACTTCGATTAAAGCTAGTGACATACTGTTTGCTTTAGAAGTTAGGATATATATAATTGAAGCGCGATAAACATCACATAAAGAAATTATAAGTGTGACGCCATATTCAAACTCTGAATACGCATACGCAATCATCCTGAATCCGTTAATGGGCAGTTTAAATGTTCTTCACGAAGAAAATACGACTTGTCTTGGTGGATCGTTGCACAGCAAAAAAGCCATTTTGACATATTTGACGGACGTATTACTCTGGCTAAAATCTATGAAAAGCGATGGCTAAGACGTACTTCACAAGAATTATTAGAAGCCATAAATTTAGGCAAGAGAAAATTTTGAGTGCTATAGTTAAATAAGGGCTTGTTTTCTTAAAGTTTAATGATGTGATGCTGAATAACACAGCGGCGAAGCTTAGTCTTGCGCTACTCCACGGGCTACTGTGGTATGAATACCCTTAAGAGATCATTACTGTATGGCTACTTTATCATTCTGTACGGCATGCAGGGGCTGTAGCAGTGCGCCGTTTTTATCAGACACAGTATGAACGAAGAAAATAGTATGAAAATTTTATGAATGCCGAATCAGCTAATGTACATTTAGGGGATTATTAAAGGGACCCAGAAACGGTTTTTTTTTGAAGTTTTGTCAGCACTTAAGCTAGAGCGTCACCAAATTACCACCAGTAATTTAATTACACGCCCTGTGGTGAGGCGGCTACAAACAATTAAACCATACTTTCCTTCTAACCTCTGTCTGGCTTCCTGAACTAATGAGGCACGCTGGCGATCGCCGAAGTCTCGTGAGCGTGTTCGACGATTTGAGCTTTTAAAACTCTAGACCTCCAAGATGACATGCCAACAGGTAGTGTTGTGTCTCGGAGGCCATCACACGGTGAGCCTGACAGCATGCAAGCAGTCTGGCAAAAGAGAAGAAGATCGCGGAAGGGTTCATATATGCTCCGACAGATGGTGCTACCTTACCAGTCGATCAAACCTTTATAGCACTTAGTACATTGTATGGCCTTTTCGAGGTCAGTCATGAGGTATTTACTTGCTTGTGTGTGTGTATTTTGTTTGTTTGTGTTTTCTTCTCTTGCCACCCCACGAAGGAGGTGCACGTACACCGAACACGCAAATTTTTGTGGTAGAGCTTAGACTCTCTTTTTTTCGTAGGGCAAGATTCATCGTATGCCATGTTATGTAAACATCAAGTGGGGCAATTCATAAGCACAATTGATGCAAAAAACATGAATAAAAAGGCTGTAAAATGTTCAGGATGCGGGGTGGGTTTGAAAGTGAACAAAAGTGCAGACGCGAATGAAGTGGAAACTGACGCCAAGTGTAGAAAATTTGAGATCGTGGAAAAAATGGAGAAAATGATGGTTGCCCAGAGTTAACTGCTGATGAGAATCCCCGAGCTAGAGACTGCGTTGGTGACAGAGCAAGAAAAAAACAAGGGCTATTGGAGAAAGGCTCAGGTCTGCCGAGGAGGCACTAGCGAAGGTGAACAAAGGAGCAGCCGACGGAGAAAACGGTAGGGCACCGGTAACGATAACAATACAGAAAAAAACAAGCAAGTTCGAAAAAAACACGTTCAGCCAGTTCAACGGTCGCAAGACCCAGCATTAGCGAAGTAGTGGTAGGGTTCGGAGCGGACAAAGCAGCCGGTGTCAAAGATGCAAGTAATCCCAAGGTGAAGGACGCTTTATCTGAAAAGTCACAGCATGTGACAATCGCTAGGGGCTCGAATTTAAATCGATACGCAGAAGCAACGAAAGAGAGGGTAAGAGGTGACAAGAGGGTTGCAGTAGAGACGTTCCCAGGACGCAAGCTGGAAGTAGTCATGAGGCAAGCGAGCGCAAAACTCAAAAATACAGCTGATAGACGAAACCTCGTAATAATTTCAGGTGGTTTAAACGATGTCTTAAATCAAGGAACGGCAGCACTAGCAACCACACTGGCGAAAGGGGTCAATGACATGCGCACCACTTCTCCGCAGGTGCAGGTATAAATATGCATGATACCGGAGGTACCTGAGCGTGACAGCAACCTACAAAGAGTGGTTGTCAACGCAAACTAAAAGATATGTCGGATGAGTCGACAGAAAGGCTTTGAGGTGGTGGAAATAAACAGAGAGGTGCATAGGTGGGGTGGCTTTTAACGAGTATGCACTCACTTCGGTTGGCGGCTAGGTCATGAGGTGGGTTGGCGACTTGCAGGACGCGCAGTAGCTTTTTGGGGGGCACGTGGGCCCTTCGGGGTGCAGGATAGCTAGTAACGAGGAAAGCAACCGGGGAGACTCTTTGACAGGTGGTACAGACCGATACGATTAAGAAGTGGCACCAATATCTAAGACGCATAGAGTCCAGGGTAAAAATCAACGTAGCGACGAGGACCGAGCCAATTCAGACGTAGGGTATATTAACATGCAGGCTGGTAGGAATAGGTTGAAGTGGGAATAGATAGAGGAACAGCGGAGGGAAGAGAGGTCGATGGAATATGGTTTTGTAGAGACACATCTTAGGGACATGGAACAACCACCTAACAATCCGGACTACGCATGGGAATATTGTAATAGAACAGAAGGCAGGAGAAAGGGGGTGGTATTGGTGTATTCATTCATAAAAGTACAGACTGGCAAAAGGTCAAGCAGGAGTGCAAGCAACATTTATGGCTAAAAGGGAAAGTGGCAAGACAAATGACGCTCCTTTGTTTTGTATACTTGTGAACAGGAAGAAAAGGCAGAGAGAAAAACCAACAAATAGTGCAGTGCATAGAAAATGACATTGACGAACTAGGAGAAGAGTGCGTGGTTATTATATTAGGAGATATGAATGCGCACATAGAGGATATGAATGGATATACTGACCCAGCAGGCAGAATGCTAATGAATATGTGGGAAAGGCATGATTAAATCATTTGCAACAGCACCGAGAAATGCGAAGGGCAGATAACATGGGAGGTAGGAAGGCTGCAGTCGACGATAGATTACACAATAATGTCACATAAAAGATGTATGATCGGCTATGGGTGATCAACATAGATGAATATGAGTCCAGAAGCTTAGGTAGTGATCACGAACGTGTGAAGCTCAGTTTTCGAAGAGAAATTGAATTGGAAAGGTGGAATTACGAGCAACCACACGGTAATATTTATACAGAAAGGCAAATAGAAATAGCAACTAAAGAGATTGAAAAAATAATCACCGAGGATACTAAAACAGAGTGGGCGTGCACAAATCTAACTCGATTGTTTGAGTTGGAGCATGCTAAGTTACGAGTCAAATCAACCGAGAAAAGCAGACACAAACCCAAGAGCTGGTGGGATGAGGAAAGTAAGAGAGCCACAGTGAGACGTCAGGAAGCATTCAGGGAACACATATTTGCTAAAAAGTGGGGTGAACCAGAAGATGATGTCAAAAGAAAATGAGATATATTTTTGAGCTGCAGAAGGGAAGCGTCCGGTTTTATCAGTGACAAGATTAGAAGAAAGGGGGCCCAGTGGATGGCGGAAGTAAGCAAGAAGGATAGAAAGTCAGCTGCAAAGTTTTGGAACGGTCTCAATTTTCTGAGTAATTAGACAGGCATAAAACAAAGGTTTATCACTACATTTCAAGGGGTCAGACTATGAGGGGTTGAGGCAATGGAATATATAAAAACAATGACAGAAAAATTTAAACACCAAGAAAACGCTGCATGCACTGTCCAATTACCTCAGTTGCTTCATTGGGACAACGAAAGTGGGAAAGGGCATAGAAGAGGGTTTCTAATAGCACATCAACAGGGCCTGATGTTATCCCAATCATGCTAATATATAAATTAGGACCAAACTGTTGGCAAACAATAAGAGAGGCAGTGAGCAATGGAATTAGATGGTGAAGCTCCCAATGGGTGGAAACTAAGCGGTATGAGCATGATCTATAAAGGAAAGGGGAACAAAGCCGATATGAATAACTATCGTCCTGTAACAGTGACATCCGTAGTTTACAGGCTGGTGATGCAGATAGTAAAGGGAAGACTACAGACATGGGTGGAGAATGAGTGGGTGCCGGGAGAACTACGAAATGGGTTCCGTAAACGAAGAATGTTGGAGGATAATCTGTTTCATTATTGCAGTGTATTGAAACAGCGGAAAAAGAACACAGGCCCCCGTGACTGGCATTTCAAGATATCAAGGGAGCTTACGATAGTGCGATTCAAGAAGACTTGTGGGCAATACTGGACACACTAGATCTGGAAGATGGAATAACTAATCTTCTAAAGGATATTTATAAAAGTAACAATGTAGTTTTCAAGGAGAAAAAACAGGTATCTGAACCTATAGAGATACAACGCGGGCTTCGACAGGGATGTCCCTTGTCACCTCTGTTATTTATGCGGTATCTCCAGAGACTAGGTACCAAATTGCAGGGGAGTCGTCTCGCCTTCAGCCTCTCTTTTGCCAAGCAAGGAAAACACATTGAACAGTCATTACCAGCATTGATGTATGCAGATGATATAGCAATAATAGCCGACAAGAAGGAAGATATGCAGGGGTGGATAGATAATTGTGTAAATGAGAGAGAGAGGTTAAATTTGAAGTTCAGCAGGAAAAAAAGCGGCAATCACAATTTTAATAATAACAAAGGGAGTGAGCATAATATACAGGAAGTCACGCTAGAAATAGTGGATAAATACAAATAATAGGGCGTATAGGAAACTAACGGGGCTTAGTATCTAAGGAAGCACAAATGATACGCAATGACTAAGGGCACCAAGAATGCAGCTGTAATGAAAAATAGGGCACTGTGGAACTACAATAGGTATGACGTTGTGAGAGAGATTCGGAAAGGTGTCATGTTCCCGATTTTGACGTTCGATAATGAGGTCTTCTGCATGAAATAAGAAGTTGAAGCAAGATCGTAAATGAAACAACGTGGCATAGGTAGACTTAATTTGGGAGCACACGGGAATACCCCAAATTAGAGGGTACAGGGTGACATGGGATGGACATCGTTTGAGTGCTGGGAAGCCAGCAGCAAGATAAATTTTGAGGAGAGATTGAGAAAAATGGGAGAGAAGCGTTGGGCTAGAAAAGTTTTCAGCTACTTGTACATGAAGAATTTTGATACAAAATGGAGAAAGCGAACTCGAAAACTGTCAAGCAACTATTTAGACAACAGCAGAATACCAAGCCAAAAGGAAACATCGGTTAAGAAGAATGTGAAGGAAACAGAGAGTGACATGCGGAATATAGAAATGCTTATGAAATTGTCACTGGACGCCTACCGAACTTTCAAGCAGGAAATTGACAGGGAAAAAATATACGATCATTCTCAGGGTACTTCTCTGCTCTTCGAGGCCAGGACGGGGGTATTGCTTATGAAATCATCACTGGACACCTACCGAACTTTTAAGCGGGAAATTGCCAGGGAAAAGATCTACGATCATTTTTGTGGTAGTTCTCTGCTCTTCGAGGCTAGAACAGGGGTACTGCGGTCCAAAACGTAATGAGCAAAATACAAAGGCACAGACATGGCATTTAGTGCGTGTGGAGAGGAAAAACGGCTTAACATTCGGTGATGTCCTGTGAAGGGTCCCGCCCTATAGTCGCCGATAATGACACCGAACTTTTCAAAGCATTGGGGTTTCGGGACAGTGAAGGCAAAACAGACTTTAAAAGGACAGAAATAACCAGGTGGAGACTAACTGATTGGTGGCTACAATCGAGGCGCGAGTGAAATTCAATCTTTAAACACACAGTGATAGTACTTTATGGCTAGGTTGCGTGAGCGACCACTCGATCTAAAGGGCACAGCTGGATCCATCCATCCATCCATCCATCCATCCATCCATCCATCCATCCATCCATCCATCCATCCATCCATCCATCCATCCATCCATCCATCCATCCATCCATTCATCCGTCCATCCATCCATCCATCCATCCATCCATCCATCCATCCATCCATCCATCCATCCATCCATCCATCCATCCATCCATCCATCCATCCATTCATCCATCCATCCATCCATCCATCCATCCATCCATCCATCCACCCACCCACCTTACTTTCGCGCATTCTACAGCCCGTGACAGCCAATCGGATCAGCAGCCACATCACTGTAGCTGCTGACGTGATTTGGCCTCGTCAAGTGGCCAAAGCATGTCAATCTGTGAATGGGTGTCTTAAAACGCGTTTGGCTGAGTTGTACCTACCTGCACAGATCTTCAGCGATTCTAACTTCCGGAGTGCTATAATAAATTACACAGTTTAAGCAGAGAGCTCAAATCGGTCTCTAAACAACCGATGAGAATGGGTCTGCCAGCCCAATGTATTTGTACATTATCGCCAATAGCGTTTCAAGGTCCCTTTAATGCTCTATGTGTGTGTACGTTAGGGATAGCTGCGTTCAGCTCTTTTATAGCGAAATAGTGCTCTGATTCATTTATTTGGTTTAGATAAATAGACAAAATTTTTGAAAAGGCCCTCTACTCCTCTTCATTACTTTGTATATGCTTGCTGCTTTCTCGTAGTGGATACATATTACTCTACATTCCCTTCTTTGCAAACTGTTACACCGCAATTATTTAAAGGAATTTAAAGCTCGCCATCAGGCTTGCTTTATGCGTTGAAGAACAGGAAGGAGGAAGAAAGAAAAAGGGGAGAATCGTCAGTGGGTTAAAGAACAAAGTAATTTTTCCTAAAAGAGCACATTCAGTAACAGCTGTACTTCATATTGAATTCTTCATGTCGGCTACCTTTTCAAATAGCCCCGCCACGATGGTCTAGTGGCTAAGGTACTCGGATGCTGACCCGGAGGTCGCAGGATCAAATCCCCGCTGTGGCGGCTGCATTTCCGATGGAGGCGGAAATGTTGTAGGCCCATGTACTCAGATTTCCGTGCACGTTAAAGAACCATAGATGGTCGACATTTCCGGACCCCTCCACTACGGCGTCTCTCATAATCATAAGGTGGTTTTGGGAAGTTAAACCCCACAAATTAATCAATCTGCCAATGAATCAATCAATCAATCAATTACCTTTTCATGTAAAAGCTTCACTGAAATACTCACTTACAGTCTGGTTTATTCTTGAGTATTTTTGTTCGTGGTGTTTGTCACTAAGGTTGTTATATGAGAAATATACCATAAACTGTAATCTATGTATTGCAAATGTTGTTGCTGTGGCACGGTGAAGAAGCAGGCACACTTCAACGTGGTAGCATAGGCAACGTACCGGCATTCACACGTCGTTATTACGTTAGCTAAAGCCAGAATAATAAACAACACTTACGAATGATGCCTGTTTTAGGATGTTTTTGAAAATCTTATCTCCCGAATAGTTGGTTGTATTAGCTTGGTGGTTTTACATGTGCTTTTATTCTGCTCACAAAGGATCCAAACCTTCCGTACTCTGTCAACTACGACCACACGGATGAACATGGCACGCGAATCTACAGCCTCGAGATCACGGACGCCGACAACGTGCGTATGGGCAGGTATGGCTACATGGACGCGAAGGGCCTGTACCGCCATGTTCACTACCTGGCAGACACTACAGGCTTCCATGTGTTCGTGTGCACCAACGAACCTGGCACCGAGACCTCCCACCCCGGCGATGCCGTCATTCACATGCATCACTGGGAGAAGGTAGATCCGGACTCGACTCTAGGAAGGTTGCTCGCCAAGCTACCGCAAATCACTTCACTAACGGCTAGTGGCAACGGCAAGAAAAAAGGGCGCCGCAGCAAAATAACAGATGCAAATCTGGATATAGGGACAATTGCAGAGCGTAAACTTAACGCCACGAATGTGACCTCGGAGCTTCAGAAAACCACATAGTTATTGACGTCTGTTGCATAATCATGTGGTGGGCATTCCCATTCTACTCCGACTGAGGTTACACATCTCGTGATGCCCATAAGCGCCGCAACTTTGGTTTACACACCTGTAACTTGTAGAGGAATATTAGTAGGGCTGTCTATATATAGCGTTTCTGAACATCGTTGCGTGATGTACAACCTCTGATTTAGTACAAATTCTTGCGATAACGAATAGCTGGGCAAGTTGGTGAAGCAGTGCTTGACAGCCAATACTAAAGGAAAGAAAACACACATGAGCAATGACACATGGCACATCTTTTTTTAATTCTCATTTCTCCGCATTCGTTGTCTAGCGCTGCCTAACGATAATTGATAACCCAAATTGTTTTGCCTTCAAAGGGAAAGAATAAATGATTCAATAAATTTTAATGATTTGACACACTTCTTTTTCGTACCTAGAAAACAAGAAAATTTGCAAGTTTCCCTTGAATATAATGAAGAAAAAGATAGAACATTACTTGTATATAAAAATGTTTCCTTTATAACTTTCACAAGATGTTTAGCGGCTTCCCTGCTTTTTATCTGCCTTATTCACAAAACGATGATTACGAGCAGCAAATTTAATTATTATGTAAAATTACTAGTGGTTATTAGTGAGATAAGCTGGATGAAAAGCGGAAGTGAATAAGCAGGATGAACAGTGGAAGTGCCTCTGACAGGCTGGTCGACGGTTCGATAGGATGACCTATCTTTGTCATAGCGCCTTGTCATCCTTGAAGTGTTATATTTCAGGTGGGTAATACTGACGTCATATTCTGTGGTGGCGCTTGTCCCTGTTATTATTCACCATTTGGAATTATAAAATTATTCTAGAATGCTATAAACTTTCTGAAGTCCTAAAACTCTTATTATCATAGCAACCTAACTTGAAATAAAGCGAGGGCTACACTCATCTGCTCACTATATTTTTTTTTCCTGAAGGTGATTATCAACAGGCACAAGTGCCACTACAAGAAATAACGTATATACTAACCGCCTCAAAACTAACACGCCATGGATGACAAGGCGCCTATGACAAAGATAGGTCCTCATATCGAAACGCTGGCTAGCCTGTCTGAGGCACTTCTACTGTTCATCCTGATTATTCCACTACTTGTTTGCATCTGTCGACTGGCATCTTGATTTTATTTGTTGAATTGAAACATACAGAGTGGCTAATTTCATGTCTTGCAGCGTGCCAAGGCTTTGTATACAATATTTTATAGAAATCCTTTAGTTCAAGTGTCCAGGGTGCTGTATCTTGCAATTTTCCACGTTCTGTTACTGTTGTTCACGCTACACTCTTCACTGATGAAATCGGGAATGAAAAACAGAAACGTTAAATATTTCATTGATAGGTCGACTATGCACGAGATTTGTCATCTGAATGCTTTTGTGAAAAACGAAAAGAAAACTTGATTGTACAGTGAGTGTGAAAGCACCCTGTGTATTGCGAGCGTCGTTCTTATTGAAATTGGGTCTGAAATTGCTCCTGCATGCCTAACAGCATTTCAATCTTGTTTTTAATCTCTTGTTTAGTTGTCAGTACTATGAGATTTTCACTTTATAATAACGACTCAGATCGCTGACGGTAGTGTGGTAATAAATCATTGCAATACGTGTTTTATAGTACATGTAAAAAGTTTTATGAATTATCTTGTGATAGCCGAAAAGATTTCAGTGTTTTTGGCCCAGCAAACTTCTTGATTGTGCACGTGATCTCATTGTTTTTCTTTCATTTCAAGTGGCGTTGGGCCTACCGTATTTTAAAGTATTGCTTGCAGTGAGCATGTAGTGGCACCTATGTCTGCAATATTAGAAAGTGCTTAACATTTGGGAAACAGTTTGAGCAACTTTTTTTCACCCTGCACTCAGTGTCGCGCCTATTGAAGTGTCATTGTTAGAAAGTTTCTGCTCTGTAGGTAAGTACTGGCACGGCCGCTGGATAAAAGTTGCGGCCTGTTGCGTGCCGCCAAAATGGCGGGATGCGCCTCGTTCACCTCACGCCCGCTCTAACGCCACCAATCCTCCCAGGAGAAACGCTTTCCCACGCATTTCTACGCGGGACAGTTGGTTGTAAATAACGCATTTCGTAGCTGCACATCACAGATTCAATTCTGAATATTTTTAGGAGTACCTATTACACTACATATGTGAACAGTTTGTCCTAGGAGGTCCAATAATTTGCAGAATATAGGTCTCAATACTCTCCATAATTGATACCCGTTTGACTCACCTGAAATGAAAAGGGTCACAGATTCCGTTCATGGGGAGGCAATCACTGGGCAGATTCCACGGGCTGATGTACGAGCCCACCAAAACGTACCACGAAAGCACACACAACTTAAATATATATTCTTTCAGTGCACAAAAAGTCGGTTGTGGCCCAAACACCGAATAAAAAAATTGAGGGACCCTTAAGCTTCGCCTTTAATTGCAATAGCGAAGTAAGGCCCCCAATGCAGCCTTCAACCAATAAATGCATACTTATTCATATGTTTTGATACATACAGACGCACGCACGACAACACGCACAGAGTAGATTGCACCAGCGCGCGCTACTATCACCGAATGCGCTCGTTTTCGTCGTGACACCTGCCGAAAAAAATGCGTTAAAGGACCCTGAAACGCTTTTTCTAGTGACCATGGAATGTATTCACCAGAAGAGCTTATTGCCTCAAGAATGCAACATCGCAAAAATTTTTAGAATCCGTACAGTGCGAGTGGAGTTAGAAAGGTTTGTCGCATGCTGCAATTGCATTATCTGTTCTCTCGAGCCGACGAAAGTGTTGGAAGCTAAGCAGGAAGGAGTTGCAGGGCAAAGAAACTACCGCGCCTCGTGACCTTGATCCTTTTTTTTTTCTTCAAATGCGCGGCTTTTCTTCAAATGCGCGGCCACACGCTTGTACAAGTAGTGGCCTCCCGCGGCTATCCCGGTTACTTGAGTGTTCGGTCACAGACGCGCAGACGATTTTTCGCCCACAACCAACGGGGCCGACGCCGATGGTGGTTTTTCTGCGACACGACCTCTTTAATGCTATCGCGTTAAAACCAAGAGTTTACGACACAAACAAAATATTTATTCTCAGTGAAGACATCACACAAACTTGCACACTTGACAGGGGTCAATTACAACTCATAAAATCACTTAGAAGGTATTTAAAACAACGGGAACAAACTTACCGTACTACAAATGCAATCTAACGCATCAAAAACTACACAAGAACACTTAGCGGCCCCAAATATTCACCACACTCGTGTGCTCCCCAACTATTCAAACGTGTCCCGAATATTTTTCTTCAAGGAAACACTAAAACGAACTCCAGTGCTGGTCGTCGTCCCAGCGAAACTATTCGACAAAGTACTGGAGTGGCGTCATAACTCGATTCTTCAACACCGACTGACTGCACAAGACGACTCACTCACACCACTCAAACACCACAACTTTGCCGGTGTTCACCACGTGTGCTACCTTCAGATACCTATTGTTTAGATGCTTTCGGCTTCGCGAACTTTTCAACTAATTGTGTTGCGCGTTGCACATACCAGGGCGGCAGCCAAGAGAAAGGGTTCCGTTTCTTTGGTTTGTCTGCAAAAACTGTCGTCCCCAAAAGAGTCCCCGCTTCGATGTCTCGATATCTCCTAAACCTTTCTCGTTAGCTGTCTCGTGGGTAGGAGTAAGTGCACGGCATGGGCGCCTTATGATGTTCGTTGTCTAGCTTCATTGCACGTGCCCGTGAAATGACTGTTTGGCAGGGTGATTTGATGCTGTCATCTGGAGGTGGCAACGCCCGTCTTTTTCAGTGCTCGTTTGTGACTCCGCTTTAGAGCTCGTTTGTGACATAAATGAGTGCTCCATTACGAATAATACGCATCCTGATACGCTTCTTGGAACTGTATGTCGCAGGATAATACGTTGTACTTCAATGTAGCGTTTTTTTTTTGTGTGCATGAGCTGCTTAGCGGCGCGCCACAGCTTCACGGCGTCACACCACTACAAAACCATCTGCCACACACGCGCGCAAAAATAGAATCATACTCGATCACAGGACACATGAGGCAAACAGCCCCCTCCCCTCCCCGCACACACACACACAATCGCACGCAAAAAAAGCACGAGAACGCACACGAAAACGCACATGGTCACGCACAAATCCTCACGCAACCACATTGAAACACGACGGGCCATTCACTTACATGGGTGGAGTGTCAGCGCCCATCCCAAAAAAGTGGCCGATACTGTAAACTCCCATTGACGGCCACGCAACGCAACAAGCCGCGCCTTGTTATTTATTCAGCGGTTACGTTTTTTTATACATCGGCCGTGGTACTGGCAGGATATAGGTGCTACATAACTTCCTCTTGAGAATTAGTAGCATGATTTGGGAATGCTTGCTGAAAGTGATCCAACCCGTCCTTATTCTAGCTATTTAACTCTCATGGTTCGGCTTCATCGTTGCTACGTGTCCTAAGTATACTTATTCCTTTACAACTACGAGCATCTCTCCACACCTATCACAAAAAGCTGTTTTTTGCCAAAACGGCTGCACATTACTGTAGTTTTGTGCATATTTAGTTTCATACGTACTTATCGGCTTCATAAGCTGAAATCACGAGCTGTAATTCATCCTCTGAGTCACTCATCAAAGCAATGTCATCAGCGAATCGCCAGTCAGTAAGATTATCTTCATTAACTGTTATTCCTATCTTTTTCTCATCTAGGGTCTTGAAAACCTCCTTTCAACACGTGGTGAATAACATTGGAGAGATCGCGTTTCCCTGCCTTACACTCTTCTTTATTGGGATACTGGAGAACTATGGTAGCTGTGGATACACTGCAGATATCTTCCCGTATGTTTATGTAGGGTTCTTCTATTTTCCGATTACGTAGTGCCTTCATATTGCCGATGTCTGGACTGAGTCAAACTCCTTCTGGTAATCTATGAAAGCTATGTGTAGGAATTAGTTGTATTGTGCGCATTTCTTGATTACCTGGTTGATAGTATGATAATGGTCTATTATGGAGTAGCCTGTACAAAATCCTGCTTGGTCAATCCCTCGATTGAACTGTAATGTCATCCTAATTCTATAGCTATCATTTTGTAAATATTTTTAGACAACCAACAATAAGCTGATCGGCCTGTAACATTTCAAGTTATTGACGTCTCATTTCTGATGAATTAAGATGATGTTCACATTCTTCTAAGATTTTGGTACCCTTCCCATCAACTGGTATATAAAATGGCCAATTTTTCTGACACAATCTTTCCACCATTTCTCAGGACGTCTGTTGTTACCTTATGTTAACAAGCAGCTTCCTTTCTTTGCATTCCATCTAGGGCGTTCCTTACCTCCCCTGTCGTTACTGGTGGGATGTCGAATTTTACTGAACTATTATTGTTTTTAACGATATCAACCAGGTTGTTTTCGCTTGTGTACAGATCTCTGTAAAACTCTTTTGACACCTCATCTTTCCTATTCATATCAATTATGACTTCATAACCTTGTACATATCCTTGTTCATATCATTCATGTCCTTGTTCCTCAATGCATACATACGATTTTCGCCTATGCACAAATCTGCTTTCGCAGCATTTAGGCTTCTGCCGATTTTCACAGGCTGTTCTATTCTCTCCGTGTTGCACCTTCTGATGTCGGCTACCTTACGCCTATTGATTGACCACGAAAGCTCCACTAGCTCTATTTGTCGGTTGAATTTGAGGCTTTCATGGTTTGTCGTCTTTTAATAACATTTTTTTGTCTCCTGCGTTACTTTGCCAATGTCCTGTCTAGTGACTGTTCCTCTGACGCCAATGGCACACTCTTTGATGATACTGGTAAGATTGCGTCAAAGCTTTTATCGGTGATCTTTTTTAGAGCCTCGAATTTATCCAGAAGAGAAATTCTGAATTCCTGTACTTCTCCTCTCACCACTAGTTTATCGATTGGCTTCTTGCGCATCTTTTTTTTCATTGCTTTCTTAAATCTAAGTGAATACGAGTTCTTACCGTACCATGGTCACTGCATGTGATCTTGCCAACCACATCTACATCCTGTAAAATGCCTGAGTGTGCACACAGAATGAAGTCTATTTCACTTTTAGTTTCACCATTAGGACTTCGCCACGTCCACTTACGGTTAGCCTGTTTTATGACACAGGTATTAAAATTCGTAAATTATTACGTTCTGCGAACTCCTCTCCGGCATTTCTAGAGCCGATGCCGTATTCCCCCACTGGATGGTCTGCTCTGTTTCTTGTCTACTTTTGCATTATTGTCACCCATCAGAATAGTATACTGTGTCTTTACTGTATTATTGTCTGACTTTATGTCTTTAGAGAAGCGTTAAACGAAATGAGAATCATGGCTCTATGTAGGTACATGGGCCTGTACTACCTTCATCTCGTACATTTTGTTCAACTTTGCTATGATACTTGCCACCCTCTCACTGATGCAATAGTATTCTTCTATGTTGCCTAGGATATTCTTATGTATACAATCCCATGAAAATCCAAATCTCTAGTTCTTTTCTGTTCAAAAATTCATGGTGGCTTAGGACGAGTCCGTTATTCAGCACTGTATAAGCCTCATTTATGCTCCTAACTTCGCCGAACCCTATTACACTGTTTTTAACCCCCTATAATTCCTCGATCAGCACAGTTCAACTAGCCTCACAAGATAGCATTCGGCCGTTGAAGGTAGCTAATTTAGGATTGCAATGGCGGCCTCTTAGGACCCAGAGATTCTTAGCACCCTCCGCAGCGTCGCAGGTCAGGCCTCTTTTAAACAATTGCTTCGGAGACGCTGGGAATCGAGAGCCAAAGATTAATTGCTGTATTCATGGGAGGTTGTGGCCCGGTACTGCACCAGGGTGGCCAATCCTGCTGTGGTGAGGCAGTGCATTACCGGATGCTGGTCGCCAGAGACGCCGCACCCTAGACCTCCTTTTTTTTCACGATTTTTTCATCCAGCTTTTTAAGCAAATATGTGATCGGGAATGATCCGGCATCTGCATTCAAACGATATTTCGCGATCGCATGCTAGGCTGCTGCGTTCCTCTAAGTATGGGGTTCTGATGCGATTTTTTAGCACTGCAGAATACCACCTGACCACATACTAACTCCCAGCTTAACTTGACTTGTAGCTCACCTGGCCCTCTTTTCTTCACTATTTTAAACTCCGTTTTTTTCTTCAAAAGAGAGAAAAAAAAACACCCGGTACAGTTTCGAACTTCTCACCTATCGGGATCGGGCCGGCTGAGTGCCCTGAATGACCCTTCTTCTCAAACGTTTATTCTCTTCTAAGTTCTTCCTGTCACGCTCCACTTTGAAAATGTTGGCTTATGAATGTCCGCAATATAGGAATCTTGCTATTTCGAGGGGTCGCACTTACACTTAGACGTCTCCTGCCAACTTACGACTTGCAGCACCTGTTTTGCGAACTAACCGGCTACTTCAACGTGATTGTTCCGTTGAGCGTATACGTCGTGGGTGGTTGGAGTGCATGAAAATTAAGCACGAAAGTTTCTTAAGGTTAAAAATTAGACGGGCACAGCCTTTAAGGCTGTATGCTATTTTGTTGGCGTCTTGAATTAGTAATCAATACCCTAGTAAGTTGATACTGAAATAGACAGTGGACCGCGGTTGTGAGTCATATATAAGTAATAATATTGCATGTACAGTTTGCCTATTAACGCAAAGTAGTGGATAAAAAGATAATGAATAAATTATTTTTAGGTGTACAAAGTGGTGAAAGGCCGAAGCGGCGAAAGCTGCGAAACCAATGACGTGTTTGCATCACTCACCACAAAGCGTCAGCTTGAGTTGTTTGACCCCGACGACTCTTCGCACCACACTTATACACAACGATATATCTACGTGACACGTTCAGCTCCTAAGTGCTTCTGTAAATATTGTCTCTGTTTGGGGAGCACAGGTGGTGCTGGTTGGGCGCCTCTGCTGACAAAGAGGGTTCCAAAGAGTGTTCAGCTGAAATTGAGGACGACGCAGTGAACGAAGGAAAGGAAAACGATAGGTGTAACCTCCAGTTATAAGAAGAGAGCAGGCTGTGTGAGGGAACGAACTGCGGTTAAGGATGTCACAGTTGAAATGAACAAGAAGAAATGAACATTGGCCTGGCACGTAGCATGTAGGCAGCATAACCGCTGGTCATTAAGAGTCACTGACTGGTTTCGTGAGAAGGCAAACGCACGAATTGAAGACAAAACGTTAGGTGGGCAAATGATATTTAAAAAAGTTCGCAGGTATAGCGTGGCAACGGAAAGCACAAGACCGGGTTAATAGGCCGTTCAACGGAGAGGCACTTTCCCTGCAGTGGGCGTAGTCAAGATGATGATAATGTCGATGATTGTTAGAAGCAAACATGAGGATGGCAGATGTTTTCATTATGGTGGGAATATTCGCTGAATGACAAAAGAGAAAACGTACAAATATTTTGCACAGGCAGAGCGTTTGTTTTAGGCTGCATGTACATCGCTTGCATGTGAATTTATGTGCTCGCAGAAACACAGAAATACTTTAAAGTTAAAGTGATGCAATGTCTTATTTTCTTTTGCGCTGCCGACCCACCATGGTGGTCTATAGTGGCTAAGGCACTCGGCTGCAGACTTGCACGTTGCGGGTTTTGAATCCTCACCATGGCACCTTATTTTTGGTGGAGGGGAAAACGCTGGAGGCCCGTGTGCTTAAAATTTCCCGAGGTCTGCACTACAGCGTCTCTCACAATCATGCGATGATTTCGGGACGTGAAACCCCACCGAATATTCATTTTGAGCTACCTGTAGTAAGTTTGTTTGTTACTATTTAAGGAGAAATGGACATAACACTGTTCGTATATGCAACATAGTAAGGGCCCCTAAACAGTGATGGCGTCATGAAGGTGTAGCAATGTATTCGAAAACTTAGAATGCCACTTTAAGTAGAATTTGAACTGCTTATAGAGCTTCAATGTTCCCTCAACTTGAACCTTTGCAACCGTCAATCTTTTTTAAAGACGATAGCATAACTCGACGGAAAATGTTTGGTTTGTCTGTCTGTCTATACATTTGTCTATTTGCCCGCCTTTACCAATACCTCCAATGGCACCAAACGGCCAACCCCATCTGCAGCGCCCACCAATATTGCTCAAGATTCAGCGTTCATACTTGTGCGATTGTCAACTAAAAAGCAATTATTGCGCATATCTGAGGCACCATAACAATACGTTGATGTTTTGTATGTGCGCGTTTATACTAGAGAAGGCACACCGAAGTAATTTCAAGGACTGTAGTGTTTATCACGCTGCGCTGACAGTGCAACACGATGTTCGAAAAGGTAAGTGCTTCCAACGCTTTGCTAAGACGACACGGTGGTGGCACCTGCCCGTCGCTTTGCGTTCTACACCTTATCACCTCCGAGACGAGCGCGCATCTTTCTCCGCGGGCGTGCACACCTTCCTTCGTTTTTGAACTGCCAGTTGGCGCTCGTGTCTAACGCGCCTCGATGCACTATTTCGCTTCCGCCACACGCTCTAGGCAGTAACGCAGCACCTCCAGAATTTCGTTCACCACTTTTCTTGCACAGAACATAAAATAAACGTTTTGTTCAATCTCTCCAGACACAAGCCTATCGTTTTTTGACGACATATGCAGTGCAACATGCTGATTCGAAGGCATTTTTTAATTTTCTGTGCTTTGACGCCGTTGGGAAAGTGTACAAAAACGCTTGTAGTACACGATGGCGTCTGTATGTCCTATTGTACATATGTTATCTGCTCTGCTAGTTATGTCTATACTTTAATGTCCTGTTATAACGAGGCAAAACGTAAGCATTAGAATACCTGTTTCTCTTGCGGGTTATAGACCGCATGCAAAGATACTCCGCAAACGTAAACTGGGAATCCTCGACATGGCAAGTAATGTTATTGAAAGACTTGTGTGGTCTAATATATGTGTAAGAACGGACACATCTAAGAATATCCCGAAAAAGGCTTGCTTAATCTAGAATAAATGGTTTTCAATGCTGCGGGCACTTTAGAATCTTCTAAAACACTTCAAAACGCTATAACACATTCATTTGTAATTTATTAGTAAAAAGAAGACACACTCGTTCACGGTACATTGTCACGACTAATGTGATGATCACTTTACATCTCTTATTTTATTATTAATATGTTCGAATTCAATCTCCTTCGTTGGGTTCATATATATATTCGATGCATTGACCTAGTGGCGCTATTATTCGGTAATTGATCACAAGTTCACACTAGCTTCATTTCTAATATTAGCAGGAATACTACAACTAATGTTTCTACAAGATGATCTAAATAGAATTGTCGTCGTCCGTCCTGTTTTCTCTTCATGAGCCCGGTGACATACGTTTCAACAGTTCGAAGATGTGAATACCATGTGAGGTGGAGTAAGCATCGTAAGTACTACACTAGGCATCAGGGTGACATCTTCGCAATGTCGTGTTTGAAAGACGATAGCCTTTCTTGAGGACCTTCGACGCAAAAATTTCGGTCTGTCTGTCTGTCTGTACGTTTGTCTGTATGTCTACTCTTAACGGCACTGGGTACTTGAAATGACCGACCCCATCCGCAGCGCCCACCAATGTTGCTCAAGCATTAGCGTTCATACTTGTGCAATTGTCAATTAAGAAGCAATTATTGCACATATATGGGGTACCATAACAACACGTATATATTCTGCATGGGCGTCTTTTACTAGAAAAGGCGTACATAAGTACATTTAAGCACCGTAGTGCTCATCACGCTGCGCTGACCATGCAACGCTTGCTTGAAAAGGCGAGTGTTTCAACGCTTTGCTAAGGCTAGATGGTGGTGGCACCTACCCGTCGCCTTGCGTTCTACACCTTATCACCACTGAGACGGGCGCAAACGCGTCTCAGAGCCACGCGCTTTGTTTTCCAAGAAAACTGCCAGATGGGGCTCATATCTTACGTGTGGCGTGACTTTATACGCTCGTTCAACTCCGCTGCATGCTCAAGGCATTCTACCGTAGCGCCTTCAGAATACGATTCACCAATTTTATTGCGCACAACATCAAATAAATGTTTTGTTCATTCTCTCCACACACAAGGCTATCGTCTTTCGACGACATTTGCCGATTACCGTGCAGATACGGGGCCAATTTTTATTCGTTCATTTAGTGAAATCTATATGCTGCTGGATCACAACAGCTGGTGAGAATTGTGGTATAGTAATCAACGTACTACAGCTCTATTTATTTCACGAATCAAAAGCAAAGGAGGATAAATATCGCTTTTTATTTTCGACTGCACGAGAAAGTGTTGTCTAAGACGCATGCAAAATGCTTCACATAGCAATAGGACTGTCCTGCTTGAAATACAGAGTTAGGGCCGTTTTAAAAAGCCCTTTAATAATAAATGTTCAGCGCTATCTATAAAATCACCACTTTTTCCAGATGTACTATCCGTGCGCAACGCGGAAATTCCCATTCTTGTATTAACGTACCTGCGCTTTCATATGGAATTCATATTTTCACTCGTGCAAGGAACACGAAAACGTGTAGAAAAATATACTCTCTTTTTCAAAATTGAAATACAGAATTACAACAAACCTACAGGCTCATGTACTAAAATTAAAGCGGCTTTGCAGATGGCGTGTCAAGGCTGAGGAAGCGCTGATCTGGGCACCCTTCCTTGTTTTTCTTTGGATGTCTCTTTCTTTTCCCCTCTTTATCATTTTTTTTGCGCTTCTTTCTGTTTTTCTTCTCACTTCACCTCTATAAGTTTCTTTCTAGCTTTTTATCATTTATTTTTCGTCAAATTTTTTTCTTATCTCTGTCTATGTTTTTTTTTCATTTCTGACTTGCTTCATATTTTACCATTTTTTTAAAAATTTTTACTCTTCCTTTTGCCTGCGCTATGCCAAACCACGAAAGCATGCGACAAGATAGGACTGCCCGGGCCCATAAAATGCTCCGTACTATTTATCATCTTTAGTCTAAAGCTCTCGGAGAACAAGAGAAAGAAGCCTGGCTATGCTATTTGTTGTTTAGCGCACGTTGCTCCAAGCTACTACTACGTACGACGACGCCATAGGACAACACACGACAACCAAGATACCTGAAATGGTGCACACTCAAAAAAACATTTATTGTTCTTTTAGCTAAAACTGATTACAGCACACGAGAAACGTGTCTTCTCATAAGACTTTCGTTAAACTTGTGTTCTAGATCGATTGTACTGTCCACCCAAGTACCCTCCCCTCTTCAATCTCAATGTTCGTTTTGATGCACTTGACATGATTTCGCACTACATCTGAAGTAGGCCCCCTCTTTTGTCATTCGAAGGTGTCATCACTTGGTTGTGGAACTGTCGATATACCATTCTTGTTCGGAACCCCACCGGACGCCGGGGCTTTTTTCCCTTTATTTTCTTTGAGCTCATAGCACAACTTAGGCTTCTAAATTAATAGGATGGCCGCATAATTTGCTGGTGGAATGAAGTCGCCACTGTTTATGCTTCAACCGATATCGTGAAGGCCGATCCACGAAGTCAGCCTTCGATGCACCGACGGTCAACGGCACCATGTTATGTCATTACGTTAAACCCTTCTTGTGCTGTAATATTAACAGTAAAAAAACATGAATCCCTATCCCAAAGTTGCCAAGGAGCTCGGAATAAACATTTCATAAGAGTATGTGAAGCCACGGAAGCAAAAGGTAAGACAGTACTGCTGAAACACACAATCTTGTTTGAGCTTTATAAGTATAACATATACGTTCACGACTGTGTACACTCAACACAGTATTAATAATCTCAATCCGGAAAGTACATATAGGCAATCATAAAACACAAAAGTATGTCGCACACACATGCAACGTAAACAAATGCCCACGTGCGCACACACATGCACACCAGAGCCTAATCATCAGCCTGTGTGCCTGTATCCACGCATACGCGAGCACGCCCGTACGTAAGCATTCATGAACGCATACAGTCGTGCGCACTGTCATGTTAAACGTCCGCACGTAGATATAAGCAGGCACTCCGACACAGGCATACCGATGTGGACGCATCCAAGCACCCAAACACTCCCGTGAATGTGCACACACAAACAATTTTTCCTCAGGGGTACGTGAATTGACGAAACACTTCCATGTTACTTTCCCTGCATGCATATACAGTGTAGCCACTGGCTTTCAAATAAATATGCGTGAAGTTTGCTTATATGTGCCCATCATGCGAATTATGAAACATACAATGTGTAGAGCAGTGCATTTCAGATGTCAGCAACCTTAATTAGTCAAACCACAAAATAAGCTGGAAAAAGTTCCCACATATCCACGAAGTGAATGATGATGAAGGAGCTTGCTCCACAGGTTAAATCCGGTAAACCGTGAATCCTATGTACAGGCGCGGCCACGCCTGCGTAAAGCCCATGAACAGCCGGTTCTCGCTCTGTGGAGCGAACCCTTAAAGCAGTATCAGGCTCTGATTTTGTCAGCCTGACAACTAGACCGTGCATGCTCCTGATACACGACTTTAGAGCCTAAAACTACCTCAAGGTTTCGGTCCGCAGAGCAAAAACCGGCTGTTCGAGTGCTCTACATAGACGTGGTCATGGCTGTACATATGGTAAATCATCATGATAAAAAAATTGTGACGCGATGGTTGTCGTCGTATGATTGTATCTACACGTTATATACACAGTGTTTATTATTTAAGTATCAACATTTACTATATACAGATGTTTACATAGTGATGCATCATGTACATTTTGTTGAAAAGCCCATGAAAGCCTATTTACAGATCCCATAAGCTCGGAGGAACGTTTTCCTTTTGGTATAATGGGTTTGTGATCCGTAAAGTGCAAAGTCAGAGGATCTTGAAATACAGGATGCAGTGGAAAGTTCTAGAAGGGTCCTGATGGTGAGCCCACGCTGCAGCCTAATTGCGAGCCCTCCGCGCCGCCACCTTCGCTTCTGCGGTGTTCTCAGTGGGTGGTGATATCAACGCACACTGAGTGATGTATGGGAAAAGAGAAAGCAAGCACACCGAGAGTGAGCACAATATATAACCGCGGCCACCTAGTGGTCTTTTACAAAACTAGAGCACGCGCTGAGAGTGGAGCGAGCGTTGTAAGATGCTGAAGGAAAATGTTGCTGATGGCATCCCACCGCTGCCACCAGTTGTTATGACTCGGAAGGAGGAATGCAGGAGGATACGAAAAACAAAACAGGTTTATGGCACTATTTACACATATTTACAGAAAAGACAGGTTAGTGGTTTCACAAACCACGAGCGTGGCGGTTGAACGTTACATAGTTCATAGCCACGTCCAGCACTCTGCGGCGTCGTTTTAAGCCCTGTCGGGCTTTTTCTCTCTGAGTGGAACACCAATCGCACACACCCAGGTGAGGGGGACGAGCATGCACGGTCCACGTGAACACTGCACTGCAAGGTGGCGCCAGCAGGGCTCTTCCTCGTCGTGTGTGTGCCGCTGGTCGAGAGTTCTCACGATCCTGACAGCGTACATCAAAGGGTCTGCCGCACAGCTCACCTAATTAGTGGGGTGAATTGCGGTGGCCGCCGCGGTCTCTTCCAAGAAGACGCCGGCTCTGTTGTCCTCTTTCGTCGTGGCGTCGCGGCGACACGACGTCTCCTCCTCCGGCTAGCAGGGACAATGCCTGGCGGGCACAGGCAGCCGGCCGGTCGTCTACTTGATTGAGGATCAAAAGGAGCGCCACTCTCCTGTCAACTCTGGCGCCGGTCACGCCAGCTTCCCCGTCGCCCGATGAGTCGCCGAGGGCACCAGTCACCGCTTCCGCTCGAAGAGAAGACAAAAGGGTCCGCATTTGAAAAACGGGAACTCGCCTTTGCTTGCCGCATGGTCTGGATAATTGCTCCAATCTTCGACAGTGTCTGTCAGGCTGGGCACCGAAGGGATTGAGAATCTCCCCAGTAGACCCGTTTACGCACAATGGCGTTTGCCCAGACGAATTTCCAGGCCAAACTTAACAGCGTCGCCTGAGCGGTGGCGGCCTGCGCTCAGCTGCGTTTTTAGTGGGACCATTGAGCACTAGCCTACTCACCAGCGCAACGTCGAGAAACAACACCCCAGCAAAAGGAGCAAGCGCCTAAAAGCCAATATATAATGCACACTTATGCAATAAAGGAACCCTTGTCAGCATTTCAACTGGCCTGCGAAGTAGCTGAAAGGGTTGATCTTTTGGTACCGACGTGGGGGCGGCCCGCTGTGTGGTGGCCTAGCGGACATTACCAAAGTGGCCTAGCGGACATTAGTGAAGTTATTTCATCCCTCCATGTATCCATAGATAGACGTAGGGATAAATGGATGGAGGAAACTTCATTGAGGTTCAATGTATTGTGCTTGTTTCCAGCCTGATGCGGGCTCCTGGGATTAAATAATAAGGGTACACTTAAGCATCAATAATGCTTGGGGCATTAGCGAGGTAGTCTTTTATGCGTGCCTTAACACGCATATTCGTACAAAAATTGACACATAGACGAGCTTTTGTCATATAGTGGCAGTAAGGACGCTAAGATGCATAAAAATATGCATGGCATGACGAAGGCCTTGCATTTTCAATTCCCGTCACACTCACACTTACCTGTTGCAGCCGATGAAGTTGGTTCAGTTGAATATGTCGCGTCGTGTCTGCAAACGCATTCTTCCTGTAAATTCGTTGGTGTAGAGCACATGGTTCAGAACCATTGTGTCAACAATCACATAAATGGTGTCACTGTCTGTGAAGAGGACGGCTACATGGTTGAATGTCACGGGTCGGGGCACTGTGAAAACCAGTGTTCTTGGTGGTGCTCAAAGGTTTGACGTAGGAAAACCAGACGTAAGTGGTATGTAGGTGGTACGATAAGTATGCGCCAGACCATACATGCACATGTCCATGCTGCGCAATGCGAAAAGCAATTTAAAAAAGCAATCGAAAAATCCGAGTACATTGAAGGAACAATAGATTGTTTTCACAAAGAGTGTGATCATTTTGTCGCTCCAATACTTCGGTTGCAAGCTTGCGGGCTCGTGGGAAGCCCACAATCGTCGCTGGATATGCGACATCTACTCTGAACGCTTCAGCCACATTGGAGAAACCAGGAGAAACGTGCCTGTGGCGCCACAGCGTGGCAATATCGGAAAGCTACGATACAAACAATGACCGACAATCCCGGCACGGTGATTTTCGGAAGTCTCGAAATGGTTAGTGTCACAGTAAAGTTTAATAAACCATCCCTAGGCCTGAACGTGGATTTTAGTTTACTGCCGCTTCACTATGGACAACTGTGCTCGCTCCGCAGCTGCTATCTCTACAATGTTAGTGACTTGCACACCATGAATTCATTCATCTTCTACTGATCGATTGATTGATATGCAAGGTTTAACGTCCCAAAAGCACCTAATGATTATCAGAGACACTCTAGTGGAGGGCTCCAAAAATTTCGACCACCTGGGGTCCTTTAACGTGCAGTAAAATCTGAGCACACGCGTCTACAGAATTTTCGCCTTCATCGAAGGTGCAGCCGCCACAGCAGATGCACCTTAGCCACTGGACCACCGCGGCGGGGCTATTCACCTTCCAATATATGGTGTTTAAGTGCTCCGTTCCCGTAGGTTCAATTTTCGAACAAAGATGTACAGGCTGTTGAAGATGGCGTACCTTATGCTCTGCTTTTCTGCCAAGGTTCTGTGTAGACAGCGACGTTGCACAATGAGCCAAGCAATGCTCACGTGTTTCGATAGAGACGAGATAGAGATGATCATCAGTCATCGCCTAAATTAACGTGCTAAGGGAATAGCCAGGCTAACATATTCACCGTTTAATTTAATCACGTCTCTCTCTTTGTGGACAAGTGCAGTTAATCTGTGTCCCACGGTGAACTTACAGCAACATGATCGCTACTGTTGGAGGGCCGTAACCTGGTGATAGATTACCTTTGATGGTGTATTGACGAGGCAATTACGTCAGGACACGCTTACACAATCTCATCTCCTAAGACCTCCATGCTCGCTGTGGTTACACTTCGGGGTTTGGCTGCATCTCTAAATACGTTCGCTTGCAAGCGACCGAATTAGAATTACTCCATAAAAAGAAATTAACCTGCGTTTTCATCTTTTAATCAAGCGACAAGTAGGTAGAAAAAATTTGAAAGACGCTTGAAGTTCGCATTGTTGGGTTCTCTGGCCTCGTTTCAGTCGCCTTACACTAAATTAAAACTGCTTCTCTTCAACTTGGACTTCACCAAACCGCAAGGAAAACAACTTCGGGGTTCGTAACATTGCCCGTACCTTCCGAGAATGCATGCCTATTGCGACTAGAGTAGGTAATTCTGTACCATGCCATAATAAATCATTTTTATTATTACTGAAGTATGAAGCATTTCATCCGTAAGGCAACACATGTACCTATGTAGCCACAAACGTTCCTGATGCTACAGACCCTCTCGCTGTTTAAAAACGTTTAGGAAAAATTGTGACCTCCTTAGAATACGTTTGACGTCGAAGAACATAAAGCACACGATTGGCTAACAGCCGACAAAAGTCTTCACCAGTCTTTAGAACAGATGCTCTTCTTACCACGTGGTTTCACCACTTGACAGCACCCCGCTCTAAGTAACGTACTAAGATTACACGGTGAGAACAATGAAACACATGAATCGCAGCTAGAAAGAGTGATGGCGTTTGATCACGCACGTTCAAGGTCATGACGTGCCTTGACGTAACTTACTTCGCCATGTGATCTTGCCATGTGCAGCTTTAGTCACTGCCACTTCGAAAAATAATTCAGGAATGCTCACTACGGCGGGAATGGCTTGTGACGTCACTCAGTTTTGACACTTTCTTCCTGCCGAGTAGACATGCTTATGATGCTACCGCCTTTCGAGACAGCCTGATTGCTAAGCCTGACAAAGACTATCTAAAGTGCATACGTTTCTATGGGTGACTGCTCAAAAGTGACCGTTTTTGCAGCAGCCTTGAAGTGCAGCGTGATGTGATGTGCTACGTTCATTGAATGTTGGCGTAGTGTACATCTGCAAGCTCTCGCACAGTGGCAGCACTTTGGGGGCCGCTGTCATGGGTATCGACAATTTACCGAAGATTCGAGTGCTTTCGTTGCGAAAGGACCAGCGAAAAGT
This sequence comes from Rhipicephalus microplus, assembly GCF_043290135.1. NCBI lineage: Eukaryota > Metazoa > Arthropoda > Arachnida > Ixodida > Ixodidae > Rhipicephalus > Rhipicephalus microplus. The sequence continues at coordinate 193,056,993 of NC_134700.1, forward strand.
GAAATGAGAGCCTGCCGTTCACGGGGTGTCCATTCGTATGACATTGTCTTCGTGATAAAAAGGTATGTGTGTGCCTATAATACTTGCTTTTGCGTTGTTTTAAAAGCACCACATTTGGCACGTTCGGTTATTCTATTAATTTACGTGATGTTCGTTTGTTATTTGTCTGCGGAAGCCTTGACGTTTGACACATTTTGGTGAATCTCACTGGTGCTCAGCCCCAGGATAAAGTGTGGTAGTATCGTGCCGAGACAGTGCTAGAAACTGCGCAGATTGAGCGTTTTTGACAGGTGTGTTTGCCGAGACGCCTTTGGCTTGGCTGCAAAACGATGGCGTCATGAAGCAGAAACAAATACGCTCTACTAAAGAAACTTCAAAGTGGAGCAAAAGGGGTGTTTTAGGTTCCTCTGTTCACACTCAAATCACATCACAATGAAGCAATAAACGAGCATGGCGATATGTTCTCAGAAGAGGCATTTTTCTTGGAAGGTCTGTAAACATCTTGCTATTTCCTCATAGCACTGCGGGCTCATGTATAGCTTGCTCGGCGTTTTTTTTTTGTATCTGCGCATGCGTTGTATAAACTTGGGAGAAAAGTTTTTTGAAATCATTGTAACAACTTCGATCACATTTAGAAAAAAAAAAGAGGGCTGGCGCGTCATGTCGTGCATTTTTCATGCACTACATAGTGTTTCTCGCCGCTACTTCGAGCATTTGTTTTAGATAATATAATTGAGCTAGTTTTGCCAGTACCTTTGAAATATTTTGTTTAAAAAATGGCAGATCCCACGAACGATGGGAATCCATGATATGCGAAGTACAAATGAGGAAGATTGATATGCCAGTTGAAATCACCTCAACGTTACGAGGTGGAAATAAATTATGTTGTACACAACTTTCATGTCATGATTAGCATGTTTGGATGTGTCGTTTACTTTCGTCATCTATTCACGTCACGTGATACCAATTGATTGATTCATATGTGGGGTTTAACGTCCCAAAACCACCATATGATTATGAGAGACGTGGTAGTGAAGTGTTCCTGAAATTTCTACCATCTGGGGTTCTTTAAAGTGCACCCAAATCTGAGCACACATGGCTAAAGCACTTCTGCCTCCATTGGAAATGCAGCCGCCGCAGCCGGGATTCAATCCCGCGACCTGCAGGCCAGTAGCCGCGTACCTTAGCCACTAGACCATCGCGACGAGGTGCGTGATACCAAATTTAGTATATGCTCAGCTAGCAAAACAGCCACGAGCACGCTTTGAGAGCGGTATGCTGTCATGTTCTCACATGACACGCGTCTCATGATTATCATGTTTGCATCAGTTATATAGCTTCGTTATACATTGACGTCACGTAATACCTTATTTGGTATAAGTGGAGCTAGCGAAACAGCCTCGAGTGCATCATTTAGGGCCCAGTATACTACAAAGTAACGTTGACGTGCGCGCACGCTGGACAGAGCGAAGCTACGTTAGCAAAACGCGAGCACTCTATAATCTGACGCTAATCGCGACCGTTGCGACCAGCGCCCGTCGGCGCGGCGCAACGGCAGCCGGTGCGATATGAGACATTCTGCATTTGGCGCCAATGCGTTACCCAGACAGCACTGCGTCTGCATCTTTTCGAGACGGAGGGACGCCGGACGCGCTGAAACGTGCATGCGTCAATACAACGCAGCACGCGCCTACCAGAATATGGCGGGACCGACGCCTGGCGTGGCAACGCCGGCGTGACGCGACGAAACGAACGCCTCGCGCAGGGTCAAGTCGAAGTGTATTGGCGCCTAGACTATGGCATGTAGTCATGTTATCACATTACACGCATCTCATGACTATCATGTTTGCACCAGTCACATACCTTCGCCATCCATTGACGTCACGAACCAAATTTGGCATATGCGAAGCTAGCAAAACAGTCGGGAGCGCATAATGACCGTAGCATGTAGTCATGTGTTTATATTGGACACATCTCAAGTTTATCATGCTTGCACCGGTCTTATTCATTCATTTCCCGTACTACCGAATTTCGTATAAGCTAGCGAAACGGCCGCCAGCGTGGCATGTAGTCTTGTTGTTGCATGACACGCACCTCATGATTATCATGTTTGTGCCTTTCAGGCACCTTTGTCATCGATTCACGTACCGTAATGCTAAATTTGGTATATGTGACGCTAGCGAAATGGCCGAGAGGGCATCATGAGCGTGGCATGTAGTCTTGTTGTTACATGACACGCATGTCATGATTTTCACGTAAGGGTCGGTCGCTTGTGCTCGGCATGCAATCATGTCATACCATACCAGTTTCGCAACATGCCATGTGAACGAAACCACCGCAACAGCTGCTGGACCATGAAATGTAAATCATGACCTTCATGACGTACGTGTTGCAATTATGGCGCCAATCCTTGAGAAATGACAAGTTTATGAGATATAGAATTTTTTTCAAGTGGTACCGTTAGCTTAAAATTTGTACGAACAGTGCGCCCAATGCTTTGTCCTATCCCGGAATAAATTGCGTCAGTGCAGTTAGTTGGCTGAGAGTAGTTTGACAACCCTGTCTATGGATTCAAAAAGTCTCCTACATCTCTGTGATGCTTGCGTGTAATGCTAGTAAAATCAATATTAACAGCTATACTACCTCTTACGTGCTCTCCATGGGGTATGCAGGAGGAATTAGTTTAACTACACGGCGCACATAACCAGTCACGACCACGATAACCACGGCGCGTCGGCATTGTATATTTGTTTATGAATTGCGATGATCTACTATCTCGACTATCCAGTGTGGTCTAGTGGCTAAAGTACTCCGCTGCTCATCCGCAGGTCGCCGGATCAAAACCCGGGAGCGGCGCCTGCAATTTAGATGGAGGCGAAAATGCTGTGCCTGTGTGCTCAGATTTGGGTGCGCTTTATAAAAGCCCAGATGGTCAAAATTTCTGGAGCCCTCAACTACGTCGTCTCTCATTATTATATGTTGGTTTTGGGACGTTAAACCCCCATTATCAATCAGTTGAACATCCACTGCTGTCTTAAATATATCGCTCACACTGCGATTATAATTTTCGTTCCTATTCTGTGTGAATGGCTGCAGGGGACCTTCGTGTACCTAGAAATGATGGCTATTTTCGAGATTTCTCAATAAATTGATTGCTGGATTAGTTGGGTCATGAAGTATTCACATTAGCTATATTAATTTGTTCAATAATTATTGCTTACAAATCATCTCTTTTTCAAGCCATTTTATCGCAGCATTGTTTTGCGTTGTACCGTTGTCAATAGCACACTGCCACGACCCTTTCGTTAGGGCTAGCTATACCATAAACAAATAAGTAGAGGTGCGTTTTCTCACTGGTCCTCAGAACTTGGGGGTCTCGCTGAAGCCCCTGTCACGTGCTCGCTTTGGGTCAACCAGAAGACAAGTTTTCGAATATGGTCTGCGGCGTTTTAGACAATCCACCTACTTTAGGTCACTAGTATTGGCTGAGAGCTGCCGTTTGAGTGGTAGTTCTGATGTTAGTCTAACGCGTTACATCTCATGAAGTAACGCGTTACATCTCATGAAGTGTAACAGCGTTACATCTCATGAAGTGAACGTTACGACACAGGGTTGCTTGCCGATTGTTTAGTGGCCGTCATAAAAAAATTGTATCATAATAAACACTAACTCGTCCTTAGCTCATGACCGCACAAGCGACCACACCAGGCTTTCGTCGACATGGCTTGGTGCGCAAGTGCGTTGGTCATTCTGGGAACGAGTCTATATCTAGCACATGGTTGGGCACCGTCATCTCACTTAACAGAGACAGCGCCTCAAAGCCATCCAGCAGCACGGTATCGTTGGCTGGCGTGCCCTTGGTCGTGGCTTTGGTGGTGTCGAAGTCGGGGATCGACGTCTCGGTGGTGGCGGTGATAGACGTCTTCTTTCCCGACTTCGAGGTCGCCACGTATATGAGCAGCCACAGGAGGAGAAAGAGGAGGAACAGGGCTAAGAAGGACGCGCACTGCCTGCAAAGCCGAAAGTTGACGCGAAAAAATTCAGATAAATTCTACTATTGTGACGACGGAAGCAAGCAAAGGTGTGGCGATGGTGGGCTTGATATAGTGAATATTACAGTACTCAAATCAGATGTTGTTTTGAATATAATGACCACATAAAACGGCATATGCTCAGACGTTCCGGTGTTCGTCTTGCACACAAGTCTCATCTCAGGCGCCTAATGGTGGTCTCAAAATGAAGTCATGTGGTACACAAACAAAAAACTGCCTTAGAAGTGTGGCAGCTTGGGCTAGTTGGTATGGCATGACGATAGTTAAAGCGCGAGAACAAAACGACGACACAGAGGCAAGAAGGACACGAAAGAAACGAGGGCTCGTGTCTTTCGTGTCCTTCTTGCCTCTGTGTCGTCGTTTTGTTCTTGCGCTATAACTATCGTCATGAAAAAACTGCCGTTTCGAAAGTATAGATGTTAAATATTAGAAAAAGAAAACGAGGATGAGACTTGAACTTGTAGTTAGGAGCTTGCCTCATGCGGTAAAGTGAGTTGGAATGGGCAGCAACAGACACGTTCTAACTAAGCATAAAGTTGCCCATTTTGCATTTTAGGGGCCAACCACTTTATAACCGCATTCGTTCATCCTTCGTAGTGTCTTAGTGTGTAACAATTGTTACATTTTGACCTCCAAGGTGGTGCTGGTGGGACACTTCTTCTTTGCGCTGTTGAAAAATAAAAAATAGGGCTCAATGTACATGCCAATGGCTGCTAATGGGGAATGAGAGACAGGAGCATTCGGCTTTTAGTTAACGTGCACACTGCAATCCCCATTAGCAGCCATTGGCATGTACATTGAGCACTATCTGACAAGAAAGGGTTGCTAGGTTATACTCGCTGGGTGTAACCTCCTTAGTTTTAGAAAGGTTTTGCGAGCGTTCAGCTACAGTGCCATGAATACAATGAACTAGTATATACCATGAACTCGAGGTGGTTAAAGGGGAGAAGTAGATACGAAGCGCAAGCCGTAAGAAAGCAAAAGCCAAATTCTCCTGTCTCTCATTTCGCATTAGCAGCCATTGGCATATCTTTGAGCACTATCTGACAGGAAAAGGTTGCTACGTTATACTCGCTGGGCGTAACCTCCTTCGGTTTAGAAAGGTTTAGCGAGCGTTGGGCAGCAGTTCCATGAATACAGTGAACTAGTATATACCATGAACTCGAGGTGGTTAAAGGTGGGAAGTAGACCCAAAGCGCAAGCCTTAAGAAAGTGTGCGTGTGCCACCTCTCGTTTAGTCCTTGGAATGTCCGCTGGTTGGCAGTGCTTCTATATGAGGAATATATGATGAAAAGATGCAAGATGGTGGTACTTGGAGTGTTGAATAAATGGACGAACGGTTACACAGACAGACGCATGGACGGACGGAAGCAAGAACGAATGGACGGATGAATGCTTCGCCCAACTCTCCATCATTCAGTCCATAGATATACTGCCATTTTTTTTTCTACAACGAAGACTCCTTGCTTCTACAATATCAATTATAGGACGCTCCTATCTTACGCAAGTGGTCTCATCTTGGAAGCAGGATCGCTCACGTCAATTTGTCATACTAGTGAAATTATACATACACCTTACGTTTGTTTTTATGCCATGCTAGGTTTTTTAATGCACAAAACTGCATTAGTTGACTTAATTGGTTAGCATAAATTGCTGTTTTTCACATAATTCATCAGCAGACACAGTCCTTCAGAACATTTTCAAGCACAACTCACGGACGTAAACTTCACGTTAAAAAATCAGATTTTGTGATAGGGAGCAATTGGTCTTTTACCGCAGAATCACACCACATAGAAGAGAGACTAGGATATACAAACATGAACCCAGAACGGATATTTTTTGTGCCATAACTCTGACCCAACAAAGCACAACTCAGTGCAGTCATGTCATGCATTTAGGTACTCAATGAAGAGGAAAACGGCCACGAGGTTGTGAAACCGGTATCCAAAAAAAAAAAAAACTGTGGCGTGAGCCTGACTTTCTAGAAAGCAGTACTGACACCATTTTCAAAAGCAAGTTTAATCTGCCCTACAAACTTCTCTATGTAGACGGCTCTGAACAAGTGTGAAATTGAGCAGTGATCAGGCATTTCATTTCTATATTAAAGGGAGTATACCCATGGTGAAGCTACCTATAAATACACTGGTTTGGCGTAAGGCTACAATACTAATCCTGCCGATTCCTGCTGCCTAGCTATAATAACGCGAGGCACTCAAACTTCAAAAATAACCACTTATGCGTCACCGATGGAGCCACGGGGTGTAGCAGCCGTATAAACTTCATATCTTGCGCGAGCACATGACGAGAGGCTCACCGTGGAGTGACTTAAAAGTACAGTAAAAAGCAAAACTAGCTTCTAAAAATATACCATGATTACATTTCAAGGTGCGCACACACTTATCAGTAGATTTTTTTTTTCTTGAAGACATGCTCTCTTTAGAGTAAATTGTTAACGCTTTAGAGCCCTATACACCCGCTGCTATGGGATTGCCATAGGCTGTCCATAAACCGACTTAATAGCACTATATCATGCACCATCTACTGAAAACGGCTTTCTAAAGTTTTAGTGTCAGTACGTTGAAATCTTGTTTGGAGGGCCAACAGTAAACACATTATAAAATGTGTATGTGCAAGTTTTAAAAATAGTCGTGAAACGCTACAACCAAAATAACTAAACAAATATTAACAAATCAAATAATTAGTTAATTCTATAATATGTGGGGCTTAATGTCCCGACGCCACCATATGATAATGAAAGACGTCGTAGTGGACGGCTCCGGAAATTTCAACCGCCTGGGCTTCTTTAACACCAACTCACATCTGAGCACATGGGCTTACAGCGTTGTCACCTTCATCGACAATGGAGCTGCTGCAGCCGGGATTTATCCCGCGACCTGCGGGTCAGCAGCCGAGTACCTTAACCACTAGACAACCACAGTGGAGCTTACAGAATTCCCTTCTTTTTTTCTTTTTTGCAGAAACATATACAACAAAACAAAAATTACGGGACAGTAACGGGAAGTTTCAAGCATCGGGCACTAAGTACTCAATTCACCATCGCTGAGCTAGATTGCCGGTACGCCGATGTACACGTTTCGTTTTTCTTGCTTAATGGGAAGGCCTTCCTATATTTCTTCGCGAATTTATCTGCGTTACCCTTTTAAAATGATAGTTTTTCTTCAACACAAAAGTTTTGTCTATCTGTCTTTCTCTTTATCTGTTAGTCGCACGATTCAGGCAAGGCACCTACCTCCTCAACAAACATCTTGATCTGCTTGCTGCGTGAATACATGTGAACATTGTCAATCAAAACTCAAGTAAGGTGCATATTTAGGTGTACATCAATACGTAACTATGATGCAGTCTGTTTTTTACTTCTAAAACGCATAGATCATCATCATCATCATCATCATCATCATCATCATCATCATCCTGACTGCATCCACTGCAGGACAAAGGCCTCTTCCATGCTCTACCAGTTAACCCGGTCCCCTGCTTGCTGCTGCCAAACATGCATAGATAAGTAATTCTCATTCCGAAGAACACAGTGCTTATTACGCTGTGCTGACAATGCGATGTTATGAACGAAAATGCTGGTGTTTTCAGCTTTTCACAAAAACTGAGAAAACGACATGGTACTGCCACCAACCATTGGCTCCGCGTTCCAGAAAAAATATAAAAAAACTTTGTTTCTTGAAATTACTTCCAGATGGCGTCCATACGTCACGCTGCACCTACTCACCCATTTTATGGCGCAGAATGTCAAATAAGCGTTATATTGCTCCTCTCCAGACAGAAGACTATAATCTTTTGACGACCTTTGCCTGGAGGCACGCAGATACGACGCCAATTTTTGATGCAGTGGCCGTATCTGTGCGCCTCCATGAGATGAAAAATGGCGCTAATGAGACCTCCGAAAGAAATTTTGACGCAGCCGTACTTCTACCACGTGTTGTTATACCAAAACAAGTAGACGAACATTCTTACACTATGTTCTCAGTAAATAAAGCTCCCCCCCCCCCCTCGTTCATCCTTTCCACCCGCACGCGAGCATAAAAAAAATATGCAGCAGTCAACATACCCAAACCAACTTTGAGTAATCAACCCCGTTCTTTCGCGTTAAACGCTCTAGAACTATGGACACCTGTGAGAAGAGCACACGCCATCTGTAATTTTTCGTGGTGTTCGATGTGTTGCAGACACTGCCATTTAAATGCAATGATATCATGAGAATGGCCATCAGACTATACTTGTGTGCAGCTTACAAGCTTCTAGTAATTAGTTGAAAAACCTGTTTTAGGCGCCACACATTTAGAACACTTCCGAGTGATTTAAGTGCCCTTCGATACGGTGAATCCGTGAGAGTTTGACACACGCTTCATCTTGCCAGTAATCAACCACAATTATATGCTTGAAGTGACACACAAACGCAAATATTTACGACGTAATATAAAGTTCCATTCAGTAAATGGTAACCACGCATGCCACACATACACACACGCACAAAAAAAGCACACAGTGATGTGTCGGTATTACCTACTGGAACATGCCAATCGCTGCTAATGGGTAATGGGAGAGAAACGACTTCGATCGCTCACAGAGACCTGCAGACCACTTTTAGTAAACGCACACCTTGCGAATGTTTAATGTTCGAACAATGCACAGAATAAAATTCCCGCCGGCACTACCTTGGAGGTCAAGATCCAATGCATATATAAATGGGTGGCCAGTGAACAGTTGTGCAGTGCGAAAAGTCCTTTTTTTTTTCATCAAGACATTTTCTAGCAGACGCTTCCTGCGTTGACGTTGCGAGGCGAGAGAGCGGGAGAGGAGAGAAAAGGGTAGCGGACACGCATGCGCATTAAAGGTGGTGATGCCACACACCGCATTGAGATCGACCCTAAGTTGCTTCGCATATAAAAACAAAAACAATGAAACCTCACAAGTTACCTCAACTATTTGAAGACAACTCGGAGGCTAAAACCATTTTCTTTTACTTCTCAGTCGAAGTGTTGATGCTCCTTCTCGTCCATCACTCTTCAAAAGATTTCTGCACCTGAAGTGGCTTTGTACTGTCGGCAGTGCAAAATACTACGTATGGGAAGCATTGCAAGCTTTCAGAACTCTTCGAAAGGCCGTGTAAGCTTTCCGCTTTGCTATGTCTCCGCGATCGGCGAACGTTGACGAAACAACGCTATCATAAAACGGCTTCACAGCGTCAATAACGTGGAGTCACATGTCACAAGATTTGGCCGTCCGTGACGTCATGATGATGCCATGTGGTGACGTCATCCCTCGATAAGTTATCGCACCACTTTTGTCGACACCGCTGACGCAGACGGTCAATCTTCGCCTTTAATGATCCATCTAAGGTTTCCATCTTTTCATTAGCCACAGCCTGGACTCTGGGAAAAGTTAAGGGTGAAGCTAATATAGGAAAAATTTTTTAAACATATATTTTTGGGAGGTATTCTTTAAGATAGTTTTGAGGGGAGCGAATAATGAATACGGCTTCAAAGAATTTGTCTACAAAAACAGCGGAAAAAGAAACTTCTGTTTATTCTTTCCAAATTTTCAACCAGTTTGCCAAAGTCGCTAGACATTCTAATCGTGTATTCTAGCCCAATTCTAGTCCCAGCTGGCATTTCACGCCGCGGGTATTTATTTATGTAGGAACCAAAACGGAAACGTGCCCCGGTAGATAAGTGACTTGGGAGCAATGTAATTATTCGGCCAACTAACCTGAGCACCTTGGACTGGTAGATCGAGACGCCAAAAAGTGCAGTCCGGACCACCGTCGCTGTCACTATGGCCCCAGGTTGTATACCCTTGGCCGCGTCACTGTCCATGGCGGTGCGGTCGTGTAACGAGGTATTCCGCTGTTCCGTGGAGTACATCGACTGCATGTTCATGGTCATCATGGTCCCTTCCTGGGGGTCCGCCTCGGCCGTGTGAAATTCCTCCGGGGTGCCAATGCCGCTGTTTGACGTATTCATGCTTGGAGTTGTTTGTGGTCCTCTGTTGAGGAGCGCTAAGGATGAGACGAGTTGGGTGAGGAAACCAGCGTACAGGGTAAAAAGAGCGGGTTCAAAAACAGAGCTGGCAGTGAGTGACTCAGCCGTTGGACGAGCTGATGCTGATGCTGATGCTGATGCTGATGACCTTTGATGGATGGCGCTTACCCACAAAGGGGGATGGGCCAAGAACCGGGCGGCAGGATACTTAAATGAAACTAAACTGAAAATGGAGCCAATCTGAAAAAGTAGCTTAAAATAATACTACCAAAAAAAAACAAAAAAATGTGTGCTGAGCAAGTGGTCAAACCATCTTTTGTTTTTGAAAGACATAACTACGAATTATAAACTAAAGATCTGAAAAGGTAGTGGTTGACTAGCATGGTAATCTTTTAGTTGCGTTGATGTAATCAAACACAGCGGAGCATACATCCCTGTGGCAGTGACCAAATGAAGTTCCGCCAAGTGATAAAATTACTGGTAAATTTACTTGTATTCCTAGCTTTTGTAATGGGGCTACTAAAAATCTTTTTCTCTGATAAGAATAACGATGACAAAATAAAAAGAAATGTTCAATTGTTTCAATTTCGTTGCACCAAATGCATAGCGGTGACGCCTTGAGCTGAGCTTTATTAAGGTAATAATTTAGTTGTGGAACTGCACAGCGCAATCTGGTATAAGTGACCTCTAACTGGCGAGATACACACCACTGTTTATTCCAGCAATAGCTCAAATGCTCGAAATCTTTAAATTTATCCAAATTACCTTTTCCCCATTGCAGGCAAGCATTTCGGAACCTTAGCGCGGTTACGTACGCCGTATCTGGCAAAACTGGGATGGTGGGCCCACCCAGGGATACTGCTGCTAAAGAGTCCGCCATTTCGTTCAAATATATTCCGCGGTGGCCTGGTACCCATAGCAAATGCAGTTTTTTTACGTTATTCGGTACTAAATGCCGAAACGTATTCATCAGCTCTGAATTTACTGCCGTAGAAAGTGCATTACAAACTGATAACGAGTCCTCCACCCGTTCGCTTCTTCGTCCTTGTCTTCCTTTGCGTCCTCTTCCAATTTGGCACACATTGTTATGGTTGCCTTTGTTGGTATTACATTCTTAATATTATTATCACTATCAATATTAAAATCGTATATAATAATTGTTATATTACTATTGTTGTTGTTGTTACTGCTGTGGTTGGGGTGCTGGTAGTCATGAATTGGTTGATAAATATTATTATGGTCTCGAAGAACGTGCTCTAGTCCATTGTGGGCCACTTCCACGTCATAGGAGAAAAATGAAGTATCTCTGCTGCGTGAGAATAAAGGCGAATAAGTATGAGACATACATCCCAGCTTAATCGGGTTTGGCAAACTTATCTCTCTGGTCTGCTCCCAAAATTATGATATAGTTATTATATTACTAAATATTTTCTTTTTTTTCTTTTCTGACTCTCTGATTCTTTGTTTCTTTTTATAATGTCTTCTTTCTTTTACATCTTATCTTTTCTTTGCAAGCATAAGGGCAGTTACCTTCCATTGGATGCTATGTTTTATTGGCCTTTCCCCCAGAGTGGGTATGTGCCACAAATTCCAGGCTGCAAATAAACAAAACAAAAGCGTGAGACAAATCCTTGCCAAGATGCCTGCTTTGTTTTCTAGTTATTGCCTACTTTTCGGTGGGCGTACAAGGCACGTGATCTTTAGACGTAGCTGTTAAGTTATGGTGCAAGGAAAATAGTTCACACCGAGATTTTTCTTCTCACCACACAATTTGGTGTTTTAGGACTGATTAATGTGGACGTAAGTGGGACTAGTCTATAGACAATATTTGAGCGTGCCTCAATGCTAGTACTTCCCGCATTTATCCGAGACCAATCCCGTTCTGCCTTACACTTGAATTTTGTAAGCTTGGTTATTTCTAGAACCTCCTGGACTGCGCTCGATGGCGCCACGAAGGGTGACCACTTAGCTGTAATGCTTGAAATCGCTTACCTATTATTCCGACATGTTCCAAAGCTCAAACCTTTATAAGCTATTTTAAGTTTAAAAATGGCCTAAAATCAATTTTATCTTCTTTCACTGAATACAACAATGTAACTAAAGCTATGAAACTAAGTGCAGTAATTAAAGAAACTTTCAATAAAGCAGAACTTACCATTGAGTCTGCTAAGAGGGTGCCTTATAGCCCGTGGTGGAATTCTGATTGCTCTCGAAATCATATAAGACGGCGAGTAGCTTGAAAGAAGATAATTCGTAATCAGTCCTACCGAAATCGGGCAGAATACAAATTTTTGGTAGGTACATATAAATGCACGGTGGCTCAAGGTAAAGACGAACATAACAAAAAACATTTCGACGTCCCTCAAACCTAAAAATAAAAAAATGGCAGATCTCAGGTACAGTGAGAATGAATGATATGCGAAGCACGATAGTGAAATGTTGATATGTCACTATAAAATCAGCACAACGTTACGAGGTGGACGTAAATGATACATGACTTTCGTGTCATGATTATCATGTTTGTATGTGTCGTTTACCTTCGTCATCTATTCAAGGCACCTGATACCAAATTTATTATATGTGGAGCTAGCGAAACGGCCGCGAGCGCATCATGAAGGGCCCCAATATACCCCAATGTAGCGTTGACGCGCGCGCACGCTCGCACACCGATGCTACGTTAGCAAAACGCGAGCACTTTATATTCTCACGTCAGGCGCCACCAGCGTCCGTCAGCACGGCCCAACGGCAACCGGCGCGAAATGCGACATGCTGCATTTCGCGCTAATGCGTGATCCAGACAACACTGCGTCTCCCTATTTTCGTGACAGAGGGACGCCGGATGTCCTGAATAGCGCATGCGTCAAAGCAACGTAGTGCGGCGGGCACCTGCGAGTATATGGCAGGACCGGCGCCTGGCGTGGCAACGCTGGCGTGATGCAACGAAATGAACGCCGGCGAGCATGCCCACCACGTCACGTCAAAATGTAATGGGGCTTTGACTAAAGCATGTAGTCATGTTCTCACATGACACGCATCTCATGATTATCATGTTTTCACCAATCACATACCTTCGTCATCCATTGGCGTGACGATATAATACCAATTTTGGCATATGTGAAGCTAGCGAAACGGCCGTGAGCACATCATCAGTGTGGCATGTAGTGTTGTTACATGACACGCATGTCGTGATTATCATGTTTGGATGTGTCATTTACCTCTGTCATGCGTTCACGTCACGTAACACCGAGTTTGGTACATGTCAAGCTACCGAAGCGGCCGCGAGCGTATCATGAGCGTAGCATGTAGTCATGTTACACGACACGGATCTCATGTTTATCATGTCTGCACCAGTACGATATTGTCGTGATCCGTTCACGCCTCGTAATACTACATTTGGTATAAGGGAAGCTAGCGAAACGGACGCCAGCGCATCATGAGTGCGGCATGCAGTCATCTTGTTACATGACACGCATTTAATGATTATCATGTCTGCACCATTCACATACCTTCGTCAAGCATTCATCTACTGTAATACCAAATTTTGTATATGTGACGCCAGCGAAACGGCCGCAAGCGCATCATGAGCGTGGCGAGCGCATCATGAGGGCATCATGAGCGTGGCATCACTATGTTGTTACATGACACGCATTTCATAATTTTCATGTTATGGTCTGTCGCTTGTGTTCGCCATGCAATCATGTCATACCATACCAGTTTTGAAACGTGCCATGTGAACGAAACCACCGCAAGAGCTGCAGGATCATGAAATGTAAATTATGACATACATGTCATGATTGTCATGTTATGACTACTCAAATATGTTCTTCGTGCAGTAATGTTATGCAATATCAAGTTTGGTATCGATACCATTATCGAAACGCCCAGGAGAGCTAAAAGTCGTAGGCGGCTAGATAGATAGATAGATACGCTCAAAGTCGCCGAAGTTCACTAAGAAATGCTTCGCATTTAAAAAGTGTTTTTTTTTATATATTAGATATCGCCGAATCCCGCCATGCCCTGCAAACTCTGATTGTAATTCGTTATCATCAGAAAAAATGAAACAAAACTTTTTATAGAAAATTGCTAGTTGTGTAGTAAATACATTTCCTTCGAATTTTCCAATACACTGGCAAACATATACCATAAAGACTGACGAAAAATTTACATTGTCTGAAGCGCAAACGTGATTAGAAATTCATGCTCATCAGCTCTTGGCCCTGATACTACATCAGTGCTTACGATTAAAATTTTATTTAGGTTATCACCTGTGGACGTCCTGAATACTCTAAACAATGCCTGCCTACCCCATGACTATATTATAGCCAGAGTAGTTACCATTTAAAAAACAAATGGCAGATCCCACGTGTAGTGGAAATCGATGACATGCGAAGTACGAATGAAGAAGGTTTATTGTCACTTTGAAATAAGAACAACGTTACAAGGCGAACGCAAATTATGCCATACATGACTTCCATCTCCTTATTAAAGTGTTCAGACATGTTATTTACCTTCGTCGTCTATTCAGAGCACACGATACCAAACTTTGAATATGTGAAGCTACCGAAACGGCCATGAGCGCGCTATGAGCGTTGCATGTAGTGAAGTTTTATTAACATGCATGTCTTGATTATCAAGTTTGCACGTGGCATTCACCTTTGTCGTCCATTCGAATCATATATTACTAAATTCGGTATAAGTGAAGCTAGTGAAACGTCCGCGAGCGCATCATGAGCGTGGTTTGTTGTCATCTTCCTACATGACAAGCATGTCACTATTGTCATGTTTGTACCAGCCACATACCTTCGTCGTCCATTCAGAACACGTAATAACAAGTTTCGTATATGGGGAGCTACCGAAACAGCTGAGAGAAAACTATGAGCGTATCATGTAGTCATGTTTTACATGACACGCATGTGATGTTTATTATGCTTGGGCGTATCATTTACCTTTGACGTCCATTCTTGTCCTGTAATACTAAACTTGGTACGCGTGAACCTTGCAAAACGACCGCGACCACTCCATGAGTGTGGCGCGTAATCATGATTCAAATAATATGCATGTCATGATATCCACGTTAGGGTCTGTCATTTATGTTGGCTATGCAGTCATGCTATACCATACCAGTTTTGCAATATGTCATGTTAACGAAACCACCACAAGAGCAGCAAGATCATGAAATGTAAATCATAATCTTCATGACATACACGTCATGATTTTCATGTTTTGTCTGGTCACTTACGCTCGTCATACAGTCATGCTATGCTATACCCGTTTTGGTGTCGATACCATTATCAAACCGGCCAGGTGAGCTAAAAGTCGTAGGCGGCTAGATAAAAAGATAGACAGATACGCTTCAAGTCACTGACGTTCACTATGAAATTCTTCGCTTTTAAAAACAAGGCTCAGGTTTAAACATAAAAAATTTCAGACCCATCTCCCTAACGTCTCACCTGATTAAAACTATGGAGAGGGTTTTAAATCATAGAATAAATGTCTGAATGGCAGACAAGCCAATATCAAAGCAAACTAACTAGGTTGTCCTAGTGAGTGTAGAATTTACTGTGCTCGTGCCGTTTTAGAGAGCCGGATGCAGCTTGTCTGAAAAGGACGACACTACGCGGTGCTTGTAACACTTGACATGGCTAAAGCTTATGGCAGCATCGAGCACTGAAGTTCACTGAATACGTTACAGGACTAAAAGTTTTCGCTATATGTAACTGATTTGTGGAGATAATTTCTAACTTCGAAGAAATATAATTGTTTGAGGGACGATTGTTTCTCATCTAAATTCTAACAGAATCGTGGCTAACGATAGTACAGTCTCAAGAGGCTGTACTATCTCCGGTATTATTCAATAATCTGATGAGCTATATTCCCATTGACCATACCTCTATTCCAGGACACTTACTCTTTGCAACAAAAATTGCAAAGACATATGTATGCTCTAACACTCTGGTTGTAGTAAAGTTCATTCTCTCTCTAAACGCCAGTAAAAATGCTCTCCTGGTTTTTCCACCAGCAAATTCAATTTGATTTCTGTACTTTATAAGCAAGAACCAATTCCATAAGCAGACTCTATCAAATATTTGGGCATGATTTATAATGAAAACTTAACTTGAGCCCTCTCGTAGAATATATATCAGCAAAGGCACAACGGGCTTCAGGTGTATTGCGCTGGCTGAGCAACAGGAACTATGAGTTACATAGACACACCTTATTAATGTTATACAAAATGTACACGCCCTTTATTCTAGAATTTGGGTGCATATTATTTTTGGATGACCTTGCGTACGAAACAAAACCTTTAGTTCTGTTGTAGCGAGAAGCGCTACGTCTTTATTAGAAACTCTCCAGGTCCGTCGCTATTGATTACATGTATCAGGAAACTCGCTTGTCAACTATTCTATGCTGATTCCGTATCTTAACTGTAAAGCTTTAATAAAGGTTTACAGCCTATTGGCTAGACGATTTGAGTATGTGTTTATTAGTGACGCCGACGCCTTCTTTCTTGCTCGTTGGCCATGATTGGCCAGATTGCCTATGGACACTAATGAAATAAATCACAATATTACGATATAATATGATGCAATCCCCCCCCCCCCCCCCTAAGCTAAGTTTTAATCTTCGAGTTTCTTGAATATAAAATTGAAAGATTTCAAGGTTTATGTAGAAACAAATACCATAATAGTCACTGACGCTTCTGTGAATATTTGAAAGGCAGGAGTGGGAATACCCTCTGATGTCCTCAGCTGGTAGTTTTCAGTAAGGCTGCCAAACTTCACTCCGACTTTTGAACCTGAGCTTTTAAGTATTATTTCGGCGCTTCGAAACTACCTTCAAACGAAGTCAGTGCAATCATCATTACAGATTCTCTTTTGGTCTGTACAGTTCTCACTGCTTCTCCCTCCTTCGGAACAATCAAGACTCTACATTGCGCACATTAGCTACAGCTCCACTGAAACGTTCGAAGTTAATGAGTTCTAAGCCACTATGACATACAGTTAAACGAAAATGCTTATTCATTAGCCCGAGCTTCATTTCATGGTCTCATGATTTCAGTACTCTAAAAATAGAATACATAATAAAGATCAGAGATTGAAAATTACCCATTACTAGAAATTTAATTGAAAGAATTACTAAATGAACAGACTATCCCCCCTCAGATATTCTTGGAAACCACAGTCGATTAAAACCTAGGAAGTTAAAAAATATTTTCACTTAATTTGGATGCTGTGTCCCCCCCTTCAACATTTATTTACACAGAGCTGGTCTGACTCTATCTCCCCAGTGCCCATTCTGCACAGAAGCACAAACAATTGAGCTATATTTTGTATCATGTCAGAACTATTGTATGATTAAAAATCAATTCTAGTTATTACGTTTTACATAGTTGGTTTAAATATAACTGCAGATAATGTTGTCAGTATCGGCGCCTCCGGCTTGGGACAATGCCACAGAAACGTATTTGATGCAGTGTGCAATTTCATTGAAGAATCTAAACGCATGCCACTGTCACGTCTGCATCAATATATTTTTAACGAATGCTTGTGATATCTATCGTTGGTAATGTGAATGAAGGTCGGGCATACATTCGATTTTGATTGGGTGAGGTAAACTCAACTGTCTGGTCTGCTCAAAATTTTATTCTTCTGATATAGTATTAGCTGTTCTTTAATGATTCATTTTCATTTGATTATTACTGTTAGTATTTTATTTTTGAAAGAGAAATTACTATTCTCCTTTTTCTTTGTTTGAGAGTTTGAAATTTTCAATGTTACGCGCACAGTCGTTTGTTTGCTTACGGCACAATTGAGGCTGCACCAATATTCGAAGCCAGGCTAAAAAATGAAGGCTGTGGCTGTGTTCTAATACTCACCGTAGACGGCTAAATAGACAGCTAAACGGACGGCGGTCATCTTAAGTCTCATTCCTATTCTCACGTAGCCGGTAAAATAGACAGTTCCGAAAAGACCGGATCGTAGACAAGTACGATGCAGGCTACTTTTCTGTCTAAACAAGATGGCGGCTCAATGAATCGCTAAGATAGATCAGATCTCGCCGGAATGGTTGCCTGCACACGAACAGACGATTTCCCAGACATTCGATGCGAGTCTGTACTCCTCTGCCTCGAACACCAGCCATGTTCGAGGCAAAGGAGTACGGGGAGTGATCCGCACCTCTACTGCGCATGTTCAGCTTGATGAATACCCAGTAGTGCTTTTTCTTTTAATGGCTCCTGGAGCGACAGTTTTCCGGATGTCTTCCTGGGCCAGCACGAGACGTGAGCATTCGGCACTAAACGCAAGACGCGAGCATGTGCAGAGTTTGTGTGGACGGCGCAGCGAATGTCGAAGTGCAACATAGCTTGACCAACAAATGCTCCACATTTAGAAAACAGCCGTCCTCACAGTGGTTATTCTTGTTATCGGTGTCCTGACCTTGTCAAGTGTACGGACCGTGGCTGATTGGCCTCTGATTTTGTCGTTAAGAATACACAGTTGAGTAAAAAAGGTCCTGATCACCTTACAAAGATAACTTTTGCAGTGCATGGTAAATCAAATGGCAGAGTATCAGATGCGTTATTCGATGGCTCCAGCTTTGATTCCTGTCTACGGAAAATCATCTTTGTCGTCCCCCTTTCTTTCTTCACAATGACAATTACTTCTAATAAGATCTCCTATACCTTGCTTGGCATAGTTGTCGGTTAGACACGAAGATTATTTTTTGTATATACTGAAGCTGGCCCAAGTTCACACCACTACATGTGCCATGGCGTCTCGCAAGGTGGTGTTTTAAGCCCAGTTGTTTTCAATCTTGCCTTGCTTGGCGTGGTGGAAACTCTCTCGGAAAGAGTCAGTGTTTGAATATACGCTGATGACACCTGTGTCTGGGCAAATGCATTGACATGCCTACAAGTTCGAGCAAGTATACAAAGGGCAGCGTCGCAAGCATCTGACTATCTACACACGCCAGGTCTATCAATCTCAACAGAAAAATGTGCACTGGTGGCCTTCATGCGCAAGGCGATGACAAGTTACCCGATAAGCAAGAACGGCAAGCCCATATCTTACAAGTGTAGGCGTCGTTTTTTAGGTTTCATTTATGACCGCAACCTCTCCTGGAGCCCTCACGTGACTATCTATTGCCCACGTCCTGAAAGTCATCTTTGGAAAAAGATGGGGTCCGTCATTGAGTTCCATGCTACAGCTTTACCAAGCACTTTTTATTGGTGTACTGCGCTACAGTTCTCATCTGCTTACTAAAACTTGTAAGACAAACATTTCAGCACTTCAGAGCGTGCAAGCACAGGCACTACCTGTTTGTCTCGGCCTGCCACGAACTACCTCAACCACTGGAACAGTTATATTGGCTCGGGATCATCCGGTTACGACCTACGTCACAACCGTCGTGCTGAGAGCACATATTCGGCACATTTCACGGATGGTATCAAGCCATTTGACATTTCTGCCAGAACAACGACCGCAGGTGTCGTTGTCTAAGGTCGTCAGCTTCATTGGCGCTTCGCTACCATCTGGTTTTATACCCTTGGGGCGTTCACCTTTCACCTTGTGGAGCCTACGACAACCCGACGTGCGTATTTACGTCCCAGGAATAAGAAATAGAAAAGTCATTTCTGCCTTGGCCTTGAAGCAAGCGACTCTGGACTTTTTACACACTTTCTACGATGACAAAATCCACGTATACATGGATGCATCTACCACCCAGACTAGCTCCACCGGTGCCACCGTCATTCCATCACGACATATCAACAACACTTACAAACTTTGTCACGTGAGCATATCGACTGGTTCGGAAATTCTTGCCCTGCGAGGTGCCATCGATTATATCAAGCAACAACCGGCTAATCGATGGGCAGTATGCCGTGACTCCAAGGCGGCTCTACAATGTCTTTCGTCGGCACTTTGTCGTGGGTCGTACGAACAACTTGTATGGGAGATCAGAGAAAGGCTGCACTATGCGACCGAACAAGGACACAACGTTGTGATCCATTGGATACCAAGTCATCGCGGTATCTCTGGCAACGACCTCGCCGATGAAGCAGCCAGAAATGCACACGTAAAAGAAACCCTGTGTCCGTACCTTTATCTAGGATTGACTCGGCTAGATACCTAAATAAGCTGGCGCAGAACATGACATCCCAGAAAGGGCAGTCATCACAGTTTGCACATCATCGACTATATCCTCTCGACCCATCTCTACGACGGCGGCTACCCTCTGGTTTTTGTAGGGAGGAAGGTACAGTGTTGTGCCGTCTGCGTCTGGGCGTAGCCTTCACCAATGCCTACTCATTTAAGATAGGGATGGCTGACAGCGCAGAGTGCAACGACTGCGCCGTCGATGAGACTATTGAACACATCTTATGTTACTGCCCAGGATACACAAACGAGAGGCTTCACCTGCGCAGTGTTTGAAATCAACTGGCCAGAAGTGATTTCACTGTCGAGAAAGTGTTGGGACCATGGCACTGCCCATCATATTTCCGAAAGGCAACGAAAGCACTGTTGCATTTTCTCAAACAAACCGGCGTGTTTTATCGTTTGTGATGGTGAAACTGTTACGCGTCGGCCCAATCAGTGACCTTTTTTCTCCTCTTTTATAAATTTCCTTCCCCTCTGCCCTTCCGTAGTGCAGGGTAGCCTACCGAGGCTCAGGCCTTGTTAACCTCCCTGACTTTCTCTTTGTGTTCTCTATCTCTCTTTTTTTCTTGTCGGTTAGATCTGAATAAAATTGTGTCTACCAAAAGAAATGAGACTTTAAATTTACACTTTTCTTCTTTGATATCAAAAATATCATTCTGACAAACTTGGTGCCTTGTGGTAGTAAGTGATGAATTATCGGTCAGCTGCAAATTCGTTTGGCATCACGTGCTACATGACGCCAAACAGACCGATAAAGAGTGTGTAGCAACGGGATGGCGTCCAAAGTAGGTGTGCCGTCGTCGCGTTTAATAGAAAGGCGAGACGTACACAAAGCAGTGGCCGTTGCGTCGAGCCAACCAGAAACCTATGAACATTTTAGGCATCTCGCGCCACGAGCAAGCAGGGCTCGTCATTTTTGTTTAGAGAAATTTATTCTCACGGACAGTACACATAAATTACAATCCAACAGAACATTGCGACAGAACACAACATCCACAGACACACCAAAAGTTGTTACAAAAAGATATGTGTACATATTTAAACGAAACACAACATACACAACTTACCCAACTATACAGGAATTGTTACAAAAACAATGTCTACATATGCACAATACATGGTAGACGAAGAACACACAAATGAAATGTAGAGATCAATATGTCAGATATTTACATAGTATTTACAAGGTATTTGTATGAGTACTAAACAAAGAATAACTTACCAATACCAGGCAGGCCTGAAAACAAGCCTTACACGTCTCTCACAGATGAACACAAAACGGCAGGACCAGTGTCGAAGGAATTCCTCCTCACCCAGAAAGAAGAGTTCCTCCGACAACACAGATAATAATTCTTTGTACAGTCGCTCCAAAATCGGGAATAGAACACGGCGGCGACGACCTACTGCAACAGCTTCACAACGGTTACGCAAAGGACAGTAGGCACCAGCAACAATAAGAAAGCAGGCAAAGCGGCCTCGAGAACAACGCCCAGAAGTAACAAAGCGGTTTACTCCGAGGCCACAAAATCCTGCATGCACAGCCCTCCAGAAAACACGAGCAACGACACATTGCCTTAACACATGCTGATTTGTTTCCCGTAGGGAGCAGTTCGGACATGTTGAAGACTGGACCATTCTCCGCCTTTCTAGGCGGTCAAGGGTAGGAAGAACGCCCCACCCAAGCCGCCACATGAAGTCCCGAAGGTGGCCAGGTAAAAATGATGCCGTCAGCGTGCTCCAAGACACACGACTAGAGCGGGTGCGGCGTGCTGGAGGAACTAACGGGAGCAACAACGCGGCTGTTGTGTCAACGATAGAATTGTCTAGCACATCTAAATCAGGGCAAGTCGACTGGATATGACGAAAAAACGCGACAGCTGTTGCATAAAACGAAGGAAGTACTAATGATTGTGGGCCCTGATTAAGGCGCACATTAGGCAATAAATACCGAAGGTGAGTGCCTAGAAAATAATATGCCAGAGTTTGCGCGGGGGATTCCTCTCCTTGTACGAGGCGCAACAGGAAGCGCAGGGCCAATAGCCGGCAGCGTATTGATACCGAAGGGAAAGCAAAACCTCCCTGGGAACGCTGCTGTCCTAACGCCGCACGAGAAACCAACTCAGTGCCGCCAGATCAAAAGAAGGAACACCAGGCCGACTGCATTGACCTTACGATGCGTATAGGTGGCTGTTCCAGAAAGGTACCAAATGCGACCGCAGAACACAGTCTGTGCAAGATACCTCCGCTCAAGAAGCGGGAAGTCGAATTCCCGGGCGTTCTCAATTTCTCGTTTTACTTCATCGAGGGCGTTTGACCAAACGGAGTTACAAATACCGTAGTGGTTGTATAGAATTCCTAAAATGCGAAGAGATGCAGCCGGCTGAAGAAGAGATGTGGACCTAAGTGTGGAGTTGGGATAACCGATGAACAAATACCGGGATTTAGAGAGGTTTTGCGCGGCACCTGAAATGTCCCCATACTGGGAGAATAAACGCAGGCTATCAGAAAGACTATCTTCATCTGAAAGGTACAGGCTTATGTCGTCAGCAAAAGCTGTGAATTTTACGGTACTGCTGCCGGGAAGCGCAAGTCCCCGGACATGCGATTCTGCTTCTAGAGTGCACCAAAATGGCTCAAGGCTGAGGACAAATAGAACAGGAGACAAGGGGCATCCTTGACGGACCCCACGTGTAATATAAAAGGCAGTACTCTCCCACTCATCTAGAACTAGTGTGCTTTTTATACCAGAGTAGGTATGTCTAATTAGTTCAACAAAAGTACCTGGAAAACCAAGGGCTGTGAGCACTTTAAAGATATACGTGTGCTCTAGTCGGTCAAATGCTTTCTCTTGGTCTAAAGACACAAGGAGACCACGCGCAGATTGCGACAGAGTATAGGCTATGATATCCCTGGTGGTAAAGGACAAACTGTGTAATTCCCGTCCAGGCATAGATGAAGCCTGGTGATGACCCACCAGGGTGTTCAACAGAGCTTTCAAACGTTGAACGATCACCGTCACGAATATCTTATAGTCAACGTTAAGAAGCGTGATGTCTCCAATCATCAGGATTAACAGAAGAAGCATGACCTTTTGGAATAAGCACAATGCGTCCATCTCGAAAACTTGATGGAAAGACACCATCCTTGAAACATCGCCGGATAAGCGCGGTTAATGTAGTACCAAGCTCATTCCAAAATGATAAGTAAAATTCAACTGGAAAACCGTCTGGCCCAGGGGCTGTCCCCCGTTTCATAGATTGTAGTGCTGCCTTTACCTCTTCAACTGATGGAGGGACGTGCAGAGAATCAGCAGCTTGTCGAGGAACGCGAGGCAAACCTCTAAGCATAGGCGGTATTATATCACAGTTTGTCCGCATGGCCGAACATGACATCTCTTCAAAATGCGCCAGAAAGAGATATCGATCACGCTTAGGAAGCGGCTGTGTAGGTGGTGTCTGCATGGTTGTAAAAACAGGTGATTGTGACTGCCCAAAACACGATTGCCTCACATAGCGTAACACCTCGGGGTGGGCACAAGGGTTGTGCCTACAACGCCATGCAGCCACCGCAAGAGACGAGGTGGCAATCAAACGCTGGAATCGTTCACGTAATTCATGTTGCCAAGCTCGCATCAAGGGAGACGGCGTTTCAGCGCGCAATGCGATGCGTAACTTCACTGCAGTACCGGCCAGCTCCTCAGAAACGCCACGACGAAGGGAACACCCTTCAACTGAGCAGTGCAGGCGCCACTGCGTTTTAAGCGCATCCCAATCAAATAAATCAGACGCAGCGAGTGACACGCGTATTGCACGGGACAAATTTGAGCGAGAGCGCGCGTCCTGGAGGACACGAACATCAAGACGCCATGGTTTCTCCGAAAAAAATTGCCCGCAGCTTCCCTCGGGGGAACACTGAGGAGGATGCGGAGCATATAATTGGTTAACGGGGTGTTAAAGTGCGACTTACTTGGGTCGATGGCTAAATTGGTTAACGTGGTTGTGAAATGGGGGGTTAAATTGCGACTTACTTGGGTCGATGGCTAAATTGGTTAACGTGGTTGTAGGAGGAGGTGTTAAATGAGTGAACACGTACACACGTATGCGAAAGGGCGCTGGTCGAAGGGACGTCGATCATTGTGTTTGTGGATTCGTTGGAATTCATTTCACCGCGACCTTGGACGTCGACGCGCCGTACAAACCAACCGACGAGCGGCAACTGAGCGAGCGAGCGTCGACCTTGAGTATATATACAGCGCGACGGCGCATGCACTGTCAGCTGTCGAATGTTCGAGAAGAGGGAGAAGCGCAACGGCGCATGCGCGCGCGTCAGCTGCCGATGTTCTCGAAGCGCGACGGCGCATGCGCGCGCGTCAGCTGCCGATGTTCTCGAAGCGTGACGGCGCATGCGCGCTACATTATACAGCTAGCGAATGTTCGTGAAGAGGAGAAGCGCACGCGGTGTGTAGAGGAGGAAGTGTGCACAGATGGTGGAGGAGTGAAGCGCACGCGGTGTGTAGAGGAGGAAGGGATGCACAGATGGTGGAAGGAGGAGGAAGCTTGCGGACGGCGCCGCACTACAAGCCTCGAGTATTAGATGCTCCGCATCTAAAAGAAAATGGAATTTTTAGTTCTAATAGAATCGGACGGTGGTCAGAAATGTACACAGGCGAAGGTGGGATGGGCGGAACACGTAAGTCGGAGACAAACGTCTCTAAAGCATGTGGAATATAAGCCCGGTCGAGTCTGCTGAAGGAGTGCCCGCGGCGCCATGTCCAAACAAAAGTATTCCCGTGTATGACATTATGCGCATCCAGCAATGAAAAATGCTGGAGAAGGCGTCGCAGCTCACGTGAATTCCAAGCAGACCGACCCCAGCCAGGACCTTGTACATCGCATCGCGTATTTAGCACACAGTTAAAGTCTCCAATTAGAATTACATGACGACCGTCTAGGAAAAAAAACATCCAAATTTCGAAAAAAATCATGAGACTGTCCGGTTTGTGCAGGCGCATACACACATACTATCCTCATTCGAAAAGAAAAGTAGGTACAATCTAGAGCAATAATTCTACCGAGGCCGTCATAAACAACGTGGTGACCTCTCAATAAAGCCCGATTAAATATAATGATGCCTACTCCCGTAAAACGAGTTGTAGCGAAAGAAAAATATCAATCCAAGTTAAACTTTTGTTTAAAAGCCCTAACGCCGGATAGAACAGAAATTAGTTTCCTGCAGACATAAAACATCACAATTTGCAGCACGGGCTACTCTAATCACCTCGGCCTGCTTTACCGGACTGCGAAAAGCTTTTACGTTGAAGGAAATAATATTCAATGCGGTAGCCATCGTAAACAATAAAGACAACTTTGGATACTAGACTCACAGTTCTGACAGACGCGGGAGCGGGTGCCCCGCAAGCAGCTCAATCACTTCTTACGACCAGGTGACCCACCGGAAGTGCGGGGCTTCCGGGGCCGCATCGAAGTCCGCAGGGCACTTCTGTCTCTGCTGGGGGCCTCCGAGTCGCTGCTGCATATTCGGTGGCGCTTGGTGCCGAGACTCTTGAGTGAAGATGGCACAAATTCGTCAAAACTGCCCCGACTGATCTCGCTTGGAGTGCTGTCGGTGTCTATCTGCAGGGCCGTGTCGCTCCTAGTACTGCTCGTGTCCTCGTTGATGGAAACCTCGTCGCCTTGGCACAAAGTCTCTTCAATGATAGGAGGACTAACAGACGACTGGGCAGCCATGGGGTGAGCAACAGATATCACGTCAGCATCTGTGACGCGCTCGCCGAGTGGCGCCTCCTCTGGTGAGGGCTCGACCTGTGGTTCTGTGGGAACCACCACTGGTCACGGGCCGCTAGATGGATCATCCGCACCTTGAGGGGCTGCCTGGTCGGGGCTGGCTGGAGACGCTGTGGGCGTTTGGTGTGACGTCTGGTGTGGCATTGTGATGCACCCAACTTCTTCCTGGCAAACATCCGGCCCTAGCGTCAATGATACGACGTCCTTATTCTTGCCTGATTGAAGTGGCAGGTAATTCTTGGAGGCCACCTCGGAATACGACGGCCTGATGGTGCAGGCGTCTGTGGCATGCGGGTCACCACAACGGCGACATGGCAGCGAGCCACCCTTCCCGTCATGGCCGTAAACACCGCACCTTCCACAAAACGGAGCTGTGCAATTCATGCGGAAGTGCCCACTGTCTCCACATCAACGGCACACTCGCTGGATTCCTTTATAGTCACAGGTCACTCGATGGCCAGCGACTTTGAGGTAGTTGGGCACCGGCGACGATGTCTTCATTTCCATCCGGACAAATCGCGTCCCAGTGGTCACGGTTGGGCGCGACCCCATCAGTCCTCTGCTGATGTGCAGAACCTTCCCATAGAGAGACAATGCTTGCGCGACGACCTCGCTGGGGACGCAGCACGGCAGGAACAGAACGGTGACTTGAGTGACTTAGGGTCCCAAGGGTACAACAGCAACGCACTCTCCTCTGATGATGAGGTGGGACGCGTCGACGATTTGAGCCAGTACGGCCTCACTGTTAACGGTGACTTGATAATTCCGGCCTCCAAAGTGCTGTACACTGTAGACCTTTTCGATTCCTACTATTGAAGACGTCGCGTCAACGACGTCTTCGGAACTAGTCCCCTCGGGGACGACTAAGTCGAAGGCTAGCGCCTTCTTCGGGGGCTGTCTTGCCATTACGGGCGTCCGCCAGCCCAGGGACGCCCTGAGACGCTAACGACTAAAACGAGGGAACACGAGCACAGGGCGGCACCCGTCATTTTTAAGGGCGAAGCTTCTCAAAGCGGCACCTGTTCGTCCCTCCTAGTCGTAGTAGTAGTGTGTAACCAGTCTTACATTTTGACCTCCAAGGTGGTGTTGGTGGGTGATTTCTTCTGTGCGTTGTTGAACAATAAAAAAATTGCAGCGTGCGCGTTAACTAAAAGCCGAATTCTCCAGTCTCTCATTCCCCCTTAGCAGCCATTCGCATGTACATTGAGCACTGACAAGAAAGAGTTGCTACGTTAAACTCGCTGGATGTAACCTCCTTGGTTTTAAAAAGGTCTAGTGAGCGTTGGGCCGCAGTGCAATGAATAGAGTGAACTAGTATATACCATGAACTAGAAGTGGTTAAAGGTGGGAAGTAGACACGAAGCGCAAGCCATAAGAAAGTGTGCGTGTGCCTCCTCTCGTTCAGTCCTTGGAATGTCCGCTGGATAGCGGTGCTTTTATATGAGGAATATATGATGAAAAGATGCCAGGTGGTGGTACTTGGAGGGTTCAATAGGTGGACGAACGGACACACAGACAGATGCATTGATGGACGCATGGATGGCTGTACGGACGGATGGACGCATGGACGGACGCAGGAGCGGATGCATGGACAAACTCAGGGATGGACGTGCGGACGCACGAACAAACGCACGCATGGTTGGGCGGATAGATGCACGGGCGGCCACACATACGCACGCATAGTCAGACGGAAGCAAGAACGCATGGACGGACGGATGCTTCGCCCCACTCTCCATCATTCACTCCGTGATTATGCTGCCATTTGTTTTTCTAGCTGGCTGGCCGCTACTAGCGCTACGCTACAAGGGCTCTCCGCCTAACATGTTACGTGTTAAAAATATCGATGTAAAACAGGGAAGAAAAACATTTAAATAATATGTACAAGTGCGTCAGTTCCTGTAAGTGTCCATTGGGAAGTCCGAATGTCGTCAAGGTCCCCAGTAGGGGCGCCTGCGCAAGTAGGCGTTTGGTGTGTAGCGACACCACGGACCCGAGCTAACGGGGAAATTTCTACTCCCTCCCACGCCTAGCCGTGCATGGCTTTGCCGTGTCCGGGGAAAAGGGGATCCTGGGGGTTGAGCCAACGCTGGGTGATTGGACCTTTAAGGCCCCCCGGCAGAGGCAACACACCCCTTTGGCCCCGGCTTCACGCAGACGGCACCCCTCACGTAGACGGCACACGGTTCACAACCACGTTGTCAACAATCACATAAGTGGTGTCACTGTCTGTAAAGAGGACGGTGACACGGTTGAGTGTCACGTGTCAGGGCACTGTGAAAACCAGTGTTCTTGGTGGTGCTCAAAGGTTTGACGTAGGAAAACCACGCATTAGTGGCACGTAGGTGGTATGATGATTATGCACCAGACCATATATACACACGTCCATACTGCGCGATGCGAAAAGCAATTTAATAGATCAATTGAAAAGGCCGAGTGCATTGAAGGAACAATATATTGTTCTCAGAAAGAGTGTGATCATTTTGTCGCTCCGATACTTCGGTTGCAAGCTTGCGGGCTCGTGGGAAGCCCACAGTCGTTGCTGGATATGCGACGCCTACGCTGAACGCTTCAGCCACATTGGAGAAACCAGAAGAAACGTGCCTGCGACGCTACAGCGTGGCAATCTCGGAAAGCTACCATGCAAACCATGACCGACACACCGACATGGTGATTTTCGAAAGTCTAGAAATGGTTACTGTCACAGTAAAGATTAATAAACCATCCCTAGGCCAGAACGTGGATTTTCTTTTACAGCCGCTTCGCTGTGGACAACTGGGCTCGCTCCGCAGCTGCTATCTCTGCATTTTTATTGACTTGCACACCATCACTTCATTCATCTTCTACTGACTGATTGATTGATATGGTAGGTTTAACGTCGAAAAAGCACATTATTATTATCAGAGACACCCTAGTGGAGGGCTCCGAAAATTTCGAGCACCAGGGGTCCTTTAACGTGCGCTCACAACAGATCACACCGGTCTACAGCATTTTCGCCTCCATCGAAGGTGCAGCCGCCACAGCAGATGCACCTTAGCCACTGGACCACCGCGACGAGGCTAAGCACCTCCCAATATACGGTGTTCGTGTGCTCTATTCCGGTAAGTTCAATTTTGGAACAAAGATGTACAGGTTCTCGAAGATGGCGTAACTTACGCTCTGCTTTTCTGCCAAGGCTCTGTGTAGACAGCGACGTTGCACAATGAGCCAAGTAATGCTCACGTGTTTCAATAGAGATGAGTTAGAGTTGATCATCAGCCATCACCTAAATTAACGTGCTAGGAGAATAGCCAGGCTAACATATTCACCTTTTAATTCAATCATGTCTCTCTCTTTGTAGACAGGTGCAGTTAATCTGTGTCTCACGATGAATTTATAGCAACATGATCCCTACTGTGGGAGGGCCGTAACCCGGTATACGAAAGAAGATGATTACCTTTGGTAATGTATTGACGAGGCAATTACGTCAGGACACGCTTACACAATCTAATCTCCTAAGGCCTCCATACTTACTGTGGTTACACTTCGGTGTTCGGCTGCATATCAAATTAAGTTTGCTTGCAAGCGACCGAATAAAAATAACTCCATAAAAAGAAACTAACTTGCGTTTTTATCTTTTAAGCAAGGAACAAGCAGGTACAGAGAATTTGGAAGACACTTGAAATTTGCATTGTTGCGTTCTCTGCCCTCGTTTTAGTCTCCTTCCACTTCATTAGAAATGCTCCTCTTCAACTTGGACACCTGGACCAAGCCACGAGGAAAACAACTTCTTCGCTTGTAACATTGCCCGTTTTAAACCTTCCTAGAATACATGCATATTGCGACAAGAGTAGAGAATTCCATACCACGCCATAATTAATCATTTTGATTATTACTGAAGTTGGAAGTATTTCATCCGTAAGGCAACACATGTACCTATGCAGCCACAAACGTTCCTGATGCTATAGACCTTCTGTCTGTTTACAAACGTGTTTAGAAAAAATTGTGACAGCCTTAGAGCACGTTTTACGTCGAAAAACATAAAGCACACGATTGGCTAATAGTCGTCCAAAGTCTTCACCAGTCTTTAGAACAGATGCTCTTGTTACCACGTGGTTTCACCACTTGACGGCACCACGCTCCAAGTAACGTACTAACATTACACGGTGAGAACCACTGGAACACAGGAATCGCAGCTAGAGAGAGCGATAGCGTTTCATTACGCACGTTCCAGGTGGTGACGTGCCTTGACGTAACTTACTTCCGCCATGTGATCTTGCCATGTGCAGCTTTAGCCACTGCCACTTAGAAAAATAATTCAGGGCTGCTGACTACAGCGGGAATGGCTTGTGACGTCACTCACTTTTGACACTTGCTTCCTGCTGAGTAGACGTGCGCATAATGCTCCCGCCTTTCGAGACAGCCTGATTGCTAAGCCTGACGAAGACTATATAAAGTGCACACGTTTCCATGGGTGACTGCTCAAAAATGACCATTTTTTTTTCAGCGGCCTTGAAGTGCAGCGTGGTGATGTGATGTGCTACGTTCATTGAATGTTCGCGTTGTGTACACCTGCAAGCTCTCACAGAGCGGCAGCCCTTTGGGGGCAGCTGTTATAGGTATTGACAATTTACCGAAGATTCGAGTGCTTTCGTTGCGAAAGGACCAGCGAAAAGTGAAATGAGTGCCTGCCGTTCACGGTGTTGCCATTCGTATGACATTGTCTTCGTGATACAAAGTTATGTGTGTGTCTATAATACTTGCTTTTGCGTTGTTTTAAAAGCACCACATTTAGCACGTTCGGTTATTTCTGTAAATTTACGTGATGTTCGTTTGATATTTGTCTGCGGATGCTTTGACGTTAGACACAGTTTGGTGAGTGTTGCTGGTGCTCAGCCCCGCAATAAAGTATCGTCCTGAGACAGCGCTAGGAACTGCGCAATTTTACCGTTTTTGACAGGTGTGTTTGCCGAGACGCCATTGACTTGGCTGCAAAACGACGGCGCCATGAAACAGACACAATTACGTTCTACTAAGTACTAACATACGTTAGTACTTAGTACGGAGTACGTTACTGCCACGAAGCAATAGAATTTGTAAATCTAACCCTAGATTATAACCTGTTTCAAGTTGTCAAGGAACCAACTCGTGGTACAAACATTTTAGACTTAATTTTAACTAACGCTCATGAGACTGTTAGTTCTATTCTGCACGTAGATGGTTTCAGTGACCATAAGCTACTTCAAATAACACTTAGCCTCCCAACCCACGTATTACATAGCACTGTTAAAAAATTCGGGACTATAACAGAGGTAATTACGAAGGCATAAATGATGAATTGGAAGCTTTTTACGATCAGGTTTTTCTTCCATCTTTCCCGTACCGATCAGTCAATGAAAACTGGATTCTCTTCAAAAACAAAATCATTACATTGGTTGATAAATATATTCCCTTAATTTCTATCTCTAACGACAATAAAAATCCCTGGTTTAACAAAACGCTAAAGTCTCATAGATCGAGGAAGAAGCGGCTCTACAAAATCGCAAAACGCACTTCGAGCCTTTCAGATTGGGAAAAGTACAAGGGTTCTTTGAAAGAGTACTGCTCTCTTGTAAGCAAAGCGAAATCTAAATATTTTACACATGATTTGCCTTCCATGTTAACTACTAATCCGAAAAAATTCTGGCAAGTAATTTCCCCTCACAATGCTACCACATCTGTCAGTATACAAGATGCTAACCACATGCGTCTATCAGATGTAGATAGCGCTTCAGTGTTGAACTCATTTTTTTCATCTGTGTTCACGTGTGAAGATCCTTCCAGAGTGCCCGAAGTTCCCGAGTTTGATTATACATTCATGGCACCTATTGACGTCAGCACTGAAGGGATTGCAAATCTTATTGGAAAACTTAAATTATCAACTTCTTCAGGCATTGATAACATTAATTCTAAGGTCCTCAAAAACACGTCATTATGCTCAAGTAAAATCCTGTACCGCATCTTCACGCAATCTTTATCAACAGGACAACTGCCGGCTGATTGGAAAATAGGTAAAGTTGTTCCCTTATTTAAAAGTGGCAATAGATACTCACCAGAAAATTATCGCCCCATATCATTAACATGCATTTGCTGCAAGATGCTTGAGCATATCATTTATTCGCACATTTATTGTCATTTGGAAACCAATAACTTCTTTTTTGAGAATCAGCATGGATTTAGGCGAGGTTTTTCTTGCGACACCCAATTACTGGAATTTACCACTGATGTTCACTTCAATATGGATAATAATTTACAAACCGACTGCATTTTCCTAGATTTTTCTAAAGCACTCGACCGCGTACCTCATGCCCGTCTGATTTCAAAATTAACAGAACTTCGTTTAGATTCGCTAACCTTATCGTGGATCCGTAACTTTTTGTCATTTCGAAAGCAGTTCATTCTGGTTAATACCTCTTCCTCTCCAATTTCCGATGTCACCTCCGGAGTGCCTCAGGGTAGCGTCTTGGGGCCAATACTTTTTCTAATCTACATTAATGATCTTCCAACTAATATTTCTTCGTCAATACGGCTTTTTGCTGACGATTGCATTCTATACCCTTCTATAACTAGTACCGATGACCACCTTGCTCTCCAAAAAGACCTTAATCTCATTAACAACTGGTGTGGTGCATGGCAAATGACTTTAAATTTATCAAAATGTAATGTAATATCCTTTAGTCGAAAAAAATTAACTGTTGAATTTGATTACACCATAAATAATTCCAACGTGTCACGGTCATCTTCATATAAGTACCTCGGTGTTCATTTCACTTCTAATCTTACTTGGGCGACACATGTAACCTACATATCTGCAAACGCATCAAGAACATTAGGATACTTACGTCGAAACCTACGAAACGCGCCAAATAACGTCCGCAAACAAGCTTACTTAACCTTTGTTCGCCCACAGCTGGAATTCGCATCACCCATTAGGTCCCCCTTCCAAGCCTATCTCATTAACCAGCTAGAAGCTGTGCAAAACAGGGCGGCACGGTTCATTTCACGTATTTGCAGTCGCCCCACGAGCGTCACACAAATAAAACATGACCTTTCATTACAGCATCTAGGCATACGGCGCACAGTTGCCCTCCTGTCTTTGCTTCATAAATATATTCACGCGTCCAGGCCACCCCCCTTCCCACTAACAGCACCATTGCGCATGTCTAAACGACTTCACAATCAGCGAAGCATCACACGCATCTTTGGAAAAACAAAATCATTCAATACATCGTCTTTGCCTCGTGCCATAGCACTCTGGAATCACCTACCCGACGTCATTGTCAATTTAACTAATCATGAAAATTTTCGCGAGCAATTAATGATACATCTATCTCAATAGCATTGTATAACCTCCTTGAATTCTGTTTTTGTTCTTTGTGCTTTTTTGCGGCTGGGAAATTCTTGTTGTTGCTTGAAGCCCCTCTATGTCATTTGTGCAACCACTGTTATTAGTTCCAATGTTATTACTTGCTTTGTATTTTTATTAGTTATTAGTTATTACTTGCTCTGTAGCTGCTCTGCTTTGTAGTTGCTTTGTATTGTGGCAGAAGTATCACCCACTAGCATTCTTTCCTATGTACCCCCCTTACTCTATGCTCCGTAATAGAGCCTGTAAGGTATTTTTAAATAAATAAATAAAGCAACTTCAAAGTGGGGCGAAAGGGGTGTTTTAGGTTCCTCTGTCCACACTCAAAACACATCAAAATGAAGCAATAAACGAGCGTGGCGATGTGTTCTCAGATGGATAGATGGATGAAAAACTTTTATTGGGGTCCTGAAGAATTCCACCCCCGTTTTATAGGGGTAGGATCGCGGGCCACTCCCACGTTGAGACGGGGAGGCCCAGCCTCACCGCCGCATCGTGGGCCTTCTGGACAGCCTTGAGTTGTTGTATGAGAACCGGACTCGTGAGCATTAAATAAGAGGCATTTTTCTTGGAAGGTCTGTAAACATCTCGCCATTTCCTCATAGCACTGCGGGCTCATATATAGCTTGCTCGGTGTTTTTTTTTTGTATCTGCGCCTGCGGTGCATAAACGTGGGAGAAAAGTTTTTTTTAAATCATTGTAACAACTTCAATCACTTTGTTTAGAAAAGAAAAGGAAGGCTGGTGCGTAATGTGCATTTTTCGTGCACTACATAGTGTTTCTCGCCGCTACTTCGAGCATTCTTTTTGCGTTAATATAATTGAGCTAGTTTTGCCAGTACCTTTGCAATTTTTTGTTTAAAAATCGGCAGATCCCACGAACGATGGGAATCCATGATATGCCAAGTACAAATGAGGAAGATTGATGTGCCACTTTGAAATCACCTCAACGTTACGAGGTGAAGGTAAATTATGTTGTACACAACTTCCATGTCATGATTACCATGTTTGGATGTGTCGTTCGCCTTCGTCATCTATTCACGTCATGTGATACCAGTTGATTGATTCATTTGTGGAGTTTAACGTCCCAAAACCACCATATGATTATGAGAGACAGGGTAGTGGAGTGTTCCCGAAATTTCTACCACCTGGGGTTCTTTAAAGTGCACCCAAATCTGAGCACACATGCCTAAAGCACTTCCACCTCCATTGGAAATGCAGCCGCCGCAGCCGGGATTTGGTCCCGTGACCTGCGGGCCAGTAGCCGGGTACTTTAGCCTCTAGACCACCGCGACGCTTTGCGTGATGCCAAATTTAGTATATGTTCAGCTAGCAAAACAGCCACGAGGACGCTTTGAGCGTGGTATGCTGTCATGTTCTCACATGACACGCGTCTCATGATTATCATGTTCGCACCAGTTATATAGCTTCGTTATACATTGACGTCACGTAACACCTTATTTGGCATAAGTGGAGCTAGCGAAACAGCCTCGAGTGCATCATTTAGGGCCCAGTATACTCCAACGGGACGTTGACGCGCACGCACGCCGGACAGAGCGACGCTACGTTAGCAAAACGTCAGCACTCTATCATCTGACGCTAATCGCGACCGTTGCGACCAGCGCCCGTCGGCGCGGCCCAACGGCAAACGTTGCAATATGCGACATGCTGCATTTGGCGCCAATGCGTTACCCAGACAGCACTGCGTCTGCATCTTTTCGAGACGCAGGGACGCCGGACGCGCTGAAACGTGCATGCGTCAATACAACGCAGCGCGTGTCTACGAGAATATGGCGGGACCGACGCCTGGCGTGGCAACGCCGGCGTGACGCGATGAAAACGAACGCCTCGCGAAGGGTCAAGTCGAAGTGTATTGGCGCCTAGACTGTGGCATGTAGTCATGTTATCACATGACACGCATCTCATGACTATCATGTTTGCACCAGTCACATACCTTCGTCATCCATTGACGTCACGAACCAAATTTGGCATATGCGAAGCTAGCGAAACGGTCGCGAGTGCATCATGAGCGTAGCATGTAGTCATGTTGGTTGTATTGCACGCATATCAAGTTTATCATATTTGCACCAGTCTTATTCATTCACGTCCCGTACTACCAAATTTCGTATAAGCTAGCGAAACGGCCGCCAGCGCATCATGAGCGTGGCATGTAGTCTTGTTTTTGCATGACACGCACCTCATGATTATCGTGTTTCACCATTCAGGCACCTTTGCCATTCGTTCACGTACCGTAATACCAAATTTGGTATATGTGACGCTAGCGAAATGGCCAAGAGCGCATCATGAGCGTGGCATGTAGTCTTGTGGTTACATGACACGCATCTCATGATTTTCATGTTAAGGTCGGTCGCTTGTGCTCAGCATGCAATCATGTCTTACCATACCGGTTTTGCAACATGCCATATGAACGAAACCACCGCAACAGCTGCTGGACCATATAATGGAAATCATGACATTCATAACATACATGTTGCAATTATGGCGCCAATCCTTCAGAAATGACCAGTTTATGAGATATAGATTTTTTTCAAATGGTAACGTTAGCTTAATATTTGTACGAACAGTGCGCCCAATGCTTTGTCCTATCCCGGACTAAATTGCGTCAGTGCGGTTCGTTGGCTGAGAGTAGTTTGACAACCCTGTCTATGAATTGAAAAAGTCTCGTACATCACTGTGATGCTTGCCTGTAATTCTAGTGAAATCAATATAATTAATAGCTATAATATCTCTTAAGTGCTCTCCCTGGGGCATGCAGGAGGAAGTAGTGTAACTACACGGCGCACATAACCAGTCACGACCACGATAACCACGGCGCGTCGGCATTGTATATTTGTTTATGAATTGCGATGATCTACTATCTCGACTATCCAGTGTGGTCTAATGGCTGAAGTACTCGGCTGCTCATCTGCCGGTCGCAGGATCGAAACCCGGGTGCGACGCCTGCAATTTCGATGGACGCGAAAATGCTGTGCCCATGTGCTCAGATCGGGGTGCGCTTTATAAAAGCCCAGATTGTCAGAATTTCAGGAGCCCTCAACTACGTCGTCTCTCAGTATTACATGGTGGTTTTGGGACGTTAAACCCCAAATATCAATCAATTGAACATCCACTTCTGTCTTCCATATATCGCTCACAATGCAATTATAATTTTCATTCCTATTTTGTGTGAATGGCTGCAAGGGACCTTCGTGTACCTAAAAATGATGGCTATTTTCGAGATTTCTCAGTAAATTCATTGCTTGATTAGTTGGGTCGTAAAGTATTCACATTATTAGCTATATTAAGTTGTTCACTTATTGTTTACAAATGATCTCTTTTTCAACCTCTCTATTTTTTCAAGGCAGCATTGTTTAGCGATGTACCGTTGTCAATAGCACACTGCTACGACCCTTTCGTTAGGGCTAGCTATACCATAAACAAATAGGTAGAAGGGCGTTTTCTCACTGGGCCTCAGAACTTTGGCGTTTCACTGAAGCCCGTTGCACATGCTCGCTTTGAGTCAACCAGAAGACAAGTTTTCGAATACGGTCTGTGGCGTTTTAGGCACTTCCCCTACTTTAGGTGACTAGTATTGGGCGAGAGCTGCCGTTTGAGTGGTGGTCATTATGTTAGTTTAATGCAAAGCTTTCGGTGCAGGCTTTGGGGCTCCCGTTGACTCATAATGACCTCGACACTATTTTTTTAGGGGCCCTATGAGAAGAATCGCAGGTGACAAATTGCAATGAGTTTCCGCGTACTTCATCGCCCCTGTCAATCACATCGTATTGTTTAGAACAATTACGTCTTATACCTTTCAACAATTCTAGAAAATGCACACGTTGGCACCTCTAGTAATGTTAAACTAGAAAATGGCACACAGCGTTACATCTCATGAAGTGAAAGTTACGACACAGGGTTGCTTGCCGATTGTTTAGTGGCTGTCGTGAAAAAAATGTATCATAATAAATGCTAAAGAAACTCGTCCTTAGCTCATGACCGCACAAGCGACCACACCAGGCTTTCGTCGACACGCCTGGGCGCGCAAGTGCGTTGGTCATTCGGGGAACGAGTCTATATCCAACACATGGTTGGGCACCGTCATCTCGCTTAACAGAGACAGCGCCTCAAAGCCATCCAGCAGCACGGAATCGTTGGCTGGCGTGCCCTTGGTCGTGGCTTTGGTGGTGTCGAAGTCGGCGATCGACGTCTCGGTGGTGGCGGTGATAGACGTCTTCTTTCCCGACTTCGAGGTCGCCACGTAGATGAGCAGCCACAGGAGGATAAAGAGGAGGAACAGGGCTAAGAAGGACGCGCACTGCCTGCAAAGCCCAAAGTTGACGTGAAAAAATTCAGATAAATTCTACTGTTGTGACGACGGAAGCAAGCAAAGCTGTGTCAAGGGTGGGTTTGGAATAGTGTATAATGCTGTACTGAATTCATATGCTTTTAATGACTATATTGAGCGTATAAAACGCCATACGTGCAAGCATTCTGGCGTTTCTCTTGCACATAAGACGTATTTAGAGCGGCTAATGGTGGCCTCAAATTGAAGTCACGTAGTACTGAAAAAAACCCATACCTTCGAAAGTATAGATGTTAAGTATTAGAAGAATGAGACGAGGATGAGATTTGCACTTGTAGTGAGGAGCTCGCGTAACGCGTTATACATATTTGGAACGCCTAGCAATGCACACGTTTTAACTGCCCTCTAGATACAAAGTTGCCCCTTTTTTACCTTTTCTACGACGAAAGTTCCTTCCTTCTACATTAGGAATGGCAGGACACTCGTCGCTTACGCAAGTGGTTTCATCTTTGAAGCAAGATCGTTCACGTCAGTCTGCCATACTAGGGAAATCATACATACACCTTACGTTTGTTTCTACGCCACGCCAGTTTTTTAATGCACAACACTGCATTAGTTGACCTAATTGGTTAGTCCAAAATTGTTGTTCTACACATATTTTGTCCGCAGACGCGGTCCTCCAAAACATAATCACGCAAAACTCACAGACATCAACCTCACGTTAAAATATCGGAATTGCAGATAAAGAGCAAGCATGCGTTTACCACAGAGTCACGACACAGAGAAGAGAGACTAGGGGATACAGACCTGAACCCAGCATTGATATTTTTTTTTGCCATGACTCAGGCCCAACAAACAGCAACTCAGTACAGTCATGTCATGCATTTTGCCACTCAATGAAAAAGAAAACGGCTATGAAGTTGTCAAAACGGTATCCAATAGAAACTGTAGCGTCAGCCTGATTTTCTAGAAAGGACTTCTGGCACCGTTTTAAAATAGGGTTTAATCTGCCATAAAAATTTTTCTACACAGAGATGGCTGTGAACAAGTGTGAAATTGAGCAGTGATCACACATTTCATTTTTATAATAAAGAAAGTATTTCTATCGTGGACCTACCTATATCGACACTGGTTCGACGTGAGGCCACAATACTAATTCAAGCGATTCACGCCGCATTCTGCCTAGTTGTAATAATGTGAGACACTAAAACTTCAAAAATGACCGCTTATGCCTCACTGATGGAGCCACGGTCTGTAACAGCCGCGACAACGACATATCTTGCACGAGCACAGGAACAAAGGTTTACCGTGGAGTGACATAAGAGTACAATAGAAACCAAAACTAACTTTTTGAAATGTACCAGAGTTAATTTTCAGGGCGTGCACACGCTTAGCAGTAGATTTTGTAAGTTGTGGAGGATTTGACCTGTTTAAAGTAATTGTGAGTGATTTAGAGCCCTATAAACACTCTACTTTGGGAGAGGCATATGCTGCCCTAAACCGACCTAATAGCACTATATTACGCCCCGTCATCTGAAAACGACTTTTTGAAGTTTTAGCGTCAGAACTTTGAAACCTTGTTTGGCTGGATCAACATTAAACACATAAATAAATATGTGTGCACAAGTTGTAAAAAGAAGTCGTAAATGCTACAACAAAAATTATTGCTTAATTATTTGATTTATTTATTTATTTATTTATTTATTTATTTATTTATATGTATGGCTTAACATCCTGAAACCACCATATGAGTATGAAAGACATAGTAGTAGAGGGTTCCGGAAATTTCAACCACCTGCGCTTTTCTAACGCGCACCCAGATCTGAGCACATGGGCCTACAGCATCATCGCCTTCTTTGACAATGCAGGTGCCGCTGCCGGGATTCGATCCTGCGGCCGGCGGGTCAGCAGCCACTAGACAACTACAGCGGAGCTCACAGAATTTCCTTCGCACTTCTTTTTTTTTCTGCAGAAACGTATACAACCAAACAAAAATTACGGCACAGTAACGCGAAGTTTCAAGCATCAGGCACAAAGTATTTAATTCGCTATCGCTGAGCTATATTGGCGGTACGCCGATGTACGCATGTTTCGTTTTCCTTGCTTATTCAAAAGGCCTTCCTATATTCCTTCTCGAAGTTATCTGCGTTACTCTTTTAAAATGAGTTTTTCTCCAACACAAAAAGTTTCGTCTATCTGTCGTTCTGTTCGTGTCAGTCACATGATTCTGCCAAGGCAACTTCTCAACAGCCATCTTGATCTGCTTGCTGCATTAATACTTCTGAACATTGTCAATCAAAAATCATGTAGTATGCATATTTTGTGCAGATCAATAAATAACTGTGATGCAGTGTGTTTTTTTTTACTTCTCAAATGCATAGATAAGTCATTCCAACTCTAAAGAACGCAGTGCTTGTTACGCTGTGCTGATGATGCGATGCTATGAAAGAAAAAGTTGGTTTTTACAGCTCTTCACTAAAGCCGAGTAAAACGACACGGTGCTGCAACCTACCACTGGCTCTGTGTTTCAGAAAAAGAAAAAAACTTTGTTTCTTGAAATTACTGCCAG
Source organism: Rhipicephalus microplus (assembly GCF_043290135.1). Classification (NCBI taxonomy): domain Eukaryota; kingdom Metazoa; phylum Arthropoda; class Arachnida; order Ixodida; family Ixodidae; genus Rhipicephalus; species Rhipicephalus microplus. Next base: position 193,097,275 of record NC_134700.1, read on the forward strand.
ATGGCATCCATACCTCAAGCTGCGCCTATTCACCGATTTTCTGGCGGAGAATGTCAAATAAGCGTTTCATTGTCTCTCTCCAGGCTGAAGACATGGTCTTTCGAAGACCTTTGCCTAGAGGCACGCAGATACGCGGCCATTTTTTCGATGTAGTGGCCGTGTGCCTCTACGAGATGAAAAATGGTGCCATTGAGGCCTCCAAAATAAATTTCGACGCAGCCGTACTTCTGCCGCGTGTAGCTATAGCAAGACAAGTTGACAAACATTCTTACAATCTGTTCTCAGTAAATGAAGCCCCCCTTCCCCTTTCCTTCCATTCACATGCGAGCATAAAAAAAGCATGCGGCAGTCCATATATACAAACCAACTTTTCGTAATCAACCATGTTCTCTCGCGTTAAACGCACTAGAACTATGGACAGCTGTGAGAAGTTCATCTGCCATATGTGATTTTTCTCGCTGTTCGATGTGTCGCAAACACTGCCATTTAAATGCAACTATATCGTGAGGATGGCCATAAGACTATTTATATGTGCAGCTTACAAGCTTTGAGTAAATAGTTGAAAGGCCTGTTATAGGCACCACAATTTAGAGAAATTCCGAGTGATTTCAGTGCCTTTCAATACGGCGAATCAGTGAGATCTTGACATAAGCTTCATCTTGCCAGTGTTCAACTGCATTAATATGCTTGAAGTGATACACAAACGCATCTATTTATGACGTAATATAATAAAGTTCCAATCAATAAATGATGACCACGCATGCCACACATACACACACGCTCAAAAAGCACGCAGTGATGTGTCAGTGTTTTCTACTGGAACATACACATCGCTGCTAATGGGTAATTGGAGAGAAACGACCCCGATCGCACACAAGGACCTGCAGTCCTCTTTTAGTTAACGCACACACTGCGAATGTTTGTTGTTCAAACAATGCACAGGGAAAATTGCCGCCGGTAATACCTTGGAGGTCAGGATCCAATGCATATATAAACGAGGTGGCCAGGCAACGGTTGTGCAGTGCGAAAAGACGGCTTTTTTTTTTTTTTACCAAGACACTTTCTAGCATTGGCGTAGCGAGGCGAGAGAGCGGGAACGTAGGAGAGGAGAGGGGATAGAAGAGGACACGCGTGAGCAGTAAGGGTGGTCGTGCCACACCCCAGATTGAGCTCGACCCTAAGCTGCTTCGCATATAAAAACAAAAACAATGAAACCTCGCAGGTTTTCTCAAGTACTCGAAGACGACTTGGAAGCTAAAGCCATTTTCTTTTACTTCTCAATCGACGTGTTGATCCTACTCCTCCTTCATCACTCTGCGAAAAATTTCTGCACTTGAAGTGGCTTTGTACTATCGGCAGTGCAAAATACTACGTATGGGAAGGATTGCAAGCTTTCAGCATTCTTCTGAAGGCCATGTAAGCTTTCCGATTTGCCATATCTCCGCGATCTGCACGCGTCGACGAAGCAACGCTGTCATAAAACGGCTTCACAGCGTCAATAACGTGGAGTCACAAGTCACAAGATTTGGCCGTCCATGACGTCATGATGACGCCATGTGGTGACGTCATCCCTCGATCAGTTGTCGCTCCAATGTTGTCGACGCCGCCGACACTGACGGTTAATTTTCGCCTTTAATGAGCCATCTAAGGTTTGCATCTTTTCATTAGCCACAGCCTGAACTCTAAGAAAAATTAAGAGTGAAACTAATAGAGAAAAAATTTTTAAGCATATATTTTTGGTAGGTATTCTTTAAGATACGTAGTTTTGAGGAGAGCGAATAATGAATGCGGCTTCAAAGAGTTTGTCTATGAAAAACAGCGGAAAAAGAAACTTTTGTTTATTCTTTCCAAATTTTCAACCAGTTGGCCAAAGTCGCTAGACAAACTAATCGTGTATTCTAGCCCAATTATAGTCCTCACTGGCATTTCACGCCGCGGGTATTTAATTTATGTAGGAGCCAAAACCGAAACGTGCCCCGGTAGATAAGTGACTTGGGTGTAATGTAATTAATCGGCCAACTAACCTGAGCATCTTGGACTGGTAGATCGAGACGCCAACAAGTGCAGTCCAGACCACCGTCGCTGTTACTATGGCCCCAGGTTGTATACCCTTGGCCGCGTCACTGTCCAAGGCGATGCGGTCGTGTAACGAGCTAGTCCTTTGTTCCGTGGAGTACATCGTCTGCATGTTCATGGTCATCATGGTCCCTTCCTGGGGGTCCGCCTCGGCCGTGTGAAATTCCTCCGGGGTACCAATGCCACTGTTTGATGTGTTCATGCTTGGAGTTTTTTGTGGTCCTCTGTTGAGGAGTGCGAAGGATGAGACGAGTTGGGCGAGGAAACCAGCGTACGGGGTAAAAAGAGCGGGTTCAAAAACAGAGCTGGCAGTGACTCAGCCGTTGGACGAGCCTCCACCCGTTCGCTTCTTCGTCCTTCTCTTCTTTTGCGTCCTCTTTCAATTTGGCGCACATTTTATGGTTGCCTTTATTAGTATTACATTCCTAGTATTATTATTACTATCATTATTATAATAGCAAATAATAATTATTATATTAACATTGTTGTTGTTGTTGCTGCTGCTGTGGTTGGGGTGCTGGTAGTCATGAACGGATTGATAAATAATATTATGGTCTCTGGGAACGTGCTCTAGTCCATTGCTGGCCACTCCCACGTTATAGGAGAAAGATGAAGTATCTCTGCTGCGTGAGAATAAACGCGAATAATTTTGAGACATACATTCAGACTTAATCGGGTTTGGCAAACTTATCTCCCTTGTCGGCTCCCAAAATTATGGTGTAGTTATTATATTAGTAATTATTTTCTTTTTTTTGTTCTTTTCTGACTCTCTGAATTGTTACTTCTTTTTATAATGTCTTCTTTTTTTTACATCTTTTCTTTTCTTTTCAAGCACAAGTGCAGTTAGCTTCCACAGAGTGCTTTGTTTTATTGGCCTTTTCCCGAGAGCGGGTATGTGCCATGAATTTCAGGCTGCAAATAAACAAAAAAAAGCGTGAGACGAATCCTTGCCAAGATGCCTGCTTTTTTTTTTCTAGTTAATGCCTATTTTTGGTGGGCGTACAAGGCACGTGATCTTTAGACGTAGCTGTTAAGTTATGGTGCAAGGAACATAGTTCAGACCAAGATTTTTCTTCTCACCACACAATTTGGTGTTTTAGGACTGGTTATTGTGGACGTAAGTGGGACTAGTCTATAGACAATATTCGAGCGTGCCTCAATACTAGTACTTCCGCATTTATCCAAGACCAATCCCGTTTTGCCTTATACTTGATTTTTGTAAGCTTGGTTATTTCTGGAACCTCTTGGACTGCGCTCGATGGCGCCACCAAGAGTGACCACTTAGCTGTAATGCTTGAAATCGCTTACCTACTATTCCGATTGTGTTCCGAAGCTCGAACCTTTATAAGTTATTTTAAGTTTAAAAATGGCCTAAAATCAGTTTTGTCTTCTTTCACAGAATACAGCAATGAAACTAAAGCTATGAAACTAAGTGCACTAATTAAAGGAACTTTCAATAAAGCAGAACTTACCGTTGAGTCTGCTAAGAGGGTGCCTTATAGCCCGTGGTGGATTTCTGATTGCTCTCGTGATCATATAAGACGGCAAGTACCTTGGAAGCAGATAATTCGTAATTAGTCCTACCGAAATTGGCCAGAATACAAACTTTTGGTAGGTGCATATAAACGCATGGTGGCTCAAGCTAAAGACGAATATAACAAAAGACATTTCAACGTCTTTCCAAACCTAAATGTAAAAAATAATGGCAGATCCTAGGTAGAGTGAGAATCGATGATATGCGAAGCACGATAGTGAAATGTTGATATGTCACTATAAAATCAGCACAACGTTACGACGTGGACGTAGATGATACATGACTTCCGTGTCTTGAATATCATGTTTGGATGTGTCGTATACCTTCGTCATCTATTCAAGTCACCTGATACCAAATTTATTATATGTGGAGCTAGCGAAGCGGCCGCGAGCGCATCATGAAGGGCTCATTATACTCCTATGTAGCGTTGACGCGCGCGCACACTGGCACACCGAAGCTATGTTAGCAAAACGCGAGCACTTTATCATTTCACGTCAGGCGCCACCAGCGTCCGTCAGCACGGCCCAACGGCAACGGGCGCGAAATGCGACATGCTGCATTTCGCGCCAGTTTGTGACCCAGACAACACTGCGCCTTCCTCTTTTCGTGACGGAGGGACGCTGGATGTCCTGAATAGTGCATGCGTCAAAGCAAGGTAGCGCAGTGGGCACCTGCGAGTATATGGCAGGACCTCCCAACTCATCGGAAGGCAGCACATGAATGACATCAGCATTTCTCCAAATTGGGAGCAAAACATCATCATCTGTGGCACGCAGAATAACGAGGTGGTTCAGAAACTGCTGTCGGACTTTCAAATCAACACCAGCAAAGGACCGCTGCCGCTTCGCGGTCACCTCAAGCTCACCGGTGATGTGTGTCGCGGCGTGATTTCTGTGCACAACCTCGAAACCAGTGCGTCTCTGAAACATAGTGTGCAGTGGCGTGGCGGTGAACTAGTCTATGCGCGCAAGCTGGGGAACTCCAACGTAGCTGTGTTGACTTTCGCGGGAAGGAAGGTTCCGCGTTTCGTCCACTATAACGCAGAACTGACTCCCGTCAGGGAGTACAAGAAGACAGTGCCAGCGTGCTACCGCTGTGGTGCACTGGGGCACCGGGCGGATATCTGTCCCAACCCGGTCACCGAAAGATGCAGCCTTTGTGGCCAAAACGTGGGCGCTGGTCCTGAGGGGATGGCCCCCCACGAATGCAACCCAACGTGCATAGTTTGCGGGGGTCCGCACCTCACCAGCTCCCGCGAATGCACTGAAAAATTCATCAGGCTTCAGCAACCAGGGTCCAGAACATCGGGGACCCCAACAAAACCAAAGCACCGGTCAACTGGCAAAGCGCCAATTCCTGGCAAAGCAGCAACGGCAACGCTACCACCTGGCGCGGCGGAATCTCCAGCTTTCGGCGCTCCATCTGGCAACGCTGCACGCAACCAACCCAAGGTGGGCAGTTGGGTGGAGGTCGCCTTCTCTCCCTCCTCTCTCTCCTCTCCACCTTCTTCTGCCACAAGCACTACCGAAACACAAAAACTCAGGCATGAGCTCGCCCTTTTGCGATCACAGAATGAAAAACTAGCCAGCGAACTTGACTCGCTAAAAACCAATCTCACTACTAAGCCCTCGTTGAGCGACGAAGAGGAAAATATAACAGACAGGGAGATTCCTACTACTGTAGAGAGTCGCGTCGCGGCCCTGGAGACCCAGGTGAATGCAATAGAAACACAATTGGCCGACCTCCCCAAAATTATCCACGACACCATCGCGCGTTATATGGAGACTGTCATCGCACAGGTGACACAAACAGTAACTCACATTATCCAAAAGTGGATACAAGACAATCCACGCGTCCTCAAGCGCGTAGGGCCAATTAGGGACGTTAATCGCCCCTCAAAATTTAACAGAGTGACTCCAGATGAGTCGGACTTTTCTGAAGACTCCAGTACGTCAGCACAGGGTGCTGGTGAACTGAGTAATCTTAACAACACAACCCCACCCTCTATCTCCGAACATGGCCTCCAACCCTAGGTCACGAGCCAGAGCAACTCAGCCGTTGTTACTAACACAGTGGAACTGCAGAGGTCTCAATAACCACAAGAAGCGGGCTCATTTCCACCTCTATCTTGAGACCTTTGAGTTCCTCGTTGCCGTGGTTGCCCTTCAGGAACCCGGCTCGGACGTCAAACTCACAAATTACACTACATTTCAACACAACCCGGAGACATGTATACTTGTTCACGAGCAATATACCGCCCAGGAAGTCACACTCCCCACAACACCGCCTTTCCCATACACAATGGTGTCGGTGCTGCCTATAAGGCGATCTGACCCACCTGTTCATATTTTAAACATTTACTCTCCCCCAAAGCTTAAGAACGTCACGTTCAGCGAAACTTTCACACAAGCTATGCAGGTGGCAGGACGGGACCCCCTCCTGATCGTCGGCGACTTCAATGCCCCAAGCAGGTTATGGGGTTACCCACGAGGAACACGCGTGGAAGGAAGCTTGCGGAACTTCTTTCTACACTTGGACTCACCCTCCACACTGATCCCGCCAGCCCAACACGTGTAGGCAACTCTGTTCAACGAGATACTTGCCCGGACCTCCCAATTACACGCAACATACGCCATGCCGACTGGCTGAACACACAGGACACTCTCGGTAGTGATCATTGTGTATTAAACACAACTGTGTACATGCGTCCCTTAAAACGCCCACTTACACAAGCTCGTATTCCAGACTGGACAACTTTCCGCACCACTCTACCTATTGTAGACCCTCTCCAGTCGGGATACGACACCTGGTCTAAATCACTGACGTCTACACTGAAACAACACGAACAGCTGATACAGCTCACGGAAACTCAAACGGACGTGGACAACCACCTCCTCCATCTTTGGCAGGCCCGCCGCAGCCTCACCAAACGATGGAAAAAACAGAAACATAACAGACGCCTCAAGAAACGCATCCTAGAACTCACAGAGCAAGCTGCGGAATATGCTGCTCAGCTAGCCGACACTATCTGGGTGGACAGGTGCAACACGGCTGCACGCCAGATGTCTGGTCGCAACACGTGGCGCCTGTTTCGCGCTCTCATCGATCCAACACAAACACGCACGGAAACTCAACGTCACTTACATAAGGTCATGCACAACTTTACAGGAACGACAACACAGCTGGCAAACACGCTCAGGGACCGATACCTGTGCACCACCAAGGACCCCTGGACGGCCGCATACTCCTACGCAGGCAAAAAGAACACGCAGTTGGACACCCCGTTCCAGCTCCACGACCTCCAGGCGGCCTTACGCAAGATGAAGCGTGGCACTGCACCAGGGCGTGACCAGGTTACGGTCAAACTGTTGGCCAATCTTCCCGACGCAGCCTACGCCACGCTCCTCAAATACATCAATAGCATTTGGGACGGAGAAACTCCTCTCCCTCTTGAATGGAAATCAGCTCTCGTGACCTTCATCCCGAAGGCAGGTAAACCTATTGACGTGGAGAACCTTCGCCCCATCTCTCTCACGTCTTGTGTCGGCAAACTGATGGAAACGATCGTGCGCGACAGACTCTCCGAGTTTCTAGAAACACAGCACACTTTTGCGGACACCATGTTTGGATTCCGCCCTCAGAAGTCAGCCCAGGATATACTTCTACAGCTCCACCATGACATATTAGATCCTGTTGAATGCCCCCACAATGACAAGGTAGTCCTGGCCTTGGATCTTAAAGGGGCATTCGACAACGTGAAGCATGAGGTAATCCTTGACCACCTCAGTGAGACCAACTGTGGTTATAAAACATTCAATTATGTTAGACAGTTTCTTACAGACCGTCGAGCCTACATACGCATACAAGATGAGGAACATGGGCCTTACGTCATCGGCTCGAGGGGAACTCCTCAAGGCGCGGTCCTCTCTCCCCTCCTATTTAATATAGCCATGCTTCATCTTCCCCCCAAATTGGCTTCTTTACCAGGGATACATCACGCTCTTTACGCGAATGATATCACGATCTGGGCCACGCAAGGTAACCTGGGTCACATGGAGTCATGCCTGCAAGCAGCAGCGACTGTAGTCGACGACTACGCAACCTACTGCGGACTCCAGTGTGCCCCGGCTAAGTCAGAATTTGTGCACGTACGTCCCTCCCCTCAGGACACAACTCAGCTCCATATCAGTCTTCCCTCGGGACCGATCCGTGAGGCCAAGGAGATCCGCGTCCTTGGCCTCTTCATACACCACCAACGCAAGGCCGACACCACAATAGCCAAACTTCGCACGGTGGGAGACCAGGTGGGCCGTATGGTCCGCCGGGTCTCCAACAAGCGGGGCGGATTACGAAGCAGGGATGCAATGCGGCTTGCCCATGCTTTCGTAACGAGTAGAATACTCTACTCGACTCCCTACTTGCACCTACGCAAACACGAGGATGATCAACTCGAGGTCATCCACCGTAAAGTTATCAAGCGGGCTCTCGACCTCCCTATCACCACGTCCAACCAGAGACTTCTGGCCCTAGGCGTGGTGAATACCTACCGAGAACTTCGAGAAGCCCACCTCGTTAACCAATACACGCGCCTTGCACAGACCCATTCCGGTCGCCGCCTCTTGGACCGAATACACATCAAACACGATTACTATATTGAGAAAAGGGTGAGAGTGCCAGAACCTTGGAGACGCGCCCTCCGGGTCCGACCCCTTCCCCGCAACATGTCCAAAGAAAACCACAGTGGTCGCCGCCAGGCGCGCGCGGAAGCGTTGCAGCGACACTTTGGTCAAGAGGAACACGTGTGCTACGTGGACGTTGCCGGCCCGCACCATGGGGGGTGGTATACTGCCGCAGTCATACACAACGCAAACACCGTAAACGGGCTCACTTTCAAAGCCTACAGCGCAACACACGCGGAGGAGGTTGCCATCGCTCTGGCTCTCACCTATCCCTCTTCTAAACATATCATCACCGACTGACGAGGGGCCTGTCGGAACTATCAGCTAGGGTGGGCTTCACCGCTTGCTCAGCGCATACTGGAACCTAGCTGCCGATACGTTAATCCAACTCCGCGAAATCTGGTTTGGGCACCCGGTCACCAAGGACTCAGGGGTAACGAACAGGCCGATCAGGCCGCCCGCGCACTCTCTTCCCGGGCTATCTCCCTGTCTTTGGAAGCCTACTCGCAATCAGACAATTCGGCCCTTTCATTCAAAGATATTACCAATTACTACAAGGAGGAGCACCGGCGCTATCCAGACCCTTGTAAGGGATTGCATCGCGCTGACGAGCGCCTCCTTTTAAAACTGTTTACCAATACCGTACTGTGCCCGGCGGTGCTAAAACATTTCAATTCATCCTTTGATGGCACGTGCCAGTTCTGTGGTGAGGTGGCTGACACCTTTCACATCGTCTGGGCGTGCCAGTCTAATCCATCTATCCCCCCCAACCCCAATCCCACGAAAGAGGACTGGGAGGCGGCCCTGCTCGGCTGTCAAGACCTGAAGGCCCAAGAGGCTCTGGTTCAACGTGCGCGGGCGGCGTTGCTTGCCAATGGAGCCCCGGAATAGGGGTTCCACCTAGTGCTGTGAGGGTAGGAGGCCAATAAGGCCCCAACCCAATCACCTCTCTGTAACCATTTAATGGTTATTAAATGTTTTCACCACCACCATGGCAGGACCGGCGCCTGGCGTGGCAACGCTGGCGTGACGCAACGAAATGAACGCCGGCGAGCACGCCCACCATGTCACGTCAAATTGTAATGGGCCCTTGACTGTAGCATGTAGTCATGTTCTCACATGACACGCACCTCATGATTATCAGGTTTTCACCGTTATAATAGCAATTTCGGCACATGTGAAGCTAGCGAAATGGCCGTGAGCGCATCATCAGTGTGGCACGTAGTCATGTTGTTCCATGACACGCATGCCGTGCACGATTTTCATGTTTGGATGTGTCATTTAGCTATGCCATGCGTTCGCGTCACGTAACACCGATTTGGTACATGTCAAGCTACCGAAGCGGCCGCGAGCATATCATGAGCGTAGCATGTAGTCATGTCGTTACACGACACGAATCTCATGTTTATCATGTCTGCACCAGTACGATACCGTCGTGATCCATTCACGCCCCGTAATACTACAATTGGTATAAGGAAAGCTAGCGAAACGGCCGCCAGCGCATCATGAGTGCGGCATGTAGTCATCTTGTTACATGACACGCATCTCATGATTATCATGTCTGCACCATTCACATACCTTCGTCGTGCATTCACGTACTGTAATACCAAATTTTGTATATGTGACGCCAGCGAAACGGCCGCGAGCGCAACATGAGCGTGGCGAGTGCATCATGAGAACACCATGAGCGTGGCATCATGAGCGTGGCATCACTATGTTGTTACGTGACACGCATTTCATAATTTTCATGTTATGGTCTGTCGCTTGGGTTCGCTATGCAATCATGTCATATCATACCAGTTTTGAAACGTGCCATGTGAACGAAACCACCGCAAGAGCTGCAGGACCATGAAATGTAAATTATGACATTCATGTCATGATTTTCATGTTATGACTACTCAAATATGTTCTTCATGCAGTCATGTTATGCAATATCAAGTTTGGTATCGATACCATTATCGAAACGGCCAGGAGAGCTAAAAGTCGTAGGCGGCTAGATAGATAGATAGATACGCTCAAGGTCGCCGAAGTTCACTAAGAAATGCTTCGCATTTGATAAGTGTTATTTTGATATATGAGATATCGCAAAATCCTGCAATGCCCTGCAAACTATGATTGTAATTAGTTATCATCGGAAAAGTGAAACAAAACTTTTTAAAGAGAATTGGTAGTGGTCTAATAAATACGTTTCCTTCGAATTTCTCAATCAACTGGCAAACATATATCATAATGACTGACTTGAAAAATTTGACAGTGTCTGAAGCGTAAATGTGATTAGAAATTTACGCTCATCAGCTCCTGGTCCTGATACTACATCAGTGCTTACGATTAAAATTTTATTTAGGTTATCACCCGTGGACGTCCTGAATGCCTGCCTACCCCATGACTATAGAATAGCCAGAGTAGGTACCATTTAAAAACAAATGGCAGATCCCACGTGTAGTGGGAATCGATGACATGCGAAGTACGAATGAGGAAGGTTTAATGTCACTTTGAAATAAGCACAACGTTACGAGGCGGACGCGAATTCTGCCACACATGACTTCCATCTCATTATTAAAGTGTTCAGACATGTTATTTACCTTCGTCGTCTATTCAGAGCAGACGATACCAAACTTTGAATATGTGGAGCTACTGAAACAGCCATGAGCGCACTATGAGCGTTGCATGTAGTCAAGTTTTACACAACACGCATGTCTTGATTATCATGTTTGCACGTGTCATTTACCTTTGTTGTCCATTCGACTCATATAATACTAAATTTGGTATAAATGAGGCTAGAGAAATGGCCGCGAGCGCATCATGAGCGTGGTATGTTGTCGTGTTCCTACATGACAAGCATGTCACTATTGTCATGTTTGTACCAGCCACATACCTTTGTCGTCCATTCAGATCCCGTAAAACCAAGTTTGGTGTATGGGGAGCTACCGAAACAGCCGAGAGCAAACTATGAGCGTATCATGTAGTCATGTCTTACATGACACGCATGTGATGTTTATTATGCTTGGGCATGTCGTTTACCTTTGCCATCCATTCTTGTCCTGTAATACCAAAGTTGGTACACGTGAACCTAGCAAAACGACCGCGACCGCTCCATGAGCGTGGCGTGTAGTCATGACTCAAATAATATGCATGTCATGATTTCCAGGTTAGAGAGTCATTTATGAAGGCCGTGCAGTCATGCCATGCCATACCAGTTTTGCAATATGTTATGTTAACGAAACCACCACAAGAGCAGCAAGACCATGAAATGTAAATCATGATCTTCATGACATACACGTCATGATTTTCATGTTTGATCTGGTCACTTATGCTCGTCATGCAGTCATGTTATGCTATACCAATTTTGGTGTCGATACCATTATCAAACCAGCCAGGTGAGCTAAAAGTCGCAGGCGGCTAGATAAAAAGATAGACACCTACGCTCCAAGTCACTGACGTTCACTAAGAAACGCCTCGCTTTTAAAAACAAGGCTCAGGTTTTAACATCGAAAACTTCAGACCACTATCCCTAACGTCCTAACTGATTAAAATTATGATGAAGGTTTTAAATCATAGAATAAATGTCTGAATGGCAGACAAGCCAATATCAAAGCAAACTAACTAGGTTTTCCTAGTGAGTGCAGAATTTACTGTGCTCGTGCCGTTTTAGAGAGCCGGATGCAGCTTGTGTGAAAAGGACGACACTACGCGGTGCTTGTAAGACTTGACATGGCTAAAGCTTATGGCAGCGTCGAGCACTGAAGTTCACTGAATACGTTACAGGACTAAAAGTTTTCGCTATATGTAACTGATTTGTGGAGATCATTTCTAACATCAAAGAAATGTAATTGTTTAAGGGACGATTGTTTCTCATCTAAATTCTAACAGAATCATGGCTAAGGATAGTACAGTGTCAAGAGGCTGTACTATCTCCGGTATTATTCAATAATCTGATGAGCTATATTCCCATTGACCATACCTCTATTCCAGGACACTTACTCTTTGCAACAAAAATTGAAAAGACATATGTATGCTCTAATACTCTGGTTGTAGTCAAGCTCATTCTCTCTCTAAACGCCATTAAAAAATGCTCTCCTGGTTTTTCCACTACCAAATTCAATTTGATTTATGGACTTTATAAGAGAGAATCAATTCCATAAGCAGACTCTATCAAATATTTGTGCATGATTTATAATGAAAACTTAACTTGAGCCCTCTCGTAGAATATATATCAGCAAAGGCACAACAGGCTTCAGGTTTATTGCGCTGGCTGAGCAACAGGAACTATGAGTTACATAGACACACCTTATTAATGTTATACAAAATGTACACGCCCCCTATTCTAGAATTTGGGTTCATATTATTTTTGGATGACCCTGCGTACGAAACAAAACCTTTAGTTCTGTTGTAGCGAGAAGCGCTACGTCTTTATTAGAAACTCTCCAGGTCCGTCGCTATTGATTACATGTATCAGAAAGCTCGCTTGTCAACTATTCTTTGCTGATTCCGTATCTTAACTGTAAAGCTTTAATAAAGGCTTACAGCCTATTGGCTAGATGATTTGAGTATGTGTTTATTAGTGACGCCGACGCCTTCTTTCTTGCTCATTGGCCATGATTGGCCAGATTGCCTATGGACACTAATGAAATAAATCACAATATTACGATATAATATGATGCGATTCCCCCCGCCCTAAGCTAAGTTTTAATCTTCGAGTTTCTTGAATATAAAATTCAAAGATTTCAAAGTTTATGTAGAAACAAATACCATAATAGTCACTGACGCTTCTGTGAATATTTCAAAGGCAGGAGTGGGAATATCCTCTGATGTCCTCAGCTGGTAGTTTTCAGTAAGGCTGCCGAACTTCATTCCGACTTTTGAACCTGAGCTTTTAAGTGTTATTTCAGCGCTTCGAAACTACCTTCAAACGAAGTCAGTGCAATCATCATTACAGATTCTCTTTTGGTCTGTAAAGTTCTCACTGCTTCTCCCTCCTTCGGAACAATCAAGAGCCCTATTTACATTGCGCACATTAGCTACAGCTCCACTGAAACTCTTGAAGTTAATGAGTTTTAAGTCACTATGACATACAGGTAAATGAAAAGGCTGATTCATTAGCACGAGCTTCATTTGATGGTCTTGTGATTTCGTTACTCTATAAATAGAATACATAATATTGATCAGAGATTGAAAATTACCTATTACTAGAAATATAATTGAAAGAACTATTGAATGAACAGAATATCCGCCCCTCAGATATTGCTGGAAACCACAGTCGATTAAAACCTAGGAAGTTAAAAAATATTTTCACCTAATTTGGATGCTGTGTCCCCCCATTCAACATTTATTTATACAGAGCTGGTCTGCCTCTATCACCCCAGTGCCCATTCTGCACAGAAGCACAAACAATTGAGCTATATTTTGTTTCATGTCAGAACTATTCTATGATTAAAAATCAATTCTAGTTATTAAGTTTTACATAGTTCGTTTAAATATAACTGCAGATAATGTTGTCAGTATCGGCGCCTCCGGCTTGGGACAATGCCACAGAAACGTATTTGATGCAGTGTGCAATTTCATTGAAGAATCTAAATGCATGCCACTGTCACGTCTGCATCAATATATCTTTAACGAATGCTTGTGATATCTATCATTGGTAATGTGAATGAAGGTCCGGCATACATTCGATTTTGATTGGGTGAGGTAAACTCAACTGTCTGGTCTGCCCAAAATTTTATTCTTCAGATATAGTATTAGGTGTTTTTAGTGATTCATTTTCATTTAATTATTACTCTTAGTATTTTATTTTTAAAAGAGAAATCACTATTCTTCTTTTCTTTGTTTGAAAGTTTGAAATTGTCAATGTTGCGCGCACAGTCGTTTGTTTGCTTACGGCACAATTGAGGCTGCACCAATATTCGAAGCCAGGCTAAAAAATGAAGGCTGTGGCTGTGTTCTAATACTCACTGTAGACGGCTAAATAGACAGCTAAACAGACGGCGGTCATCTTAAGTCTCATTCCAATTCTCACGTAGCCGGTAAAATAGACAGTTCCGAAAAGACCGCATCGTAGACAAGTACGATGCAGGCTACTTTTCTGTCTAAACAAGATGGCGGCTCAGTGAATCGCTAAGATAGAGCAGATCTCGCCGGAATGGTTGCCTGCACACGAACAGACGCTTTCCCAGACATTCGATGCGAGTCTGTACTCCTCTGCCTCGAACACCAGCCACGTTCGAGGCAAAGGAGTACGGGGAGTGGTCCGCCCCTCTACTGCGCATGTTCGGCTTGATGAATACCCAGTAGTGCTTTCTCCTTTAACGGCTCCTGGAGGGACAGTTTTCCGGATGTCTTCCTGGGCCAGCACGAGACGTGAGCATTCGGTACTAAACGCACGACGCGAGCATGTGCAGAGTGTGTGTGGACGGCGCAGCCAATGTCGAAGTGCATCATAGCGAGACCGAGAAACGCTCCGCATTTAGAAAACAGCCGCCCTCGCAGTGGTTGTTGTTGTTATCGGTGTCCTGACCTTGAGAAGTATACGGTCCGTGGCTGATTGGCCTCTGATTTTGTCGTTAAGAAAACACCGTTGAGTAAAAAATGGTCCTGATCACCTAACAAAGACAACTTTTGCAGTGCATGGTAAATCAAATGGCAGAGTATCAGATGCGTTATTCGAAGGTTGCAGCTTCAATTCCTGTCCACGAAAAATCATCTTTGTCGCCCACTTTTCTTTATTCACAATGACAATTACTTCTAATAAGATCTCCTATACCTTGCTTGGCATAGTTGTCGGTTAGACACGAAAAATATTTTTTGTATATACTGAAGATGGCCCAACTTCAGACCACTACACGAGCCGTGGCGTCTCAAAAGGTGGTGTTTTAAGCCCAGTTCTTTTCAATCTTGCCTTGCTTGGCCTGGTGGAAACTCTCTCGGAAACAGTCAGGTTTTCAATATACGCTGATGACACCTGTGTCTGGGCAAATGCATTGACACGCCTACAAGTTCTAGCAAGGATACAGAGGGCAGTGTCGCAAGCATCTGACTATCTTCACACGCAAGGTCTATCAATCTCAACAGAAAAATGTGCACTGGTGGCCTCCACGCGCAAGGCGATGCAAGCTACCCGATAAGCAAGAACGGCCAGCCCATCTCTTACAAGCGTAGCCATCATTTTTTAGGTGTCATTGATGACCGCAACCTCCCCTGGAGCCCTCACGTGACTATCTATTGCCCACGTCCTGAAAGGCATCGTTGGAAAAAGATGGGGTCCGTCATTCAGTTCCATGCTACAGCTTTACCAAGCACTTTTATTGGTGTACTGCGCTAAAGTTCTCATCTGCTTACTAAATTTTGCAAGACAAACATTCTAGCACTTCAGAGCGTGCAAGCACAGGCACTACCTGTTTGTATCGGCCTGCCACAAACTACCTCAACCGCTGGAACAGTTATATTGGCTGGAATCATCCGGTTACGATCTACGTCACAACCGTCGTGCTGAGAGCACATGTTCGGTACATTTCACGGATGGTATCAAGCCATTTGACATTTCTGCCAGACCAACGACCGCAGGTGTCGTTGTCTAAGGTCGTCAGCTCCCACGGCGCTTTGCTACCATCTGGTTTTATACCCTTGGCGCGTTCACCTTTCACCTTGTGGAGCGTACGACAACTCTACGTGCGCATTTCCATCCCAGGAATAAGAAATAGAAAAGTCTTTTCTGCCTTGGCCTTAAAGCAAGCGACTCTGGACTGTTTACACACTTTCTACGCTGACAGAATCCACGTATACATGGATGGATCTACCACCCAGACTAGCTCCACCAGTGCCACCGTCATTCCATCATGACATATCAACATCACTTACAAACTTTGTCACGTGAGCATATCGACTGGTACGGAAATTCTTGCCCTGAGAGGTGCCATCGATTATATCAAGCAACAACCGGCTAATCAATGGGCAGTATTCCGTGACTCCAAGGCGGCTGTACAATGTACTGCCACCAGCACGTAGTGGGTCGAAAGCAAGAGCGGCTCTCAATCTCGAGGAAAAAGAAGATCGCGTGCCTTCTTCTCTGCTCGAGGCCAGCCACGACTGACGCATCGTCCTAGAGCTAGCTACCCGGTCGTTCAATAGATCCCCCCAGTACTTGTGACTCATCGTGACAAACTGGTGGAAGGTGCTGGGTAGTCTCACGGATGCTGCAGACCCCCCCAGGAAGCCGTAATACGAGTCCAGTGCCAGTCAATACTCCCGTGCATCGGACCAGCCGCCGAATCAGGGGATTGCCTCCGGAAGTCAACGATACTGCTCCCACCACGTCAACAAACATGACCAGCACTTCGGTACAAACCTCGCCAACCGGCACGGAAAGCACATCGTCGAACCGCTATACGTTGGAAAGCCATCGGGCACCGACGACGTTCCTTGGTACGGAGTGCGAAGACGTTGAGGACTGGTTGGCGGACTTCGAACGCGTAGCGAACTTGAATCAGTGGGACGACGCGGCGAAACTGGGTCGTGTCTACTTCTATCTCGAAGACGGGGCTCGCACGTGGTATCAAAAGCGAGAGGAGCAGCTGAAGACGTGGCCCGAATTCTCTCGTAGACTTCTGCAGACATATGCCAGCGCTGACCGCCAAGAAAGAGCTGAACGAGCTATTCTTGCCCACGTCCAGTCGCCAAACGAAACTGTGACCGCGTACGTCGAAGACATGACGCGTCTCTTCCGACGGGCAGATTAAAGAATGACGGAGGACAAGAAGTTGCGTCACTTGATGCGCGATGTCAAGGACCAGCTTTTCGCCGGCCTCGTGCAAAGCTCTCCGAAGACGGTCGCGGAGTTCTTGTCTGAAGCCGTGACAATGGAAAAAATGCTGCAGCAGCGATCAAACCTATACGACAGGCAAGTCAGTGGCATGTCCACTGCTGACATTTTCGCCGCCGCTGGGACCTTACGTGAACTCATCCGTAATATTGTACGTGAAGAGTTGCAAAAGGCTGGTGTAACACCTCATTCTACGGTTAGCTCTATTGCAAATGTGATTAAGGATGAACTGCACCAGGCCCTCCGCGGCACCTTGCCTCCTGATACAGCTGCGTCAGCTCCTGCTGAATACCACCGTGGGACAACCTACGCGGAAGCCTTGAAACGCCCTGCTGCATCGCCGCCATTGTTCGTTCATCCTGTCCCTGCAGTTTCACTCGAGTCAGCGCAGCACATACCTTACTACGAAGGCACGTACACGCCACCGCCCCTGCCCTTTGTCCGTGGTGCTTCTGTCGCCCATCTATCGGTGCAACCGGACCAGTACGTCGACGATCGCCACTCGTCTCCTCGGAAGTCTGATGTCTGGCGCACACCCGATCATCGGCCTCTATGCTTTCACTGCGGAGAAGCTGATCACTTGTACCACCAGTGCCCTTATCGCCGTCTTGGGCTTCGCGGCTTCTCTGCGTACTCGCTGCCACCCCGTTACGGTCAGAGACCACGCGACATCCAAAACTACCTCTCCCAGCAGCATGCACCACCGTCTGCCGGGCGCCAGTCGCGCTCGCCATCACCGAGGCGATTTTCATCAACGCCCCAGCGGTATTCTACCGCACGATCTCCCAGCCCCGCCGAGAAAACTAGCCGAAGCGACCTCTGGGGGCGGGGTCGCTGCACGTCGAAGCGCTGAAGACCTCCTATTGACGCAGAACCGTACAGAAACTGGTCCGACATCACCTGCTGCTGCAAAGGATAGCCGGCTTTCACTCGACATAGCAGTAACAATTGATGCTTGTGTAGTTAATGCGTTAGTGGACACCGGCGCAGACTATTCCATACTGAGCGGGAAACTGACAACGCAGCTGAAGAATTAATCACGCCGTGGCATAACTCGCAGATTCGGACAGCTGGTGGCCATGTCGTTACTCCACTGGGCGCCTGCACAACTAAAGTACAGATTCAAGGGTACACATTCGTAGCAAGCTGCCTTGTTCTACGTGAATGCTCCCGTGACGTCATTCTGGGAGTTGATTTTCTACAGGAAAATGGAGCTATCATTGATCTGCAAGAGCGCCGCGTCACGTTCTCAGCCCAGCGAGCAATCAACGTGCAGGATGACGGAATGCGTGTCGACGTACTCTGTATTTCTGAACAGAGCGTGACGCTTCCTCCCCGAGCCAGTGTTATAGTCCACTTAACATGCTGTGGTTTGAGCGATGGCGATATGGTGGCCGAGACAAATTCAGAACACCTCTTGCAGCAAGGCATAATTGTAGCGAGAAGTGTAATACACGTTCGTGACGGCCGATCTGAATTGCTCGTTACCAACTTTAGCACCGAGCATCGACACCTCTTCCGTGGCACTTCGATAGCGTTTGCCCACGAAGTAGCAAACGTAACCAACTGTCTCACGTCAGAAATAGTGGATAACGCAGACACATCAATGAGCAACATTGACATGAATCCTGATCTGTCCACCGATAACCAGACTGCGCTGCGAGCGCTCTTGTTCGAGTACAGGTCTTGCTTCGCAAGTTGCTCAAAGATCCGCCAGACGTCCATCACTCAGCACAGGATCATCACGTACGAGGACGCACGCCCAATACACCAGCACCCCTACCGCGTGTCGGCTAAAGAACGTGAAGCGATACGTACGCAAGTTCGCGAGATGCTTGACGATGGCGTTATCGAACCATCCAACAGCCCGTGGTCACCTCCAGTCGTGCTTGTCAAAAAGAAGGACAGGTCGCTACGCTTCTGCGTCGATTACCGAAAGCTTAACAACGTGACCAAAAAAGATGTGTACCCGCTACCGCGTATAGACGATTTGCTAGATAGACTTCGTCGTGCCCATTATTTCACTTCTCTCGATCTCAAAAGCGGGTACTGGCAAATCGAGGTAGATCAGTGGGACCGCGAAAAGACAGCCTTCGTGACTCCAGACGGCCTATACCAATTTCGAGTACTTCCTTTCGGCTTGTGTTCAGCGCCGGAAACTTTCCAGCGAATGATGGACACTGTCCTCACAAGGCTGAAGTGGCAGACTTGTCTTGTCTACCTTGATGATGTGGTGGTCTTCTCTGCCACGTTCGAGCAGCACCTTCAGCGCCTGCGCAGCGTGCTGGAGGCTATCCGATCAGCGGACCTCACACTAAAGCCACAGAAGTGCCACTTCGGCTATAAAGAATTAAAATTTCTTGGACATGTAGTTAGCGCTGAAGGAATCCGTCCCGATCCGGACAAGCTTGCCGCTGTTGCCGAATTACCAGCTCCTGTCGATAAAAAAGCCGTCCAGCGCTTCCTTGGTTTGTGCGCCTACTATCGCTGATTCATTCATGGCTTTTCACAGATAGCAGAACCTCTGACTCGTCTCACAAGGGACGACACGCCGTTTGTCTGGGAAAACGAGCAACAAGCAGCTTTTGATGAGCTGCGACAGCGCATGCAATCAGCGCCCGTTCTCGCTCATTTTGAAGATGATGCTGACACGGAGGTCCATACCGACGCTAGTAACATTGGGCTCGGTGCAGTGCTCGTTCAGCGTCAAGAGGACATCGAAATAGTGATAGCCTACGCCAGCCGCTCTCTATCGCGTGCCGAGGCGAATTATTCCACTACGGAGAAAGAGTGCCTCGTAGTCGTGTGGGCAATCACCAAGTTCCGCCCGTACCTTTATGGTCGTCCATTCAAGATAGTGACGGACCACCACGCCCTCTGCTGGTTGGCAAGCCTGCGCGATCCTTCAAGACGGCTAGCACGGTGAAACTTGCGGCTGCAGGAATTTGACGTCACCATCGTCCATAAGTCCGGCCGTAAGCATGAAGACGCTGACACACTGTCACGCGCACCCTTTCATGTCGTCAGTCAGGAAGCAGAGGAAGACGAAGGCTTCCTGGGCGCCATTAGCTCATCAGACTTGAGTAAACGGCAGCGGGATGACGCAGAGATTCGTCCGATCATCGATCATTCAGAGAGCCAGGACACAATCATACCACGTCATTTATTCCGCTCGTTGCCGTCGTTCTGCCTTCGAGATGGTGTGCTGTACAAGACGAACGCTCGTTCGAACAACCGTGCCTACCTCCTGGTGGTTCCGCGAGACATGCGAGACGACGTCCTCTTCGCTTGCCATGACGAACGCACATCCGGTCATCTGGGCTACGCGCGGACACTTGCCAGAGTGAGTGAGAGGTACTATTGGCCAGGACTTTCGGCTAGCGTCAAGAAGTACGTCAAGAGCTGTCGGGAAATATCAGCGCCGAAAGCAACCATCTGTTAAGCCAGCTGGTTTGCTTCAGCCCATTGAAGCACCTTGCACGCCATTCAACCAAGTCGGCATGGACATTCTCGGGCCATTTCCCCTGTCTGCGGACAGCAACAAACGGGCGATCATCGCGACCGACTATTTGACACGCTACGCTGAAACCCAGGCGATCCCACGAGCCACGGCTTCTGAGGTAGCACAATTTTTCATGCGCCACATCGTGTTACGACACGGTGCTCCTTCCAGTGTAATAACGGACAGAGGGACGGCATTCACGGCGCAGCTTACGGACTAAGTTTTCAAACTGAGCAACACCAGACACCGAAGGACAACTGCGTACCACCCGCAAACCAACTGACTTACTGAGCGACTGAATAAGACCCTCGCAGACATGATCTCAATGTACATCGACGTACAGCACAAAACATGGGACCGGATCTTACCTTACGTGACCTTCGCGTATAATACCGCCGTGCAAGAGAACGCGCGATTCACGCCATTTCGGCTTCTCTACGGCCGCGAAGTGCAGACCATGCTAGACTCTATGCTACCGTGTCAAGACGAAGACGAGTTGGCAACTGACGCCGTAGAATTCACAGAGCGTGCTGAGGAAGCCCGGCAGCTCGCGCGACTGCACATCGGCCAGCAACAGCAGGCAGACGCACGACGCTATAATACCCACCACAGAGAAGTGTTTTACAGCCCAGGAAATCAAGTTTGGGTGTGGACGCCCGTCCGCCGCCGTGGCCTTAGTGAAAAGTTGCTGAGCCGGTACTTTGGCCCATATAAAGTGTTACGCCGCGTCACTGACGTGAACTACGAAGTGGTTCCGGACTCAACACCCCATGCACGGAGCAGGACACGGCTGAGGCCGGACGTCGTTCATGTGTTGTGCATGAAACCATTTATTGCGCGTTGCTCGTAACTTTTCCTTTACCGTACAGCATTCTTTGTGTTTTTTGTTTATTTGTGTGAACTTGCTTTCTCGTTCATTGACGTTTCTTATAGTGGCACGCTCTTCAATTTTTACTTTCACTTTATCTGAATTTCCAATTTCTTTTTCACGTGCCTATGTAGTAGCATCGCGGTGATGCTATGTGCTTTTCTTTCCGCTTTTTGAAAGTTTTTTTTTTCTTTTCGGAAGGGGGGATAATGCCACCAGTACGTAGTGGGTCGACAGCAAGAGCGGCTCTCAATCTGGAGGAAAAATAATATCGCGTGCCTTCTTCTCTGCTCGAGAGCCAGCCACGACTGACACATCGTCCTAGAGCTAGCTACCCAGTCGTTCAATAAATTCCCCGAGTACTTGTGACTCATCGTGACAGTATTTCGTCGGCACTTCGTCGTGGGTCGTACGAACATCTGGTATGGGAGATCAGAGAAATGCTGCACTATGTGACCAAACAAGGACACAACGTTGTGATCCAGTGGATACCAATTCATTGCGGTATCTCTGGCAACGACCTCGCCGATGAAGCAGCAAGAAATGCACACGTAAAACAAACCCTGTGTCCGTACCTTTATCTAGGATTGACTCGGCTCAGTACTTAAGTAAGCTGGCGCAGAACATGACACTCCAGAAAGAGCAGTCATCACAGTTTGCACATCATCGGCTATATTCTCTCGACCCATCTCTACGACTGTGGCTACCCTCTGGTTTTTGTAGGGAGCAAGGTACAGTTTTGTGCCCTCTGCGTATGCGCGTAGCATTCACCAATGCCTACTCATTTAAGATAGCGATGGCTGACGGCGCAGAGTGCAACGACTGCGCCGTCGATGAGACTATTCAACACGTTTTATGTTACTGCCCGGCATACTCAAACGAGGCGCTTCACCTGCGCAGTGTTTTAAATCAACTGGCCAGAAGTGATTTCACTGTCGAGAAAGTATTGGGACCAAGGCACTGCCCATCCAATCTCCCGAAGGCAACGAAAGCACTGTTGCATTTTCTCGAAGAAACCGGCGTGTTTCATCGTTTGTGATGGTGAAACTGTTACGCGTCGGCCCACTCAGTGACCTTTTCTCTCCTCATTTATAACTTTCCTTCCCCTCTTCCCTTCCGTAGTGCAGGGTAGCCTACCCAGGCTTAGGCTTTGTTAACCTCCCTGCCTTTCTCTTTGTGTTCTCTATCTCTCTCTTTTTCTTGTCTGTTAGATCTGAATATTATTGTGTCTAACAAAAGAAATGAGACTTTAAATTTACACTTTTTTTCTTTGATTTCAAAAATGTCATTCTGACAAACTTGGTGCATTGTGGTAGTGTGTGACGAATCATTGGTCAGCTGCAAGTTCGTTTTGCGTCACGTGCTACATGACGCCAACCAGACCGATAAAAAGTGTGTAGCAAAGAGATGGCGTCCAAAGTGGGCGTGCCGTCGTCGCGTTTAATAGAAGGGCGAGATGTACACAAAACGTGCTGCCGATTCAGAGCAGTGGCTGTTGCGTCGAGCTAGCCAGAAACCTATGAACATTCTAAGCACCTCGCGCCATGAGAAAGCAGGGCTCGTCATTTTTAGGAGCGAAGCTTTTTATGGCGGCACCTGTTCGTCCCTCCCAGTCGTAGTAGTAGCGTGTAACCAGTCTTAAATTATGACCTCCAATGTGGTGCCGGTGGGAGATTTCTTCGGTGCGTTGTTAAACAATAAAAAATTTGCAGCGTGCGCGTTACCTAAAAGCCGCATTCTCCAGTCTCTCATTCCTCCATAGCAGCCATTGGCATGTACATTGAGCACTATCTGACAAGAAAAGGTTGCTACGTTATACTCGCTGGATGTAACCTCCTTGGTTTTAGAAACGTTTAGCGAGCGTGTGGCCGCAGTGCCATGAATACAGTGAACTAGTATATACCATGAACTCGAGGTGGTTAAATGTGGGAAGTAGACACGAAGCGCAAGCCGTAAGAAAGTGTGCGTGTGCCTCCTCTCGTTCAGTCCTTCGAATGTCCGCTGGATGGCGGTGCTTCTATATGAGGAGTATATGATGAAATGGTGCGAAATGGTGGTACTTGGAGTGTTGAATAGGTGGACGAACGGACACACGGACAGATGCATGGACGGACGCATGGATGGCTGCACGGATGGATGGACGCATGGACGGACGCAGGAGCGGATGCATGGACTAACTCAGGGATGAACTCACAGATGGACGTGCGGACGCACGAACAGACGCATGCACGGACGGGCGGATAGATGCACGGGCGGTCACACAGACGGGCGCATGGACGGACAGAAGCAAGAACGCATGGACAGACGGATGCTTCACCCCACGCTCCATCATTCACTCCGTTAATATGCTGCCATTTTTTTCTAGCCAGCTGACCGCTACTAGCGCTACGCTTCAAGGGATCTCCGCCTAGCGTGTTACGCGATAAAAATATCAATGTAAAAGGGGGAGGAAAAACATTTAAACAATATGTACAAGTGCGTCAGTTCCTGTAAGTGTTCATTGGGAAGTCGAATGTCATCAGGGTGGATGGCTAACGGAAGGGTGCGACAGTTTCGGTGGGTGGCACTGGGAACCACGCACTGGGCGAGGACCACGATGACTGCGCGTTGCTATGAGCAGCGACCAAGGAAGAGACTAGCGCTTGAAACACTGGTGGGGGAAGTTTTCTGCAAGTCCTGACCGACGATGCGCGATGCTTCGTGCATTGCAGCTTTTTGAGACCAGCAACAAAGCGTTTGTCCACAATGCGATGTGTGTTCTGGATGGAGCACGAATCATGCGCTGGGCATAGAGGTGAGGCTGCCTCTCCTGACTTGGCAAGACGATGGAGGTAATGAGAAAGGACTGTCCAGGACAGTGGATAGTGGCGGTGTTATGGATTGGCCACACATCGTGAGGCGTTGCTTCTCAGGAAGATCCGAGAAAATCGTCACAAGTAGACCTTGAAAGCTCTAGCTGCCACTTTAGGCGTTGGAAGAGAGTTCGTGATAAGGTAGACTGTCTACAAGCGATCGAGTGGCAAGTGCCGATGCGTTGGCAAATTTGATGCCTTGCACAATGAAAATGGCTTCACGGTCCATTTCTCGAGTGGTGTCGCGGGCTTACACAGTAGTTGGGATAGGTGTGGAGTCTGCAGGTAGGTCAGCTGGCTGGGTGGGGATCGTCAAATCACTCCAAGCAGATGGTACAGCTGAGCAAGTTTCTGCAGCGAATCCAATTGTGCAAGGGGCAATGGCTGCAATCAAATTTCTGATGGAGAGATGTTAGAATGGCTCTATTGTAGGAACCGGAACGTCGAAGGCAGGAGCCGTATATTCAGAGTTTGAGGGTCTCTCCGTGGATGGGTCGACAGACTCCGGAGGATGGCCTCTGTCACCTGTGTGACCAATTGTCGGAATGAGAATGATCTGTACTGGCTGCAGGGCGGGAGGCGTCCTGGAAGGAGATGAGATATAGGTACCGTGGGGTGTCTCTAGAGAAATGGTCACGTTTGATGTCGTAAACTCGAGCACGGCATCCCGCAGATCACCGTACGGGAGAGGGCTCCAGCAGAAGTAGGTGAGGTGGCGTTTGAGTTCACGTGGAAGATTATATTCCAATAACTCGTACATCAATTGTTGGATTCAGATGTCGTTGCGATCCGAGGCTGCCGCAATTTCCTCGAACCAAGATGCTAGGCGAGACGTGCAGACTTGTGGCAGTGGTGGGTCGAACGGCGGCTGCCAGGCTTGCGCTGGCTGGAACATGGCCGTGTAGCTCGGCGGCAGTTGTGCAGCGTCATTAACTTCTCCGTATGTCCATGATCACCAGTTATAGTTGCGACGTGACGGCGTCCGACGTAGACGTGCCGTCGTCGCAAGTTGAATGAAAAGGACGAGACGCACAGGAAGCGAGTTGCCGAAGTAGAGCAGTGGCTGTGGCGCACAGCCAGCCAGAAGTTGATGTAGATCTAGATCCTAAACTTGTGGCTCACACCCACGCTGGAGGATCAGCCAAGAATCAAGTAGTTTAAAACAAGCGAATGTGTATATTTAAACACTGGCAAAAAATGAACAAAAATATTGATTTTTTTGTAAATTATTCTTGGAAAAAAATTTAGATGACTAGTTCCTATTGAATGAGGAATACATGATTGATTTAAAAGAAACTTTTTTTATACCTAAGTTGGTTAACTGAGAACCTTTTGGTATTGAGGTTAAGTAAATGTCTGAGACTGTAAAATGAAATCTTGCACGGCCACGCACCCTTTTCCGTTGCTATGCCTTAGGGTATATGCACCTAGGGATAGTAAATTTCACGTTGCCTAAGCTAAGCCAAGAATTCGTAACAGAATTTCTAGTGATACCATTCTTAATGGTGAAAACTTTCTACAAGAGATTAAAAAGTGCTCCACAGTTTCCTCTTCTCAACAAAAAGAACAAAGTGGGGAGAGAGTCAAGCCTTCTCTAAACAAATAAGAATTTAATGGAAGAATACGACAAAGTAACCAAGTGATTAAAACTTCCAGGCTTCGGTTATGACAAGAGGAAGTTTTCCAGGGTGTCATCAGATGGTCTCGTTTTCGTCGTGACACCTGTCGAATAAAATGCGTTAAGGAGACTCCTTTCACTACATGGTATTTATGTAGTGTTTTTCCCGAAGCAGCTGCAGGTAACAATGTCACTTTGTAGTAGGACAACTGCAGATTCACCACCGCAGTGACACGCTCAGGTATTGGCTCCGGTCGTGCTTGTCACGCCTCCAGTACAGGCACCCAAAGAAACCAACTACATTGCCGTGCTCATCAACCCGATTAAGTACACCATCTGCGATGCGCCACCGTTCTGCAAGAAGGTTCTCCTATACAAGCAGAGTAATGTTTCGTCATCGCTAATTCAGCAGTACGTTGACTTGCCATATTTAGCAAAAACGCCCTCGATAAATCCCGCACTCAAGATATTTCACTGTTCTGGCGGTCACCACAATTTGAACTCATCCGCATTTCAGAAATATGTGGGGAAGTACCACTGAAGAAACGTGTCGATGCGGTTCTTCCCTCAGGTGCTGCTTCAGCATTCTCATCTTCACGTGCACGGTGCCTAGTATTCCCCGCGATCCAGACATTACTTGCTGCAAGATTCCTGGTTACCAGCTGAGATGACATCATTGCGTGGCCGAGGTCGGCCGCTGCCACATAGCCAATGTCAACCCCCCGAGTCTTTGAAAGCGAGGCAAGGAAAGTAAACGCGCAACGCAATCCTGCAGCGACCACCCCGACAGAGCCAGTGTGGCAACTCGGCGGGGCAAGTTGTGACATACACAAGTATACCACCACGGCACAGTCAATGGCGCCTACTGGAGATATCCCTGCAAGAATATCCACTCAAGTGGCATCGTTGGAAGAGCATCCACCAGGGGCATATTTCACCGCTTATGCATTGAAATCTCTGCGTGGCCGAGACAATCCGAATCTCCACAGCCAAGGCCAGCCACCTGAAGAATTGCTGACACATAACCGAACGAAGTCGCTGTATGGCCGTGACAGACCGACACGAAACAGCCAAAGCCGGCCTCCAGAAGTGATTGCGCAGCTGGTTTAGGAATGTCGCAGCGCGATGGAGTGTAAAGACGCAAAGTTGGCGTTGCCACACTGGCGCAAGCTCAGCTAGTGAAAGCAAGAAGAGATTGAAGTTAGATAAAAAACAGCAGGCGCGTAGCAGAAAGGCTCTCTCTTGTCTGTGTCATTCGATTGGTTTGTGAAATTTAATTTCCCAAAACCACTATTTGATTATGAGACGCCGTAGTGGAGGGCTCGGAAATTGTGACCACCTATGGTTCTTTAACGTGCACCCAAATCTGAGTACACGGGCGTACAACATTTCCGCCTCCATCGGAAACGCAGCCGCCACAGCCGGGATTTGATCCCGCGACCTGCGGATCAGCAGCCGAGTACCTTAGCCACTAGACCACCGTGGTGGCGGGGCTCTCTGTGTCATTCATTGCAATATATATATATATATATATATATATATATATATATATATATATATATATATATATATATATATATATATATATATATATATATATATATATATATATATTGTAGCGAAGCCTCCGAACTATGAAATGGGTCGAACTCTTGAGTACCTTCTAGTGGGGCTACCCAACAAGGACGCCGCTCGCACTGAGAGCCCGTGCTTGGCCGTTACTGTCGCCATTGTGCTTGCTCGCTGTGGACCGGCTATTAAACGCCTTAACATTTTGGTGGAGAGTGCTGTGCCCTTCAAACATCTTCGGTTCACATTCGATGCCCTTGGAGCTTAGATCCCGTACCGTGCCTTCAACCATGCAACAAGACGCCGCCCAGCAAACGCTTCCTCCTGCGCCGACGCCATGTTCCGGTGTCCCCCGCATCCGCGACCCACCTGTCTTCACCGGCGCAGATGGCACCGACGTCGAGGACTGGCTCGTCATGTACGAACGCGTCAGCGTCCCCAATCATTGGGACGAGGCAGGTAAACTCGGCAACCTGGTTTTCTACCTCGCGGGTGTGGCCGGAATGTGGTATAACAACCACGCGTCTGATTTCGCAACCTGGCCCGATTTTAAGACCGCTATCACCAACGTTTTTGGCCGCCCTGCCGTTCGTAAGCTGCAAGCCGAGCAGCGCTTACGCGAACGCGCTCAGCAGGCCGGTGAATCATTCACCAGCTACATTGAAGACGTCTTGGACCTATGCAAGAAATGCAACGACAGCATGTCCGAATCAGACAAGATCCGGAACGTCATGAAGGGCATTGCCGATGATGCCTTCACGATGCTGCTGGCCAAAAACCCAGGCACAGTAGCTGAGGTCATCACGCTGTGCCAGAGCTACGAGGAGCTCCGCCGGCAGCGTTCGATGACCCGTCGCTCCACACCACGAGATGCAGGGCTTGCAGGCTTGGAGGCGAGCTGTGACCAGGTGGCACTGCTGGCAGACCTCAAGTCCTTCATACGTGAGGAAATCGCACGGCAGTTCTCTCTCCTGCCCTTCGCCCACCCACCGGCTGCTCAACAATCGGCCACTACCATTTCCCCCCCCATCCGCCGAGCGATTGAGCAGGAAATAGCGGAGGTTATGCCTGCGTACCACCCACAACAGCTTCCGGCTCCTGTACCCCCAAGTTACGCCCAAGTGGTCGCCAGGCCGCCTCCAGTCGTTCAAGCGCCCGCCCCACTGACTTACGCTGAAGCTGCCGCACGACCTCCATCCTTTGCAGCGGGTATGCCGGCTACGTATGTTGACGTGACCTCTCAGACTCAGCTCCAGCACCCCCTGCAGCCTTTCCAGCCACCGTTCCGTCCATCGGCTCTTGCGTCATGGACAAGACCTACCCCGGCGAACCGATGGCGCACATCCGACAACCGGCCCATTTGCTTTGCCTGCGGTTACGCCGGCCACGTAGCACGTTATTGCACTCGCGTACAGACGCCCCATATCTCGTCGCCTGTTGCTGGCCAGATTAGGCGTACCTATCACGAGGAAACGCCGTCTATGCCACCGCCAACTCGCCTAGCTTCATCTTCTCGTAGGTCACCGTCTCCACGACGTCGTTCCCCGTCCCCCATGCGGCCAAGTTCAGCTGCTCACGAGCGGGAAAACTAGTCGTCGCAGTCCCCGAGGCAAGGACTGCGATGCTATCGCATTGTGAAAGCCCTCAGAGCCGCCCATCTAATGTCATTGACGTGCTTGTGGACGGTGTTCACGCATCTGCTCTTATTGACACAGGAGCTGCAGTATCCGTTATGGACGAAAAATTTTGCCGCTTGCTTCGTAAAGTGACGACGCCAATTTCTGGATTGTCCCTTCGTACCGCCGGTTTGCATCGTATCCATCCTACAGCAGGGTGCACAGCTCGCGTTGTCGTTCAGGACGTTCTGTATGTCGCCCAATTCATCATCGTTCCCGCATGCTCTCATGACGTCATCCTGGGGTGGGATTTTCTCTCCCGCAACGACGCCGTCATCCATTGTGCCGCCGCCGAAATTGAACTCTCCCCCTTCTCGCATTTGACGCCGGAAGACAGTTCTTCGAAAGTGAGCAAGATTCTCGTGAAAGACGATACCATAGTGCCTCCAAGCTCCACGATGGGTGTATCTGTCTACTGCGCTGGACTCTCCGACACAATTGCACTCGTTTCGCCATCCGACCGTGCTTGCCGAAGGAAAGGGTTGCTAGTACCTTTCGCGACCGTGCAAATCACCCAGGGCAACGCCTCTATTTTCGTGACCAACCCATCCCCGTACACTGTTACCTTGGTTCGAGGGGAATGTCTCGGCAGAGTGGAACCAGTGGATAACGCACAAGTCCTGGACGTACCTGATGACTCGCGTTGTCCCAATTTGCGTACCATCAGTGCTGTTTCCACTTCTGATTCGTCATCTCCTGATGTATTTGGCCCTTGCATTGATGACAACCTCACGTCGGTACAGCGTTCCCAGCTTCTGAACCTGTTGCGAGAGTATCGTTCTTCTTTCGATGTCGGGCGAAGTTCTCTCGGTCGTGCGTCCGCTGTTACGCATCGTATCGACACTGGTGCCCATTCACCATTACGGCAACGTCCCTACCGCGTGTCGCCTGCTGAACGTCGGGAAATTAACGAGCAGGTTGATGATATGCTCAGACGCGACGTTATTCGGCCCTCGGACAGTCCATGGGCGTCTCCAGTTGTTCTTGTTGCGAAGAAAGATGGTTCTGCGCGGTTCTGTGTAGACTACAGACGGCTCAATAAAATCACTCGCAAGGATGTTTACCCACTGCCGCGCATCGATGACGCAATTGACAGCCTTCACGGAGCCGAATTTTTTTCTTCTCTCGATCTGCGCTCGGGGTACTGGCAAGTACCCATGGCTGATGACGCTCGACCGAAGACTGCGTTCATCACACCCGACGGCTTGTACGAATTCAACGTCATGCCGTTTGGTCTATGTAATGCACCTGCGACCTTTGAGCGCATGATGGACACCGTTCTGCGCAACTTGAAATGGCACACGTGCTTGTGTTACCTCGATGACGTTGTGGTGTTCGCTCCAGATTTCTCTACGCACCTCCAACGTCTGAAAGAAGTTTTTGCACGTGTCAGCAATGCCGGCTTGCAACTAAATCTGAAGAAGTGCCGCTTTGCAGCACGGCAACTCACCATCCTTGGGTACGTCGTGTCCAAGGATGGCATTCTTCCTGACCCAGCCAAGCTTCGGGCCGTGGCCGAATTCCCCAAACCTGCGTCCGTCAAAGAACTGCGTAGTTTCGTGGGCCTGTGCTCGTACTTCCGACGCTTCATACGAAACTTTGCCACGATCATATCACCGCTGACGAAGCTCCTTGGAAGTAACGGGTCCCTCAATTCGTGGTCGTCTGAGTGCGACGACGCGTTCGCGAAGCTCCGCCATGTGTTGACATCTCCTCCCATTCTACGCCACTACGACCCTACGGCCCCGACGGAGGTGCACACAGACGCCAGCGGTGTAGGCCTCGGCGCTGTCCTGGCGCAGCGCAAACCCGGATTCCCTGAATATGTCGTAGCATATGCAAGCCGTACGCTCACGAGGGCTGAGACAAACTACACCGTCACGGAAAAAGAATGCCTGGCGATCGTCTGGGCTCTTACAAAGTTTCGACCGTATTTGTATGGTCGCCCATTCGATGTCGTCACCGACCATCATGCACTATGCTGGCTTTCATCATTGAAGGATCCCTCAGGCCGTCTCGCCCGTTGGGCTCTTCGTTTACAAGACTACGACATCCGCGTGCTGTACCGCAATGGACGCCAGCATGCTGATGCCGACGCCCTCTCGCGCTCCCCTCTGCCTGAAGGTGATGTGCTCTGCTCAGTATCCTCGGCTGCTGTTTCTGCCATTGACGTTGACATAATCGCTACCGAACAGCGAAAGGATAATTGGATCGGCCCGCTGATCGACTTGCTCTCTGATCCATCCGCAACGCCATCCACACGTGCATTGCGTCGTCAAGCTCGCCATTTCGCCATTCGTGACGGCCTTCTACACCGACGCAATTACGACGCCGACGGCCGGCAGTGGTTACTCGTGATACCCCGCAGTCTGCGGTCAGAGATATGTGAATCCTTCCATTCTGATCCGCAATGCGCGCACTCTGGGGTATTCAAAACCTACCATCGCATTCGACAACGCTACTTCAGGCGCGGGATGTACCGCTATGTGCAGCAGTTCGTTCGCTCTTGCCTCACTTGCCAACGCCGTAAACCGTCAGCTCACATGTCGCACGCCAGTCTACAACCGTTACCTTGCCCTGACCGTCCCTTTGGGCGCGTAGGTATCGATTTGTATGGACCACTTCCTCTGACGTCGGCTGGTAACCGCTGGGCCATCGTTGCCGTTGACCATTTAACGCGATACGCCGAAACCGCCGCTCTCCCTGCGGCTGCTGCGCGCGATGTTGCGTCCTTCCTGCTGCATCGATTTATACTGCGCCACGGACCACCCCAAGAGCTTCTCAGCGATCGAGGCCGTGTCTTCTTGTCGGAAGTCGTCGAAGCCATTCTGACGGAGTGCCATTCTGTCCACCGCAAAACTACTGCTTACCACCCACAGACGAATGGCCTCACCGAACGCTTTAACCGCACCCTCGGCGACATGCTTTCTATGTACGTCGCTGCCAACCACACTAATTGGGATAATATACTGCCCTTCGTCACCTACGCCCACAACACCGCCCCTCAGAGCACGACTGGTTTTTCACCTTTCTACTTGCTGTACGGAAGGCACCCGTCGCACACCATGTACACGATACTCCCGTACACTCCGGATCCATCTGAGTGTACACCTATTTCCGAGACAGCCAGGCTTGCTGAAGAGTGTCGCGAGCTTGCCAAGACTTTTACGACGCAAGAGCAAGAGCGGCAGAAGTGTATCCGTGATGCCAGCACCACTTCTGAGCCCACGTTCCTTCCTGGTGCGCTTGTATGGCTCTCGATCCCGACCTCTGCCGCTGGCCTCTCTTCCAAACTATGTCCCAAATACGAAGGCCCCTACCGTGTCATCGAGCGCACCTCACCCGTCAACTATCTGATCGAACCCGTTGAACAATCTTCGGACATGCGCCGCCGTGGGCGAGACATCGTCAACGTGGAGCGCCTGAAGGCTTATTATGACCCGCTCATAATAACAAGCTGTTAGGTCGCCAGGCGGCTCCCTCTTCGACCCTGGGGTAATTGTAGCGAAGCCTCCGAACTATGAAATGGGTCGAACTCTTGAGTACCTTCTAATGGGGCTACCCAACAAGGACGCCGCTCGCACTGAGAGCCCGTGCTTGGCCGTTACTGTCGCCATTGTGCTTGCTCGCTGTGGACCGGCTATTAAACGCCTTAACAATATATATATATATATATATATATATATATATATATATATATATATATATATATATATATATATATATATGCTGGCGTGGTGGCGAAATATTGTCAAATAGATCCTCCGTGAGAACCGTATGTGATATCCTGTCTGTATACTGCCTTCTTCTACCACTTAAGGCATATCTGTTTTTATTTTACGATGTTGCTCGAGAAGTGAGAAGTTTTATTTGTGAATTAGCCTAATGTAATTGATTAGATGAAAATGGCTTGTGCCATTGCGGCGTTCACAGGTAGCTGCATTTTGTGCAATTGGAAGCATTATTTAAAGCTCGAGCAATTAGGCGCGGAAAATGTTTCAGGAGTTGCTAGGCACCCATGGAATTTAATGCATCCATTGTTTTAGTTTTGACGAAGGATGTACGTGACATATATTTGTTATGCAGATACTGCCTGTCCCACTTGACATCAGTGTGAATTTCACTACGTTTTTTACACTTAATGGCCTGCTTTGTCTTGACATGCACTGCCTACCTTAACAAACTGAAAAAACAAAAAACAAAAGTAATTGGAAATCTTCATTTTTTATAAGTTACAGTTAACTGAAGCGTGATTACTGACCAACCATAATAACACATAAATTCTCATCACGTTCTTCCTCAATGAGGCAGCGTGTATATTCAAAAGTTCTAAGCTGAATATAGAAAACGCTCAAATACCCCCAGTTCGTTTGTGCCACTTGTACGGAATTATAAACTACACAGCTGCGCTCTAAGCAGTTGCAAATCGAAATGTCACCTACTGTACAGAAGCAAAAAAGACCGACGCCCACTTGGCTTCTGTGGTGATGACTGTGGCGATAAAGATATATCCCTGGAATTGCTGACACGTTTCCATTGCGGAACATTGAATTTATTTACTTATTTAGTTATATAAAGACACTGTACGCCCATCCTAATGATCGAGCAGGAATAAATATATATACATGCAACTGAAGCAAAAGATATATTGTTGTTTTGGACTCATTAAACAACTGAAGTAGAAAAAAAAGAAAAAAAGGGTGATCCTGAAGCATCACCTTTATAAGGGGAACGCAATAGCGATATCCGGTCTATACACTGCCTACTCCAACTACTAAGCGCACATGTATTTTTATTTTATAATAGTACTCGAGAAAATTTAAATGCGTAATAGCATAATATAATAAGTTATTTGAAATTGGCTTGTGCCAGTGCGGCGTTCGCAGATATCTGCATTCTGTGCAATTGGTAGCACGATTTAAAGCACGAGCAATGATGCGCGTGAAATGTTTCTTAACTCTCTATGCACCCACTGCGGGGTCATAAGGGAATAGGCGCACTAATGACTGCGTCTTTTGTAAAGAATGGCTGGCTTTGAAGCACGAAGTCCCTGTGATAACATGTTCTGCCACCTTATCACTAGTACTGTGCAGTAGTATTGCGATAGTACATGTTGTATTGTGAAGCCCTCATATACAGGACGAGCGTGTATGTTAAGCATGAAAGCTATTTTCACAGCGTTTCTAAGCAGGGGGAGCTATTTTCTTTGTATGCCTGCCTAAGCAAACACGTGGCTGTATGATAGAACATCTGCGTGCCTGCAAGCAAGCGGCCTGAGTTCCATCCTCACTCAGAACCAGAAATTTCTATTATTTTATTTGCATCTCTCCCATTTTTCTTGGTCACAGACAAGGATAACGTTTTTCGCCCACAACTAAATACACTCACGCCGACACCAACGACAACACCGACACCGGCAGCAACACCGGGACTTCAGTGAATTGATTTCTTGAATGCTATGGCGTTAGAAATCTGTATGAAGCAACGGATGATAATATATGCTATGAAAAAGAGGTGAGGAAGTTTACAATGATGGGAAAGTTTATCAAGATCTGCACGAGCTTTTAAAGTAACAACGCTGGGAAAAGTAGTCAGAAAAAATGAAGCAAGGAGCACGGCATTCCAAAAATTGTATGTAATAAGCGATATATGCTTCTACTAATTGCTTTTCTTTTTTTGTACATTGAGCGAACACACAAGGCATGTCATACGTTGGGTAGAAATATCTTCTTCTACAGATATATTGCAATTTCTGATTAAAGAACGGTAAAAATAATTATCCAGTGGCGAAGCGGAAATATTTTGAGTGTGAGTTGGTTGATTTTACAAAGAGATGAACGTCAGCACTCAACATATGGTCGGCCACGTAATTAACATACTCAGGTGTGTTACCGTCCGAGTAAGCGTAGTTCAAATCAAAGTTAGGAAGGTCAAATTTATGAATTTTAATGACTCTATCTTCCTGACTGAGCACCGCATCATGAGGTAGACGATGTTGAAATTCGTGGGACAAATCGGCTGCACAAAAAACCGCGATAAGAGCTATACAGCGTGGACAAGGTGACAAAATGAGCCTGATGATTTCGTCATCATCACCTTGGTGCGTCAGCGAAACCGGTCGCACGTACTGCCACTACCCCCCACTGGCACATCTGGCTTTTTGAGAAACTTCGTATTAGGTTGAAAAAGCTTGCGTAATCGATGTCACTATGTAGCTACAGCACATGGCACATGAAGAGCACTGAGACTAGTATCGTCACTTTTTGAATACAGGTTCGTGTGTAGCGCTTCTATTCGGCGCTTGATGCTTTCAACACAATACCAAACATAAGCACTGATTTGCAGTTCATAGTGAATAAGCTTTACTTTCTTTTATTGTCCTTTTTCGCTGTTGGCACTCTTCCTCAAAAGCTTTAGTTTTCATGGTGTGCTAGGTGAATGGTCATTCTTGAATGGTTATTCCCATTTCTTTAGGCTTATATGCGTTTTGTTTAGAAAACAATTATTGCCACAAACGTCAATAACACTCAACAGAACATTTTCTTATTATTAGACACTCTAACGATGATGACAAAAATATGTGTTTTGTTTAGAAAAAATTATTTACAGCATGTACAGAACACAAAGGCTTCATACCACTCCAGTAACAGGGCATACACTTTGGCACATCTATATTTCACGACTAACATCACTACGTTACAGTGAAGACATTTGCTCTAATATACATGATTATGTTGGCATACATGTACACAAGAATTCAATGTGATATCACAAAACAAGGGTATAACGTTACAATAGATCCAAATGAAACACAATTAGGGGCGAAGCTCCTTATATCGGAACCTGTTCGTCTCTCGTAACCGATGTAGTAGTGTGTAACGAGTATAAAATTTTGACCTCCAAGGTGGTGCCGGTGAGAGATTTTTTCTGTGCGTTCTTGAACGTTAAAAGATAGTGCTCAATGTACATGCCAATAGCTGCTAACAGAAAATGAGAGAAAGGATACTTCGGCTTTTAGTTAACGTGTACGCTGCGAATCTTTTTTGTTCAACAACGCACAGAAGACAAGAAAGGGTTGCTACGTTATACTCACTGGGCGTAACCTCCTAGGTTTTAGAAAGCTTTAACGAGCATTGGGCCGCAGTGCCATGAATACAGTGAACTAGTATATACTATGAACTCGAGGTGGTTGAAGGTGGGAAGTAGACACGAAGCGCAAGCCGTAAAAAAAGTGTGCGTGTGCCTCCTCTCGTTCAGTCCTTGGAATGTCCGCTGGATGGCGGTGCTTCTATATGGGGAATATATGATGAAAAGATGCGAGATGGTGGTACTTCGAGTGTTGAATAGGTGGACGAACGGACACACAGACAGATGCATGGAGGCACGCATGGATGGCTGCACCGACGGATGGACGCATGGACGAACGCAGGGATGGACGCACAGATGGACGTGCGAAAGCACGAACAGACGCACGCGATAATCCTGTGGCCGCCCAGGCGGATGGACTCACGGGCGGCCACACAGACGCCCACATGGATGGACGGTTGCAAGAACGAAAGGACGGACGGGTGCTTCGCCCCACTATCCATCATTCACTCCGTGGTTATGCTGCCATTCTATATCAGTTCTTTTAAATGCGAAGCATCGTTAAACATTTTTTCTAAACACATTTTTTAGCGAACTTCAGTGACTGAGCATATCTATCTATCTATCTATCTATCTATCTATCTATCTATCTATCTATCTATCTATCTATCTATCTATCTATCTATCTATCTATCTATCTGTCTGTCTGTCTGTCTGTCTGTCTGTCTGTCTGTCTGTCTGTCTGTCTGTCTGTCTGTCTGTCTGTCTGTCTGTCTGTCTGTCTGTCTGTCCGCCTACGAATTTTAGTTCTCCTGGACGTTTCGACTATGCTATAAATACCAAA
This sequence comes from Rhipicephalus microplus, assembly GCF_043290135.1. NCBI lineage: Eukaryota > Metazoa > Arthropoda > Arachnida > Ixodida > Ixodidae > Rhipicephalus > Rhipicephalus microplus. The sequence continues at coordinate 193,134,391 of NC_134700.1, forward strand.
CTTGGTATGGCATAACATGATTGTATGAAGAACATACTTGTCTAGTTTTGACATGAAAATTATGACATGTATGTCATGAGTGTCATGTATTTACATTTCATAGTCCAGCGGCTCTTGCGGTGGTTTCGTTCACACGGCAGGTTGCAAAACTCGTATGGTATGACATGATTGCATGGCGAACACAAGCGACAGACCCTAACATGAAAATCATGACATGCATGTCATGCAACAGCATGACTACACGCTCCGCTCATGATGCGCTCTGGGTAGTTTCGCTAGCGTCACATATACCAAATTTCGTAATGTAGTACGTGAATGGATGACGAAGGTATGTGACTGATGCAAACATGATAATCCTGAGATGCGTGTCATGTAACTACATGACTACATGCCACGCTCATGATGCTCTGGCGGCCGTTTCGCTATCTTCACTTATACCAAATTTGGTATAACGGGACGTGAATGGATGACGAAGGTATCATACTGGGGTAAACGTGATAATCCTGAGATGCGTGTCATGTAACAACATGACTACATTCTACACTGATGATACACTCGCGGCTGTTTTGCCAGCTTCACATATGCCAAATTTGGTATTATGTGACGCCAACGGATGACGAAGTTAAGCGACTGGTGCAAATATGATAACCATGAGATGCTTGTCTTGTGAGAATATGACTACATGACACAGTAACGGCGGCAATATATTTGGACGTGACGCGGTGCACGTGCTCGCCGGTGTTTATTTCGTCGCGTAGCACCGGTGTTGCCACGCCAGACGCCGGTGCTGCCATATACTCGCAGGCGCACGTCGCGCTGCGTTGCTTTGCCGCACTCGCGTTTCAGCGCGTCCGGCGTCTCTCCTTCACGAAAAGAGGAAGACGCAGTTTTGTCTGGGTAACGCATCGGCACGAAATGTAGGATGTCGCATTTCGCACCGGTTTCCATTGGGCCATGCCGACAGACCTTAGTCGCGCCTGGCGTGAGACTATACAGTGCTCGCATTTCGTTAACGTAGCGTCGCTGTGCCTAGCGTGCGCACTCATCAACGCTGCATTAGAGCATATTGGGCTCTTAATGACCCGCTCGTGGCCGTTTTGGTAGTTCCACATATACCACATTTGGTGTTACGTGACGTCAATGAACGACAAAATATAGGACTGGTGCGCACATGATAATCCTGACACGCAGGTCATGTAAGAACATGACAACATGCCACGCTCATAGCGTGCTCGCGGCCGTTTCTCTAGCTCCACATATACTAAATTTGGTATCACGTGACTTGAGTGGATGACGAAAGTAAAAAAAAAACACATCCAAACATGATAATAATGACACGGAAGTCATGTACGGCATCATTTGCTTCCACCTGGTAATGTTGTGCTGATTGTACGTGACAAATCAACATTTCTTATTCGTGTGTTTAGAAGAAGTGGTTAACAATATAGAGTACTCGGTCCTCTACTGTGGGAGAGCTGAGAGCCGTCCCTTGGAAATTAAGCCTCACAGCTGTGGTACTGCCGATTTTAGACACCACCGACAGCTGGAAGACTCGTGTTCGTGCTTCGCATATCATCGATTCCCACTGTACATGGGTTCTGCCAATTTTTAAATTAGAGTTGGGAAAACATACTATTACCGGTCTTTGTTTACCAGTATATTCGATGTGATCAAATTGGCATACTCTTCGGCCTGACGTATTTAGCTTTTTCAGGATATCGTTGTAATTACTTTCTCTTTCTTATCATGCTTCTTTTTTGGAATTTTCCAATACAACAAAAACAATGATGTTTGAACGTCTACTTCTATTGTTTAAACGTTCTCACAAAGACTAATAGATATTATACTCGAAGCATGCTTCGGCTAATTTTGCCTTTGCATCTTTCTATGTGTGTATATATATATATATATATATATATATATATATATATATATATATATATATATATATATATATATATATATATATATATATATTGGCTAAGGTACTCGGTTGCTGACCCGCAGGTCGCGGGTTCAAATCCCGGCTGTGGTGGCTGCATTTCCGATGGAGGCGGAAATGTTGTAGGCTTGTGTGCTCAGATTTGGGTGCACGTTATTGAACCCCAGGTGGTCGAAATTTCCGGAGCCCTCCACTACGGCGTCTCTCATAATCATATGGTGGTTTCGGGACGTTAAACCCCACATATCAATTATATGTATATATATATATATATATATATATATATATATATATATATATATATATATATATATATATATATATATATATATATATATATATATATATATATATATATTAATGAAATCTAACAGACAATGATGCCAAGGAGAGTATAGAGGAAGATATTAGACCAAATTGTAATGTAAATATGAAGAAAAGTGGGTGAAAAAATAACTTGCCTTGAGCAGGATCCGAACCTGCAACCTTCGAATGAAGCGACCTTCGAACGATTCTAAGGTCGCAGGTTAAGATCCTGCCCACGGCAAAATATCTTTTCACCCAATTTTCTTCATATTTACATTACAATTTGGTGTAATGTCTTCCGCTATACTATCCTTGGCATTATTGTCTGGTAAATCTCATTATTATTGTGTAAAAACACGGAAAAACGAGCCCTTAGGTATACACTGCTTTCCTTATATATATATATATATATATATATATATATATATATATATATATATATATATATATAGGCAGGCATGGTGGTTGAGTGGCCGTAGCGTTGTATATAGTCCAGTAGATCCTCCGTGAGCGGTCACAACGTGGTTTATTTCGACGTTTCGGCCTAGAGTCTGGCCTTCATCCTGATGAAGGCCAGACTCTAGACCGAAACGTTGAAATAAACCACGTTGTGACCACTCACGGAGGATCTACTAAACTATATATATATATATATATATATATATATATATATATATATATATATGTATATATATATATATATATGATATATATGTATATATATGTATATATATATTGTCATGTACATTGAGCACTATCTTTTATTGTTTAACAACGCACAGAAGAAATCTCTCACCGTCACTACCTTGGAGATCAAAATGAAATACTCGTTACACACTACTACGTAGGCTACGAGGGACGAACGGGTGCCGCTATAGGGAGCTTCGCCCCTAAAAATAGCGCCGTCCTCACTCGCAATGTTCAATTGTGACAATTGCCACTTTGCGCCCGTCCTGTGTGTAATTGTAAACTAGTTCTATGCGTCTTTCCTTATGTTTGAGTAGAGCGTTTGAAGTTTCAAGCTGAGGTAGTCGTGAGTTCGCGTTCATAATGTTTATGTGCCTATCGTTCCTTCTTTCTCCATAAAGAACGTGCTGCAAGCTTCTAGTGGCTTGCCGTTCTTCGCTTTATCTTTGAGTTTTACAGTGAAAGCTGTCATGAGATCACATAACGGGCCTAGCGCAGTGTGGTCGTTGTGCGCCGCCGCCACCCCCAGTGTCCGTAACCACATTGCGCGAAAGATAAAAAAATTGATTAGCACCGAAGGACACTGTGGCGCTCGCACCAGGCTCCGCTAGGTGCCAACCCAGTATTCTACAACTAAGCCACTCTGGGGCTTGGTACTCGTTGGCAAACTTGCCTTACATAGGCTTGATGTCGGGAAAGCAATCGCGTGAATATGACTTATAAAGCGTTTTAAAACACCGAAAGAACAACGAGTTGGCGCACAATGCAAATAGCGTAACAATTAAGTCGTCTAATGCTTTAACCCATTACGGAAGCTTGTTTTGTTCTCTTAATAACTCTGGCGCATACCAATTCCTCATCAGCCACTGCATACCAAATCGTCATCAGCCACTACATGAAAAATTGACACAGAATTCTTCAGCACATGGACTTCTAGCATGTAACATGTCAAGCCCTTAGAAGCGCGACTGCCATAATTCGGGTCGAGCCCGCGCCTTTCACATTAGCACTGTGGTGCCTTAGGCACTATATATCCCCGCGGTGGTCACCAAGTTTATCTTATTTTGACTGTTCGGAAGATTCTAGGTATAAATCAAGTCTAAGAATTTTGCATTTAATCTTTTGAAAGAGAAGTTCACTGAAGCTGAAGTTACATTCGGCCATGTGCGTTCACACTTTAAGAATTGTTCTCCGTAGAATCCGAGCTCTGCATGCCGCAGATAGCCATATTTAGAGAGAAAACTCCAGTGCAATCCTACAACCACTAAAAAAAACTGTCTCTTGGATAAAAAACTGCGTTTAGACAAATAATAGTTCTTGTTTGTGTGTGTGTGCGTGTGTGTGCGTGTGCGTGACATGTGTCCGCACGTGCGCATGTGTGAGGGAGGACATTTGTCCACGCGTGTAAGTGGTAGGACCAAACTGGTCCCCAATATGGCTTTCGAGTAAGTACTGATGCACAAGAAGAGAGAGAGAGAATAAAATGAGGAAAAGGCAGGGAGGTTAAACAGAAAATGGAGCATCTGGTTTGCTACCCTGCACTAGGGGAAGGGGAATGGGGAGGAAAGATTGGAAAGAAAGCGAAGAGGGAAATAGACGCACGCGAAAAAAAAAGGGGGGGGGGGGGAGCTGGGGTGCTACAGTCTATACAATAGGCCGCTGCCACGCAAAAAGCTCAGTAAGGCCTTCACTGCTTTTCTGTGAGCACACAAATCAAGTCGTCTTTCCAGCACTGATTGTTCAGACAAAGGTCTGTCGTCAAGGCGAGCTAACGCAGCAGCTAGTTGCCGTCTTCGCACGCTGTAGCGAGGGCAGTGACAGAGAACGTGCTCTATAGTTTCATCGCTGCCGCAATGACCGCAAGCAGCACTCTCTTTCATTACTGATGCACAAAGAGCTGTACAAAGAGCTCACACACCCCAATAGAACGGTAAAATAATCAGTGAAGTGGCGTGAACTTATGAGCCTGTAACAGGAAAAGGAGCTGTTGCTATTGATGCATTGCAAGTGGCAGGCGAGCATAACTGTGAAACCTATAGAATTGGAAGCGCGTAGAATGAGCCTCAACGGTAGTTTCACATTCGGGGTACACTTAAGTATGCGTGCCAGTATGTGTGTGAGTCATAGAGCAAGCTGTCGTAAGGTGATCCGCTAATCGTTCTGACATGGTTACTCAGAGTTGACCATAATATAGAACTCGCACCAACGTCAATGGGAATGACAAAATAACACGAGGTGTAAATGGTGTCTTTCGTGACAGCTAGATGAGATTACAATTCCGAGTTATGTCACCTGATTGCGCTAGAATATTGAGTACTAGTGCACCTTGACTGAGGCCTTTTTTCAGACTTGGGTGGGATTCTGGTGCCCACAACGCAACAACAAAAATCATGCAGCGTAAATTATGGTCGTTTAGCAGTGTTGAAATGATGCAACACCCGCTTGTTGTTGCATATTGTCGATTCCACGAAAGATAAAAAAACATGGTAATATTGATGTCGCCTGTTTTCCTGATAAGTTTGCATGTTGTGCTTACAATACTTAATAGCGCGAAATTCTAAACTGTTTCAAAAATTTTTTTCAAGTGAAGAAAATTCTACAAGCGTTGCTGGTTGACGGTGACCATTTCACGAAGATTGCGTTTTCCGAAGTTAGCGACCACGTCTATAGCCACTGATGCTATATACTACAAATATTACTCTTTTTAGCAGAAATAGAAGTAAAGAGGAAGTAGACACCACTGTTTTATAAAATTTGACGAAAATTATTTATCTTGTACACTCCCCCAAAACGCTGCATTCCTAAAAACTCCAGGCCTGCGTGGAAGACGGAGCACAGTTACGGCGAAATCTAGAAGAGCAGCCTTTCAGAGCCTTTTCGAAACGCCCATTGGGTAACTGCTGCAAGCACACCTGCTTGATGCCAACTACGTCATTAATAATAAAGAATTGGGGTAGTAGGCTGACATTCAATATTCTATTTTCCGTCATTCGTCTGAGAAGCGTGTTATCCGTTAAAATATTGCGAGGAATTTTGTGCCAATTGTCCATGCAGTGACTGACGATGACGAGGAACTATGTCCGGAGTGGTTATGTGGCGCAGTTATTAGCTGAACAAAAACAAGCTTTTGTAATAGGTTGTATCATTAGACGACCCGCTCGTCACGCTATTCGCATTGTACGACGATTGTTTGTTCTTTCGATGTTTTCAACCGCGTGATAAGTCATCATAACGTGATTGCTTTCCCATCATCAAGCCTGCCTAAGGCAAGTTTGCCATCAAGTATTAAGCAGCGGCGTAGCTCAGTGGTAGGATACTGGACTGGCACCCAGCGGATGCGGGTTCGACACCAACGTTGTTATCTATACTAGGTTTTACAGTGAAATCTGCTAAGAGATCACAACTCGGGTCATGCGCCACCATAGTTGTTCGCCCCTGCCACGGCTGCCACCGCCGCCATCGGTGTCCGTAACCACATCGCACGAAATTAGAAAAAAAAGCCCTAGCGCCAATGACCCCATGAGGCTAGAACCCGGTTCTGCACGTTGTTCATTCAAACCACCATGTGCAGAACTTCTGGTGCATGTCTTTGACGTCTTGAGCAATTTGTACTGTCTGGAATGACCTCATAATTAACACCACTGAGACGCCGGAGGAGTTTAGACGGCCCGAAGTACCGTCTTAAGAGCTTCTCTGAGAGGCAACGCCGGTGAACTGGGGTCCAAATCCAAACTTTATTTCCTGGTTCATGGGAGACAGGTTGGTGAAGAAGGTTATAGCGCCTTGTGTCATAGTCCTGGTGGCGGCGAATACGTACGCGGGCAAGTTGGCGGGCTCCTTCAGCAAGCTGATTTATGTAGTCTGCACTTGTTTCAACACCATCATTTTCATGCGGCAACATAGCGTCCAGCATGGTGGTTACGTCACGGCCATGGAGAAGACGTAATGGTGTCATGCTTTCTGCGCCGTATTGTAAGCAAAAGTGACATAAGGCAGTATCTCGTCCCAGTTTTTATGTTCCACAACTACGTACATGCAAAGCATATCCGCAAGTGTTTGTTCAGCCGTTCCGTCAGACCATTTGTTTGTAGATTATATGGCGTTGTATGCCGGTGAGATGTTCCACTTACGCTTAAAACTGTGCGTAATTGCTCGGCTGTGCACGCTAATCCTCTGTCAGTTATTACTACAGATGGAGAGCCATGCCTCAGGACTATATTCTGTTTGAGGGGAAGACGAAGTGTTTCTTTGTAGAACACATCTTGCTCGTCTCAGTGCTTTTCTGGACTTTTCGCTGCAGTTGTGGGGTGTATTGCCCCGTACGTTGCGGTAATGGATGTAAAAGCTCTCGAGGTGTCGTTCTACTTCGGTTCAACCACGGCTACTACCTCAAGGAAGCGAGGAAACACATCCAACGAAAGCGATGACACAGAGCTGTGCTCTGCATTTTGCGACGAATCCTCAGATGAAGGCTTTCAACCTGTCCTGCACGGCAAGGCCAAGCGACAGATCGTCAATCCATCGTCGGTGGCAAGTACAGCCACCGTGAAAACGGCGCCCCAGCAATGGCCCCATTCCATCCTGTTCGTGCCAAAGAACGCTACCGAAAGTCTGCGTGTTCTGAACAGGCAAGCGCTTTTGCTCTGTTTTGAGAACACTGTACCCAATAAGATCAATGACGTACAGCTGAATACAAGAAGAAACATCCTGGCTGTCGATGTGCTGCACCCGAGGGCGCTGGGCACGCTGCAACAAGTAACGAAACTCGGAAACATTGCAGTTAGGTCCATCATACCAGCCATTGGTGCGATCACATCAGGAGTCATTTACGATATTAACAAGGAAATCCCAAACTTAGACCTTCCAATACTTATAAAACCAGTCAGTCAAAACAACGTCGTTGTCAGAGTTGGACGGCTTGGTAACACACGCTGTGTGAGAGTAACGTTCAAAGGTGACTGTCCTCCCACATACGTGAAGGTTGGCCACTTTCATCAACACGTTCGACCATTTATTACTGAACTCGTGCAATGCTTCAATTGTCAGAAGATCGGCCATGTAAAGGGTGTTTGCAGGAGCTCCCCAGCGTGCCCCCAGTGCGCAAAACCACACGCGGAAGACAACTGTGGCGCAACCACACTGAAGTGTGCTAACTGTCAGGGTGCTCACAAGGCTTCTTTGAAGAATGTCCGTGCATAAAGAAAGAGTTTTCTATTCTGAAGCACAAGGTACGAGACAGCTCAACCCACAAAGATTCTGCTGAGAAAATCCGGTGAAGACGACGTCGCCGGCGAAGGTCTTCACGACGGAGAGCGCCAACTTCTGGCGATAAGTCGACGCATCAGGAAAGATCGCCAGCTGCAGTTTCCAGCACGGCAAACACAGACGTTGGAAAAGAGCAAAGGGACACACCAGTCTCTGCAGAAGAGTGGACACAACGCCCAGAAGAGCCGCAGCAGAAGTCGTCTTCTTCAGAGCAAGCTGCCGTAATGGAGGACTTGCGGAACACAGGTCAACAAGTGATAGCTCTTTTGCGACCCTTAAATAACGGCATTCGCTTGTTGTTAAGCAACATGCACACAACGTCAGCAAGAAGTGCATTGCAATTACTGGACGCTTTGAGTCCTGTACTCGCAGCGCTTGAGTAAACAATGGCCCAACAGCCACTGTTATTCAGAGAAGAGGTCCGAAAGGCAGCAATTATTCGATGGAATGCCCGGGGACTGAGATCACGCATTGCCGATTTCGTCGGTTCTTGTACACTAATACGCTCCCCATCATTGTTATCTGCGAGCCAAATTTGCAGAACGAAATCATACTTTCTGGTTATGAGTCATTAATGTCGTCTACAATTGCGGACGATAGCAAAGTTTTGATGTTTATTCGCGGTGACCTCCGCTACATTCATCATCCGGTGTCACCCCACGACGACAATCCATGTATACGTATAACAGTGAAGAAGAGACTTACCGTGACGGTTGTGGGTGCCTACCTCTCACCGACAAGCCGTTTCGACCATACAAGACTACAAGGTATCCTGTCAGCAACTTCTCACCCATGCATTATAATCGGCGACTTCAACGCTCATCATACAATCTGGGGAAGTTCGAAGACCAATGTTAAAGGGAGAAATTTGTTGTCCTTCGCCTGTGAAAACGAACTTATCTTGCTAAATGACGGCAGTTTAACGTTCTTACGTGGTTCAAGGTATAGCAGCTGCCTTGACCTGGCCTTTGCCTCACGAGACCTCGTCAGGCATGCTGAGTGGTTTCCAGACATACAAACGCAAGGAAGAGACCACATTCCCATTTACGTCAAAATCGAAGGATTGTCCCATATTAAGATACGCGATAGCGTTCAGAGAGTGAACTGGTTGCAATTTCAGTCTCGCATGGAAGAGCAATGTGAAGCACACAGATTCCTCGACATAGAGGATAAAATTAAAAGCACCATACATGACAATACGTGTACCCTCACATGCTCTACCAAAGTAACGGAATTTGACATCGAGTTAGAACAACTTCGAGCAATCCGACGGCGTGCTGAACGAAGATACCGACGCACGGAGGCAATAGAAGACTTACGGATCGCTCGACGTATACAAAAGAAGATTCAGCGCCGAATAAATAAACTCGTGTCACAACATTGGAATGCTTTTTGTGATTCACTTGACCCACGAAAACCTTTATCCCAATTTGGAAGGGCGTACGAGGTCTCCACACAAAACCCACTCAGTGGTAACCATTCATGGCTCTCGCAATTTCTTAACAAAGACGCGGCATTGACGTGGTAGAAGACATCTGTGCCAGAGTATCTGTGCCACTCGCAGTGCCCAATAGCCTATTGCCCGCGACCAACTGCCCACATACACTGCATTCCCACATGGATATGCCTTTTTCCATCGTTGAGCTCAGAGCAGCACTAGCTTTGTGTGGACGCACGTCGGCACCAGGGCCCGATAGAATTTCTTATAGGGCCCTGTGTCATCTGGGAGAACGCGCGAGAATCCCGCTCCTCGAGTAGGTCAACAAATCCAGGCAAGATGGAACACTCCCGACAATCTGGAAGACAAGTCGCCTAGTTCCACTTTTGAAGCCAGGTGAGTCACCATTGGAGCTCTCATCTTATCACCCGATCACATTGGACAGTTGTGTAGGCAAAGTTATGGGGAGGATGATCTTGGGACGCCTGGAGTGGTACTTGGGGTGTAAGAACATCTACCCAGATGCCATGGCAGGATTTCGGCGTGGTCGATCATCGATTGACAACGTAGTCGACCTGGTCAGTTACGTTCAACACGAGAAAGGCCGTACGCGTCTCTGCGCATCTTTGCTCTCAGACCTCAAAGGGGCGTATGACAACGCTACGCATGAAGCTGTTCTCACAGCTCTCGGAGATGTAGGAGTAGGTGGTCGGATGTATCGCTGGATACGTAATTATTTGTCAATGCGATCCTTCTTTGTGAGCACTCAAGACGGTCAAACCTCTCCACATTACAGCCACCGTGGCGTCCTCCAGGGCGGCGTACTCAGCCCTGTGCTGTTCAATCCTACGCTAATTGCTCTCACTGAGCATCTGCCAAGTACAGTCAGGCTATCAATGTACGCAAATGATATCTGCGTTTGGGCATCAGCTGCAACACGCCTCCCGTTACGAGGGAGAATTCAAAAAGCTGCCACTGAAACATTACGTTACCGCTGAAATCGAGGCTTGGAAATTTCTTCCGAGAAATGCGCCCTCATAGATTTTACACGGAAGCCTATGGATAAGTACACTATAAGCATCAATGGTCAAACTGAACCATACGTTCGATCGCACAAGTTTTTGGGCGTCATAATTAACAAAAGTTTGTCATGGAGCAATCACAATTCGTACATGAAGAAACGGTTTTCATTTCATTTTTCATTTTATTTCCTTAAAGACCCACGAGGGGGTATAATATAAGGGGTGGGTAATTATAAAGACAAAACATAAAGCCAAAGATTTAACACAGAAAGTGCTTATTTATATTTTTATGAACAATGATGTGCAAGGAATGGTTGCGATTTCACTGGGAAGGCCATTCCAGTCTTGTGTGGTACGTGGAAAAAACGAGGCAGAAAAAGTGGAAGTCCGGGAACGTGGCCGAGCAACTTGAAGCAAATGGCCCGTCCGGTGAGATATGCGTGTTGCGGAAATGATATAAGGTGAAGCATGCAATGAACTATAAAAAAGTGTGTGCAACAATGACAGGCTGGCAATACGACGGCGAAGTTCTAGATCTGGTAAACCAGATTCAGCTTTCAATCCAGATACGCTGACAGTGGAAGAGTATGAACAGTGAATGAATCTAGCGGCCCGGTTTTGAAGCAATTCGATGGCATGTGTAAGATAAGATTGTCCAGGGTCCCAAATTGACGATGCGTATTCTAGTTAAGGTCAAACTATAGATATGTATGCTTGTAATTTTACGCAATAGATATCTTGTAATAGACATCTGTAATATACTGAATTTCGTTGCAGGGAAGTATTGGGGAATGTCTCCCAGTGCAATGCTACAGCTGTACAGGGTACTTTTTCTCGGTTTCTTGTGGTACAGTTTGCCGGCATTGACCAATTCAAGCAAAACAAGCCTTCGAACGCTACAGAGTGTTCAGTCCCAGGCACTCAGGATTTGCCTCGGCTTCTTTCGTAGTGCGTCGACAATGGCGACTATAGCAATCACCGGTGACCACCTCATCAAGACACATATCGACGTTGAGGCGCTCAGGACACATATAAGGCACATTACTCGGACAACCTGCCACCACCTAGCCTCTTTACCAGCAGACGGACCACGTTCTTCATTTTGCCAAACGGTAACTACATATCGCGATTCTCCGCCAACATGTCTCACACCCATCGCCTGGCCTTCGACTCCTCCTTGATTCCTGACCCAGGCTAACATCAGGCTAACTATACCTGGCATCCAGAAACAAGGAGATATGTCGTCACCTGCACTTAGACAGCTTGCTCTGCTCTTGTTATACGAGACGTATCAAGGCTGTATACACGTATACTTCGACGGCTCTGTTTCACAGAAGAGTTCAACGGCATCATTTTTTATACCGATAAAAGACACGACAAGAAAATTCAAGACCTCCCACCTTACGACATCAACCGGAGCAGAGCTCACAGCTCTTCGTGCCGCATTGCCATTCATCAGCGTACAACAGCCACAAAAATGGACAATTTTCAGTGACTCAAAGGTGGCACTGCAATCCTTTCTATCACCTTTACGCCACGGCCCGTACGAACAGCTGGTATTTGAGATTGCAGAAAAGACTCACAAATTTATTGAGAAAGGACATGAAAGAGAACTTGATTGGCTTCCAAGTGATTGTGGAATAATTGGCAATGAACTGGCCGATCGAGCTGCCCGCTCTCCCTATACTGAAAGCAATCAAATATCAATTCCGCTTACCAGACCTGACGCTGCACAGAAACTCCGCATGCTTGTTCGTAAGCGCACCACGTCACAATAGAACGAGCCACATTTCATTCATGCACGGTTATGTACCCTAGACCCAACTCTCAGTGTTCGAACTCCTCCAGAATTTCTCCGACGAGACGCTACTATCCTGTGCACATTATGGTTGGGCGTTGCATTTACCAATGCGTACGCGTTCCGCATAGAAATGGCTGACACTGCTGCATGCGATCATTGTGGCAGTGTCGAAACAACTTGGCACATTCTGTGTGAATGCCAGCAATACTGTTCGCAGAGACAGTCAATGCACTAGATGAACTGGACAACCAGCCTGTTTCGGAAAAAAGAATCCTGCGCTACCGACAGGACTTCATGTCGCAGAAGAAGGCTGTGAAGGCGCTCCTGCGCTTCTTGCGTTCAACCGGCCTGTCCAAGCGACTGTGATCGGAACTCCCTGATTGTGTGTGCATGTGATTTTTTTTCTTACTCATTTGTATCTCTATATCTACATACTCTTTCCGACCCTTTTCCCCACCCCCATACAGGATAGCAAACCAGTTCTTCTAGGTTAACCCACCTGTCTCTTCCTTTTATTTATTTCTCTATCTCTCTCTCAATGAAAAACCGGGCTGCTTCACTTGCCGTGCCACGCTTCAAAGCCCTGGTTTCGGCGTAGCGAGTGAGGTAGTCTGTGGCTACAATTATTCATTTGCGACCAGCAGCCGAAGTTGTAAATGGTCCTAGAAGACCTATTCCGACATGAGCGAATGGAGTTTCCGGTACATCAATTGGACGGAGGGGCCCTCCTGGTTTGAAGGCTGGCACTTTCCTACGTTGGCACTCAAGACAAATCTGAACGTGCTGTTGAACGGTTGCCGTCCGTCTCGGCCAGTAATGCTTCTGTCTCACTCGGTATAGCGCTCGTATGTGGCCTAAATGACCGGATGTCGGTTCGTCGCAGCACGCCTCTAGTACTTCTTTCCTGAGTGGTGTTGGGACGACAAGTAAGTAGGTGTTGCCGCTCGGAGACACATTAACGTTATAAAGGACCTCGCTGCGCCAATAAAACGATGCTACCCCTTTTGCGAAGAGCTTTGGCATCGCAGATGTGCGTTCCTCCAAGAAATCAGTAAGGGGTTGCAACTTGGGTTTGTCGCGTTGCTTCTGTGCGATTGTAGACGTGTCAACTACACCGACAAACACCCCATCGTCATTATCTTCGTCATTTGCGTCGTCTAATGGGGCGCGAGAAAGGCAATCGTCGTCTGTATGTCGCTTTCCGGATTTATAAACTATAGTCATATCGAATTCTTGAAGCTTGAGGATCCAGCGCGCCCATCGTGTGGGCGAGTCGTTTATGTTCGTCAACCAGCAGAGAGGGTGGTGATCGCTGATGACTTTAAACGGGCGACCGTACAAATACGGGCGACACTTCATGACCACCCACACCACCGAAAGGTACTCTTTTTCAGTAATGGAGTGATTCGCCTCTGTACGGGAGAGAGCCCTACTCGCATACGCAATTACTCGTTCGGTGCCATCTTGCCACTGAACGAGCACAGCTTCTAAGCCGACATTGCTGGCGTCGGTGTGAGCCGCTGTCGGAGCGTCATAGTCGAAGTGTCCGAGAACTGGCGGGTTTTCAAGACTTTGTCGCAGCTCGTTGAACGCTGCCTGCTGCTCTTTACTACACACGAACATGACGTCTTCTCGTGTGATCTGTGTCAAAGGTGATGCGATACGCGAAAGATTCTCAATGAAGAGTCGGTAATAGGCACAGAGGCCTAAAAATTACCTCCCTGCCTTCTTGTCTGTTGGCGGGGGAAAACTTGCAACAGCGACATTTTTTTTGTGTGGGCCAGGCCGTACACCTTTACTACTGACAAGGTGTCCCAAGAAAAAAAAAAGCTCTTCGAAGCCAAAGTGACATTTTTCTGGCTTAAGTGTTAGTCCGACCGATCGTATAGCTTGAAATATCGTTCGTAGTCGCTTCAAGAGCTCGTCACATATCGCTGAAAATACAATGACATCGTCCAAATATACCAGGCACGTTTGCCCCTTCAGACCTGATAGGACTGTGTCCATGAGCTGCTGAAACGTTGCCGGTGCTGAGCATAAGCCGGACGGGAGAACTTTAAACTCATAAAGACCATTGGGTGTCGCGAATGCTGTTTTTTCTCGGCTCTTTCGTCAACTTCTTTTCGCCAATATTTGCTCCGTTAATCCGTAGACGAGAAATACCGTGTATGGAGCAGTTGATCTAAGGAATCGTCTCTATGAGGCAGCGGGGAAACGTCCTTTTTCGTAACCTGATTGAGCTTGTGTTAATCAACGGAGAAACGTAAAGTGCCGTCTTTTTTCTTCACCAATACTAGCGGCGATGCCCAAGGAGTTTTCGACGGCTGAATAACGTTGTCTTGAAGCATCTTTGGCATTTGACTTTGTATGGCCTCACGTTCCCGTGGAGCTACTCGGTATGGGTTATGACAATATTATTAGTGCCATCATGTCAAAATTAGAAGAGAAAAAAGATGTTGTATTTTTTTTTCTTTTCGCAAGAATTGGGATATTTGCACAAGAAAACAAACTCCGGAAACAACTTCTTTGACATATTTATAGGTTGTTGCAAAAAATTGAGCAACGTGTTTTTATATTATCATTCTGCAGCCCTGTGACAACATTTTGCGGGATTTTGAACAAAATTGAGAGTGCCATTTTTTAAATTGCACTTTGAATCGAGCAACACTTTGGTCTTTTGGATAATTCGAGCATAAGAATATAATATTAAAGAATATAAAAGTGCAAATGCACACGTAGCCTGTCAAAATAAAGGCCTATTCATACTGCAAATATGAAGGACCTAACGTGTTCATAGAGGTAGCTGATGTCCCGAAATAGACTTCTATATCTTAATACTTTGTTATATATATGGAAAATAGAGTACGACGCACGTTGGTTTTGCACGGTATATTCTGACCGACGTTTCGGCTGGTGGACCAGCCGAAACGTCAGTCAGAATATACCGTGCAAAACCAACGTGCATCGTACTCTATTTTTCCTTATTCTGCCGAAACCAGCGTTAATATATATATATATATATATATATATATATATATATATATATATATATATATATATATATATATATATATATATATATATATATATATATATATATATATATATATATATAGTGTGTGTGTTTGTGTGTTACTTCTATTTCTGCTAAAAAGTAATGTATTTGTGATATGTAGCATCAGTGGCTGTAGGCATGATCTCGAAATCCAGAAATGCACCCTTCGTGAAATCGTCACCATCAACCGGCAGCATTCAGTTTTGTAAGAACAACATGCAAAATATTTAGAATAATTTAGACATCACGTGTATACCATGTTTTTTCAATTTTTCGTGGAATAGGCCATATGAGGTCTCTTGAAATAGCTCGACGGCGGTGTCAGCAGCACGAAGCCGTTTAATGTGGCATCCTATGAGAGCAGCACTGATGTATTACATTAGAGAACGGGTTTACTGATGTAATGTCCCAGCATTATTGCTTGCGCGACCTTTAAAGCACTGAACCTTGTTGGCTCACGCTAGAGTTTAAATACAGGTTCCTTTAGACGACGGCGAGGGAAACTCCGCTGCTGTAATCAGGTTTGCGAATTCCTGCACATGAGGCGGAAGACCGGAAAAACTAGGCCACGCTCGCACGCCTTGGTAACGCAACCAGGTGGATTTACTGCTTGTGCTTTGCAATTACAATGAACGTGCAGAAACTGTGGCGTCGCCACCGCTGGAGGAAAATTGTGGATGAATATGCGCAGGCATGAATAATCCCACAAAAATATGCTGAGGTGAACGTAGCAGTAATTGCTCCTTGCAAGTACGCAATTGGCACATCTATAGCTGCTGTGTGCTCACCAGTGGAGATCTTAATTTACGAGTTTTTGACCATAACTTCAGGAGAATGACGCAATTTTTTGCAATAAAAATACAATTATATCTCCTGCCGTCCTGCCACTTGAGATAGTTTTCTTTCTGTCAGGTACATCATGCATAAAAGGAAAAAAAAAAGAATGCTTCAGAAGCCCAATACCATCAATGATAAGTTACACAGTTTTGCGCTGTATGCAAGACGACTGAGATTGCATAAAGACTCGTTATATGGAAGCTACCGGATATGTTCAGCATTGGTATGTACGGTCGAGTATACTGAACTCAACTTGCCTCGGCAAATAGCGAGACGTGCGCTGAGGCAGCCATATAGTTATCCACTAATTTATACGAGCAATTATTGAATGTGCCTGCCATGGTAGCTCTATAGCTGCGGTGCTTACTGCTGAACCGAATGTCACCTGATCGAATTCCGGTGGTTGCAGCGGTATTTTGATCAATGCGATAATTTGGAGGGCCGCGTGCTTCAATTTATGTGCATGTTTTTAAAAGCGAGGTGGTCCACTTTCACGGAGCCCTGAATTGAAGCATATCTCCTTATCATAACGTAGATTCAGGTAGTAAAACCAAGGTTGATAATATTTTATAATATTATTGTTGATAATGTTTTGATATATATATATATATATATATATATATATATATATATAAATATATATATATATATATATATATATATATATATATATATATATATATATATATATATATATATATATATATAATATCTATTAGCCATTCCTAATACTGAAAGACTGAGTTTTCGCAAGGCACTTCACTTTTATTGGCCGTGTATCATACTACTCGATATAATAGTTTCGTTTATATTGTGGGGCATATCTATTCAAGCTTCTCCAATATATTATATAGGCCTAACTGATATGCCCTCCAGCATACCGAATGTAGTTAAGTGATGATACTTCACATAACCTAATCATGGTCTGTTCACGTTTTTGTGGCCACAAACAATACCCGACCTCCTGGATGTGTTGGTCTTTGTAGAGAATTAAGTTTTACCGCAAGGACGAATGAATGAATGCGATACCAACAATTTGTAATATTATGATAATTAAGGCTGGTATCGAACTCTGAGGGACTCGATCTCACGTAACTCTACAAAGTAAGAAAATGACGCGCCTGCGAGGAAAGAAACACTTTTTTTGCAGTCTATTCACTTTGAGAGCACCACACGTATGGAAGGATATACACAAGACGTCTGCTGAAGCCTGCCGTGATAGCGCGCGCGGCAGCAACCACGCCTTTTGAATTGATGTCCCTCCTCCCCCCGCGTTTACTCATGCTCCTTCACGATGGCGATATCAATGAGGGTCTAACAGACGGTGGGACATTTCCCCTCAGCTTGAGTGGCTATCGGCGGCAGGCCTGGCACGTGGGATGATGTTATTGCATGCGCCCTCCATGCAAGCCAGATGGGTCGGCTCGTTTCATCTCTTCTTCGGTCTTGTTTGGCGACCTCGTTCGCATACTTTGATTCGCGGGTAAAGCTTACGATGCGCGTGGGAATGCTATCAATTAAGACTTTATACAGACCATAAAGGATATGGTGAAGACCCGTCGAGGGCGTCGATTTAATTGCTATTACAATTTAAAATCTGCTCTTGATTACTGTTGAAAGCTCTAGCTATAAAAAAAGTGAAATAGGTGCCTTGCACGTTTCACTGGCTGGACAGGCGCTGAATAAGAAAAATTCGAAGTAATGTGCACTGTCATGACTAACTTTCCTGTTGTTCCTTCCCTGCTAGCTATGGACCGACATTTTCAATAAAGAAAAGCTTGCAAAAGCCATGTCTTTCAGACGCCTTATCTGAAATCCGCTCAGTAAGTTTTTCACTAAACACTTCGCATATTACTTCAAGAAATTGAACAGTGGATAAACCATGGTTAGGCAGAAAATACCAAAGAAGTAAAACGGCCGCAGCCGTTGTATAGTTGCAGTGACCCGCATTGAGCTCTAGAGATTCGTTTCCATCGAGGACAAGGTGTTTCTTAGGTGCTCAGTTATGTCACCAGAAAATTACTTTGAATAACAAACTACAAATAAGACTCTATAGTCTTTCTTTGGCTTCGTTATACAGGTTATCTCTCGTAACATCAGCAAAGTATTTAAAAGTGAAACAACAGTCGGAAGTGAATTGAACTAAACGTATAATATTCGCACCAGCCTATATTAATTTTTAACTCAACTATCTCATTCGATTCTATTTATTAGCTCAACTATCAACACCAAATTGCGAAAGCAGATTGGTAGAGCGATTTCAGAAACGACTGACTGAATTGTTTACTATTTGATACGGTGCGCTTCGGTGAGGCTACGGTGCATAGCTGTTGACCTGAACCTCATGAGTTTCATCGGGCCTGCAGTGGTCGCATTTCAAGGGAGTGGAAACGGCAGAGGCCCGTTTACTCTGCGATGTCAGCGCCTGGTAAAGAACACCAGAGGGTCAAAGTCTTCAGAGTCCTGCAGCACGGCTCTCATAATATTATCTTCGTTTGAGACGCAGAACCACAAAAAATATATTATTATATGTATTATTATTACTGTTATATTATTATTATTATTATTATTATTATTATTATTATTATTATTATTATTATTATTATTACTTATACCACACGTCTCGCGTAGTCCTTTTTTCATCGTTTAATTATTTCTTTTAAGGTGATTGAAAGTTGCACTCACGTTTCAATTCCATGCACTAAAACCATCACTGAGTTGATTCGCTGATTTTATAATATCATGCGAGGAGAAAATCCTATAATGCTGCCTCTCGTACAACCTTACTGCACCTCACGTCGTTTAAATAAACCGCGAAGCCTCCTACGCATACAAGCAGAATCGCTAAATTTTAATAATCCGTTGTGCAGCCAATTTAGGGGAAGAAATAATGGCCATCTTTCTAAATATCAGTGTTCTAATAACTGTTGTACAAGCTTGTTTTACTTTTAAGTGTTTTGTACCAAATGTGAATGAGCTTAACTACACTGTTCTCCTGCTCCTCATACCCTTACTTGCGCAATCTGTATCTCACAGAATGCTCCGATGTAGAAGTCTTTCAGGAGATTATAATGAACAAAATGAATAAAATAGCACGCTTCTTTCATTCGGCTGTAACGCTTTTGTTCGAGCCAATGTGAATTCATGTACACTTTACGGGCCAGCGCGGAAAAAGGCAGGCAGGAAATGCTGACGGATGGAATGGGTATTTCGCGTACTATGTTTTTCGCTGTTGGTCTTTAGCAGCCGTTCCTTGTTAAGAGCTGAAGTGCTCTCCTTCTATACGGACCCAACGATATACATGAACCTACTGATGTGATAATCTCTTGTTCACTTGGGATCATTGTAAATTGGCGTCAAATTATTAGAAGTCTCAGGCTTGATCATGCTTAAATATATATTGTTCACGTTGTTCATATATATATGAACAACGTGAACAAACTATGTTCTAGAGTGTCAAGTATCGCGGCTAATCATCTTTGTGAGGAGCGAATATATGGACTTGTACGCACGGTGCTTCAAACCTTATGTCAAAAGCGTTCCGTCACGTTGTATGATAACTTATCAATATCTTTTTAGATGCACGGTTTAGGCGTGTTCTTCTTTCGGTTCGTGCTACGGTTTGAAACTTTGGAATTCAATCCATATAGATTCACAATCTTGAATCGTTTGAACGATAGGTTACTTTTCATGAAGTGCTTGCATGCTATGTCTCTTTTCATAAAGTGTTTTTACATTTGTTCTTTTATGAAGTGTTGTGTGTTATATGTGTAATTTCATGGAGTGTTTGCATACGTTTGTTTCCATGAAGGGCTTGCATGAAGCCAAACTGCATTGCTTTATCTGCAGTTAAAAGTGTATACATGCCGATACTTTATTGTGATACGTGCAGCAGAACATCGCGTATGCATGCCAAATGCGCAAAGGAGTAAGATCTTCTTCATATCTTACTCCTCTTCCTGTAAAAATAAAGAGATATAATAAACTACAAAATACCGCCACACTCTTCAATTTTCTATCTAGATGATTCAAACTATGCGTTAACCAAATGTGGTTCACGAGTTCCGAGAATTCACCACTAATGCCACCGGAGATTCACGCTTTCTATAATATGAAGAACATCGTGTTTCGGGCGATTGATGCCCGCAGATCATTTGTGCGTTTCTATCACAACTACTTTCCGACTAAATATCGTCGAAATTTCATGAAAGTTCCGGCACACGTGTTACAAAAAAAATTTGTTCCATGGTTTAGATGTAGTTCCGATAATAGTCTTAAAAAATGCCAGCATTTACAAAAAATTATCGCGGGACTTCTACTGACTTGTGATGTATATTTATAGACCATGGGCCATTTTTTCTAGCTGGAGACATCATGCGTACTCAACTCATTACAATGAATGGCTGTTCAAGTCGCTGTCTATGTTTAATATGTATGGGGAAGTTAAGCAACAGCTGATACAAATCCTTGTCGCCATGGCCGCATGAACATGTTGTAGACGACCCACATTGAATTCTGAGTAAAGCGTGCTTCGTGTAAAAAGTTGCAAGTCGGAAACGATGTATCAGGTTGGCAATGCGTCGTAACAAGCGAAGGTCTTGTAGGTACTCAAGAGGCAGGGCAACTGCGTGTAAAATTGATGTTACCACTATAGCGTCAAACGGGTCGTGTCGTGAACAATGCGGCGTTGGAGAAGTTTGATCATGGGCAAGAAATAGGTGTTGTCCGCAAAAGGGAAATCGGGATGGATGCAAACAATAAACAGTAAAGATCAGGCTTCCGTGCCTTAAAAAAACGCAGACATCCGGCGTGACGGTCAGGTGTTTCACAGCATAGGCGAACCGGCCCTTCAAAATGCGTTGGATGAAATTTTATACAGATGTGAGTTAGTGCAAGGGGTTGAATTGAAATATTGTATTTTGGGGCACACGTGTAGAATCGTGTGAGGCATCACACTGTGTGAACTGTGGAATGATTTCGTGCGTTAAAAACACAGCCATTACAAAACGATGTGGCCTAATATATTCTCATAATAAACCACACCATCAACAAAATGTGCACCTGTGTGTCTGTGTCGCTTTGGTGTCAGGTAATACTGAGTTCGCTGGTTTACAAAAATGATGAAGTATGGCGTGATGGGCACTTCACAACACTACCTGCCGCAGACATTTCGGGGCAGTGAAACGGGCAATTTTGCATGCCCGGATCACGCTTCTTTCCTCGCCCTCGTTGTGTGGCGGAGATGTCCTCTGAGATACGAAGCCTGGGAATTGAGTGCAGAGATGATGCGAGCAGGACCCATTCAGGCTGTCGCGTTCCACCTTGAATGTAAAGTGAAAGGAGTTTCCCCGTTGTCCACCAAGGATGCGGTGTATGTCTTTTTGTGAAGTGCAAACGATGCCGATTTCCGAATAATCGTGATCTCCTGCCGCCATAACGTCCACTATTTCATTTTGTTCGAGTCCTCAGTGAATTGAAACCCACTCGATTATTACGCTGTGTTCCGACCTCGTGAGAAACTTGAGTCCGCATTGTGTACATAGAATTCCCGATGTACAAAATACATTTAAAATAATGTTTTTTTTTCTTCTTTTTCTGTTGTGAATGATGGCGAGAATTATACACTAACACATTTCGGTAAATCTGCCTCAATGAGTTTAAGGTTTTTCTTTGCGATATGTTTAGGCTTCTTGAACGTATGACTCATAATAATTCAATAGAATGTCTTATAAATGGTACAGCTCACAGCTCCTGTTTTATAAATAAAATAAATACTAAGATTGTAATAACATAGAACCATCTCTAATGAAATGTCCTTAACAAATTAAACAAAAGTTTCAATAGATTAGTTATGCAGCCAAGGATGTGTCAGTAGGCAAGTGAATTTTAGCGTACATGGGGTAAACCTGCGTAAGTCGTCTGTCACACTTTGTTTTCACGTGACCGCAACCGATCATTTTTACAGTAAAAGAAATAGATTCATGATAACAAAACGCTAGTACTTATTGTTTCACAAACGCATTTCCGGTCTACTTCACTTTCCACTCTCAGTGAACTACAAACATGATCGGGTATTTCTTTCATACTAAATTTACTATGCGGAAATTTTCTGTCTAAGAAAGCTTTTTTAACCTCTTTTTCATGGTTTGCCATTTAATAAAATGTTCTCATGTAATTGAGGTTAGTCAGAGATTATTACAGAGCAACCCTGCACAGATAGAACGGCGGGGGGCAGCTTCACCGGTGGCATCCTGCTCAGCCATCCTCATCGCAAACTCCGATCACGCAGCGCCTGTATCGCTCAACCGTTATGTACATTGCGATGCACCAGTGAACCGGAGTTATGTTAGCAACCGTTTTCCCCTCCAGGCTCAGTCAAGCCGCTGGAGCAACAAAAAACAAACAAGTGCTTGCATTTCAACTCCGTCCTGACACCTTGCTTATAATCCTGCCTCCTGGAAACTCAGCTGGCCTATCTTCTTTTATTTTTATTTTTCTTCTCGGAAAACATATCTTTTTTTTACGTCTGTAGGTGTCATGAGGTCCGAGAGATCTTTTTCAAACACGCCACCACCTTCGCGTGCATCTTTCATTTATTTCTCTTTGAATTCCA
This sequence comes from Rhipicephalus microplus, assembly GCF_043290135.1. Taxonomy (NCBI): domain Eukaryota; kingdom Metazoa; phylum Arthropoda; class Arachnida; order Ixodida; family Ixodidae; genus Rhipicephalus; species Rhipicephalus microplus. The sequence goes on from NC_134700.1 coordinate 193,157,357, forward strand.
CAGTCTCGTTTTGAGGATTGGACGAGTCACGGTTTTTCTCGACAGCGGCCAGGCCTGTTCGCGCACAGCGACGAGAAGCCGGGAGGCCAGTACTCATTGCTAGGCTGGGCTTGTCGTCCTAACAGGTCCTGCGAGGAAGCGTGGACGCGGTGGTAAAAATAATAAAATTAACTCAAGACTGATATTCAATAGCGATTGCTGGACGCTAGAGCTGTCCTCAAGGACACGTAGTCTCCGCTGCACACGGATTCACCACTTCGGCGATTGAGAGAGAGTCTACGAGTGAAAGGGTTGTTCCGCTTCCAGCCACTACGGTCGCCGCTGTTGCTGGCTTGTCGGAGCGCCCCTTCGCCCACCGTGATTCGTGGCTCATCGAAGGGGATCTTCGTTCATCCTCCTCTCCACCATCGCGTACGTGATGTCCGGTCCTTCTTGGCGGCGCTTCTGGAAGATGGCCTTAGCGCCACGCTTCAACTCATGCCTATAAAAACGCCGCACATCGCCCATCGTCTACCACATCTTCCTCTTACATCCGGCCGATCGGACACAAGGAGCCCATTCGACGATGCTGTGCAAGGTAGGAATCGGACTGAATCACGAAGGACATATAAGAAGAAAGAGATCCTGTGTCACCACGGATCAGATTACAATGTTCGACGACCATGGTTGAACGGATACAAAGAAAGCTAACATCATTGACCTGTTGATCTTTCGCAGGTTGCCTTCCTTGGCCTTTTGGCCATTGCTGCCGCCCAGGTCCAGCTCCAGGAGAATTACGTAGGTTTTGTCTTCACTGAATTTAGTTCTTGTTATTACACGATAGCGTAATTGCATAGATGTTTACTGGTGGATTGTTGCCTTTTAACCGAAGTATCGGGTATCATTTGCTCAAGAGTCATAATGACACATATAAAATACAAATAAGGTTCCTGTTTTGCTGGGAAGCTAAATCTTGACCTCCTTTCAAAGTAGTTTAAAATTTAAAAGAAAATTCACAGCTGCCAATAAGGCAGCTATGTGCCAATTTCAAAGAAGTACCGCTTTTAAAGAGAGAATAAGTCATATAGGTTTCAAGATTTAATGAAAGAGCAACAGCAATTCTGCCATTTCTCGTAGAAACTAAAAAGCGGCAATAGTGATAGGTAGCTGAGGCTGATTACGTAGCAACATTAAAAGTTACCTTAAAACTTTGCTGACAACTAGGTTGCGTAGATAATAATGGTCAATGTGGAGCTTCCCCAAAGCAGTGCTTATTAAAGTACGCTACATCACGAAAATAATATTGTTAGTACGGTACGTTTGTTTAGTAACATGTCCATCTAAGCATGTTATTGCGTAAAGCCTGTGTATTGCTTCATGCTAGCGTTTTTCTTATGCACTGATCGTTACTTTCACAGCCTGCCCAGCCATACACCTTCAGCTACGACTCTACTGGTGAGGACGGTGGCCGCATCAGCCAGCAGGAGACCGGTGACGAGAGGAACTTCAAGACCGGCAGCTACAGCTACCAGACCCCAGACGGTGTCTACCGTACCGCCAACTACGTCGCTGACGACCAGGGCTTCCGCGTGTCTATCGACACCAACGAGCCAGGCACCAAGGCTGAGAACCCAGCTGATGTGACCCTCAACGCCAACCCAATTGAGGTCCCAGCCACCGCCTACACCTTCGGCAAGTCCAAGAGCTAAATCACTCGCCTCGTTTCGATAGCGAGATAGAGCTGTGTAAATTAAAACGAGATTATTCCCGCCACTGCCGCAACTTCATCGCTTCCGATCTGTCTACTCGGTGCTCTTCACACTACTGACTGCGACTGCATTATTTCTATTCCCTTTTTCCTCTGTTCTCGCGTTTGGACGGTGTATCACTGCACACAAGACGTGACCTCCTGTTGTGAACCTTCTAACTTCGACTCCAAGCTCCTTCACTCTTCCACTGACTTTTACAGTGCAAACTATTGTCCTGTCCACTAAACTGGAAACAAAAGAAAAATAAAGTTGTTATTTTTTGTTGTTTAGAAAGTTGGCTCTTTCTCATGCTCACCTGGTGTCCTGCACAGGTGAACCAGATTTCATAACTAATTCTTATCAGAAATCTGCGCTCCTGTTTTTACACAATAACACAAAATTGTCTAGTGCAACGAATGCATGTTTCTGTGTGCGTTGTACTGTAAGGTAATATTAGTCACAGGGGCCAGTTATCTTATTCATGCTTAAGGAATCAGACCATTGGTTCAGAACACAAGGCTAGCATCCAATGTGTATCAACGGCCTTAAGTTTAAGAGACTAGGCGAATTGGTTTGATCCAAAGGGCAATGATCAACATAGTAACGGGGACGTGAAGCTGCGTAGAAAAAGCGACAGCCCTCCGAAAGTAGTTTTTAGGTACAATTGACACTGCTCTTTCGCACCTCACAAAGATTGGAAAAGTGCAGGTGAAGCTATCATTACGGGTTATTGTTAAGATGTGGTACAAATAGAACGCTTTCTGTATTGCATATATATGAGAAGATGATGCAATCTTGTAAACGGAAAAGCTAGAAGTAATAGAGCATGATCACAAGCGTAAGACTACGGTAATAAATTTCAGATTGACGCAAAAAAACAACATTTACACTGATATCAGAGAAACGCTGTATTTTTGCTGCCAATAAACAGTATTGAATGTTAAATAACTATCGTTAGCGTGAAGTATCCGCGCATTTTACTGTTCTATATTGAGCTCACACAACATTAGTAGCTCACGAAAAAATGTTGGGAAACAATCCAAAGTATTGTGTCTTGATTAAAAAAGAAAGTTTGCACTGGACTTACCTATGTAGAACTTCGGAGAATGGACTAAAATAGATGAATTTTCCAGCTTGCATCAAAAAAATTTGAATGGCCTATTTGTGCACTGAAAACAATGAAGCGTCAAAATGGCCTAGGAAAACGTTTTGATGAGCTAGTTGGCGCATAGAATCCGAAGTAAAATTATTTCAGCGCAAAGCAACGCACGGACAGAGAGCACAGGACTACTGCTCGACTGCCTGTGCGTTGATTTCTGCGCCAGAATATATTTTTTGCAGACGTCGAAAAGGACTTTCTTGCTATTTATATCGCTTACAGTTAATGTTTATGTTGGGAATAACATGAGCGAATGCCTGTTTTTCACCGGTTTTAGATGCCCGTCTCAATCGTGAATCTTGTGACACATTTTAGGGTGTTCAGACAAGTTTGTTGAATTTACCCACGTTGACGTCAGTGGGCGCTGAGGCCTAATACCTGCGTTTCTATAGTTATCTATTCCGGATAATCTAATGATGTGCGATGATACGATGCTGAGGTTCTATGTGTGATGTTATTGTCACAGTTAAAATGAATAATGTAAAACTACATTTAGCATCGTCAATCGTTACATAGTTGGCCGACATAACTAACATTTTTAAAAATATACAAGGGTCCCCCTACGAAGTATAGCACTAAACCTTTGTTTTGATTCTTCACATATTCTTACAATATTAAAGTGGTTATGGTCGACCTGCACAAAGTACATATTGACAAGATTTTCTGCGGAAATGTTGTAGGCACGTGTGCTCAGATTTGGGTGCACGTTAACGAACCCCAGGTGGTCGAAATTTCTGTAGCCCTCCACTACGGCGTCTCTCATTATCATATGGTGGGTTTGGGATGTTAAACTCCACATATCAATCAACAAGAGTTTCTGCCCCGTCAGCTGCACAATAGTAAGGAAAACAGGTTGTGGTAGATAACAAGCCATGGCACTGTTTCTGATTGGGGGCCCGTTGATTGCATACAGTTGACACACGATGGTAAAAATATTGCTATACCGCGCGAAAATACGTGCACACGAGTAACTACACAGATAACATTACAAACACAGTTTAAGAATGTCTGACCGCAATGAACCAACTGGCCAGCCAGAATGTCTTACTCAAATGGAGCAAGGTAGTGAATATTAGTGTCCATCATTCTATTAAGCCAGATGAAGAAACAAAGTATTGCAGTTTTGACGATGCAAACATCAGACTGAAACTGGAAGCTTCATACTAATGTAAGTTGAAGGTTCGTAGCATTTAGCTCTATTCGAATTGGCAAGTATTTTGGGAGTGAACAAATCGCTTATAAAAGAAATGTAGGTTCTGTAGTAGAAAAATCAACGGAGGTTGTCAAAGGAACGTTTCTGGGTAGATATAAGCTTTTCATTACCTTTTGCGCATATCCCCATACCGAGTTGCATATTAGGCAGGTATGTGCCACACGTGCCTGACGTAAACAATTTCAACGAAGTGTGATTGATGATGGATATGTGGGGTTTCACGTCCCAAAACCACCATGTGATTAGAAGATGCGCCGTATAGTGGAGGGCTGCGGAAATTTCGACCACCTGGGTTTCTATAACGTGCACCCAAATCTGAACACCCGGACCTACAGCATTTTCGCCTCCATCGAAAATGCAGCCACCGCAGCCGGGATTAGATCCCGCAACCTGCGGATCAGTAGCCGAGTACCTTAACCAGTAGAGCACCACGGTGTGGCTTAAAGACGTGCGATATGGCCTTCTCGCGTTATTCATGTCATGAGCAAACAGTCATATTCGTCAAACCATCTTACCCTCAGATAGTTAAAAGGTCAAGGAAACGATCACGAAAGCATCCAGGCGTAGGCAGCTAGATAGATATAATAGACACATACGTAAATAGAAACGCTAAAACAGCCGGAAGTTCGCTAAACATGGTTCGCATTTAAAAGAACGTATTAGAGGCGAAAAAAGAGAGGACAAAAAGCATGGTTAATCCACAGATTGTTAGTGGGTCAGTTGGTACATACTGAACGACAAAACATTGCGCTTAGATGGAACAAACAGTTACAAGAGGCAGACATGCACACGTGATTCTTGTAACTTTTTGTCCTGTCTAGTCTCGCGGTTTCATGCTCTGTATGGTTGATCCATCCGTCAAAAGAGTCGGCATAACACGAAAGTAAGGCATCTTCATATAGATTTGGTTTAATGTTTACATTACATTGATATTTATATCAAATGAGCTTATACTATGTCTGTTGGTGTTTGAAAGCTAAATACCGTTTATCATAAATGCACCCAACTTGACACTCCGTGACAGATCTCCATTCTGACGGATGGCACGCTTGATTATGATTGATTAATGATCAAACATGACCATGGTCATGGATGGCTGTGGTAGCGGCGGCAGTTGACGGTGAGAGCGGAACGAAAGAAGGCGATGTGACAGCCAGAAGAGCTTGACTGATTACACGCCGAACTTGGGCTGCATTCGCCTACTTGCGACATGTTCGAGTTATTTAACGCCATTGCCCGATTAGAAGGAAACGTAACGCGCGCTGTGTTTTCCCTGGCGGTCAGCCACGGTTTTCGCTAGGCGAGCGTAAGTGGCGAACGCAGTTACTTGCAGTCAAAGCAGGAGCACTGCGGAGCTATTTTTGTAGGGGTGGATGCTATGAGCCATGCCGACGCTTTGTGTAAGGTCGCCGTTTGGTGGTGTGATAAGGTGTTGACAAACTTGCACTTCTCCCGTTGGAAACTCACCGAATATATAGGACGGACGCATCGAAACGGTGCGTTGAAGGAACTAATCGGGATGCCACAATCATGATGGATTGCTACAATTTAGCAATACCACTATGAAAGTGCAGTGGTAGAGGTAGTTATAAAAGGCATATGTCAAGCCTACAACGCATTCGACCATGACGATTACATACGAATATACGAAATGCTGAGCCCCAAGTATGATCGATTAACGCGTATTTTGTTGAACAGGTCACGAAGGTGAAAAGTGCTGGAGCACCGAGGGGCAATGGATGAAATGCTTTGTATATTATATATATTTAAACAGTCATGTCCGTAAGTGAATGCAGCCAGCCTTACGCATGCTGGTGGGTGATGTGTGACACGTGTCTATATGTATACAATGTATTAACATTGCAATAAAGAAACAGAGAAGTGGCCGCGGCGCAGTGTTTAGCGCGCCCGGCAGATGTTGTCGCTGACTGAGAGGTCGTCGGTTTGACTCCCATTGACGCAACTTTTTTTTTCTTTTCTGATCGCATGTACTTTTGCAATGTCATTGACGGAAATATGTCACTGAAGCCTTGGTGCCGCCCGGCCTAAAACACTTTCGCGTTAAAACTGCAAAACTTGGCAAGAAAACAAGAGCCAAGACAACCTAGGTGCCGATCAGCTGAATAGTCTCTAACACTGAGCCTCTTAAATAAAACCCACGAAAATTTTTGTGGTATAGGCTACTGCAGAAAATATAATCTACTGAAGTTGTGTGCGTTTGCGGTTACGCAGATGTTCTTTAAAATTTTACTTTCTTATTTTTCTTACCTTGAGTTTTTTCAAAAAAAACTTAGTGACTCTTCGCTCACTAATAACTCAAAGTAATTCTTCGTTGTTGCGTAAGTTGGCAAAATGTAGTTGCTTCTCGTACTTTCATCGGCATGTAGCCATGTTTCAGTTAGGGAAAGTTTAGAGTATAGGGCAGAAAATTCGACAGCGTGACGGGTGAGATACAGGCAGTTGCGCTGTCAATTATTCTAGAACGAACATCCACCAACTAGTCCTACTCGTGATTCTCCTCGGAGCAGGTGGAGGAAATCAGTTAAGTTTGGCGATGATGCGAAACTTTAACACACTGGCATATGTGTGTCGTTTGCACTTAACGTCTACAATGTATTCGCATTACGTCATCAGAGACCTCGTATTCGAGGAATAGGCCCTGTAATCTCACAACTGTTCCCCCGAACTAGTATTAGTATAGCGTAAATTTATCAGTGCTTTCTTGCGGAACACTTTTCTGGATTAGCGGCAAATTCCACAAATGGCAAAAACAATTAAAACCCAACAGCACTACACATCTGTGACATATTTCGCGTAAGATTGCAATTTATTTACATTTTGTGTGTCTGTAGTTATATTTTAGGGATGAATCGGCACGCTACAGTTGAGAGCGACATTCAGTGTGACGCGGCTTCTTATTTCTGGAAGTTTTCTTTTTTTCTTTTTTAAGTATAGTTTTAGGATGCTAAACTCCACAAATCAAGCAATCCTGTTTAATATACCATTTGCAAAGATGCAACTTTATAAACATAAATTGAAAGAATTTATTATGCCAGCAAATTTTTAATTTTATCTCGAACAAAACATAAAGCACTCATCTACATTTATAAGCAGATGAATGAAATAAGGCAACCTGACAGGTAAGTCTGGTCATTTCGCTGCCTCCCACTAATCTCTTCGTGCCCTTCCTGATTTCCAACTTTTACCCTGGAGGTCACCCGGGTCATTTTTTTTCTGCCAAGTTAATCCCACGTTCCAGCGCCCCTGACTCTTCCCGCCAGCGCTTGAAATTACGGCATTTCAGATGGCCGTCGGACCAGCTGAAATCGGCAGTGTCGCCGCCAGTAGCAGACCCACAGGGATGCGACGTAGTGTCTTATCGCTGACCGCGATCGCCTCTATAGCCGGTCGCATAGGTTCCGCCGAAGACCAGTGCTAAGCAATGCGTGTGCTTCATTTGTATGTGAGAGTCGTGGGCTCCTCTGTGCGCATCCTGGACGGAGTGGTCGGTGCAGTTCTATACTTTTTTTTTCTCCTGTTCGCCCTCCTGTCCGCTACTCGTCCACCTGCTGGCACGTCCTTGATCTAGTTTGTCCTTGGCGTGGGCGCCTTTCTTGATCCGTGGGAGGATGCCGTAGTGGGGGAGGAGGATGGTACTGCTTAGCCGATGTCCCTGTGTCTTGCCATCGGTGTGCCGACGTGACGGTCGCTCCGTACGACTCTAGAACGTTCTAATGAGTGTACGCTCGTCGACGTTTTGCCGCCATCGGCTAGCTCCCCAATAAAGTAATAGACTACTCAGAAAAGCTGGAATTTTTAGAGAGCAGCTCTTATGAGCGTGCTCGTGAATTTTGCGACGTCATGGTGCGAAACCGAGATGGCGACTGGCAAAGTATATGAATGACAGCAACCTCAATGTGTGACGGGCAAAACACGGAGCTGTTTACTCATAGTGTGGTTAGTTTTTGCCTGAGACGCATCGAAATGCGAAGAGAAAGGTTTCTAACGAGGAAAACAAAGTACGCCGACTGTACTCGTGGTCACTATTTATAAGGTAAAACTTCAATAAAAAATTCGGTAACCCTAAAGCATCACCCTTAGGAGTTGAACGTGATAGCGACTTCCTGTTCTAGTGCGTGTTTTTAACATTTGGCGAATGAAACCTTTTTGAACTTGCTATTCACCGACTATACGTGGCCTTAAGAGAATATGCGCAGTAGAATGTGTACCTTTTGTAGTGGGGTACCGGCTTTCAACCATGAAGCCATTAGGATAATCACATATTCTGACACCCGTTGGCAATGGACGCCTGCACCCCGCATTATTACTGCAATATGTCATGTTGCATTGTGAAACATGTATACAGGACACGTGTGTTGGTGTAGCATGAAAACTACTTTCACTAAGCAGAGGAAGTTTTTTTCACAGTTTTCACAAGCAGAGGCGTGGCAGTAAGCAGCTTTAGCTCATGGCCATGCCTATGCTTGTGAGAACTGTGAAATTTTTTGGACAGGCACAAGATGATTTTTTTCGCTCACAATTAACGACGCCGGCACCAGAATTCCGGCAAAACGAGCTCTTCAACGCTGTCGCGTTAAAATACCTGTATAGGATGGCAGCACCCGACTGCTTCCCGAACCCCATAATCGGCTTCCGACCAGGACTATCCACTCAAGACACCATTTTACTCCAAAAACACAAAATTTACAATAGATAAAATATTCGGGACACTCGTGCAATACTCATTGTTGATTTAAATGAGGCCTTCAGTACCATAACGCACTCGATTGTCTTCAATGTGATCGCAGATCTCGGCTTGAGGCGTCGGTTCCACTACTTTGTCCGCTCCTTCCTCATTTGACACCGAGCCGTGCTCAGCGTGGGAGATCTGGTGTCGGAAACAGTGGAACTTGGACAATGGGCAACCCCTCAGGGATTCGTCTACTCACCGACGCTCTTCAAACTTCGTGATGATCAGGCTCTCCTCAGAACTATACTCTAAAATCGACGGGTTAAGCCACATCATATATGTGGACGATGTCACCATATGCTGCTCCACAGGGTCGAATGGCTGCATTGAGTCCACCCTACAGGAGGCCATCGAAAGAGCACTACCTCCAACACACCGGTCTCAAGTGCTCCCCCGCAAAGTCGGAGCTTCTGATATACTTTCCCAAAATTTGGGGTTGGCAAACCCAAAGGGTGGAAACCCTCGGCAGGACGGAACATCACTCTCCGCAACAAAGATTGACATAAAGTCTATCGGGAAGACACCATCAGGGTTCCCGGCATGATCGCCATGTCCTGCGGAACCAACACCCAAACGGTACAGAAGCTCTGGACCAATACTGAGAACACCATACGACTCCTACGTAGAGTAGCCAAGCAGCACTGTGGCCTCAAAACAGATAACTGGCGGCGCCTCGTACATGCGTTTCATTTGTGCCACTTTACCTGAGTCACCACCATACACAAATGGCTACTTGTTGAGCGCGATCAACTCAATGCCCTACTTCGAAAGGTAGTCAAACGAGCCCTCGGCCATGCTTTCACCAATCTGACACAAAAACTCCTCGTTTTGGCGTACATAACGCGCTAGAAGAGATCGCCAAAGCTCAGAAACGAGTGCAATTGACCAGACACACGTCCAACAAGGCAGGCCGCCACATACTACGCGAGCTCGGATTCTCCACATTGTCCAAGGATCCCCCAGAGTTGACACGTATTTCCCTTGAGATCCGTGACCTTATCACGATCGCTTCCATTCTACGAAATGTACAACCCGTATACAACAAAGTGTAGGCGCTTTGCATGGGCGACCGCCATTCTCGAGCGCATAGATGTGAAAGCGGACGACGTCTCATTCGTCGACGCCGCGGCCTATCGCAACAACAAGCTTTCGCCACAATCGTGGTCTCATCCGCGCAGCAGGTTCTCAAGCCTGCCATGATCCTCACCCGAAACCACTAAGTAGCGGAGCAAGCAGCTATAGCTATAGGTGTATACGCTCGACAGCAAACGGGAACTCATCTATATGCGACTCCAGATCGGCCATCAAATTCTTCGAACGGGGCGTCATCTCCGACCAAGCGTTACGTATCCTGCGCCGCGCGGACCCAAGTGCCCTGAAGCACCACACTGTCACCCGGTTCCACGTCCATCTCGGCAAGGTTCCGGGTGCCTTGTCAACCTCAACGAGATTGCCCGTGACGCAGCGCGCGCACGTACCGGCCATGCCGCAACAGAGCAACCCCTTCTTGTTGGGTTAGAGACCAATCGGGATGCACAAATTACGTACAACATCACGAAACACTTTTACACAAAACTGCGAATTTATCCGCCCCCGTATTCTAAACTGAACAGACAGCAGGCGTTTACGCTACACTTCTTACAAACGCGCACGTACCCAAGCCTTACCAAGCTTCACGTTTTTGACCTGACGCATACACCAGGGACACGTACCCCTCGTGTGGACACACGGCGACACTCGAACACATGATCAGACAGTCCAGAAACGCTCATTCTGGCTCTACCTCAAACAAGTGGCAGAGGTGCTTCAAAAGTTGACTTTTCGCAATGGGCCGTCCAGCAAGCCCACGAAGCGGCCGCAAGGTAATCCAAATCCGTGCCTACGTGGGAGACGCCCTCTACGCGCTAAGCGTGTGATGCAGGACAAAATAAGGGTTTTCCATTCCATTTCATTGAAGCTTTATGTTTTCATTTCATTAGCCGTACTTTTGTGTATTTCGTATGGCAGTATATATATGCCACGTGCCCGCGGACGTAGCATCACGTGCATATAGCTTAATGAGTTGACAATGCTCAGACACATATCAGGAATTTATAAATTGAACCGATTAGTAAATTTTGTTATATGGTGATGCATACTATGAAAGGTGCGCGCTCCGTCCGCCGAAGTGGTGTAGTGTTTAGGGTGCTCGGCTGCTCACCTGAAGGTTATAGGTTCGATCCCGGCTATAGCGTTGGCATGTCGACGGAGGCGAATTGGTAGAGGGTCATGCGCTGTGTGATTCCAGTGCACGGTAAAGAAGATCGGATAGTCCAAATTTCCGGAGACCTTCACTACGGCGTCCCTAATAATGATATCGTGGTTTTCGGACGTTAAACTCCATGTAATATATTAAAGTTGAGCATTCCGTTATTATTCTCTAGACCATTATAATAATGATCGCATGCCCAGAAGCTTTCGAAGGTAAAGGTAGAGTGGTGGCCAGGAGTTCGCATGTATACACGTTTATTAAACTGGTGCCAACGTTTCAGAAACGCTGACAGAATCTATATGTGGGGTCCTAAGTTGTTATGTAGCCCTACCTCATGATTCATTGTTCACGAACGGCTGATTCCGTCCGTAATGCCGACGAAGCATGCAAACGGCGTCGCTGATATTTGATTGCCAGAGCTAGCGAGTATATGGCAACGCGTGCTTTGATTCATCTGATACTGGGCCTGGTGCGCTGCTCTTCATTTTTTCGCAAATCCTACGAGGGCAATGTTTATAGTACTTAAGATGCACTTGACAACAACCTGCTAATTCGCTTACTTACTTAGGCCGCGTTCACACTTAGCATTCCGGCCGCCGAAAGTGCTCCGAATCCGGTTCGGCGGCGGCGAGATCCGCCAAAAGGGCCCTCTCCGCACCGATCGCTCTCGGACCGATTTTTGCGGTGTCTGCCGCCGAATCGGTCAACGCGGACCAATAGGAGCGCTAGTCAAGGAATTTCGAAAAATGGCGGCCAAGCCCTACTCACTTGTTATGCCACAGTGCACGTAACCGAATGTTGAAACCAACGGGAGTTTAACCTACTCTGTGCCTACTTCGCCTCCGTATTTCGTGAAAGAGGTGAGCGAGCTTGCTGTTGGCGTGACCGAGCTTGTTGCGGTCTTGCAAAGCAAAACGAACCCCCCAACGCCGCTGGCGTCGGTGGTTTTTCTGCTCTTCGTGCATTACAAGACAGCCACTTGCCAGCAAAGTAAGTAGTACTGTCTTTTCTTGCTTCTTGCGTACGAGAATCGTCGAAGTATACACCACCGGATAGCGTAGTAGCGTTTGCGGTCCACGACAACAACCGGGTGACAGCGCATTCATCCCGCGTTCGGCCCGTGGTAGATGGCATATTCGGCGGCGCGGGGCGCGTCCAGTGCGAATTACGCTGCGTTTCGGCGGCAGGGCAATTTCGGTCGCTGTAGAAAGCGGATGTTTCAGTGTGAACTAGGCATTACACAGGAATTATGGTGAGTAGGGTGCCAGAGCATTTATTATCAGCGAACGCATAAGATTCCACAAGTAACCAACGCTGTCAAGTACCTATGCCTGCAGGCTTTGCGATATATGCAAATGCGAAGCACTTCTTAGCAAAGACAATTTGAGTTCCATTCATCCATCCATCCATCCGTCTATGTGTGACGGTTATCGCAGCTTCTTTAAACTGATGCAGACTAAAATTGGCATTGAAGGAAATGAGGGCATGACGAAGACCGCTTCCTAGCCATGATATAATAACGCGATAATCCATGCATCTTTCTAATCATGTCTATGCGCTTTCGTGGCCTCCTTAAAACTGGATGCAAACTAGAATTGACAAAGAAGGGAATGAGGGTATGACGAACAATTCCGTCAGGCTATTACAGAATACCGTGATATACAACTAATTCATCCACATCCATCAAACACGCACATGTTGACACTGCGTGCGGCTGTCTTTCGGGTGCACTCTGCTGTGATCTATTAGATGGCACCACTGTCAGCGAACCCAGCGAAGCAGTGCTGGCGACTTGAAAAGCCACTACCTCACAAACGTTTTCGCTTGTAGTATTGTGAGTAACACCTACAGTGCGAAGGAGATGTGTTTCAGATTAAAATTCAAAGTGTACGAGGTTTAAGGATTCACTTAAAAGAAAATATTTCATGCAGGACGTGAATGTCGAGAACACTGATATATCGGGCAGCATTCGAAGCTCAACAAGATCCACTTGCGCGCAACTTGTAGTTTCGCTGGTTGAAGACAACCCACAATGCAAAATTAAATTACAATAATAATGATATTAAGAAACGTTAGCAAACGTTCTGTCCCTCCGTTCGAAGAACAAACGAGCGCTTCATGTACGTCTATTAAGACAACTCTGGTTGGTAAATTTAGTTAGGAGCCCTCCAGTGCGATGTCTTTCGTAATGAAATAAATTTTTTGAGTGTCAACCCTAATCAAGTATTACTATCGTTATTTGATAATATTATAAGGTTATAAATTACCATAATTAGTCATTCTATTTATTAACAACAATGCGATATCGATGTGTCACATCACAGGCGTGCGCACAAGAAGGGTGGATGGGGTCGTTATCCATGGAGCAAAGTTTCCATTTGGGCGAGTTAGTAGCGAATAATTCTAAATACACAAAGTGGGGCGCTGTATGGAGCGCCGGGACAATAGAAGATGACGACAACAGAGGCCCCTTCATAGGGCAAAATCTGACCCATCCTCTGACATAGTAGGGAGGGGCCCTGCTACTAACCCACGTCCTTCCCTCCCCCGATGTGGAACCCTGCACTCTCCTACACAACTGCGTTGATGCCGCAGATTTCCTATCAACATTGTTTGAGCGCCTTACAGAAAGCTCTCTTTTTGGGTGGTTCTATAGGCTTACTTGACTGTGTGAGGTACTTTTAACAGATTAGAAATAAGATGGCAAGGACATTAACCGACAAAATAGGCTTTTTGTCACGTCATGTAGCACCCTTCTCTTAAACTACACGTTACACAAGGTTGAAATTGTGTCCTTCGAATGTTTGGCGCAGACATGGTCGGTATGCATCATTGTTCGGTCGGCCATCAGAATTGCATGGCACCACTTCGCCAGACGATCACTGTTGGACGGAACATTGAAGAACGGCACACGCTCCCAAAGACCTGACAGCCAAAATGGCAGTTCGGTACAAAATACTTTCTACTGAGTGCAAACCCCTTTCAGCAATTCTGTGCGCCCTTCATTAATATAAGGGTCTAACTTCTACGTGAAGAAGAACAACAACCACAAAAAATTTAGAAGACCCTAAAGCTTCGCCTATAGGAGTTCAACGTGGTAGTGATCTTCTGTTCTTAGTACGTACTTGGAAAACTTAGTGCATGATACCATTCCGAACTTGCTATGCACCAACTACGTGGCGTTAAAGGGGCCCCTAAACAATTTTTTAACATGGCCATAAACACTGCTGATCTGTAGTAGAGGCTCCAAAACACGCAAACGAAATATTATAGTGCAGCACGCAGCTTGGAATTCAAAACAAGTTATAACTTCAGCTACAAATCGTTTTTAGATGCGGAGCATCTAATACGCGAGGCTTGTAGTGCGGCGCCGTCCGCAAGCTTCCCCCTCCTTCTTCCACCATCTGTGCATCCCTTCCTCCTCTACACACCGCGCGCGCTTCACTCCTCCACCATCTGTGCACCCTTCCTCCTCTACACACCGCGTGCGCTTCTCCTCTTCACGAACATTCGCTAGCTGTATAATGTAGCGCGCATGCGCCGTCACGCTTCGAGAACATCGGCAGCTGACGCGCGCGCATGCGCCGTCGCGCTTCGAGAACATCTGCAGCTGACGCGCGCGCATGCGCCGTTGCGCTTCTCCCCCTTCTCGAACATTCGACAGCTGACAGTGCATGCGCCGTCGCGCTGTATATATACTCAAGGTCGGCGCTCGCTCGCTCAGTTGCCGCTCGTCGGTTGGTTTGTACGGCGCGTCGACGTCCAAGGTCGCGGTGAAATGAATTCCAACGAATCCACAAACACAATGATCGACGTCCCTTCGACCAGCGCCGCCCTTTCGCATACGTGTGTACGTGTTCACTCATTTAACACCCCCTCCTACAACCACGTTAACCAATTTAGCCATCGACCCAAGTAAGTCGCAATTTAACACCCCATTTCACAACCACGTTAACCAATTTAGCCATCGACCCAAGTAAGTCGCATTTTAACACCCCGTTAACCAATTATATGCTCCGCATCCTCCTCAGTGTTCCCCCGAGGGAAGCTGCGGGGAATTTTTTTTCATCTCTCGACTGATGACGGAAGACGCTGAAAAATCACCCATAGAAGGCATTCCATCACCCATTGGCTGATGTGAAGACGAGCGCTCGGTCGTTACAGGGTATTCCGCAGGAGGCCGCGACTTGTCTATGCGGTTGCAGCGTGCGACAAATCTTTTTAACTTTGCCTGAACTGGACAGATCGCTAAAATTTTACGGTATTTAATTTGTTACGCAATGAGCTCTGTCAGTAAGTACATTACCTAGTCATTTGAAAAAAGTGTTTCAGCTGGTCCCTTTAAGGAAACAGATCCTTTAGCGTGTTCGTCTTTTATACCGAGTTAACTGCTTTAACCCATGAAGTGATTCTGATAATCAACTGTTTTGAAGCCTGATTGCAATAGGCGCTTGTACCACGCATTATCACTGCAGTATGTCAGGTTGTATTATGAAGGCTGTACACAAGACGCGTGTGTTTGTGAAGCATGCGTGACTTTTGCTGAATATTGAAGCACAGGAAGGTATTTTCAATTTATTCACAAGCATACGCGTGACCATGTGGTAGAACATCCGCTTGCTTCACAAATAACGCTAGTTCGAACCCCACTTATATCCGGACGAGCCAGACTCGCTCCTCGCTCTGACCTAGGATATTTTTAAATATAACTTTATTTCTATCGTTCTCCATTTTTCAGTCGCACATAAGATAAGATGATTTTCCACACACAACCATGATGCCGACGCCAACACTGAAATTTCTGCAAAACGATCTCTGTAACGCGATCGCGGTAAAATCATAGTGTAGCCGCAAGTACGAAGCCGTGAACGCACTAGCAACAAATTGAAATGTCACGTGAAGAGAGGCAACCAGATCGAAACCTGCCGCGCACTGCTGAGGAACTCATATGACGAGTGTGACTTGATAACATTCATGGCTCAACACTCAACGCCCTGCTCAAACTAAAAGGATGAACTAAGCGTACACATGTAAACTAATTAGTGCCACAGTCGTTACTTCGGTGTGTTTGAAAAGCTGGCAATTTTCGCAAACGGAGGGACTGCAGCGAGTAATGTGACCTTTGTGAGCCCTGCAAATACACAACTCAATTATTCTGGTGAAAGCACAAGACGTTTAATTCTCCGCGACCGGGAGATAAGCCCGTGCACGATACACAGAGGAAACCACTCATCATAGGGCAAAGTACACGAGCGGGCCACCAAGCGCGCCCTTCACGCCATCTCACTGGAACAGCTGAGAACATGCTTATATTAGCGTAGGATTGGCCTACCACCAGCGGGGAGCAGTGTTTATAAATAGCTCGCCGTTACTACGGTGGAGGAGTGCGTTCTCGTGGCTCACTATCTAACGCCGCGAGTTGCGGAGTGAGATGTCGCCAAACAAATGGTTTGAGGGGTGAAGCTCGTTATAGCGGCACCCGTTCGTGCCTCGTAGCCATTGTAGTATGGAACAAGTATAATATTT
Source organism: Rhipicephalus microplus (assembly GCF_043290135.1). Classification (NCBI taxonomy): domain Eukaryota; kingdom Metazoa; phylum Arthropoda; class Arachnida; order Ixodida; family Ixodidae; genus Rhipicephalus; species Rhipicephalus microplus. The sequence continues at coordinate 193,173,983 of NC_134700.1, forward strand.
TGACCTCCAAGGTGGTGCCGGTGAGAGATTACTTTTCTGCGTTGTTGAACAATAAAAAGGGGTGCTCAATGTGCATGCAAAGGGCTGCTAATGGGGAATGGGAGACAAGAGCATTCAGCTTTTTGTTAACGCGCATGCTGCGATCCCCATTAGCAGCCATTGGCTTGTACATTGAGCACTATCTGACAAGAAAGGGTTGCTACGTTATACTCGCTGGGTGTAACCTCCTTAGTTTTAGAAAGGTTTAGCGAGCATTGAGCCGCAGTGCCATGAATACAATGAACTAGTATATATCATGAATGAACTCGAGGTGGTTAAAGGTGGGAAGTAGATACGAAGCGCAAGCCGTAAGAAAGTAAAAGCCGAATTCTCCTGTGTCTCATTTCCCATTAGCAGCCATTGGTATATACGTTGAGCACTATCTGACAGGAAAAAGTTGCTACGTTACACTCGCTGGGCGTAGCCTCCTTGGTTTAGGAAAGGTTTAGAGAGCATTGGGCCGCAGTGCCATAAATACAGTGAACTAGTATATACCATAAACTCGAGGTGGTTAAAGGTGCGATGTACACCCGAAGCGCAAGCCGTAAGAAAGTGTGCGTGTGCCACCTCTCGTTTAGTCCTTGGAACGTCTGCTGGATGGCGGTGCTTCTATATGGGGAATATATGATGAAAAGATGAGAGATGGTGGTACTTGGAGTGTTTAATAGATGGACGAAGGGACACACAGACAGATGCATGGATGGATGCATGAATGGACGCAGGGGTGGATGCATGGACGAACGCAGGGACGGACGCATGGACAGACCCACGCACAGACGGGCGGATGTATGCATGGACGGTCACACAGACGGACGCATGGACGGACGGAAGCAAGAGCGAATGGATGGACGAATGCTTCGCCCCACTTTCCATCATTTACTCCGTGAATATGCTGCCAATTTTTATTTCCTCAACAAGGGTACCCCAACGCCATCGGCTGTTCATGGCTAACTTTTCTGATCGTGTTCTTTTAGTGAAAAATCCCCCCTCCTTTATTTATTTTTTTTGCAAAGCTGGCACATTTGTTTTGGTGGACGGTTATATTTTACCTGATTACAGTCTAAGTAAATATTTCAGCTCCGCAAACAGGCATCGCTATCACTCCACGAAGTGTTTTCCCTAATGCTCCATCATATTGCGCTTACTCAATTATACGACGCCAAGAACATTTACCGTTTTCCAGGCACTTGACACTTCTCTTATAGACTTTTGTCTTCCTGGTTTTAGGTTCTGAATTTCAAGTCAAGCAAACTCTAGTATTTTTGAGTCAAGAAATCCTATTATGCGTACTATTTACCTTAGTCGCGAAAAAGGCACTAGTGGTTCTAGCGGGAACTATCTGTCCCAACAGTATCTTTGATGTGAAGGGCTGGTTGACCTTCCTAAGGCTGACGATGGTTATTTGAGCGGAGCTTAGATTTTAGAGCACCACTCCTATAGGTGCTTGATGGAGGTGGATATACTGTAAGGCAGTGTACTCATATTTGGGTTTGGCTAAGCTTTAGCTAAGCAGCACTATGCATTAAAAAGACAAAAAATCAGAGCCTATCCACGGAGGAAATGATGATGAGCGGGGCGAAAGTGTTCGTCTGTCCGTCCTTCTGTCTCTTTCTCTGTCCGTCTGTCTGTCTGTCTCTGTCTATCCTCTCCTGTGACACTAGAGCACGCATTGGACGCACGAACGGATGCTTCGCTCCACTCATCATCATTCACTTCATGAATCTGGTGTGAATTTCTCATATTTGGTCATTCCAGTGACGCCGGTGGCGCCATGTAGCCATGCTACGAAGCTGTCACACGGTGATAAACTACGACACAGTTCAGTCTCTCAGTAGTCATGAACCAATGAACGCGTCTTTACGCTCTGCGACACTGACGTGCACGCACGCGTCATCCCGGTTTGGTCCACCATTTCGACATACTGCCGCGCCGCCTATAGTCGCCGGAATAATCAAATTTGCAGACAGGTTTTATGACTTCTTAAATAGTAACTTTACCAAAAAGTGTTCAAAACGAAAGTGGAAGTGCTAGTTTAAAAACATCAAATTTTTAAATCTGTGCTAACCTTACTGCCGTGAATAATTTTTTAGCCCTTTCTAAAAGAATGGAAACACTAGTGCCATCCACAGGTACCAAGAATCTTTCCTTCTCTGGGTGCAAATCTTTTACCGATTGACATCATGAGACAGACTCAACGCCACTGCACCCGTGCAAGTGATCCTGGCAGTAGATGACGGAGGAATCGACTCCCTGAACCAGCTGATCGTCCACCCGTTCCTCTGTGAGGCTACCAAAACAGTGCTGGCGCTCTTGCCGCGCCTTACTTCAGCGCAGACAATTGTGGCTACCAAGTCGACCGATGCAGGCCTGAAAGGTGCCAAAACTTGCGCCACATCTGTGAAAACGGAGGCACTGCATCCGTCATGTTTAAAACATCTTTTTGTTTTATGGTGCCGGCGAGTACAGCACCTCCATTTTACTGTAAAAAGACGACGTTTGGCTGCTAGTGCTTCCGCACACATGGATTCTGTCTCAAATAATCTGTATTCATCGCTAAGTTGTTATTAGATGCAAAGCAGCTGAGAGAGCAGCTCAATGCGGTGTGCGGCGGGCCCACCTGTACAGCGCATGCTCGTCCACTGCCGTTCTTTCTCCTTTCCTACATTCCTCTCTCTCGCCTCACATCGTCGATGCAAAGAGCGTCTGCTAACCAATGCTCGTCCCCCACCCCTCTTTCTCCTCAAGGCATTCTTCCCCACGGCATTTACACCCTCATTGCAAATGCGTGTCCCCTCCCCCTCTATCCTCTCCTGAGCTCCTTCCTGTCTCGTTTCGCAACGCCGAAGCAGGCAGCGTCTGCTGGCGAGTTTCTTGATTGAAAATGATTACTGCGTGCTTCACAATCGTTCACTGGCTATCCTGTATATATAGACCTTGGATCATGGCCTCCAAGGTAGAGGTAGTGTCAGTGGAAGATTTCTCCTGTGCGTTGTAGAACAATAAACAATATCAGTGTGTGAGTTGACTGAAAGCCGATCTGCGGGTGTCTCTGTCAACCGGAGTCGTCGGTCTATCACAGCGTGTTTTGCGCCTCGTGAGGTTTCTCCCCTGCGCAACGCCACGATGAATGCCAGCGTTAACGTGGCCGCCAGTGTAAGCGTTAGCGCCCGCTGCTTCGCATCGACACATGGTTTCCTTCATTAAGACAGAGAGAGAGAAAACTTTACTTGCGCATAACGCGGAGCATTCCAAATCCAGGGCTCCGCTAGCCTTAGCCATTATCTCTACCCGTTGGACCAGCCAGCGCTCATCAGCATTGACCGAGGGGAATAGCAGTGCCTCCCATTGTTTATCTGTGTTGTTCATGCTGTGTTGTTCTTCATTGGGATGTGTACACTCCCACGTGATGTGAAACAGAGTTGGTGCGGCCCCACACCATGGACATATATCTATGTATGCTGTGGGGTAGAATACATGTAGCCTGTGTAAGTTCGTGTACGCGTTTGTTTGGATTCTGCGTAATGCCACCAATTCTATTTCTGTGAGGTTCTTATGCGGCGCTGGATACAGTTTTTTATTGTTCCTGTAATACTGAAGAAATGTACCAAAGTTAGGGTCTAGGCGCGTTGGATCCTCTATTGCAGTGTGCAAGGAAGCTCGGTGATTTCTGAAGCCTCAAGCCGCCTCATCCACAAACTGGTTTCTGGTGACGCTTTCGAGCCCTGGCACCCAGATAATAGTTCGAGTGTATTCAATTGGAAAGCCTTTATAAGCTTTGGTTGGAACTTGGAAGGCCTTCATACACATTCTACCTTTTTCGTAATTCCTACATGCAGCCTTCAAATCCATGATTATTGTCAGGAGCGCTTCTCACTCCCTGCCCTCCTTGATTACATGCGTGATCGCTATCTCCTCCGCTGGCATAATTTTTTTTCATGCCCGAGAACGTGAAGCTAAACCCTTGCGATTCTTGCAAAACATATCTACAAATTGTTAAATTAATGCACGACAAATTTGATGCGAAACATACAGATGTGTTGTCTGGTCTGAGTGAAGTCAAAGAGGCTCAACATTCACTGCGGCAACATATTGTCGATATCAACAACAGACTTTCGGCAGTTGAAGAAGTAGCCGATCGTTTGGGGGCAATCGGGGAAAAAAACTAGTTCCTCAGATGGCCGTACTGAGCGAGCGCCTCAATGAATTTGAAGGCTGTTCACTCTCAGAAAATTTAATATTTCATGGCATGGCAGATACTGCTGCTCAAAGTTGGGCAAAGTCAGAGGAAAAAGTCTGTTCAATATTGAACTCAGTCTTAAGTCTGAACCTCAATAGCAGCGAAGAGCGCATTTCCCGAGCACAGATTTGGCCGTTTCGTCACTAATAGGTGCAGACCTACTATCGTCTAATTTTCGTCTTGTAAACGAATAGAAACGATTCTTTCTACAAAAAATAGGCTGAAATATACTGATCAAGTTATGGCAAAACTATACAATTTCGGCAAGAAAAGCGACAAATTTTTCACTGTGATGTGCAATCAGTTATACATCAACAAAAATGTTACATTTGTTTACCCGCATAATGCTAATCATGTCGGTGAACTGCAATTGGGCAATGCTCCCACTGCTGCTGATATGTCATCTGCCGTTACGAACCATGGTCCTATTTTTCCTAACATGGTTGGGTATTAGCAATCAAACGAACCTCTTCAAGCTTTATCAGTTTGATAGTCAAATGTGCGCAGCCTAATCAATAAATGGGATGATCTAGCACCTATTCTTGGTTTGTGTGCCACTTACGTGGTTGCATGAATGGATATTTTATTGACCAATAAAATTTTGAGTGAAGAGTAGTTTTATTGTGACAAGAAATATGCTTTGTACCGTGATGACTACAATTGAAAACTGGGTAGTGGCGTTCTGATTGCTGTTGCTGACCATAGTGTCCTCTAGGACTGCACTGACGACGTCGATGTGCGTGCTCTCTTCAACCAGCAAAACACACTGCTTTTTGCTTGCTTTCAGCGGCCGAGTGCCTTCGACAAACTGCGTGACGTTCCGGATGTTCTCATTTCAGAATTTTGAAATTACCTTTGATTTCTTTTGGACGATTTTAAATTACCCAAAATAAATATGGCCTCGCAATGCTCCTCCGCTGTTTGTTCGTTTGTTGAAAGTCAATCTTTCATTGACTTGTGCTTAAATTTTAAGCACATATTATGTGATTGCCCAGCATATACGCACGTGAACAACAAACACCAATTTTTTTCTATTGAATGATTTTGCCGTAGGTCATTAATTCATGATACCGTGTCGGGCCCTTGGCCTGACACCAACAGTTCAACTGTGGTCTCAAGAGCGGCTAAACTTGTTTCAAAAGCAACTGGACTATATGCAGGCTATAACATTTTTATCATCTGGAAAGGATTGTATATACTCCCCTCTCTATCTCAACATCGTCATCAATTACTCTTTATCGTCCCCTTTCCCTTCCCCCAGTATAGAGTAGCAGGCTAGAGCAGGCTATCGCTCAGGCCAACCTGTCTGACTTTCTGTAAATAAAACTGTCTGTCTCTTAATTTCACAAAACGTTTGCTGGGCCTACTAAGACTGACAATACTCCATTAAATACCCTCAACCTGGGGCTTGTCGACTACCCTAGTACTGATAAAAAGTGCATTGCCAACATGTGTCAAACGTCAACCACCATCTTGTGTCAAGTCATAGGCTGACCGCCTATATATACTTTATTGTCTGCTATGTAAACCCATTCCGCGTTGGTGCCTGGACTGGCTCTGTCACTCTGGCGTGAGACGCTGTAGTGGTGATGAGGATGGAATACACGATTTCTGGGTGCTGAATGCAACCACCACCACGAAACTTCGGTGGGCATGGCCATGGCTACGAGTTTCGACAGCTCAAGTATTGACGAAAATAAAGATAAGTGGGAGTTTTGCTTGTCAAAACTCCAGGCATTTTTTAAAGCGGAGAAGAAAAAAGCGCTTTTGATTTCGACGCTATTATCGAAGGTATTAGATCATCTTGCGGAAAACTGCTTTTCCCGTAAAGTAAGTGATCCCATTTACCAGGAATCACTCGCTTTCTAAACGTCCACTAGTCGCCGAATGGTAACGAAGTTGCCGTTAGTTATAGGGTCTGACGCGTGAGTGTAATGACTGTGTGTAAGTGAGTGCAAGTGAGGTATGAGTATAATGTCTGACGCGTGAGTCACAATAATACGGAACAAAAAGGCCTTTGTTACAAGAATGACACTGCTTATATAGCTAAGGTGGTGATAGGTATCAGCACACTCGGTGTTAACAGAAACAGGCACAAAAACTGCCGCATGCTCTCGTTGCCCACTGACGACACTTCACGTGATTTCGCTGTATCACAGTCTTCACTCGAGACCACACAGCCATCTCTCTGAGACAATGTGGTTGAGCTTCGTAAGGTGGCAGATAAGTGTCATTTTGGCAGCGCCTTTGACAGTATGTTAGGTCAAAATTTCGTCCACAAAAGTACTGGTAGAAATATCACACTCTAAAAACCACGGCAAGAGCTTCACGGTCGATCTGTGCATAATTACGCTTGGCCTTAGATAATGTTGTAGACTCATACGCCACAGGCTGCTCGTTTCCTTCGTTATCACGGTGAGTCAAAACTGCCCCCCCTTCCCACAGATGATGCTTCGCATGACAACACTAACGGGGCACCTGGTTTAAAATGCACCAGTAACGAGTTAGAGGTCAGCAACTTCTTCAGGCTCTCAAATGCTTCCATGTATTGGTACGTGGTTATTCAACAACCGATACAATTTTTCAGCTACTTCTGTCCTGCCCTTCAAAAACGATATAACAATTGATCATTTTGGTCTTCTGGGCAGGAGCCTGGTGGATGGCCTCGACCTTGGCCTTTTAAGGTAGATGCCCTTAGCGTCAATCGGATGCTCCAGAAACTCGGGGCTCTCCTTGACAGTTTGTACTTCCCAGTTTGGACTCTGAGCCCAGTTTTGGACAATCGGCTGAGGACCTCGGCAACCATCCGTTCATATTCCTCAATAGACTCGATGGCAATCAGGATGTCCTCTAGGTATACCGCAACTTGAGCCATTCCCGCCAGCAACATGTCCGTGGCCCTTCGGAAAAGCGCAGGGGCAACGGACACTCCGAATGCCAGCCGACAAACCTTGTACAGTCCTTGCACGGTATTTATCGCGAGCAACTCCGCCGTTTCTACATTCACCAGTAGTTGCTGATAGGCCTGCGTCAAGTCGAGTTTGGAAAAAAATACGCCCCTTTTCTAATCTGGAAAACAACTCCGTCCTTTTTGGCTAGGGGTGTACATTACTTTCTACGGCCTCGTTTACCGTGCTTCTATAATCCCCGCATATTTGTAGGGAGCAGTCTTTTTTCGCACAACGACAATTGACGTTGCCCTTTCCGAATATTGGTTGGGTTTTAGAATTACCATTTTTTCTAAGCGATTCAACTCAGAAGTGACTTCATCCTTCATAGGAAACGGAAGGCTGCGGAATTTCAGGAACCGGGCTTCGGCAGCTTCGGGATGACGTGCCTCTTAACGGCATCAACGTTGACTTAGTAGTCCACGGTGGGTAGTCGCGATGGCTTCATCAGAGTGGCTATGAGGGAGCACATCTCTGGGCCACAGCAGCTGAGCAACACAGCCCACTTGTACTCATCCTTAGTGAGCTTGTTCGCTGCAATACAACTCAATCCGCTCAACATACTCTACCAACGACAAGTTTTCACTCAGGTCGAACTCTCGAATGAGACTAACGACGGCCATGCTGCCGAAACCCCCTGGCCCGTACACTGGTAAGACCGTGCCTCATCACCACTATAATGACTGACGCGTGAGTCGCTATGACACGGGGAACAAAAAGGCGTTTATTGCAAGAAGGACACTGCTTATATGGCTAAGGCGGTGATAGGTATCAGCACACTTGGTGATAACAGAAACAGGCACAAAACTGGCGCATGCTCTCTCGTTGCCCACTGACTACACTTCGCGTGGTTTCACAATATTACAGTCTTCACTAGAGACCACACAGACACTGAATCTGTCTGAGACAATGTGGTTGAGCTTCGAAAAGTAGCAGATAAGTGTCATTATGACAGCGGCTTTGATATTATGCTAGGTGACTGCATCGTTTGTTGCATCCTTAATCACGCTGTGCAGCAAACGCTGCTCGAAAAAAGTAAGCTCTCACTGGCCGAAGCGGTAGACATTGCTACACCTGCCAAAGTCGCTGCACAGGAAGTTAGCGTCATTACCAAACATAGTGAGGCTGTGGTGTGCAGTTTAGCTCGTAAATCGCCCCAGTATCAAACCACCACTACAGGTAGGAAGCAATGGGTTGCATATAGCGCATGCTGCGGAAGCTGTGATAATCAACCAAATGACTGCCCGAAGAAAAAAAAGAAATGTTTGTGCTGTGGGAAGGCAGGCCATTTTGCAAGAAAATGGTGAATGCAATGGATGCATGGGGCTTGAGGCAGGCAGAATGGCGTTGCCTACGCCGTTAAATATAACAGCACTGCATCTGAAACAGATGAAAGTGATATTTCAGCAGTGTTCACTGTACAAGAGACACGGGAGAAGCAACGTCTGTTACAGGCGTATTGTAGGTTTTTCCGTTGAATGTGGGAGGGGGATGTGGCCCTGAACATGATCAATGATGCGAGATCACCATTTTCAACTATCTCGAAGAAGTGTGTCTCAGGCATCGCCTGAGCTGGCTGCGTTTATTGAATTGCAAAGAGATGTTCAGCTGCTACCTTGGCAAGTTGCTCATTGTGGGTGAACTGCAGCTTCAATCCCAGCTTTCAGGCAAAGCTGTCCCTGCCAATCTGGGTCTTTATAGGGCATTCTAGTCCTAACGTTTGTGAAAGAAATTTAATTCAGGCATTGCCAATATCTCTTAGTGAGCTCCTCGGAACAGTGAAATTGATGTTAGTTTCTTAAGACAGTCTATGTACCAGAGTTTCACGTACTTTTTGAATCTGGGCTCGCGAAAATACTGGGGCACTTGCGTACTGGGGCACTTGCGAAACACCATCTTCGAAAATGCGCCCAACCTAAGGCGCGGCCACAAGGTCAGAAGGTTCCACAAAGCGCAGCCTACCCCGTGTACGGTCTTCGTGAGAAAGTGAAAATGCTGCGGGAATGCTCAGTGAGTGAAGGCATATCGCCTATAGCACATTCAGAATGGGCGGCACCAATATCGTAGGTACTAAAGAAACAGGGGTACCTCTAATAGGGGGAGGCTTCTATACCCCAATTAACGCTGCTTCCATAACAGAGCAGTACCAACTACCTAATATTGAGGATATTTTTGCGTCACTCCATGGGAGATGTATATCTAATACATTGGATCTGAAAGAAGCATATAACCGGCTCTCCTAGCGTGAAGAAGCGAAGAATTTGGCCGTGATAAACACGCACAAGGGGCTGCACAAGCACGCTGCTATAACCATCTTTTGTTTTGAGATGGCTCGGCTGCCGCGATTTTTCCGTGGTGAATGGAAACTGTCTTGGCTAACCTTTCAGCCATGCAGGTGTACTTGGACGAGGTAGAATTGCCGAGCGTCAAGACAGCAACGACTCTCTGCTCAAGATATTTTGCACTGGCTGCAGAAAAACAGTGCCGAGCTTTGGCAAAACAAAATGTCACTTCCGTAAAGACTCAATCTTCTACTTGGGGTACCACATCGACAATGACCACTTGCAACCATTGGAAAAGAACCTTCCTGCAATACACGATTCACAACGCCCCATAGATGTAAGCGAACTGCACTCATTTTTTGTATCTGCTGCTTTATTAACACTGGCTCCTGCCACACATGTTTGGAATGTTGGCCCCTTGTAAATCTACTGGAATAAGAGCATAAATAAAGATGTGGTGCGCCTCACGAAATAAATTATATGAAGTCCAAACGAACGCTTCTCAGCTTACCACTGCTGATATATTTTAAAGCCAACGAACCAATGTGGCTGGAATGTGATGCATCACCGTACAAGTTAGGTGCCGTGTCTCGTAAAGCATGGCATGAACCCATCGTTTTCCTTCACGCACAGTGACGCGTGGCGAAAAAAATATTTCCCATCTAGACAAGGAAGTTTGCGCTGATGTTCGGAGTCCTAAAGTTTCGAGACTACGTGTCAAGCCGCGAGTTTGTGCTGGTGATGGACAACCAACCCCTTTTGGATCTTCTGCAAGCAGATCGACTGGTGCCTCCAGTAGTGTCGGAACATATCCAAAGGTGGACTCTGTTTTAGATGCGGAGCATCTAATACTCGAGGCTTGTAGTGCGGCGCCGTCCGCAAGCTTCCTTTTCCTTCTTCCACCATCTGTGCATCCCTTCCATCTCTACACACCGCGCGCGCTTCACTCCTCCACCATCTGTGCACCCTTCCTCCTCTACACACCGCGTGCGCTTCTCCTCTTCACGAACATTCGCTAGCTGTATAATGCAGCGCGCATGCGCCGTCACGCTTCGAGAACATCGGCAGCTGACGCGCGCGCATGCGCCGTCGCGCTTCGAGAACATCGGCAGCTGACGCGCGCGCATGCGCCGTTGCGCTTCTCCCCCTTCTCGAACATTCGACAGCTGACAGTGCATGCGCCGTCGCGCTGTATATATACTCAAGGTCGGTGCTCGCTCGCTCAGTTGCCGCTCGTCGGTTGGTTTGTACGGCGCGTCGACGTCCGAGGTCGCAATGATCGACGTCCCTTCGACCAGAGCCGGCCAAAGTGTTGGCGGAACCGCTCAAAGTTCGTCGCAATAAATAAACACCGCCCTTTCGCGTACGTGTCGTACGTGTTCACTCATTTAACACCCCTCCTACAACCACGTTAAACAATTTAGCCATCGACCCAAGTAAGTCGCACTTTAACACCCCTTTAACCAATTATATGCTCCGCATCCTCCTCAGTGTTCCCCCGAGGGAAGCTGCGGGCAATTTTTTTAGTTCACTAGTGATACCGCATCGAGTACAAGGACAAGAAGCAAAACACCAATCAGACGCAATTAGCCATTTACCAGTGCCAAAAGCAGAGGTGGTTGACTCGGAAATCTTGCCTGAATATGTGCAGTAATACGGAGCATTTTGGTAGTTCGATGCCTGTCTGCATGACATCAGACACTGATGCGTGCAGACAGAAATCTGTTTTGTTCAGACCTTCATACTTCATGGATAGCCTGAAAGCCTCTCATCATGGCGCAGAAATCTTCCAATTTATTTTAAAAGCGAAGGGTTTTTTAGTGATCTTCGGCGACTTTGAGCGTATCTATCTATCTATCTATCTATCTATCTATCTATCTATCTATCTATCTATCTATCTATCTATCTATCTATCTATCTATCTATCTATCTATCTATCTATATATCTATCTATCTATCTACGACTTTTAGCTCTCCGGGTCGTTTCGATAATGGTATCAATACCGAACTTGGTATGGCAAAACATGAGTATATGGAGAACATTTTTAACTTGTCGAAACTTGAAAATCATAACATGTATGTCATGAGTGTGATCAATTACATTTCATAGTCCTGCAGCTCTTGCGGTAGTTTCGTTCAAATGACATGTTGCAAAACTGGTATGGTATGACATGTTTGCATGGCGAACACAAGCGACAGACCCTAACATGAAAATAATGACATGCGTGTCATGTAACATGACTACATGCTGCGCTCATGATGCGCTAACGGCCTTTTCGCTAGCGTCACAAATACCAAATTTGGTATTACAGTACGTGAATGGATAAGGAAGGTATGATGCTGGCGCAAACATGATAAACATGAGATGCGTGTCATGTAACAACATGACTACATGCTACGCTCATGATGCGCTCGCGGCCGTTTCGCTAGCTTCACATGTACCAAACTCGGCCTTATGAGACACGAACGGACGGCTTAGGTAAATGACACATCCAAACATGATAATCACGACAAGCGTGTCATGCGACATGACTACATGCCACACTCGTGATGAGCTAGCGGCCGTTTTGATAGCCTCACATATGCCAAATTCGGTATTACGCGACGCCAATGGATGACGAAGGTATGTGACTGGTGCAAGCTTGATAATCATGATATGCGTGCCATGTGAGAACATGACTACAAGCCACAATCAAGGTGCCAGTACATTTCGACGTGACGCGGTGCGCGTGCTCACCGGCGTTCATTTCGTTGCGTCATGCCGGTGTTGCCATGCCAGGCGCCGGTCCTGCCATATACTCGCAGGCGCGAACCGCGCTGCGTTGCTTTGACGCATGCGCGTTTCAGCGTGTCCGGGATTTCTCCGTCACGAGAAGAGGAAGACGCAGTGTTGTCTGGGTAACGCATCAGCGCGAAATGAAGCATGTCACATATCGCACCGGTTGCCGTCGGGCCGCGCCGACGGACGCTGGTCGCACCTAGCGTCAAGAGTGCTCGCGTTTTTCTAACGTAGCGTCGCTCTACCCAGCGTGCGCGTGCGTGAACGCTACATTGGAGTACATTCGGCCCTTCACGATGTGGTCGCAGCCGTTTTGCTAGCTCCACATGTATTAAATGTGGTGTTACGTGACGTGAATTGATGCCGAAATATATGACTGGTTCAAACATAATAATCTCGACAAGCGTGCCATGTAAGAACATGACAACATACAACGCTCTTTGCATGCTCGTGACCGTTTCGCTAGCACCACATATACTAAATTTGGTATCACGTTACGTCCGTTTCGCTAGCTCCACATATACTTAATTTGGTATCACGTTACGTGAATAGATGACGAAGATAAACGGCACATCCAAACATGATAATCATGACACAGAGGTCATGTATGGCATCATTTACTTCCACCTCGTAACGTTGTGCTCATTTTAAAGTGACATATCAACATTTCTCATTCGTGCTTCGCATATCATCGATTCCCACTGTACATGGGATCTGCCAATTTTTTGCATAAGGTTAGAACTTTCGAGCGCAGAAGGTCTGTTCTAGTGGGGTCATCGAGTTAGCATACCCTGCAAGGCGCGGGGGCCCATGATCTTCGAACTACACCTGTCACACCAGGGAGCATATGCGATGAAACTGTGGCTCGGACGCTGTTCTGGTAGGGTTGAATGGTGAGATCGAAATTTCGCTAGTTCTTGCATGCTATGTGTACAAGCTCAAGCAATGCCACATCGCCAGAAGCTTATTAGTTAGCCAGAAAGAGCGATGACGTGGTCTCGGCTGCACATTGGCTATGCCGGGCCAATAGAGAGGTGCATGCTGCTTATAGTCATCGACCCGCAGACTAAGTGGATCGGGGCACTCCCAGTCAGATCAGTAACCACTGATGTAATCATAGTTGTGCTCTGATGACCGGAGACAGCCAGAATCTCGGGAGATGTTGATGAGAGGAGCCCGGAGCTGTTAACAGTAACTTTTAAGTACAATATTTACAGGTAGTTGGTTACATGATGGTGGTAGCATGATGGAAGCTCTCGATGGAAGCATGATGGCAGCTTCTGGGAGCTTGTGAGAGCTTGTCGAGAGCGCCTCGGCGCTCGCGTTTTATGTCCAGGCCTTCCCGAGAGCCCGGGATTCCCTGCCGCTCTTGGTGCATCTCTGGGAGCGCTGATTCGGAAGAAATTAGGGTAGGCTCAGCCACAATGACTCATGCGTCCAAGTGGCGTCAAGCCAGGCAGGCCGATAATAACACCGCTGAGGTCACAATATCATGGTTTCAGGAATGATTGGCATGTTTTGGCTTGCCACAAACTGTAGTGTCAGGCCCCAGTTTGCAAGTCAGCAGCTTGCCCACTTCGTTACAGGCATCAACATAACACGTCTAGGCAGCCCCCCCCCCCCCGTACCACCCAAAGTCTAACGAACTTGCGAAACGTGCAGTTCGAACTACAAAAGAAGGCCTTGTGAAAAATTCAATGGTGAACCGCCTTGAAGTTAAACAGGCGCTAGTAATACCAGGCTACCGACGCACGTGCATACTGGGCGGAATGTCTTCTTCGGAACTCCTGCTGAATTACCAAGTTCGTTCACGCTCGGATACTTGTGTACCATCTATATCTCGTAGTTTTCGCAGCCTTTCATATTCAAGGCAGGGTACCAGGTGTGGGTGTGCAACTTTCGACACAGGAAGCTCATTTTCGTTTTCGGAATCCTTCAGGCACGAGGGGAATTACAGTACTCCAAGAGCTTTCACTGTGCTTTCATGCCAGTGTGTGCCCTGAAAGCAACGCAAGGAACTGGGTGGCGAGAGTATGTAAATGCGTACCTTCGTCAGCACTCGTGATGACTTTGATCACTTTTCTCTTTTGCTTTTCTGCTGTAGGCGCGTGTGCTCAGATTTGGGTGCACGTTAAAGAACCCCCGGTGGTCGAAACTACCGTAGCCCTCCACTACGACGTCTCTCATAATCATATGGTGGTTTTGGGACGTCAAACCCCACATATCAATCAATCAATCTCTTGCTTTTCTTCGAACGTGTTGCTTACTTTCAGTGTGATCGTGAGCATGTGTGCGCAAGTACGTTGCGACGGCCCGCGGCGACGACGCTAACTACGCAGCGAATCAGCCGATCGCTGTGGACGTGGTTATGTGACGCGAAATTTGGGTATATGGCATCATTTGTTGAAACGAAAGAGAGAGATTTCTAGCTGTTTTTGATAAATAACTGTATATTCTATTTAATGTGCGGTTTTATATTGTTTGGCTCGCGTGTTCTCGATTGCGGTGGTATGGAGGTAGAGATAATTGAACTGGGGCTGTTACCCATCCACGGGACTGCCTTCCGATGGTACAGTTTTCTCTACACTTTAGGCGTTTTCTTACTTGTGTGTCGGAACTAGCAATTAAACATTATTGTTGTGACTAGGCCACCAAATTATCACACCAGTGATGCTCTGGATTGAGCGTTACAACCTCGGGAACATTCAAACAAAAATGAATAAAAATTAAAAAAGTGTTTTCCTTTAGTACTACTACCACGACGCTTTTCTACTGTTCTTTATCGCCAGCGTCTTCTAGAAGTATTTTTTTGTTTCGCATCGCTACACGCATAGTACCTTCGGTAATTGGCGTGGTCGGGAGAAAGCACTTCAATACATTTTGTGTTACCAAATTTTACACAATGTAGAGTTTAACTCTAGATATTGCATCGACTTACCGTGATAATAAAGTGATCCACCGCACCAATATGAAATATTTCCATGACATTGCAGTCGAGCGTGATGGTAGACTTGTCGCAACACGCACGAACAACCAAACAGCCGAAACATACGCATGACCCGCAGGTCGCGGCATCAAATCCCGGCTGTGACGGCTGCATTTTCGATGGAAACGAAAATACTGTATTGACATGTGCTCCGATTTGGGTGCACGTTATGGAACCCAAGTGGTCGAAATTTCCAGGGTCCTCGAATACGGCGTCTCTCATAATCATATATAGTTTTGGGACGCTAAACCCCACAAATCAATCAATCGATCAGAAGCTATGCAGCATAAGCTTATGTCTGATGTAAAACACACGTCATATTGTGGAATGACTACCTGCAAAACAAAGCGGACTGCATGAATTCGTTTGTTTGTCCTATTTTTTTTTGATCAACTGCCGTATTCATTAACCTTACCCTCCCACTTACAGCCATCTAGTCTTCGTTTCCGGTATTTGCATCTAATTAGCCACTCACTACCCCTTACGTTTCTTTCTCTCTCTTTCTCACGTGCTTGACGCAATACGTCCGATTACATCAAGTGTGTCATATTCAATTTTTTTCACTTGAAAGTATATGTTTGAATTTTACATTTGTATATGTGGTCCAACATTTTTGGTTATGATTTTCACGTGGCAGCTTCCTTTGTTCGCCACAAAAAATTTTTATTCTTTATTATTTTTATTATTTTCTATGTGAACTCTCTCATAGTAGGTCCTCGAAGTGTTTGTCATTGTTAGCTACACAAATGACTGCAAAAGAGAAAGTTGTACATCAAGAAAACTATATAAAGCCTGATTGGTTGTCAATTTATTGTCATGAATTCAAAATGGTTGAACCAGTCTCAATCTTATGAAGGAAAATGTAGATGTCCTGATGTAACATATACATGTAATGTGGCATCAAAGTTATAATGGCTTCCAATACATCATTCAGAGTGTGTTCTTGGACAAGTTTGTTCATGCTGAGGAAAGATTGAGGACGCAGCCCAAGTAAATGAAAGAAGAAGAGGACAAGATAGAACGCCAAGTTGGTGCTTGACGTTCTTTATTCCTTCGTGTACGTGGGTTTGTCTACGTGGGTTTCATTCTTGATCTTTCTACTCATGCATTTGTAGCTAGTGTATTAAAAACAGCGTGAAAGCAATTGTTGCAGAAAACAATGGTTTGGTTGAGCTAAATTTCTCGAAAAAACGGTGAGACCAAAACAGATGTCTAATGATGTTGAGAATAACTTCAGAAAGCTCGTAACGATTGAGAAAGCTCGTAGATCCCTGTAAACAAGTTATTTTTATTAGAAGTTTGAAGCTGCAACTCTGAAAAGTCCGACAAAGCTACTTCAATGACAAGAATATACTCAGAAGTCGGGGGTACCTTCAGGCGTGCGGAAAACAAGACATATCGATCTACATTCTACAAATATAGAAGACGTTCATAAACAGCTTATTTATAAGAGAATAGCACAGGAATAAAAATGTGTGAATTGGCTACCAAACAAACATCAGGTACTTTGTTGCGATCAGCGCACAAAAATTTAGTTTCTACATAATCATCAATCAATTAATTAACCAAACTTTATTTCCAACAACACTTTACAACTTGTTAGTGGTCCTTCAGGCAAAAAAAAAAAGCTGTGAAGCACGCCCGCTGCATTCTAGTAGGCCTTGAGGCAACATAATGGCATGTGTGATATGAGCCATGTTTAAGCGACTGTTACACAAAAGATACTTGTGAATACTTACATAAAAATGCCGCCAAAAATTTTTCTTTTTCAATAATCTATGCACGCTCGCTAAAGCAACTAGCCCCGCCCACTTTTATATGTAATTTGGGGCCACGGTATGGCGTGCTGCGCGATTTTAAATAAACACTTCGTGAGCGCCACTGTGTGCATCGATTGTTCATAGTGTTTGTTTCATAACTCCCTCTGAAAAAATTACGAACCATTTCCCCGAAGGTAACCCTGATGAGATGCGAAGCAGCAGTGGTGCACACAGCGCTGATCCGGTTGGAATGGTCGTTGACGCGGGTGCTGGAAGAAACGTTTGAAGCGAAACTCGGTGTAGAATTTATTCGAGTAAACGTTTGTTTGAAACGCAATGGAGCTGCCGGCATCTGCGGGCGCTGAGGCGAGCTTACTGAGGTAGAGAGAGAGAGTGACGTCAGTGTGCACCTTCGAGAAAAGCGTGCGATGAGAGTGGGGCATCAGCGCTCAGCGGTGGCGTGACTTATTTGGCACTGCTCCAACACCTGCGATGAGGGGAACACGTTGCGGTGCGTTCGTACGAACGCACGTACGTACGGCGTTACACACGTGAATCAAAGAGCAGCTTTACATGTAATATTTAATAGGAACTAGCGTAAATGGGCAGAATTAGGTTAAAGTGTCCAAGAATGGCTTCCAATATGTGCACTCCGACAGCGATGTGAACTGAGGAGTAAGCAGTAACAGGCAAGAAACAACAATCAGAAAGCACAGCCAAGATTTTTTCTTTCTTGTCTTCGCATCACAAACGGGTGGTGAAACCAGGAGAGGCTTCGCTTGACCACGTGACTCCCATAAACGGATATCAAGGTGGGAGATTCTGGACTAGGGGGGAGGCCCGCTTAGCTCTTGGCGCGGCCCAGGGTGTACGTCAGGGGAGCGTGGGCGATGATGTGGCGTGCCGGTGCTTCGTGATGTGCAGTGGCAATAGTAATGGGCGCGGCGTGCAAGGTGACTGGTGCTGCGTGCAAGGCGACTGGGGCTGCGTGCAAGGCAACCGGTGCGGCGTGCAGGGTAACTGGTGTGGCACGGAGAGCGTGTACCACTGGAGGCGCGTGCACGACTGGACGGGCATGGAAAACTGGTGTTGAGTGAACGGTGATGGGTGTGGGAGCTGGACGAACGGTCACGGTGGCGGGCTTGGGTGCCGGTGGTGCCGGAGGTGGCTCTACAGCGCTGGACACAAATGGGGCATCGGCTGGGTTAGAGGTCTTGGTGCCCGGCTCGTTGGTCTCGACGATGGCCCGAAAACCGTTGGCGTCAGCCACGTAGCGCACCGTGCGGGTGATCCCATTCGGATCGGTGTAACTGTAGGAACCGACCTTGTTGTTGTTTTCGTCACCGGTCTCTTCGTGGCTGATGCGGGTGCCAAACTCGTCCGTAGTGTCGTGGTTGAAACTGTAGGGTGATGCCGGCTGCGTAGAGGATTCGGAGTGAAAAGAGGGAAGAGAGAAACAGAAAACAACAATGCCTAATTTGAAAATTTAAATTAACCTAGCATATTTGAATGACCAAGTGTTCTGTCTATCGCACCTGCGTTTCTTCAGACCTTTTCTTGGGGCTGTAGTGCTGACAAGCGCACTATATTTAGAGAGAAAGTAGTGATGAAGAAGCATGCAAACTGGAGGAGTCCTGAATTTGCGTTATAATACGCAGAAAGTGCTAATATGCAGCAGGAAGGTGTTACAATATAATATTTTAATTTGTCAAGCACAAACTATGCAGCCTCTGTTGCAGAGCCACCCTTTGACGAACGTAGCTAGGTGTGACTCTTCCGTACTTGTCAATCATAATTGCTTTTTTTTATTGCCTGTTAACATTTGGCACATTTCAGGTGCTAGCTATGAAGTACATACGGCTTTCTTTCTCGGGGCGTGCGCTGTTGAAGACAGCATGGACCTTTCTAGCACCGTAGAATCTATACTGGGCGTAATAATGTTTTTCACTATATCTTCATTACAAGCTAATTTTGTAGTTTGTGCAATTGACCCGGGCTTTCTATAAAAAAACAATAGAGAACGAATGTATTTGTCTTTTTTTTACAATCACCACATCATGCAATCAGACGATCAGTTTATACACTCACAAGTTCTCCAGTAAGGGCTTGGCCGGCTGTATAAGCCAGCAGGCAACAGAAAATCACCTGAAAAAATGAAGCACACGAACGACGATAAATGAGTCAGGTTGGTGACCCCACTGGTTTCTTCTGTTCCGACACGCTTACGCTACATCACACGCACGCACTAATTAAGGCAAAATCCATATGATGTTCGGCGCACCTTCGTGATCATGGCGAAACGGTGTGCCTTGAGGTGGTCCGCTCGAAAATCACTTGAGGCCACAGTGCGAAGGTCTTCACGTTTCCGCGCTGCGTGGCGGAAGGGTGTTTGGCGTTTCGTTTTAACCCGTGCACGTTTTTATAGCGAGCTTTGCGAAACGTCCTGCTGAATCGTAGAACGAGTGGGGCGTTATGGTTTTTCTTTGTCATGTATTCATTTTTCTTTATTATGCACTCGATCGTGTGACCTCCACCGAAATTGCCGGAAAGAGTTTGACTTTTTTTTTTCTATGTGGCATGCAATCTTGTCGCCTGACAAGTGTCCAGCAAAAGAAAAAAAAAAGCCAGAGAAGACAGCGTCGCGATTCAGGGTGGAGAGGACGTGGTAGGCGTCCTACAGCGGCAGCGAATTGGCAGCGCGCATGCACTTCGATCCTCTGTTCGTGTGTATTCGTATTATAAAGTACGTCCGGAAACTTGCTTATTTTTTTAGATAAATTTCCCAGATATGTCACTATCTCGGCTTTTCTGCGTGAAACGCGGTGGTTACGCGATCAGTATGGTAATAGTGCAGATTCCGGTGCCGCCAGAGAGAGGGAACGCTCGCGCTGCACCAGTTTCAGTGCCCTGTGAATTGCTATTCAGTGTGGCCAATCGTTCCGCAGCAGGCACGAGTAGCATCGCAGATGAGATACTTGCGTACGTCGCGAGATACATGCGTATATTAGAGTCGGTATTGGCGTAATGGTCGGAACAAGAATGTCCGTTAAAGTGCTGTTAATTTCAATCTTACACTCTCGGTGGGACATCGCGCACTGCTCGGTTCCTCTGGCTCTTCCAAATGGGCGGCGCCAAGTTACAATGCTTTACCACAATTCCTGGAGTTTAACTCTCGAGCAACCAGTCCGCCGACGCATGAGCATACACGAAGAAACTGGATATTCAGCTATAACGTCTTTACTAGTGAACTCCGTCACGTACTTATTCGATGGTTTACATAGGCGCGAAATACACATTAGGATGGAGCTGAAGAGAAGAAAGGAACATTTTTCAGCGGGGCGTATTTCTTTCTCAAGGCCCCAGAATAGTGGGCGAGAATATTTTGTAGGCACTGTTCTTTGCACTGTGGCTTCTTACACATCTGCTCATCACGAGCACATAAACTAGTATTTTAATGATTTGCAAAAAGATCAACTACCACATATTGAAATATTAGGTATCGAGCCTCTTAAGAGACATGACACCTATGATGAAGTTTAAGCGTGCTTCAAGCATGAGCAATCAGACAGATCAGTGTACAGACAGCACTTATAAATCGTCAGTTAAATGCTGCAACATCCGACATAAATACGTAAGCTAGAACACGGTCATCAAACTGTAACGTGAAATTCTGTTCTGGCAGACCTCCTCTCTGTAGGAGTCCATAAGGACTTTAAATCTGGTCGTGATAGACTGTGCAGAACTTTCTAAGCACCTGTAACATGGGCTAGGAGTTGCTCCCCTTACATTTATTGTCGCGCTTACACATTTGGCTCTATACATATTGCAAGCTTTTTTTAAAATAGAGCACATGGTACTCTTTGGCATTCCAAATTTCCCTGCTCGGAGGCACTGGGAACGTCTTCTGCAGTGCTTGTTTTTTATTAATTAAAAACTATTACAAGGCACCACATATTGTGTGAGAAGATCAACATTTATTTTCATTGAAGCAGAAGGAACGCAAGATGTCATAGTGTCTGGTGGCTTACTCTTTGTTCACGCGTTGGGCAGCTGGTGGCAGGAATAATGTGTACGTTCAGCATTAAGTTAATAAACGCGCAGGCATTTATGGTTGGTAGTTGGCTAGTAACAAATGCATGAACAAGTGCAATGGCTTATTTCTCTTCTAGCCCCTCTTTGTTGTTTTCTATCCGCCTGGCCATCCTGGCCACAATCACCATGGTTCCTCGCAGCCTTTTCAGTGTGTGGGTCGTTCTCAAATTTCTCATGTATCAACATTCCTAGAACGCATATTACTTCCGCCTCCCTGATTGCTTTCCCGTCCAGTAGTACACCTACGGCATTAAGTCATTTTTATTTGCATATCGCGCCCTAATTCTAACCATATCAGTCTCTTCCGGCAAGCATTGCATTCCTGCTGCGGTAAAAAAAGCTTGTATTTTTCTTATTTAAGGACTCCTGTTGGGCGTTTGATTTGTCCGCGTACGACCCACCCTTCGTTCATAAGGTTACGTCATCTGCATAAAGAGCTGCTCCTATACATTTTGCATTTTACGTCTCACGTGCTAGCTTTCTCAGTCCGATAATTACAGCATAGGATAGCATGACTCGCTGCGGGGTGCCTATATTTGGATAGTCAAAAGTTTGTGGGGTCTCGGCGAGGTGAACCAGCGCCTCGCCACGCCACGCTCTTGGAGTGAACGGACACAGCAGACGCGGTTGGTACAAAGCACAAAACATACATACATTAATTAACTAATTTAGACGACGATATTGTCCGCCGAATGATACACAAATTTCAATTAACACGCTACCATACAAACAACATAACGCAGTGACACAGCAAACAAACAATAACATGATAAACACACATTAACACACCCAACACACTAACACATGCCCAAGGCGGCATCGCCAACGCCTGACTTTCCACGTGGGTCCCCGGCGCGAAGCCCGCGGTGCCGAGCACCGGGGACACACGCTACAGACCAGCGTTCGCGGCAGCCGCCACGCGCAGAAGAGGCTCGCTCAACTCTCGCCCACCACCAAGGCCTGCCTTCCGCCAGGGGCCACCACCGGCGCTACCACTCTACCAACAGTGGTACTCAAAGCGAACACAATGCCATCTATCGCCCGGCGGTGGTCACCACCGAAACAAAGCCTTGGGGCGAGACACGTGCGCCACGCGGCGCAGACAACATTACAGGGGGATGTCAGCACCCCCCCAAGTTTCAGATGTAACCAAGCCCAGAGATATGGTAGCTTTCTTGTCTGTTATAAATGACTTGACGTTACTGTATATTCAGTGGCTGCAGTTGATTGATTCGAGGCATTTCATTATCCCCTTGTGAGATATTGTAACGGATGCTTTCCTGATATCTAACGCCAGAACGAAGTCGTTGCTAGATCTGTTGGAGTTTAGTGCGTCATTTTCATCTTGAGGAAAACATTCTGGGTCAATACAAGCGGCCCAAAACCGGACATATTCACTGGTAGCAGACCCTTCTTCTCTGCATAGTCTGTTAATCTAGTTAAATTTTGTTTTTTTTTCAAAAACCTTACCCAAGCAACAGATAAGAAAGATTGGTTGGAGGTTCCTAATATATCTTTGCTTATCTGGTCGGTATTACGATTTTCTTACAGTCCTTGCACTCTACTACAAGGCTGTGTATACATTTGCTCATATTTTTTCATAAAAAAACACGTTTGTAGTAAGGCCGCATCACAAAACATTCAATGCGTGACATTTGTTCTTTTGTCTCGTCCTGGAGCGCCGCCCCGCCGCGGTGGTCTAGTGGCTATGGTACTCGGCTGCTGACCCGCAGGTCGCGGGTTCGATTCCCGGCTGCGGCGGCTGCATTTCCGATGGAGGCGGAAATGTTGTAGGCCCGTGTACTCAGATTTGGGTGCACGTTAAAGAACCCCTGGTGGTCAAAATTTCCAAAGCCCTCCACTACGGCGTCTCTCATAATCAAATGGTGGTTTTGGGACGTTAAACCCCACAAATCAATCAATCATCAATCGTCCTGGAGCGGTATTCTTTTTTGGAAGATGGGCTGCAGCATATGCCGCTTCGAAATGTTACGGGTGAATGTAACTCCAGTTTTTCCTTCCCTGCATATTTGCCATGAATTAATTCGCATGCGTCCTGTCCGACATACATATTCTTGGCTTGCTAGATGGGTGCTTTATCGTTACCTTCAAGTTCATTTTCAAAAACTTTAAAGTCCTATGATGACCAGACAATGACAAACCAGGAGAGAAAACAAATCAAGAATATCACAATGAAAGCCTTCAAAGCAGCATTGGGGATTTTGGAAAATGCCAAAACCAAAAGGTTAAAAAAAATTGGCATATGATATACCTTTGAGAAGTATGCGAATACGGTGCTCTTATTTAGAAAGAAAAAGCTGAACTCAAGTTATCACAAATGAATGATTATGGAAAAGATATAATTCATATTGCACCCACTATTTTGTGACGTGGAAACGGCTCTAATAGATGCGGAAAAACGCACACATTTAACTGCAGTTCCTTTCCGTAGAAATACGCATCCGAAGTATCACGCAGGAAGGAAGAAGGCAAGAGCAGACTCTTTGCTTAAATCACTTGAACATAGCATAAAATCGCACCACAATGGCGGTAGAAACACTTGTCACGTGAGTGGGTGATGGGGGGGCTATATTCATAGCCATATTTAACGCAAAAACAGGGGAGAATGAGTGGTGGTGGTCTCTGATTCACAGATGGCTTGCCGAATTTTTCTCCGAGGTAGATTACCTAATGTGCAAAATCTTAAATAGGCCTACAACAGGACACATACACATTATATGGTGTCCTGCTCACAAAATTCTTGTGGGGGGTGTCATAGCAGACCATATAGCTCGGGGCTTCACCAATCGAGCGACGACAAACACAAACGTTGAAACCATTTCTAGTGAGCAAGGAATCCTTCTCCAACAAACATAGCAACAAAGAGAGTATGTCTTTCCACATAAAGATTTGGATGGCCAACAGAGCAGAAACTGGAGACTCATACAAACCAATATATTTGCATGTTTGAACCACTAGAGTAGAATTTATCTTTCGCAATATAGAGAAACAAGTACATGTTGATCAGGTGCACCGACACTCAGCCACATAACAATAGAGTGCACCAAAAAGACTACATACGTCGAAAGTCTACACATTACTAAACATGCGCACATGTTGCACAAGCATTGAGAGGCATGGATTGCGGAGGCGGCCAAGCAGAGCCAAATAGCTTTGCTGGGCTAGTTCCGACGAGCCACTCGTGCCAGTGGAGCCCTGGACTGAGGGCTCGCTCACAACTGCCTGCACTTATTCCCCCCCCCCCCCTTTTTTTCCCTGAATAAAGTTAATTTCTACTAGCACTTGGCGGGTTTCATGGCTATGGGCTACTTATACGTAGGTGCGCCTGCCCAAGCTTACGTACTATACACGCGGAATCATCAAGATAATGGTGCACTAACATTTAAGAGTTTAAGTATACCGCCGACTCCAATTGCCCCGTCCAAATCACTGTATCTATTACACAGAAACTTTCGGAGCAGATTCAGTATAAATATTTTTTTTAACAGGTTCAGTTGAAATTAGTCGTGCGAATCTGTCGCTGAGCAGAGAAGAACAGTGAAAGAAGATTAATTTTGGCGCTTCAGATTCGAACAAGATAGCTTTCCAGGCCCCGTTCCCATCGTCTTCTCATCGGCGTACCATGCTTCAATGCTTCCTGAATACCTAAAACGTATAGTGTTCTTCAAAAGTTTCCAAGCCATTCTACTTGTGTTCCAATAGTAGTGTGTCCTTGAATTGTACGATGGATACTCGCCGTTGAAGAAAGGGGCATTTGTGCGTGTGAGAATGCACTTTATTCGTGGAGGGTCTGTACGCCAACTGTCCAAGATGTATTGAGGCGAAGAACAGTAAATCAAGTAGCTTAGCCATTTTTTCCAGCAAACCTGTAACAAGGGATACGGAGCAGTTTGAGGGATATATCGCTACTTCACACCCCGGAGTATACCTCACACTCCTGGATCAATCAGGACAGGCAGCTAAAGCCAGTGGGGCCTTCGACATGAGGCCCTAGCCATAAACGCTCGAAGATCGCCTTTCACAGTTTGTTTTATTATAGTTCCACGCTCTCTCTACCTCTTTTCTGAGGTGCGCCTACTGCAGATACTGTTGCAAAGTAGCCATTGCACCCTAACTCATAATTTTGCGAAGTACTTACGCAACTGCACACCTTTAGGGCCAAAGTCTCAAATGCCTCATCAAATGGGAAACTTAATCGTCGTAAGCGACCATCTCGCCACGTCGGGGACGAGCGATGCGAAAAATCATCACATGACAATGTCTCCATATGACATCATCATGATCACAAAATCATTACGCCAAAAATTCTTGCGCGATGGCATCACATTGCGATGTCATAAGACTCTCGATGCAATTCGCTTACGATTTTCGTTGTCAAAGAACGAGATTGGCTCTACCTGCCCTATGGAACAGTCGTATATTGAGGAACATTGACTGCTGGCCCGCATGAGTGTGCTTGAGACGAAGGCAGTCACACCAGCTCACGTACTGCAGTGGCAATTCTAAGATATAATAATGACGTTTGCCTTACACAAATTGTAAGCGTGTATAGGCCAAACATGGTATTGGGACACCTCAGAGTAGTAAACTTTTTACGCGCAGGGAAAGCGAAAGGCATGCCTGTTCCCTTTTTTTTGTGTTTACTATGATAGTATGATAGACCCACCGCAAACAATTTGTTATGTAACTTATCGTACTAGCCATGTCCTCTTGAAACTGTCGTTCTGCTTGGATCTAAGAGTCAGAGGAATGTAATAAATAACAAAAATAAGTCAGCACCGTAGCTCGCTGGAATAGAAAAGGTAATCCACAATTTTAAGAGAATATCACAGCCTTTTATTTGTGCGAAATGGTAGTAGTTTAGGATACGTCAAATTAAAAGTACTATCACACTGATGTGAGAATTTTTTATTTTATCTCGTTCAGAAAGAGAAAAAATATAACCGAAGCCTTCATTTCACAAATATCTGTCTTTCCCTTCGACTCCAATATCTTGACGTTTGCTTCAGGAATTCGCAGCTTTTCATCGTGGCATCCTGTATCTTGCTGCTCTACATTAATGAAAATAACTTAAGCGCTTTTGGAAAGTGTGTAGGTGAGTGGAGCGTGGGCGATGGTCAGTGGTTGGGCAGAAATGGCGACTGGGGTCACGTGGTGGGCAGTTGCGTAGGAGACCGGAGCGGCGTGGACAGAGAAGGGGGCAGCATGTACGGCGTGGACAGCTGGGGCGGCCTGCACAACAACTGGCTTCGCGGCGGCGACCTTGACCTCAATGGGCTTGGCGGTCAGAATTTCAGCTGACTGTGGGACCTCGATGGGGTTGGCGTTGTACTGCGCGTCGGCGGGGTTGGAGGTCTTGGTGCCCGGCTCGTTGGTCTCAATCACAACATGGAAACCGTCGGCGTCGGCGGTGTACTTTACGGTACGGGTCACTCCGTTCGGGTCGGTGTAGCTGTAGGAACCGACCTTGTTGTTCTTCTCGTCGCCAGTCTCTTGCTGAGAGATTCGGGTGCCGAACTCGTCGGTGTTGTCGTAGCTGAAGCTGTATGGCTGTGGTGGCTGTGAAAGAAGGAAAAAAAAGAGACCGATCATGCTGTTGCAGAGTACAATCAAAATTAATGATCTTTTTTTGTTTATTTTAACAGTATACAAGCGCGTACATTTTCTGCTGTCTGTAATAAAAACTCTTAAAGCTACAGCGTTCCTTTTTTTTTTTTTCAAGAAGCAATAGCTGCTTTGAGCCAGAGATTCTTCGAAGGAAGTGTTTTCCAAGCACGCGCAAAATCTGTTGTTTGAAAATAACGCTCATTGACTACCATCAATACAAACTAACACACAAGAAAACTATCAGCTTTTCGCATTACGCAATTGAAGCTGCTGGTAATAAATAGAACAAACATGAAAAAATCGCATTACTTTCCCACTAAAGAAATATATATCACCTGTATTCTTTTTTTTTCTTTTGAGCCTCAGCAGACCTTGTTGTAAAGCTTCGTAACGCTTCGCCCGGTTTTGTAATGCGCACCATTTAAGCATTACATAGGACAGCTTCTTTAGAGGGCAATTCTAAGAAATATTTTCTGGCTAAATGCAAATATTATGAGGGCACTTGGTGTAATTACTCTATGAGGTAGCATCGTAAACATCGGGCTCCCGTCTTCAGGCTTCAACGCGACTAGCCGTTTTTTTTTTTTTTTCATGAAAAGCCGAAGTGCTAAATTCGCATTTGTCAAGTGATCAAGCACTTATCTTTCTCCACGGTTAAGAAAACTTGTCGTGCTGAAATCGAGTTCACTTTATGCGCAATTCGTTTATTCGACCAGCGTAGAACATCACCAATGAAGTGGTCTGCCCCAATGGCACGCTGGCCTACGTGCAGTGGCGCGTTTTTTTTTTTCTTTACGGCAAGTTTGCATCAAAATGCAAGAAACTGTGCTAGACAGACAAGGCACGCAGTGTCATCTGCCTGTCTAATTATTTTTTCTTTTACTCACTCTTAACATTATAAAAAAAGAGAGAAAGTGATTTGCTTCAAATCGTTAGCCCATTTTTTTCCTTTCCTCTCGGGTGACCTATACCCAACTCTTTCCTGCGTTCAATTTGCAGAGCTGTGAGCCAGCATGAAACACATTACCACACTTTATTGGTACGATGTACATACGCTGTACTTCGGAGGACGCGGTATATTAGTAGTGAAGGTAAATAAGAACGTCCCTATAAAAAGATTAGCGGTAAAATTGGGTCCATCAAGTTTTGAGGTACCCAATATTAACTTATTCTCTCATCTTTTAAACGAACTTCATCCGCTTGTTAGTTTTTGTTTTTGCATATCGCGGAAAAAAGACAATTGAAAGAAATGGTTTTTTTGTTAACCGTATATTTTGCATATGGGGTATATGGTGTGATATAACTATTTCTTTAAATGACGCATTACACGTGCAATCAAAATTCGTTGACTCTCCTACGACGCAACGACTATTCGTGTGTTGGTAAAAATAAATATTTCACGAAGAAGCGAGCACCACGTAGTTTTGAGAGAAAAAAAAGGTAAAAATGACTAAGAAGAAAAGAGACTTTCTGCGTCCCGTGATTTTTTTTTTTTAAATAAAGCCACATGTTTTCGTCGATGCGAGAGAATTATCCGCGTGTTCGCAATTTTTTCGCAAATGTCATCCCTGAGAGCGCACTAGAACAAAAAAAGGATCAGACGTATATTTAGTCAACATAGTCGGTTTAGTATTACAATCACTTTGGCTTTAAATACAATTTATCGGCCATGTTACACTGACGTACACACTGAAACTTATTCGTAAGCTGGACAAGAGCTTTATTTGAAGGCGGTACCAAGAACATTTGCATATATTTTGCAGAACGTAAACAAGAATTAAAAACCCTCCAGGTTTTGCCACATTTAGGCACACCAAATAATATTTGCTTAAGCGTCTTCATACATTGCTTTGGCTATGGATAATTTTATTTGCCTATTTAGCTTCAAACATACTTCTGCAGTGTGAGATGCAATATTCCACGCATCATTACAAAGTAGTGCTAAGAAGTGACTCTAGCCAGCTCTGTACTTATTCTCGCAAGAAATTAAAATATCAAATACGTGTGCAGTGTCGCGGATTCTGCAGGTCCTAAATAAATTTTTGGTATTGATAATAGGAAGGACAAGCTGTGCCCAACGGAAAAAATAATTACAGGGTCGTTTACTTTCAATTTTCTCAACGCTGTTTTTAAATATATTTTGAAGGAACTCGGCATAGCTTATTACAACAAAACCTCTCACAATAAAAGCAAGAAATTAAAAATGGCCACAAGGTTTTAGGGCTAACTTTTCTTACATACTAATTAAAAAATTCTTACGGTGTTTAAAAAAGGTCAAAGGTCGCAACATAGCTGGTGGACAACTAAAAGGCCTACTCAACTAAACGCAAGAACAATCACACTAAGTGAGAATAATGTGCTGGCATCTTCGCCCCCTTCCCTGAAAAAGTGGTTGGAGGTAGCATGGCGCATTTGCCTGACCCCACAGCCCCGACCGCTGCATTCAGGCCGTAATCACCAGATGCACACGTATTAACTGCCACATCCAAACTTTGAGCAGGGTCTGCGCTAGCCGCAGGCGCCTGGCTTCAAGAGGGCTCTCTACCAACGACTTAACGGTACTTACGCCATCAAGGTTATCCTGCTGGGCAGCTGCGTACGCGACAAGGCAGCACAGGAGCACCTGAAACGAGTGACACAAACAGCATCATTAATGCAAGCTGAAGCCTTCTTCGCCGGTGACGAGCTTTCCAACCGGCTGTGCAGCTACAGATAGAATAAATGCACTAAGTTGAAACTTGATCTAAAAGCGGGCACCTTAGAGTACATGGTGACCGGTTGGTTTGCTCACTCGCTGGAGTGGTCAGAAGTGCAAGCCTACTGTGGAATCGCATGCACCTTATATAGGAGTCTCAACGCATCGCAGTGTAATCGCACGTTCGTCCTGATACAGCCTTCGTCACTATTTCTCTCAAGTCGCACGAGCAAACGCACGTCGAAGCCTGGCAGTGCTCATACCCTTCTTCTCTATGTGACGCGGGGTGAGGGTTTCAATTTGAGACGGGGTGAGGGTGGGATCAGAACAGTACTGAGCACGACAGTGTGACTGGCGAAAAGCAGCAGTTATCAAATATTTTTTAGGTGTTTCTTAATTTATTCTTATTTTTATATTGATTCGTTGCCCGAGATAGTCCTGACCTTGCGACAGATTCTCTCGATGCATTCACAGAGATATTTCGCATTCACACAAACGTTTTTTTAAATTTCACTGTAGCTTGAGCAACCACAAAGGTAATGCACGCGCAAAACTAGTTATTTTCGTACGTGACTCTGTAGTACACAGTCTTTCCGTCGGACTTCTGTGGGAGACCCTGAAGCGAATGCTCTTTGGAATTCACTTGCCTAACCCTCAAAAGCTGTTACTTATGGTCATTTTCACACGACACGTGCGTGTGTAGTTTAGAACGCCTGAATACACAGGTGGCATCTCAGGAGCTCATAGGTAGGCTGCTGAACGCTCTGAACAAATCGTTCAATCGCTACTACCAAGAATTTACTTTGAGAAATGCAGTGCATTTATGTTTCTGTATATTTTTACAAGAAAAAAATCATGACCAATGCACTCTGTAGAGACCGTTCAGCAGCAAAACTGAAGCGTGCGCCGCATTGTGTTCCCACCTGCGGTATTTTATACGGTAACATTTAGTTACTGGTCACGTCTGCCCAGAGATGCTTATTGGTAAGTTTGCTGACCACGAGTGCTCTTCACCACTCTGGTGAACCAGGGCGTTGCAGCATTTTCCCAATTTCTGTACGACACACGGTTTTTGCCCGAAGAAAGCTTCTTCTTTTATCGGGGACCAGTAGTGCGTCCTGGTGCTTGCAGAATTTCTGTGGTGCATGAACTATGGGCATTTAGGCGCGCACATGACGAATGAAATATGGTCTCACCTTGCCATATGCACTTTCACACGAATATACAAACAATATTTAGCTGACGTCTCCGTTTCAATAGCGGAGCTGTTTAACCCTTTAACCGACAAATCAATAAAATTGTAGACCCAAGAAAAAACCACTCCTGTTCAAAATGCACGCCTAATGTGAGGTTGTCTTGCTAAATTTAGCGGCAAAAGGACATGTGCTCTTGATTGTAGTTTGTAAACAAGATAACAGAAAGCGCCAGTTGATGCTTTGTTGACAAGAATGTAGCACGTGCGGTTCGCTGGCGTTCTCCGTGACGACGGATTTCCACCTCACGTTCCAAGAGCTCCAACAAGGTATGTAAATCGAGATTTTTCAGATACGTAGAAAAAGGTACGACGACCCGGTGGTAGGAATGTCATGGCGTTGTTTAGTTGAGACGCTGAGGAAGCAGCCCGTTACCGCGTTCTACAGTATTGTTGAGCTGCCAGGCAAGGGTTTCGGAACACCGCGTGCGTTAAAGAATAGCATGGCTTCTACACGCTTCGGGTCGCGCGCAATTAGCGTTGTAATTGTTAGATGCTGTGACATTTTCATCGCAAATAAAAGCAGACAAGCTATTGCGTGTGCAGTCGGAGCCATGAATGCCGAGTAGTTTTTCTCCATAAAAACTCTGTGCCTGGAATATGGTATGTTTCAAAGTGGAACTACGCGAGTGTATTTTCGTACAACTCACTGATCTTCTTCTTTGCACGAATGAATGAAGACATCTTCTATGAAAAGTAGGCACGGACAATGGGCTAGAGTGAGTGACAGATGGACGGACGGATGGACAGACAGACAGACCAACGGACAGATGGACGGACGAACAGACAGAGGGACACACAGACAGACACACAGACACATAAACAGACAGACACATAGACAGACACACAGACGGACGTATGGATGGAAGCAAGCACGAGTGGATGAATGGAAGCACGGATGGACAGACAGCCGGACGGATGGAAGTAAGAACAATTGGACGAACGGAAGAATAGAATAATGGAAGCATGGAAGCATGGACGCATAGACAGGCAGATGAACAGAAGCACGGATAGACGAATTCACGGAAACACGGACGCATGGACAGATGAACGCACGGACGGAAATAAGCACGAAGAAAGGGAAGCACGGACAGACGGAAGCATGGACAGGCGCAAGCATGGAAGGACGTTTCGCCCCACTCATCATCATTAACTCCGTGGATATGCTGTGATATTTCTTTCGAACCCCGCCCTATTACCGTTAACTGGCAGATCAACAAAATTGCTGACCTCCTATAACTCCTTTAGTTTTTAACGAAACATCATTAAACTTGATTTGGTGGTTCTGTGGTGGTTCTGAAGAAGAATTAAAATAGCGAAAATTGTTTCTACTGTCTTTTTTATCTTCCACGTTAAATGGTTTCAAGCTGGGTGTTGGTCTAGGGGATCGTCACCCTTCAGTTAAGTAGCGGAGAAATTCCACAGATATTGGTCAAGCCCCTCCTATGCCCACTGATAAAAACGTTCGCAGGGAAAATCATTTGTTCCCAGAGAAGATAAAAAAGTAAGAGAAAGAATTAAAGACAGCAGAAAGGAACTAGAGAAAAAAATGAAACCAATGGAATACTAGGAGAAAGAGAGAAAATTTATGCAGCTCTATAACAGTGGTGCGAAGCCTGAAGGCAATCCGGATTTTTTTTTCAGTGAAAACTCTTATGAGATCTCAACACGAATCACGCGAGGCATCGTGGTTGTCCGCTGCCGCCGCCACTGGTGTCCGTAACCACTATTCCACAAAATAACGAAAAATCTCAAATAAAAAAAAATGTCAGATCCCACGTACTGTGGGAATCGATGATATACGAAGCACGAATGAGGAACGTTGATATGTCACTTTAGAATCAGCACAACGTTACGAGGCGGAGACGAATTATGCCGTACAAGACTTCCATGTCATGATTATCATGTTTGGACGTTTCATTTAATTTCGTCATTTATTAACGTCACTTGATACCAACTTTGATATACATGGAGCTAGCCAAACGGCCGCGAGCGTGCAATGAGCGTAGCATGTATTCATGTTTTACATGAAATGCAGATCCTGATTATTATATTTGGACGTGTCATTTACATTCATCGTTCATTCACGTCACATGACACCAAATTTGGTATATGTGGAACAAGTGAAACGGCCGCGAGAACGCTATGAGCGTAGCATGTAGTCATGTTTTTCAGGAAACGCATATTATGATTATCAGGTTTGGACGTGTCATTTACCTTCGTCGTCTATTCACTTCCCGTGATACCGAATTTGGTACATGTGGAGCTAGCGCAACGGCTGCGAGCGCGTCATGAAAGGCCCAATATACTCCGACGCAACGTTGACGCATGCACAGGCTTGGCGCAGCGACGGCACGCTAGCAAAATGCGAGTACTCTATAGTGTGACGCCAGGCGTGACCGGCGTCCGTCGGTGCCCCTCGGTGGCCACCGGCACGAATGGCAACATGCTGCATTTCGCGCCGACAACGTTACTTAGATAGACAGCACCGCGTCTGCCTCTCTTCGTGGCGGAGGGACACCGTGTGCGTTTAAACGCACATGCGTCAAAGCAACGCAGCGTGTCGCGCGGCTACGTCAGTGTGACGTGGCTACGTCAGTGGGACGCAATAAAACGAACACCGGCGCGCACGCACGCCGGCTCGCGTCGAAGTGTATTGCCATTTCGTGTGTGGCGTGTAGTAATGTTCTTACATGACACGCATCTCATGATTATCGTGTTTGCATCAATCAAATGCCTTCTTCATCCATTAACGTGACGTAATACCAAATTTCAGCATATGTGAAGGTAGCAAAACGGCCGCGAGCACATTATGAGTGTAGGACGCAGGCATGTTTTTACATGACACGCATCTCATGATCATGATGTTGGCACCAGTCACATACCTTCGTCATCCATTCATGTCCCGCAATACCGAATTTAGTTCATGAGAAGCTAGCGAAGCGGCCACGAGCGCATCATGAGCATGGAATGTATTCATGTTGTTAAATGACACGCAACTCATGATTATCATGTTTGCACCAGTAAAATGCCTTCGTCATCCAGGTATGTCCCGTAATACCAAATTCAATATATGCAAAGATAGCAAAACTGAGTGTGGTATGAGTGTGGCATGTAGTCATGTTGTTACATGACACGCATGTCATGATTTTTATGTTCGGGTCTGTCACTTGTGTTTGCTATGCAGTCATGTCATGCCATACGAGATTTGCAACATGTCATGTGTACGAAACCACCGCCAACGCAGCAAGACCTTGAGATGCAAATCTTGACATTCATGACATACATGTGATTATTTTAATGTTATGACTCGGCTCTTATGCTCGTCCTGTAGTCATGGTATGCCATACCAATTTTGATATCAATACTATTATCGGAACGGCTAGGAGAGGTAAAAGTCGTAGGTGGCCAGATAGATAGATAGATAGATAGATAGATAGATAGATAGATAGATAGATAGATAGATAGATAGATAGATAGATAGATAGATAGATAGATCGATCGATCGATAGATAGATAGATAGATAGATAGATAGATAGATAGATAGATAGATAGATAGATAGATAGATAGATAGATAGATAGATAGATAGATAGATAGATAGATAGATAGATAGATAGATAGATACGCTAAAAGTTGCCAAATTCGCTAAGAAATACTTTGCATTAAAAAGCACCACGGACATAGTGAGATTCCAACCCTGGTCCAGTGCGTCCAGCCACAATATTCCGCCGCTGAGCCACGTGGGTGCTTTTTTTTCTCTTACATGGTATTTAATACAAATGCTGTTTACGTATATACATAGCGTACAACATACGCAACGCCACTTCGTCAAATGTACAATCAACATGAAAAGGCAAATTCATACAACACTATCTCTATAAAGAGGTAATCGAGCAGCACACTTCATGAATTTCATGAGAAAAAAAAAACTCTGTATACTAGTCTGGCTAAAACTGCAGTTGTATACAAAAGATTTGTAGCTGCACAGTCACCTGTACAAAGTGGCATCACGAAGGCACGATTGGTTCCGCATGCCTGTCCGACCAGTGATTTTTCCATAAACTATGCGTGCCCATTAACGAGAGCACGTCAACTGGCATATCAATGCATAAGGTGGTACATGATAATGAATACTATGAGAATTTAAATCCAATCGTTCTTTAAAAGCCCTCTGTAGGACGTCCCAAAAGAGGATGGCGTCCTCACAACTAATAAAGCAATGTTCTAAGATTTATAGAACTTCACATAGGTGGCAGTTAATTGCCGATGCAAAGATGCCTTTAGTATTTACCTAGGCTTTTACAGGTATTGTTCTTGAAAGCACTTTGTAAAAAAAATGTCTTGGTTATTGGTGAAATAGACATTTTGGTTACAGGTAATAGCCCATCATGACCACACAATCTAATATATAGTGAGTGGTAAACTGGGGCCGGAAATACCACATCCAATACAGCATAATATAGGTCTTTTCAAGAGCTAGATAACAAGTATTCATAGGGAAATCTGGTGATAAAAAAAACGCACTGAATCGTATACTTCACACATGAACCTTTGTAGATGTAGAGATGAGTTAGAATTAGTAGATACCACTAAAGTCGATAAAACATCCACGAAATTCATTTGCAAGAATGGTCGAAACAGTGTATGAGCACAGTCACAAAAATAGGAAAAATTCTACACAAGTTGTCTTTTAAAGGGCTGTACCAACCAAAGACCACGTCTTCGAAGAGGATAGAAACATTGCCTCACCTCATGGGTTCACAAGTCGATGGAAAAATAAAAGTAGCAAATATATGGTAAAATTTATGTACGTGAACCATCCAAGAACCGATTATTTGCAGCCCCGCCGCGTATGTCCAGTGGCTAAGGTACTCGGCTGCTGACCCGCAGGTCACGGGATCGAATCCCAGTTGCGGCAGCTGCATTTCCGATAGAGGTGGAAATATTATAGGCCCGTGTGCTCAGATTTGGGTGCACGTTAAAGAACCCCAGGTGGTCGAAACTTCCGGACCCCTCCAACACAGCGTCTCTCATGGGTTTCGGAACGTTAAACCCCACATATCAATCAATCAATTATTTGCAGCACGTCGAATATTTTCCTAACCAGAAAGAGGTTGAATGCTTTAGCTCTGCTAAAGATAGAGAGGTTGTGAGGCATAAACGTCTGGGTATAATGCTTTAGTATGGGTATACGTTTTTCCAATGATGTGCACCTGATCAATATGCATCTAATAGAACGCCTAGGTATTTTGGTAAAATACAAGACATTCTTTACCTTGAAAATGGTCTGGTTCATACGTCCTTAGGCCAAACCACAGCTCTAAGCTTTTAGCAAAGTTCATATACGCCCCTAATTTTTATTCGAATTCTCCGACTGTTGACACCTTAATTTTTACACTAAAAAGATATGTACAAAACAGTGCTATGTCTTTCGCATACTCTAATATTTTTAGCTCATTCCCATAAGCACTGAAACCACCCACGTTACTAGATCCAATTACACTTAAGCACAGAGGCTCCAAGAGCAAAAAGCATTGGCGACCACCGAAAGCCTTGTTTAACAAATAAGTTGAAGAACACGGGCTTTGAAAGATAGCCATTACAATGAAGTGGGTCAAACATTCATTGTAGCATAGTTTTACACCTTAAGGTATAGTAGAGCCAACGCTGGCATGTTCGCGAAGAGAAAACAGGAAAGAATGGCGAACATGATTGAGACCTTCGCTAAGGGTAATAATAGTATTGCCAGTTGTTCATATGAGTGTGAACCATGTTTCAATACTGTGCGAGCCATATGTATGTTAGGGTGTATTGAGCGACCTTCTACACCACAGTTCTGGAGGGCACTGATAAGTATCGACAATGCAAACTGAAGTTTGTTTGAAAGCACCTTTGAAAAAAATTTGTTGTGAATGTTTCACAATGTAATGTTTCTGTGGCCATTAACGTGAAGTTTTTCTCTAATTGAGTACTTCAGGGTTAGAACAGTGTTGCTTTAGTAAAAGATGGAGAAAGCGTCTCCAGATTAAAACTCAGCATGAAAATGTCGCGCAGTACAGGACATAGTGATGATTCCAACGCTTTGCAAAACTCGCCGGACATTCCATCGGGGCCTGGCGTTTTTGACAATGGTAACTGTTCAATGGCAAGTTCTATGTCTTGTATAGTGATTGTCCTACTAATATATTCACTCTCCTCGTCAGTTAGAGGATTCACGATTGACAAAAACTGCGTCACGAGATATTCATTTCCGTTTTCAGAAGAAGCGCAGAACAATTCTTTGTAATAATATTCATATTCTGACATAACTTCAATGAAATTATGGACCAATATACCTCTTGAGTAAACATGAGGTATAAATTTAATTTCAGCATTGCGATATTCATCGAGTAAGGCTTGACGTGGCTCCTTTGTAAGAAACATACGAATATTGCTGGATGAAATACGCGCACTTTTGTAACGTAAAGCGTCATACCTTTGGAGTGCATTCTTGGCATTAACAGTTTCGTTTGTATAACGACCAGGCGTCTCACGCTGAAATTAATACAGGTTTGAAGATTTTGATCCACTATCTTTTGATCTAATTTTCTGTGAAATCCTCTCACAGATCCAATTTATATAGCAATTGGCCGAATGTCTTGTTTGAAAATTTTCAAGGGGTGAACAGAGGTATACCAGCCAACAAACTGTTCCCCAGTGCTACGCGGACGCGCGCAGTAGACTCCTGGTCGCTCAGGATTGATGAGTTGAGTTTCCAAAGTGTCCACTGTGGTCTGAAGTTAGATCGAATGTTTCTACCTATCTTTCCGAATGACTTCCGGGATTCATGCACATAAATATCTCCTAATCCTTCACGGATCCTTTGCTTGTCCTTTTCTTTTGCGTTCGCGCCATTTTTCGCCGACGCTCCGCGTAACAAACGTAGCGCGTGCTTTGTTTTTTGTGCTTTGTGCGGGTGCTCTGCAGTGCTGTTGTGCCTATGACTGCAACAACGACAGTGAAAATGGTCACGCATTTTTTATGTTACCCCAAGGTAAAAGCGATGGCTTGCGCAAAAAGCAGTGACTGCACAACATTGGCCAAAAAAACTTCCAAAGAAGAACAGCGCTCTTTGCGATGTAAGGCACCTTTATTATTGCCCGTATTATAGCATCGCTGAATGATGCATTTGAAATATTGAAAACTATATTATCTTTTATTCAATGTGACAAGTGGCCTTCTGTCCAGAATCAGTCAGTCCAGATAGGATTTTCGGTCGCTATCGACGGGCAGATTATGATGACCTTCCTCGTGCAGAGTTTCTCCTCTTTCAGGTAACCCGATCGCTAGTTTCTCTGACAACAACATCAAAACACAGTTTTAATTAATCACGTTCTTATGTATTGACACCGCTCAAAGGTTTTTTTCAGTTTGGAGACCACTGCTCAAAGCTCTTTTCGTGACGAGTAGATAAACACATTACAAAACGATCCACCATCCACGAAGTCATTGCAATATGTGACGCTGTAAGTACCTGTGCTGTATACGAGCGCACAAGGGCGAAAAAAAATTCTAACACAGACGGACATGCAAAAATCGGAACTATATCAGATGCAAGCGCAGAGCATGTTATTATGGGGCAAAAAACACCCACATCATAGAACTGCCCGTCAAAACTTTCATTTAATTACCATGCCCCACCTATACAACCTTTCAAAGAAGGTAATCTTTTAAAAATGGTTGTCTCAGTGTTCTTAGTCTTATTATTTCTTTTTAGAAGAAATGTCAGCACTACTGTGGCGCGCACGCTGCCGCAAATAAACCACCTCCATGGAAATTCCGCGGCGAGCCCGCGGGAGCGGGCGGGCCGCAGGAGGAGAATCGAGAAGAATTAAGAAGGAAACGAGAAGAATTGAGAAGGAAACACGCGCGTGGAAAAGAGTGTCGTTACATCCCAAGATCAAGGGGTTTTAGGGCCACAGTAGTGCCAACATCACCTGAAGTAACTGTAAATGCCATCTTTACGGAGCATGTGCAAAAACTCTACACCACCTAACAGTGCGTACCCTCATGTGCTTGACGATGTCGTCATAATGAAGGTATATACAGCGAGGGTGTCTTCCGATATTGCACAAAAATGAAACACTGTATTAAAGTAGGCCTGTCTGCAGCAGCTGTTGTGAAACGCACCTACCTTTGCCATCCCCATGCAGTGTCCCGGTTAGCGAGGCCATCGTACGTCAATTTATCACAGAAAAAAAAAATATAGGAGACTCGAAAGCTTCGTCTTTACGAGTTCAGCGTGATAGCGACATCGTGTTCGTGGTACGTACTTCAAAGCTTTAGAGCAAGAAACCTGTTCGAATTTGCTATGCACCCACTTCGTGGCCTTAAGGGAATAGGCGAACTAGCGTGTGTTCCTTTTGTAGTGGGGTACCGGCTTTCAACCACGGAGCTATTCCATTGTGACATACACATATCATGACGCCCGTTGGCACTGTACATGTAACCACGCAGTATCACTGCAATGTTTCATGTCGTCTTGTGACATGTGTGTTTGTGAAGCACGAAAGCTACTTTCACTGCATTTCCCAGCAGAACAAGTTCTTTTGACTGTTTTAACAAGCAGAGGCGTAACCATGTGATAGAACATCCGCTTGGCACGCAAACGACCAAGTTCCATCGCCATTCGGACCCCCCAAAATTTAGTTCGCTTCCCATCACAATTTTTTTATCATTTATCATTTTATTTGCATCGTCCTTGGTTTCTCGGTCATGCATAGCATGATGAATTTTGCTCACAACCGACGACGCCGATGTAGACACCGAAATTTCTGTGAAACGAGCTTTGTAACGCTATTGCCTTAAAATATTTGAACAGGTGAGGTCACAATTCGAATCAGGCATTATTGTAATCGGTGAATTTTTCACGTCAGATTTAACACCATCATTGTGGTTCTGTCGGTGCCATCTTTTGTTGCTTAGCTCTTGAAAAGCTAGTGTACTTTACAGGCAAAAGGCGCACCAACGAAAAATGTCACTACCATTTACTTGTTTTCGGCATCTATTGAAGGCTTTCGAGACGGGATTTAGCTCTTTTTCGCTTGTGTGAATCCGTGTCATTGTGAATCATTTTTTTTTCTTCAACCAATGCCCAATATACTCATCTTCAATATCTTGTATTTCAAATATATGGTCCTGGAGCAAACAGGCATGATTGTATTGTGTGAAACTGAAATAAACACAAGAAAAAGAAGGAAGTAGAATTTTAATCCACTTAGTTTTTGTAATCGAGTTTAGCCTGCGAGATCAGATATTCCAGTAAATGCAAATTCCACCGAAAACAATTAGGGGTGCAACAAAATAAAGATAGAAAAGTAGCTAGGTCCGAATTGAAACATCATAGGTGTGGCCGTGTTGGTTGTTTTGGTTATGATTGTTGACACGGGGCTGATCAAACGGATCTCTATGACTCAGTTTGAATCATTTGAATCGAACGGCTGCAAAATATGGCTCATTTTTTGATGAAAAAGTGCATTTTTTTGAGTTCGCGTTGTAATGAAGAATTGAACCATTTTCACTTCTACTGTTTTAGAAGTTGAAAGATATTTAGGCACTCTTCGCTTTGCTAAAAAGTGTAGCCCAGTTTGAATTTCTGCATTTGGCACCTTCGCAAAAATTGCCACAGTTTACACAAAACGTTAGACTCTTTCTTGGACTTCGATTGTCATGAGAGTTTTGTGAGCTGTGGCTTCTTCAAGTTCTCACGAACCGATTTTGTATGTCCTAAAATAAAGCATTTTAACGCGATAGCTTTAAAAGCTTTTTTTCGCATAAATGCCAGTGCCAGCGTCGGTGTTGTTGGTTGTGAACGAAACGTGTTCATCTAGTTCATGGCCTAAAATTCGAGAAAGATGGAAACAAAATAAATAATGAATATTTTCTTGACTAAGTGAGGATTCAACCTAGGCCGCCACAGTTACGTGTGTGCTTGAAGGTACAATGAAAGTAACTTTCTCTGCTTCGCAATGCAGTGAAAATACCCTGCATACTTGAAAAACACACAAGACCGGTATACTGGCCAGTTACAGCCGTAACAATATAACAGGTAATATGACAGTAATATTGCGTGGTAAGAACGTAGATTGCTGTACGGCATCACAACATGAGAATATCATAACAACTTTGTGGTTTAGAGCCGGTGTGTCATAAAAAATGGTACGCACGTTGCTGCGAATATTTTCTTAAGGCCATGTAGTGGGTGCATAACATGTTTGAAAACGTTTCAGGCTAAAAATTTTTTATGGTTTAAAACAGTATACTTATTACATAATATGCACTCATTGGTCGAAGTACGCACAAAGAGCAACGGATCGCTATTGCTCTCAACTCTTTAGGGTCCCCCAAATTTAACCTTGGTTAAATACACATTATTTCTCCTCTCCATTACGCAATTTTTGTTTGCGCGCTCTGTGAGAGGAAGACCTTTCAGAAGTCTTGAATTTGCCTTGAATTAGAGAAGCTTACTCCAGCCTATAGCTGCGAAATTTATATTTCCTTCACAGCTAGCAACCATTTCATATATTTCCTGTTTCGTAGTGTTCATTTCGTAATTTAGCTTGACCACTTTCTTCCCTCTGACAATGGCACGGCCTGGCCGACACCATTCTAATTCAAAGAGTGTTATTACCGCCCACTGAGCCAACTTTATAAATCAAGCTAGTTTGAGAGCGACACCTTGGTAAGAAATATCAAGTGTCCTGAAGGTATGTTAGCAGAGCCAAACCATGCTCCACAAAAAGCCTCACCATAATATTGCTACGTGCCAGTGCATGGAGTTGAAGAAGATAAAGCAGATAGACTTGTGCGAGCTAATCTGTGTGGCTGGCGCTGCTCGCCTAACTGGCTGTAAATACATCGGTGACTACCCCTCTGAGTCAGTCTCCTTCTCGTAACATATTTGGTGGAGTTGTGCAATCCCCGTCCTCGCCCCGGAACTCCGAAGCGGACGCTTCCTCGCGGCTTACAACATGACCACTCAAGACTCTGCTACATCCTCTCTGGTTGCTCCCCCTTCTACCCGACCTGTCAACCCAGCACCCGCAACAACTTTCGTGACGCTTCCCGCGCTCGAAGACCCCGGCGTGTTCTCGGGCAGCGAGGGTTCTGACGTCGACCAGTGGCTACGCCTCTACGAACGCGTCAGCGCCACTTACAGGTGGGATCCCACTCTTATGCTCGCAAACGTCATCTTTTATCTCGACGGAACCCCTCGTGTTTGTTTTGACAACCACGAGCATGACACAACAAGCTGGGACAGCTTCAAGGCAAAGATCCGTGAGCTTTTTGGCAACATCTCTGGTCGTCCTGAAGCTGCGAAAAATGAGTTGTCGACTCCCGCACAATCTTCCACGGAACCCTACATCGGTTACTTTCAGGCTGTCCTTTCACTAAGCCGCCAAGCTGACGAAAATATGTCCGAACCTGAAAAAGTTGCGCATATCCTAAACGGTATCGCCGACGATGCGTTCAACTTGTTGGTATTCAACAATGTGTCATCTGTTAATGCGATCATTCAAGAATGCCGCCGGTTCTAACAAGCTAAAAGCAGACGCATCTCCCATCAGTTCCAGCGCCTCCCGAACAGCACTGCGACGTCATCGTGTCTCGACACATATCATCCACCAGACACCTGTGACAACTTGACGCGAATCGTCAGGCGGGAGCTTGAAGCGGCTGCTCCAGCTAAGGTGGGACCAACGTCCCCAGACCCCTCTCCGCCAATTACGTTGCCTCTAACTCAAGCAGTCGTCCGGCAGGAAATCGCCAACTTGGGAATTCACTCTATCTCACCGCCTCCCCGTACCGACTACCAGCCCCGATACACGCCTGCACGTCCCTTCCCGACCGGCTCTTCCTCAACGTTCCGTAATCCGTCCGTATGGTGAACACACGACGACAAGCCGATCTGCTTCTCGTGTCACAGAATCGGCCACATTTCTCGCCATTGCAGAAGTCGCTGGGGTCCTCCTGCACAACCGTCCTCTCGTCCCTTTTATGCACGTCCTGCCTATCGCCATGATACCACCCGCGAACATTTTGCCCAGGAACCTGCTTCTGAACACCGCTACACCCGCTCTCCACCCCCCCCCCCAACGTCACCAGTCTCGTTCTCCACAGCCCCGCCGACGATCTTCCCTTGCCTTCGAGGTTCCCCGACGGAAAACTAAGCGTTGCAGCCCCTGGAGGTGGCGCTGCATCGCTCGGACTGATCAAAAATCCTCTTTTGACGATACCGACAAAACGGAACCTCATAGACGTACAAGTAGATGGCGTACATGTCGTTGCTCTTGTCGACACCGGCGCCCAACTTTCCGTGATGACGAGTGATTTTCGCCGCAAGCTCAAGAAGTTCCTCACCCCTGCGACCACTCAGTTCGTTCGTGTGGCGGATGGTAGAATAGCATCTATTGTTGGAATGTGCTCCGCTCGTGTGAGCATTGCGGATCGACACACAGTTGTTCTCTTCACCGTCCTTGATAAATTCCCCCACGACGTAATCTTAGGTCTCGACTTCTTGTCCGCGCATTCTGCCCTCATAGACTGTTCGACCAGTACGCTCCGTCTACACTTGCCCGCAACAGAACCTCTTGCACAGCGGCCGAGTCGCCTCTACACAACGGGACACACGCGCCTTCCTCCACAGACACAGACCTACATAGAGCTCGTCTCAATGCCACCAGTTCCCGACGGTGACTATGTTCTGACCCCTATCACCGATGTCCTCATAAGCCGTGGCACTACATTACCGCACACCATTCTGTCCGTAACAGGAAATTTTAAGTGCCTCCCAGTTGTCAACTTAAGCTCGACACCTCAAGTTCTGCCACAAGGGATCTCTTTGGGGTTGCTCTGCACCTTAGAAGACAATGCGGTAGATGTTTTCGCGGTGGCCGCTCCTTCTGACCCCCACGCTCAACATCAATCTGCCACTTGCTCCGACAGCGCTATTCGATGATCGCTTCAAACTTAACGCCGCAGTAGACTGATGAGATCCACCGGGTTCTGCTGTCCTACATCGACGTTTTTGACATCAGCTGCCGTCCGTTGGGGAAAGCTACCGGTATGGGCCACCGCATTAACACTATATAGTAATGAGCATCCTAATCATAGGCGTTCATATCGGGTGTCGGCGGCCGAGCGTCACATCATACAAAGTGAGGTCGACAAAATGCTCGCCAAAGACATCATTAAGCCATCCTGCAGTCCTTGGGCTTCTCCTGTAGTGCTAGTCTGCAAGAAAGACGGTGCATGGCGTTTCTGCGTGGATTATCGACACCTAAACAAAATTACCAGAAAAGACGTCTACCCTCTGCCACGAAAAGATGATGCGCTTGATTGCCTCTATGGGTCTCATTATTCTTCCTCCATAGAGCTTCGTTCCGGCTACTGGCAGATAGAGGTAGATGAAACGGACCGTGAGAAGACGGCATTCATCTCCCCCGATGGCCTATATATGTTCAAGGTCATGCCCTTCGGCCTTTGTAACGCTCCAGCCACCTTCGAACGAATGACGGACCCCCTGCTCAGAGGATTCAAATGGTCCACCTGTTTGTGCTACTTGGACGACGTCATCGTCTTTTCACCAACATTTGAAACTCATATAGGCGCCTCTCAGCCATCCTGGGAATCTTCCGTCACGCTGGCCTGCAGCTCAACTCGTCCAAATGTCACTTTGGATGCCATCAAATCACAGTGCTTGGCCATTTAGTAGACGCCAACGGTGTACAACCAGACCCGGCGAAAATCAGCGCCGTCAAAAACTTTCCTGTACCACGATCTGCGATGAATGTACGCAGCTTTATCCGACTATGCTCCTACTTCCAACGCTTCGTGAAAAACTTTGCGTGCATAGCGAGGCCGCTTACGCAGCTCCTCAAGGAAGAAGTCCCGTTTTCATGGGGATCCGAAGAGGCTTCTGCGTTCTCGACTCTCGTCGCTCTTCTCACTACCCCTCCGATTCTGGCACACTTCAACCCTGCTGCCCCTAGGGAAATCCGTACAGATGCAAGTGGGCATGGCATTGGTGCAGTGCTGGCTCA
Organism: Rhipicephalus microplus; assembly: GCF_043290135.1. NCBI lineage: Eukaryota > Metazoa > Arthropoda > Arachnida > Ixodida > Ixodidae > Rhipicephalus > Rhipicephalus microplus. Next base: position 193,218,765 of record NC_134700.1, read on the forward strand.
GAAACAACATGGCCATGATTGCGTTATTGCGTATGCCAGCCGCCTCCTATCCGCCCCTGAACGTAACTATTCGATAACAGAGCGTGAGTGCTTGGCTCTTGTATGGGCAGTGGCGAAATTTCGACCTTATCTATACGGACGCCCATTTTCGGTAGCTACCGACCACCACACACTCTGCTGGCTCAACTCTCTGAAAGGTCCATCAGGCCGCCTTGGTCGCTGGGCTTTGCGCCTGCAAGAGTTTTCCTATTCGGTGGTCTACAAATCTGGCCACCTTCACCATGACGCCAATTGCCTCTCCCGGTACCCTGTCGACGATCCTGAGGACACTAACAAGCCCACGGAGAACTCGATCTTGTCAGTGTCCGACTTCCTTAATAGGGGGGAAGAACAGAAGCGTGATCCAGAGCTGCTTGACATCATTAGCCGTATGAAATCCTCCACAAATGATGCTTCTGTCAGCTTCTTTGTCATTCATAAGGGTCTGCTATACCGTCGCAATTTCCGACCAGACGGGCCCGGCCTTCTCATTGTTGTGCCTAAGCATTTGCGCCGCTGTATTCTCACCGAACTTCACGACGCTCCCACGGCTGGACACCTTGGCGTATCCCGCACGAACGAGCGCGTCCGGCGCCGTTTTTACTGGCCAGGCCTTGCTCGTTTGGTACGCCGATACGTGAGCACGTGTGACCTATTCCAACGTCGTAAAACACCGTCGCTGCTACCCGCTGGCCATCTTCAACCAATTGACATACCCGCGGAACCATTTTACCGTGTTGGGTAAGAACTGCTTGGTCTTTTTCCCACATCAACATTGGGAAACAAATGGATAGCCGTTATTACAGACTACGCTACACGCTACGCTATTACGCGAGCTCTACCGACCAGCTGTGCAACCGACGTCACTGATTCTTGTTACGGGACGTTATATTGATTCACGGTGCTCCGAAACAGCTTCTCACAGACCGTGGACGTACATTTCTATCCCAAGTCATCGCCGACATTCTGCGTTCTTGATCCACGCAACACACACTGGCAACCACTTACCACCCTCAAACGAATGGCCTCACGGAACTATTTAACCGCAATTTAACAAATATGCTCGCTATGTACGTGTCGCCTGACCACCGAGACTGGGACCTTGCCTTACCTTACGCAACTTTCGCGTATAATTCATCCCGTCACGACACAGCGGAATTTTCGCCGTTCTACTTATTGTACGGAAGAGTGCCGACTTTACCACTGGACACAGTCATCTCAGCTCACACCTCGTCCACCAGCGAGTATGCCCGCGACGCGATTGTGCGAGCCGATCATGCCCGTCCGCTCGCTCGCGCTCGGCTGATGGCGTCGCAAACCAACCAATGCCGTCGGTACGATGCGGAACATAGAGACGTACATTTCGCTCCCGGTACCCTCGTTTTACTCTGGTCCCCTCATCGTCGGCTGGGCCTATCCGAAAAACTTTTGTCTCATTACACGGGACCCTACCGTATATTGCGTCAAGTAACACCTGTCACCTACGAGATCAGCCCCACCTGGCCATCATCACCTACTATGCGGCCCAGTGATATTGTACTCGTCTCGAGGATCAAACCCTACAAGAATGCGTCAGATAACGACCTTTAAGGCACCGGGACGGTGCCTACGCCAGCGGGGGTCATGCTACGTGCCAGTGCATTGAGTTGAAAAAGATAAAGCAGATAGACTGGCGCGAGCTAATCTGTGTGGCTGGCGCTGCTCGCCTAACTGGCTGTAAATACATCGGTGACTACTCCTCTGGGTCAGTCTCCTTCTCGTAACAATATTGTCCTCCTGCTACTCATTTACTCACACTCTTATAAATTGCGGCATTGTGTGCTGGAGTGTGGCTTTACCAGTCACTTCACACTGCTTCAAGTAACACAGAACCAGTTCATAGGAAACTTTGATGAATGGTTCACGCTTTTTTAAAAGTAAATGTCTACACTCCACGAAAATGGCATCCTTTACATTTCAGAGCTCATGAAATATAACTTGGGAATCCTATAGGTATATAACGGAGGAACTACCCCCATCTGCTTGTCATTTTCTAACCTGACTGCTCGTAGTAATACTAGGTTTGCGCACAACAAAACGTTCTTTTGACTAAGCAATAATTGATTGATTGATTGATTGATATATGGGGTTTAACGTCCCAAAACCACCATATGATTATGAGAGACGCCCTAGTGGAGGGCTCCGGAAATTTCAACCACCTGGGGATCTTTTACGTGCACCCAAATCTGAGCACACGGGCCTACAACATTTCCGCCTCCATCGAAAATGCAGCCGCCGCAGCCGGGATTCAAACCCGCGCCCTGCGGGTCAGCAGCCGAGTACCTTAGCCACTACACTACCGCGGCGGGGCTTGACTAAGCAATAAACAATTTCTGATAATTATATTGCTGGATTGCCCTCAATACCGTTATCAAACACGTTACGAACTTCTACAGCAAATGCACCAACTTGAAAAGAAAGTTGCGCCAGCCAGAACAGTAACTAAAATGCCGCATTATACAGACTTACTATTACTGTTCTAAATATTGCCGCAGCAATTAAATATACACGCCATTGACTAGTTTTTGACGGATGCAGCCCTCCCCCCCCCTCCCCCACGCACACGCACAATTTTTCAGAGCCCGTATTCTAATGCGACCGCTTTCTCCGCAGCGCGTGGCATTTAGAGCTTGGCGAAGAAAGTGTGCTTCCTTCTGCGTACTAATAACGAGCTATTTATATATATACACCATTTACCGCTGGTGGGAAGCTTATCTCGAAAGCATTTTATTGTGTTACCTGCAATAATAGTGAGACGACATGATGGGTGTGCTTTAGAGTTGGCGTCCCGCTCGTTGCTATGCACGCGGTCGTCCACCAGCTGGACTTTGCCATATAGGGCGCGGTCGGCCGAGGGCGTGCGCTTATCTCGTGATAAGGGGGGTTTGTACGTCTTGTGCTTTTACCGGAATGTTTCCGTTCTAAAAATATCTCGAGCTTCAGACCCCACTATTATCACATAAATGCGAGAAGCACCATAATAGACCACTCCGAAAATTTCGACCACTTGGTGCTGTTTTACAGACGATAGTCTTTCTTAGGGACCTTTGACGCCAAAATTTTGGTATTTTTTATGTTTGTCTGTATTTTTGTCTGTTTGACCGCGGTAATGATCCAACCAAAAGGCACCAAACTACACCTCAAACGGCCGACCCCATCCGCAGCACCTACCAATATTGCACTAGTTTCAGCATTCATACTTGTGCAATTGTTATTTTTAAAAATTGGCAAATCCCACGTACAATGGGAATCGACAACATGTGACGCACGAATGAGAAAGGTAGATATGCCACTTTAAAATAAGCAGAACGTCACAAGGTGGAGGCAAGTTATGGCGTTCATGACTTCCTTGTCAAAAATATCATATTTGGTTGTGTCGTTTACCTTCGTCATCTATTCTCGTCACTTGATAACAAATTTAGTATATGCGGAGCTTGCGAAACGGCCACGAGCACGCTATGAGCGTGGTATGTTATCATGTGCTTACATGACACGCGTGTGAGGATTATTACGTTTGAACCAGTCATGTTTCTTCATCCATTGATGTCACGGAACACCAAGTTTGGTGTATGTCGAGCTACCAAACCGCAGCGAGTGCATCATGAATGGCCTAATATGCTCAAATGTATAGTGTTAACGTTCGCGCACGCTCGGCACAGCGACGCTACGTTAGGAAAAACACAAGCACTCTATAGTCTGACACCAGGCGTGACCAGCGTCCGTCGGCGCTGCCCGATAGCAACCGGTGCGAAATGAGACGTGGTGCATTTCGCGCCGATACGTTACCCAAACGAATCTGCGTCTCCCTCTTTTCGTGATGGAAGGACGCCGGGCACGCTGAAATCCACATGTGGCAAATCAACGCAGCGCAGTGCGTGCTTGCGTGTTTATGCAGGACGGGCGCCTGGCGTGGCAACGCAGGCGTGACGCGACAAAATGAACGCCGGCGAGCACGCGCACCGCGTCACGTCGAAATGTATTGGCGTCTTGACTGTGGCATGCAGTGATGTTCTTACATGACACGCGTTTCATGATTATCATGTTTTCACCAGTCACATACCTTCGTCATCCATTGGCATCTCGTAATATCAAATTTGGCATATGCGAAGCTAGCGAAAGGGCCGCGAGTGCATCATCAGTGTGGAATGTAGTCGTGTTGTTACATGACACGTATGTCGTGAGTATTTTTGAATGTGTCATTTACCTATGTCTTCTGTTCGCGTCGCGTAATACCGAGTTTGGTACATGTGAAGCTAGTGAAATGGCCGCGAGCGCATCATGAGCGTGGCAAGTAGTCATTTTGTTACGTGACTCGCATGCCATGATTCTCGTGTTATGGTAGGTGACTTGTTTTCGCCATGAAATCATGCCATGCCATACCAGTTTGCGACATGCCTTGTGAACAAAACCACTGCAAGCGCTGCAGAACCATGAAATGTAAATCATGACATTCATGATATCCATGTAATGATTTTCTTGCTATGACTTGTCAAATATGTTCTTCATACAGTCATGATATGCCATATGCCATACCAAGTTTGGTATCGATACCATTATCGAAACGGCCAGGAGAGCTAAAGGTCGTAGGCGGCTAGATAGATAGATAGATAGATAGATAGATAGATAGATAGATAGATAGATAGATAGATAGATAGATAGATAGATAGATAGATAGATAGATAGATAGATAGACAGATAGACACGCTCAAAGTCACCAAAGTTCGCTAAAAATGCTTCGCATTTAAAAGAAATCATCGCACATATCTGGGGCATCATACCAACACGTTGATGTTTCGTATGTGTGCATTTATACTGTAGAGAAAGCACACACAAGTAATTATAAGGACCGTAGCGTTGATCACGCTGCGCTGTCAGTGCAACGCGATGCTCGAAAAGGCAAGTATTTCCAACGCTCTGCTAAGACGACACGGTGCCCCGCCGCAATGGTCTAGTGGATAAGTTACTTGGCTGCTGACCCGCAGGTCGTGGGATTGAATCTAGGCTGCAGCGGCTGCATCTCTGATGGAGGCGGAAATGTAGGCCCGTGTAGTCAGATTTGAGTGCACGTTAAAGAACCCCAGGTGGTCAAAATTTCCGGAGCCCTTCACTACGGCGTCGCTCATAGTCATATGGTGGTTTCTGGATGTTACACCCCACATATCAAGGTAAGACAACACGGTGGTGACATCTGCCCGTCACTTTGCGTTCTACTCCTAATCGCCTCCCTCATGGACAAGCACGCAGGAGACGCTTCTCGACCGGCGAGCTGGAAGGTTGTCGCGGCGTGCTGCTGCAACGAATGCTTCCGGCGTCTGTCAATGGTTGTCTTGTTCTGCTCATCACCGAGGCGGCTCCCCTTGTAGGGGAGCCCACCTAGGAGAGGAGATGATCGCACCGTCAAGATTCCAACCCCTCAACCAACTGGACGATGCTTCTAACAGCCAGCCAGTGGACCCCACCACCCAAGGATCATCCCGGTCAAGGCTTCCGACCAACACCCCACCAAGCGGCCCCACCACCACAGGAAACCAAGTAAGCCCGCGTCTTTTTTGCTGAACATCATGCGGTATCCGAGCATACAGCTATGGACGACCAGGAAAGCTGGACTGTAGTACAGAACCGAAAACTCCCGCGACCCAAGCCACCAACCTCCCCACAGCCACAGACCCTATTTGAGACCATATTGTTGAGGCCTAAAGCATTTAACATCACCCAGATTCCGCCGTATCAGTTTGCATATAGACTCCGTCAAAGTCCTCCTCAAATAAAGGGGTCGGATATTCACTGCAGACTCCTCACCAAGTCTAACCTAGCAGTAGTTGATTGCTACACAGAGCAAGCTGCACATCTGCTGCTGAACCTGGAGCACCTGATCATTGAAGATCAAATCGTACAGTTTAATACATATGTTGCGCTCTGTGAAGGGCGCATAAGAGGCGTCATTCACAGAATCAAGGGATTACCTGAAGAGCAGGTAATGCAAGGCCTGACAAGTTCAACTCGCAAAATCATGTCAGCACGACCTCTCGGGTCGTCTAACACAGCACTAATGACGTTCAACGGTTCAAACCTGCCAGAATACGTGGCTTTTGAATCAGTACGTTTCCCTGTGCACAAATACAAACCCAAGATAACGTCATGCTTGAACTGCTTAGGCATAGGACACAGAGCTGACGTTTGCACAGCTCCTAAAAGAGACCCAGGAGTTTGCGCAAAGTGTCATACGAAACATGCGGAGTATTTTATCTGTACTCCGAAATGCATAGACTGCAATGGACCCCATGACTCACGCTCGCGTGACTGTCCAAAGGTAGCAGCAGCTACTGCTGCCCTTCGTAAGCCAGTGAACAAACCACACAAGCCAGCGGCACCCTATTCCTCACCAAACCGCTGCGCGTCAGGAAAAAAGACCCAGAAGACGCAACTGTCAGAGGAACAAAACTTTCTGTCTCTTGCTACTCATCAGCCAACACTCACACAGCAGACGCGCCCACAGTCGGCAACACAAGCTCCGACGCAGCTAGCGTCCCCCACCACATATGCAGCTAAGGTGCATAACACGCAGTCTCCACCTAATGCCTCGCCTGCGCCACAGACGCATCGAACCGTTCTGCAAGAACTAGCACAACTACGAAACACTGAGAAGAAGTATCTGCAAATTATCAGTGACCAACAGAAAACTATTGATGAACTGAAAACTGTGATTATCCAATTGAAAGAATAAAACGCTGCCAGAGACGCTCCAACCTTGAGTCAAGGGCAACTCCCTTCCGAGCACGAGAAATATGAGCGTCGCTTCGAGCAATTCGCTGCACAGCTACAGCACATGCAACGCATTATTGAGACACTCAAACCAAAAACGTCGGCTAAAGGTAACAAACGCGTCAGTCCTATTGCAAGTGCAGATCAAGAAGAAACCATAGATTCAGAATCATGCCTCTGATAGTTCAGTGTAACGCCAGAAGCCTTCCCAATAAAGTTGATGTAAACTTTTACAGAACGCAAGCGGTACACTTCAGACAATTACAAACAGATTCATACAGAAACCCCAGACTCATGCACGCCATGTATCCAGACATATACACTACAAACAGATGCACGTCATGTGGCGAGGTTGCCACCCTTAGTCACATGCTGTGGGAGTGTCAGGGTCTAATAAACAATTCGAACAGTGCCGATTCGTCTCACTCTTCCACCGCCAGCATCCGCTCGCGTTGGAAGGCCACACTGCTCAGCTCAAACCTGACAGCACAGCTCTGGGCCGTCCAGCGTGCCGAGGAAGCCGCTTCGGGACAAGGTCTCGGAACCTCATCCGCGGTGGGTGCCCAGGTCCACTAAAAAACGCCGGACTCGAATCGTCTGGATTCGACAAATAAAGTTTATGTTCCTTTGCATCATAAACGCCCTCGAAAAAACTCCCGATATCATTTGCGTGCAGGAGCCGGGTAAATATTGCCCCATTCCAGGCTATGCTGGCGTTTCATCTGGTCGATGTGTTACGTATACAAAGAAAAACCTTCCGGCGGTCCACGACCTCCTTTCTTCAGTTTCATTCTGGTGCATTCAGACTCCTACAGAAATAGAGGGCGATACATACGAAATATTAAACTCCTACAGCCCTCCCAAATCAAGTAATGTGGAGCTAACCCTCAGTTAAATAGACCCTAAAGGTCCAACCTTAATTCTGGGAGACATTAACGCACCATGCGTCTTCTGGAGATACTAGCAAGATTCTCCCAAAGAAAAGCAACTCAAAAAAGCTTTGGAAGATGCTGGCTTTACCCTCCTCAACGCCCCAGGCCAATACACAAAGATTGTTGGCGCGAATAAAAATAATACATCGCCAGACCTCACGTGGGTTAGGCACCTATACCAAAAGATACGCACTGGGACTTATGGCCCGACAATATTGGAAGCGACCACTTGCCAATTGTGAGTGCTTGGGGCGAAATTCTTACTATGTCAAAGGAGTGTTCCTTCATTCACTTCGACAAGTATCGGTCTTATATGGATGGATGCCCTAAAACAGTAACCCTTGACGAATTTACAAAACATATACGACAGGCGGCAAGGAAGGCAAGCAAAATCTACAAAAAGATTCCTCAAAAGTCTGCGCCCGATAGGCACATCCTAAACTTGTGGAAGGCACGCATAGCTGCTTTACATGCATACATGACTGAAAAATCAGCTCGCAATCGCCTGAAGCTTAAGCTTCTTACGAGACAAGCATCAAAGTACGCATGCAAGCTACGTAGGCAACAGTGGCAAGATTGCTGCAACCAGCTACATGGTAGGATTAATAACCAAAGTCTATGGAACATTGTCAAATCATTGGAAGGTCAGGGCAAAACTCGAACAGCCGCTGAAAAAAACTGTTTGGCTTCCCATTCATCAGCACCAGCCACCGCTGATACGTGCGCCAACACATTTTTTCCACAAACGGCAAGGCATCCGGAGTATCCAAAGTGGCCAGAGGAGAAACAAAGCAACGACATAATGGATGCTCCCTTCATAATTCAAGAACTTATTATAGCACTAAAGGAGTCAAATTGTTAAACAGCTTGGGGCCCTGATATGATTACCTACAAATAATTACAGCAACTGTCTGAGAACCAACTAACACCTCTTCTTTCCATCATCAATCAAGCATGGGAAGATAGCGATCTTCCTAAAGGATGAAAACATTGAAATGGTATACCACTGCCTAAACCAAACGAACCTCCGATGGCAGCAAGTAACCTTCGGCCAATTTCATTAACTTCAGTAATCGGAAAGGTGATGGAGCGAATGGTAAACAAGCGCCTCACATGGATGCTATAAAAGGGGGAGCACTATCACTGGACCCAAACTAGATTTAGACCCCACCTGTCTACTCAAGACACACTCCGGTGTCTATACGAGGACATACTAAAGAACCCCTCACCTTTTTGGCCGAGCACTATTGTAGGTATTGACATGATGAAGGCTTTCGATTCGGTACCCCATGATACTATACTACGAGAGCTGTCAGAACTGCCTGTTGGTAGAAGGCTGTATAGTTACGTCCGGAGTTTTCTCCAGGACAGGACCTTTTCTATAAAAATAGGCTCTTTCACCAGTCAATCATACTCCAACAAAATCGGAGTTCCACAGGGAGCCGTTATCTCTCCAGCACTGTTTAACATAACAATGCGCCCGCTTGCCTTTTTTCTAACTGAAGTCCAGTCCATCTCGGCGGTGATCTATGCCGACGACGTTACAATTTGGTGTAACGCACGAGACACCTCTACGCAACAGCAGCAATTCCAGAAGACAATTGATGTTATCACCACTTTCCTTGACAGGCAAGGTCTCCAGATTTCACCACAAAAGACAGAATTTATAGTTGTTCTGAAACTTACAAACCACAGCAAGCAGCAATTTATTCGAGATAAAATCCAACTTACTGTACGCAACACAAGCATACAGCGCAATGAGCACATTAAGGTACTGGGCATTATACATCAACAAAACGCCAAGTCCACTCAATGGGTAGAAAAAGCGCTGTGAACTACAAAACAGACAATAAGAGTGCTGCGAAAGTTGACAAATTGCGCCTGGGGCCTACCTGAATGTCAAATTAAAAGGCTCACACAAACGCTCGTCCACTCAAGGCTTCCATATCGACTACCCTTCCTGCCAATGACACCAACCCAGCTTGAAAAACTTGAATGCATCAACAAAAGAAGCATTCGCATCGCCACAGGGCTACCGAAATACACCAAAGTCGAAGACCTGTACGGAACAAGTCTATACTTCTTCCATTACGTGACTATGTAGAGCCTGCACTGCAAGCACAAAATGAGCGCCCCAAGTTAACCCGTCCTGGAAGATCCATCAGGAACGAGCTTGGTCTAAGCAACCAAGGCCTGCCTGAAATTATACCCACCTTTCCGCCATGGGAAGATATTACCATGACAGACAATCGGCCGCTTCAAAAACATATGAGCCAAGCCTTGGACAATCAACGAAGGGCATACTACGCTCTGCGGCATATTGAACACCTTGAAAGTATACCTAACGAAGAACATATAATCTACACAGACGCCTCGTGCACTCTAGAAGGCTCCAACATAGGGGCATTTTTCAACACGAGAACAGGGGAAGAATCCTCATTCTTTATAACTCAACCCTGCTTACTGCCCGAAGCAGCTGAAGGGTACGCTATTTAGGAAGCTCTAGCCCATTACAATCAAAACGGATCATCGCCAAAAGTTATTCATATCTTCACGGGTTCGCAGCAAGTGCTTCAAACACTCCAAACTAGGAGAAAGCTACCAGCGTACGCCAGGAACATCCTGCACTATGCCGCCCACCTTCAAGAACGATCAGTCCGAGTACGAGTTCATTGGATTCCTGGACACACAAAATACCTGAACACGAGCTAGTTCATCAACGAGCCTTGCAGCATCATAGCAAGGAACGACTCGAGGATGCGAGCTCGAACCAGGCCGCAACGATGGCGCAAGATGAGACCCATGAAGGCAACTACCGAGCGAAAGTTCAACGCCGGTGGCAATTAAGGTCCAAGTTAGAAAAAGCTACGAAACACGATGCCCCACCACCAAGGTCAACCCGCCTCTACGAGGTCACACTCAGAAGATTGCAAACACGTAGTTTCACGACAATCTCGGTCCTTCACAAGATACACCCGACTAAGTACTCCGACCCCAACTGTGACTACTGCCACGAGCCAACAACGACGAAGCATATCCTCTGGGTATGCCCCGTTCACGAATCAAGCCGAGCTGCTTTTATGAAAAAAGCCCAACGTACCCTGCCTCAGCTACAGCAATACATGGAAGGGACTACCAACTGGATACTTGAAGACCCACTCATCAGAGCCAGGCTGAACCTCTGGTGTGCTGCCTTGCACACGATCACCATTCCCTGCCCTGCAGTAACAAGCTGACCAGTTTGAGGTCACCCGAGTTTTTTTTTCATCGTGCTGAAGCTAACAAGCGAGAGGACATTGTAGATAGTCAAATAAAGTTTTTAATCAATCAATCAATCAATCAATCAATCAATCAATGGACAAGCACGCATCTTTCTCCGCAGGCGCTCACGCCTTCCTTCGATTTCGAAGATAACTGCCAGATGGCGCTTGTGTCTAACGTGCCTAGATGCGCTCGTTTGCCTTGGCTGCACGGATTGAGGCTCTCTAACACAGTGCTTCCAGAATACAATTCACCGATTTTCTGGCGCAGAACATCAAATAAACGTTTTGTTCACTTTTTCCACACGCAGAACTGTCGTCTTTCGACGACATTTCCACTAATACATGCAGATACGGGGTAATTTTTTTACCATGCATTGAAATGGCACAGTACACGGGCCTCTATCAATTCACCATCATCGAAATGCAACCGCCGCAGCGACAATCGAACCCGCGACCCTCAGGTCAGCAGCCGAGCAACCTCACCACAACACCATCGTCGCGGATAGTGAAGCTGTCTTGCAAGAGCACTGGCAGTGCGTGCGTCTTCGGCATCTGAAAAACGCAGACGTTTAGGGGACTTCTCGCTTGAAAAGATGATTAATTCTTAAACACGGGGTTTCGTTGGAGCCAACGCTTCCACGAGCAGTATTGTCTTCTTCAAGGCTCTGCCATATCACTCCCAATGGCCCAGTATTTGCGCTTGATCCTCTAAGTTTCAGCTCTTAAAAGTTTATAGAGTCATTTCCGTGTCCTCTTTGTTCTCAAGCAGTACTTTTAAGACAGGCTGAACAAGTGGCAAACTTTGTCAGACCATGACAAAGAACCAGTGCACTCATGATACTTATGCTTGCTTGGTCCGTTCCATGTGGATTTTTCCAGCTGGAATGGACTGATTTTGTGTGTACGTGTGTGTCCATGTTACGCTCTTATATAGTTTTTAACTCTCTTTCTCTCTCCCTTTCAACGTCCCGTTCTCTAACCCCAGGGTCGGGTAGCATACCGGATACTAGCACTGCATGGTTAACCTCCCTGCCTTCTTTTTTTTTCTCGTTTCTCTACTCCAGTTGAAACTGCATACCTTATCTCGTGTATTTATATGCTTCGCGCACTCTTCTCGAGCCTGGGCAAAATGCCAAGAAAGCGCACCCGCTGAAAACGCGATAAGGATGGATAAGAGACACTGGTGTGCGAGAGTGAGTGAACGAAAAGAAAAGAGAAAGAAGTAAAGAGCAAGGGATGTGGCGATGGAGATAGCATTCGCATCGAAAGGGTTGAAGAGGAGGTATAAGGATGGATGGATGGATGAACTTTATTTAGGGTCTTGGGGGACGCGGTAGAAGTTTCGCTCAACACTGGCTGTCAAAAGTAAGCACCACTTGACAGATAAATTTATTTTGGTAAGCGCGGTTACAAACTCCCCCGAGAAATGTAGGCTTGAAGAAGATAAGGCCACTTGTTGAAATGTTTGCTACAAGGACCCCACAGCACAAAGAATTTCTATCTATTCTGCATGTACAGAGCGGAACGTTGGGCACTAAGGAGAGAAAGTTCTGAAAGGTGAGACCAAGTCTCAGCCGAGGCACCACGATCACTTCATTAAGTTGTGTACTTCGAGTGAAAAAATAAATTGATGCATGATAACGGAAGACGGTCAGCACGAAAGTTTTGACGAGTGAGTGAGCAATTACTTTATCTGTCAGCCTGCAAAAATCCCCAAAGCAGGCAAGGACGTGAATACGGAAAATCTGAGGCCCATATCACTGACTTCGTGCGCGGGCAAGCTTATGGAGACGATGGTACGGGATCACCTCTCCCCATACCTTGAGGGCAAGCGCTTCTTTGCAGACACCATGTTTGGGTTTCGCCCACACATGTCTGCACAGGATGTCCTTCTCCAGCTCCATAGGGCCGTCATACAGCCCATAAGTATGCAACACAATGATAAAGCCATCCTCGCCCATGATCTGAGGGGGGCTTTCGACAATGTTAAACACAGCAGCATCCTGGCTAACTTGAGCTCCACCGATTGCGGGGCTAAGGCCTTTGCATATGTCAAATATTTTCTCTCTAAACGCCAGGCACTTCTTCGGATCGAGGGCGAGGAATATGGCCCGTACATTATGGGAACACGGGGTCCCCCCAGGGAGCAGTGTTATCACCGCTCCTTTTCAACATAGCTATGATGCGCCTTCCAAGTGAATTGGCCAGGGTGGAAGGCACACAACACGCAGTATATGCCGACGATATTACAATATGGACCACTGAAGGGAGCCTTGGTGAAATGCAGGAACGCCTTCAGCAGGCCACATCCATAGTCGAGGCGTATGCCAACGATTGTGGACTCCAATGTGCTCCAAACAAATCAGAGCTTCTGCACGTTAGAGCGAAGCCAAGAGATAAGTCAGCCATACACATCTCCCTGTCTGGGGTTCCCATCAGAGAGGTGGAGGAGCTCCGGATTCTGGGCCTGTTCATTCACCACAGACTCAGACCGGACACCGCTATAGCGAAACTCAAGAGAATAGGCGAACAGGTAGGGCGAATGATCCACCGCGTTTCCAACAAGCGGGGTGGTCTGCGGGGCAGGGATGCGCTTCGGCTCGCGCATGCCTTCGTGACTAGCCGGATCCTCTACGCCGTCCCATACATTCGCACTAACAAGCAAGAAGACGAAAGAATAGATGCCATCATTCGTAAGGCTACTAAACGAGCTCTGGATCTCCCGGTGGCCACTTCCAACGCCAAACTGAGGGCGTTAGGTGTGCTCAACTGCTACCAGGAGTTGCGGGAGGCCCACCTTATGAATCAATATACGCGGCTCGTGCAGATGGCTCCCGGGCGCCGCCTGCTAAACCGCTTACATATACAGCACACTTGCACTGCAGAGGAGGCGGAGCGTATTCCGGAACTGTGGCGGCATATGCTCTCGGTCGCTCCACTCCCCAGTAACATGGATAAGCACACGCACGAAAGCAGAAGACAGACGCGGGCTCGGATGCTCAAGAGGCAACACGGCTCCCGACCTGGTGTATTCTACGTAGATATAGCAGGGCCTTCACCCACGGGATTCTACACGGCCTCTGTAGTTCACCGGGAAAAGCATGTCAACGGGCTCTCGTTCCGAGCACCAAATCCAGAGCGCGCTGAGGAAGTCGCGATAGCGCTTGCTGCTGCGGACCCCAACTCGAAAGTTATCATCACGGACTCCCGGAAAGCATGTACTCATTACTTGGTAGGAGAGATATCCCCCCTAGCCAGCCAAATTCTAAAACGGGCTCTCGCTGATCCAGCCCCGAAACGCATCGTATGGGCTCCTGGCCATCAGGGCTTACGAGGTAATGAGGCCGCTGACGCGGCCGCCCGAGCGCTTACCCACCGGGCTCCTCACCTTGGCTCTTATGACTCGGAGGCCAATACACCGCTGCTGCTGTTCAAAGAAATTCTGACCTATTATCGCGACACTCGCCGCCTTTACCCGGCTCCTGCAAAGGGGCTGAGTAAGGCGGAAGAGCGAACTCTAAGGCGCCTGCAGACAGATACTCTATTCTGTCCTGCAATCCTAAAACATTTCGATGCGAACACAGATGGGCGGTGCCCACACTGTGGGGAGACGTGTGATATCTTCCACATGGTATGGGCATGTCCGAAAAATCCCCACCTACCCCCTTCCTCTACCCCTTCCCGTGAGGCATGGGAGACTGCCCTCCTCAACTGCTCATCACTAAAGTCTCAACGGGCTCTGGTGAGACGGGCGCGAGTAGGGGCCTCGTCATGCGGTGTCCCGGACTAAGGACGCCGACCATGTAGCGGGATCATGCTTTGGCCCCGTACCTCTCTCTTTTATAATAAATGTTTTTCATCATCATCCCGCAAAAATGTGTATGCTGGGTTAGAGAAACCTGATGTTCGTCAGTCTGTGCTCAACGGCTGCCTGTTCACCTCATGCTATGGTTAGGAACAGGGCGCTTTGGTCAAAGCTCACTAGAGGTTTTTTCCACTCCGCAAGGTTTTTATAGAAGTGTTGTGCTGGCTCAACGCATGTTTGAATCCCAGTGTACGTGCATATAAGTATGGCTCTCTCGAAAAATTCGCAGCACAGGAGAAAAAATGAACATCGGACATGTTGGAAGCAGATCTGGCGATAATGTAGCGTCTCTGATGTCTTCAAGAAGAATGTTCTCATTGTTTTAGGATGTTATATGTGAAATCAAGAAAATTAAGTTGCACTGATTTATGTTTTAACCTTGATAGTTCATCGCAAGAGGAAGGTGTACTAATTGAATAACTCCTTTGCCTTGAGAATTTTCACTTGGTTCGGCATTATTTCTGCCATGTATATACTGGTCAGCAATGTCCAAGAAAAAATACCAAGTATGTTCTACTTACAAAATATGGGCCCCATCATCATCATCATCATCATCAGCCTGACTACGTCCACTGCAAGACAAAGGCCTCTCCCATGTTCCGTCAGTTAACCCGGTCCTGTGCTCGCTGCTGCCAATTTATACCCGCAAACTTCTTAATCTCATCTGCCCATCTAACCTTCGGTTTCCCCCTAACCCGCTTGCCTTCTCTGGGAATCCAGTTAGTTACCCTTAACGACCAGAGGTTATCCTGTCTACGCGCTACATGCCCAGCCCATGTCCATTTCTTCTTCTTGATTTCAGCTATGATATCCTTAACTCCCGTTTGTTCTCTAATCCACTCTGCTCTCTTGTTGTCTCTTAAGGTTACACCTACCATTTTTCTTTCCATTGCTCGCTGCGTCTTCATCAATTTAAGCTGAACCCTCTTTGTAAGTTTCCAGGTTTCTGCTCCATAGCTACGTACCGGCAAGATACAGCTGTTATATACCTTCCTCTTGAAGGATAGTGGCCATCTACCTGTCATAACTTGAGAGTGCTTGCCAAATGTGCTCCACCCCATTCTTATTCTTCTAGTTACTTCAATCTCGTGGTTCGGCTCTGCGGTTATTACCTGCCCTAAGTAGACATAGTCTTTTACAACTTCCCGAAGCGCTGCTCGAAGCCTATCTCGAAGCGCTGCTCTTTTCCGAGGTTGTTGTTCATTACTTACGTTTTCTGCAGATTCATTTTAAGACCCACCTTTATGCTCTCTTTGTCTAACTCCGTAATCATGAGTTGCAATTCGTCCCCTGAGTTACTCAGCAATGCAATGTGATCGGCGAAGCGCAGGTTACTAAGGTACTCTCCATTAACTCTTATCCCTAACTGTTCCCATTCTAGGTTTCTGAAAGGCCCCGTATTTGCATGTTCTAGGCCCCGTATTTGCATGTTCTAGGCCCCGTATTTGCATGTTAATCTGCAAATGTCGCCGAAAGTCTTGCGTGTGGAGAGAGTGAGCAAAACATTTATTTACCATTCAGTGCAAGAAAATCGGTGAATGATATTCTGGAGGCGCTGCGTTAGAGTGGAGGCGAACGAGTGCATCAAGTCACGTCGCACGTGAGACATGAGCGCCATCTGGCAGTGTTCTTGGAAAACGAAGCGTGTGGCTCTGAGATGGGTGTGCGCGCCCGTCTCAGAGGTTATAAGGTGTAGAACGCAAGGCGACGGGTGTGTGCCACCACTGTCTCGCCTTAGCAAACCATTGGAAACGCTCGCCCTTTCGTGCAAGCGTTGCATCATCAGCACAGCGTGATAAGAGCTACGGTCTTGAAAGTTTCTTATGTATGCCTTTTCTAGTAAAAGACGCACATGCAGAATATATACGTGTTGTTATGGTGCCCCAGACATGCGCAATAGTTGATTTTTAATAAACAATTTGCACAAGCTTGAAGGCTAAATCTTGAGCAACATCGGGGGTTGCCGCGGATGGGGTCAGCTGTTTCAAGTACCCGGTGTCGCTAAGAAAAGACAGACAGACAGACAGACAGACAGACAGACACACAGACAGACAGACAGACCAAAATTTTTGCGGTGAAGGTCCCCAAGAAAGACTATCGTCTTTGAAACATCCAGGAGAAAACGAAAACAATGTGAGACACCATCTTTAGCTGAGTCGGGTAACGCAGCATGCCTGGCATGGCAAGCTCGGAATCTAAACTGTGGGATGCTGCCTAAAATTTTCCAAGAATCGGACAACTGGTCCATTGCAGCTTGTTGAAATGTTCATGTGACAAGTAGAAGGATTGTTTCACGGAAATAGGCAGGTGTAAAAATGGAATGTGGCGTGATCAGTGTAGGTAAATTTTCCTTCAAGCACAAAGCAATTTTCAAGTTTCTCACAAAAGGTTTTCGCGTAGCATTTTATAAGTATAAGAGGGAGCAGTGGGAAAAAGCAGATTATATTATGCGCATAGGAAATATCAGAAAGTAGTATGGAGGTCTGCCACATGCATGTAGACACCCATGCAATTTTATTCATATTCAATAATGATACGAAATATTTAATGGCGTCGAGGGAGGCTAATGTCCATTCACAGTGGCTATGACCGTGCAATAATTTCATCCTTGTTAGTTTTGCTACGTTGCACGTTAATTTCTTGAGTGAGCCTTCTTGTTTCGCATAACTTTTATTGAGCACCACTCAAAGGATTCTCAAAAGCGATACTGCTGAGACTTCTTTGTCTACCCGTGAAAGGCACCTTCTCAATGAAATTCTAACAACTCAACTTCGCTCATGCATGATCACAATACAATCCTAGGTAATTTCTCTGCAGAAATTTGCACTGCTTATACACATGCTTTATATCAAGCTATTGAGTCTTGAAAACATTTCTGCCATTAATCTATGTATACGTTTTCCTTGTGAAAGCGCTGCGTACAACGCTAATACAAGTGGGTTTCTGTGATTTGGCTGAAGCATTATTGGTGTTGTGTAAACCGTGTCTGACTCCTATATATTTCATGTGTGAAATTGCAATCATGGTAATGCACTGATAAGAACACAGAATTGCCCTTGTGTTTTCCTCATGTCGACGTGGCCCTGTACGTTTTATTACTTCATATTTTGATATTATCTGCAGATAATGGCGATACTCTTACAACATATATTTGCGTAAGAAAGGAAAATACAATTTTTTATTGTTCCAAAACTGTACATCGGTCATACAGGGAGATGCACTGACCTAATCGAGGAGGCCATTTTGTTGCACAACCAACGAAGTGCAAGTATGCGCTCGTTATTAGGATGTTTTTGCATGTACAAGTGTAGCCGAAGCTGTGCATCTTGCAAGAAAATTCACATGTGTTAGCTTAATGCAAACACTTTCTTAAGTGTACATTACATTTTATTAGGAGAACGAGGTGGCACTTGGGCAGTCAATAATTTACTTACCCAGCTTGACTGTCCTTCCATGCCCGTTGAGATAATATGAATTGAAGGGTAAAATTATGCTCCATTAAAGGAAAAGCAACTGGCCGCTGTCTCAACTGGACAATAAGATTTATTTATAGGTGGCGTTTACCGAAAACTACCATATAGGTATTAGATACGCCGTAGTGGAGGGCTCCGGAAATTTCGACCACACGAAGTTCTTTACCGTGCACCCATATCTGAGCACACGGGCCTATAGCATTTTCGCCTCCATAACGGGCGTATAAGCAATGACTTCCTAGTAACAATGATTGTGACTAAGTCATTGGTGAGACAAATACGCTTAGATATGCGTGGCAAATAAATTATTTAATAGAGCTAATTGTAATAAAACTACGTGTAGTTCCTAACGGCTCTTGGCACGGCCGAGGGTGTAGGTGAGGGGAGCGCGGAAGGCGACTGGGCGGGCAGCCACGGTGACTGGGGTCACTTGGTGGACGGCGACTGGGGCGGCGTTGAAGGGGAAGGTTGGGGCAGGATGCACGGCATGCACAGCGACCGGGGCAGCGTGGACGGCATGCACCACTGGGGTGGCCTTCACGGCATGCACAGCGACTGGAGCAGCGTGGACGGCGTGAACCACTGGGGTGGCCTTAACGGCATGCACAGCGACCGGGGCAGCGTGGAAGGCGTGCACCACCGGGGTGGACTTCACGGCCTGCACCACCGGGGAGGCCTTTACGGTGACTGGAGCTGGGGCAACCTCGGCGGCGTTAGAGACGTATTGGGCGGCAGCTGGGTTGGAGGACTTGGTTCCTGGCTCGTTGGTCTCGACCACAACGTGGAAACCGTCGGCGTCAGCGGTGTATTTGACGGTGCGGGAGATGCCTTGGGCATCGGTGTAGCTGTAGGAGCCAACTTTGTTGTTGTTCTCGTCACCCGTCTCAGTGTGGCTGATGCGAGTACCGAACTCGTCGGTGTTGTCATAGCTGAAGCTGTATGGCTGTGGTGGCTGCAATGCGACCAAATGACGTTCATAAGCATTGCTTTATTGTATAGAACGAGTGCTGACTCTAAAGGAACAATAAAATTATGGAAAGGAATTCATGTTTACAACATCGCCATGCCACCGCGTCTAAAAAAGCAAGGAACAATGACGAGTATGTCCTAGTTATCGTTAAAATCATAACTATTGACCATTACTAGCAACCTATTTTCCCGTACTCGACATGACGTCAGACATTTTGGCACATGAAAACAACTCGAATTGCGATGTACATAACCCAGTGATTATTTTTCGACCAACCAAGAACATCACAAACAATATTTGAAATTCCAGGCGTATAGACTTTGACGTGAGCAGTTGCCACACGATGTGCATTTGTTTTTCTTATCAGGTTTTCATACTTCAGCTCCCTATTTATTCATTTTATGGGATTGGCTCACGCATGTAGTTAGAATAGCTTGGGTTTTATGTGCCGAAATTATAACTTGGTGGTAAGACACGCCACAGTGGATGTCTCTGGTAAATTTTACCAACTGGTGTTCTGTAACAAGCACTGACATCGCAATTTACGCGGGGTTCCCGCTATAACTCATAACCTTCGGTTCAGCAGTCGAGATTTGTATCCGCGGTGAACTGGCTAAAGATTGTTCATACAGAGCAAGTGTAATATACAGTTGCTGCATGGTTGTCTCAAGGCTTTTCTGATTATGAGCACAAATCTCACGCTCAGTTGAGTGAAATAAGTGTAACATGACCTGTTTATAACAACAACGGAATTTTCAAAAAGTGGGGCACAAATAACTTTACAAGTGGAATATAGTGCCAGTTCTTGAAAGACTTGGAATTGACCAAACTATTATTTCAGATTTTGCAGTTAAAGTAATGGGAAATGTCGTACGCCATCCAGGCTTGGCTGCTGGGCAGCAGAAAGGGCAAGGACGCAGCACAGAAGAACCTGCAGCATAAAAAATTGGAACAGTGGTGAAACATTGTTCAGTGTTTAGAAGACTGATGATGTCGCTGCTGTAGCACGGATAATTGAGCTAGTTAGTATCGGTTCATCTTTTAACAGAATAAGAGCACGTACACAGACACGGACACTAGAACAAAAAAATGCACACAATATAAGCGGCTCTATTGTTGAAGTGTCTTATAAAGACGCAGTGCTAATAAGGGCGCAGTCCTTAATGAGTTAAAGGATGAACTGATAATGTCGTCTGCTTTTTCAAAACGGCCATCCTTCGTTCAAGTGCAATCCGAAAACAGGGATACGAAATGAGGTACGTGCCTTGCAGAACATCTTGACGGCAGGCTCCCGCTCTTTTTTGATAAACAAGGCTGAGAAGTTTTCCTCCTAGCTCTTATATACTCTTCGGTCTTCAAGACTCGTGCGCTACATGGTCTTCATTGACGCATGATGCCAGCGGCCTCCTCCAATGACAGCAGAGAGCGTCGACACTCCTCGCACACGTTCACAGTACAGGCACTGTCGATAGTCCCAGGACAGTGAGTGCTGTGGGAAAGGGCGTCTCTCGGGCTTGCGGTCAGTTGGGTATGGGCGCGACCACCCTCTCCAGAGGAGCATCGCGGCCGTTACAGTTGCTCAGCGTAGCCATTTTTTTTTAATTTCTCGACACGTAGCGCGCATCTTAACCTTGATCGGGTGGAAATAAAAGTCTGTATATGGTAAACGCTATAGTGGAACTCTCTCTCTCAGTTTCGTGAAAGAATGCGCCATTCGAGCGGCCTTTTAGAAAATCTTACTTCGTCGAATGTCACAGGCAAACTTGTTTCAATCTTGAGTTTTTATGCGCATTCATTGTCTTACTCGGTTTAACTTAAGCAAGGCGGGAGTCGCTTCCAACTTGAGGTTCCCAACTGATGGGTGTGAGTTGCTCCCAAAAACATTTCCTGGCCCGACATCATGGTGTTCGTGGAGCTGAAAGTACCCCGATTTTTTTTCTGTCCCGTTCTTCTTAAAGTAGCCTGAAGCAAAATAGATTGGCAGATATCAACAGCTCGTTTCTCCCCTTGGTAGTATACATGAACGTCGTGACCTATTTGACCGCGCCAGTGCGTGACTCGGTTCCCTTAACTGCCCGTAAATAGTCCTGCGTGCAAAGAGCCTGGGCGGGAAAAACGAAGTTATGCCGTCGAGCTTTAGCCTTGACGCTATAGAACAAAAAGTCGAACGGACACCCAGTGCAGCAAGCAGTGGCTTTTGCATCACTGAAAACCTAGGAAATACTAGACAGTCCTGCGTTATTCGGCGCAGTTAATCTTGCGTTGCCTCGTAGACGAGCAGCAGGCCTATAAAGAGTTCCTGCACAGAGTTGCTTCTGACTCTGGGAAACAGCCTTGCGCCGAGCTCAAAACATTGTCAAAACTCAAGCGAAATTTACGCTTTGCGTGAGCAATCAAATCAACCCTTTTTTTATTTTGGTATACCTGTGGTCTATTGAATTTTACGACTGCTTTAGGGGGGTAAAAAATAAACAAACAAGCTGGATTATAGGGGGGGGGGGCAGCAGCAACTATTAGGAAGTGGTTAGCGAGGTTTTTGAAAACAAGCTTTGTTGTGTTCTTCTGCCCCATTACTCTTATGCGATTTTGCTTGGAATGCGTCAGTTTATTCAGCGAAGTATCGATTACGTTCGTTGCGTAGGAGTTATTTCGAACGCAGAGAGCATCCAAGGCTAATCCGCGCGTTCTTGGCTATGAGAAATTGAGAGTATTTTGTCGTGTTCAGCAAGATCTTAGGGCACGCTTCAGGAATCGAGTGGCGACGAACGAGCTGTGATGAAGTCGACAATTTTAGTGTTGTCCTCGCCGTGTCTACGTGTGGCACCGTCTGGCGGCGAAGCCTGGCGGCCTAGCGACGGCTTCACTTGCTTTGTTTTGCTTGGTTCGTGCAGCGCGTTCGTGTGAATCCGGCATTTTCCTTGTGCAGCCTTGTCCCGCTTCGGGTGATTTGTCGTGGAGTCGTGAGAACGGATGCGATTATCTGAAACTATGGTGATCGCGATGAAGTGACACGCACGTAGCGCTCATATGTCTTACCAGCCTGCGTGGCCCGAGCGCGTGTCTAAGCTGCCTCGTTGCTGCTCAATTCAGCGTCGATTGCAGAATCACTTCTCAGAATAAAATTGAACAGAAAATGGCTCGCCATGCAGCGAATCAGAAGGATTCCTTATTCCTCTAAGTTTTCATCGTCGCTTGTGGAGGCTGATGATGGCGGCGAAGACAATGAGGGTTGCGCAGGCAAACTCGCGTCACGATTTCGTGTTGCTGCGTGATCATTCGGGACGAGACCATGAGAGGTGATCACGTGGCAGCGCTGTCATCGCTGTAAATGGGCGGGCTTTCCACCCGTTTATATTGGGGTTCAATTCTGGTCATACTAATTGATGTTAAATTTATTGTGAGCGTGACAAGCGAATGACTCTTTATTCTCTTAGATATCATCATCCTCTGTACATCTTCTTCATCTGAAAATATCATCACAGGCGTGATTTAGCTCGAGCCTGGCTGAATAAACCGGTTCCTCACAAGTGGTGGACTGTGCTTTTTGTTCCCTCAAGTCCTCTCGTCCGTTCTCGCTGGAGCTCCGCTTGGGTCGTCGCATACAACCCCCTGCCATGGTGGCCCAAGAAAACCCTGGCCCATCCAACGTCGCCGTCCTACTGCAGCCACCGCCACCCGCTCCGCCCAACAACACTCGCCTGCATGATCCACCTGTGTTTTCCGGTCTCCGAGGCGATGATGTCGAAGACTGGATCAAGAACTACGACCTCGTCAGCGATTTGAACAGGTGGGACAATCCGCAGAAGTTGCAAAGCGTCCCATTTTACTTATCCGATGTTGCGAAAACTTGGTTCTGGAACCACCACCCGGATCTTCCCGACTGGGACACTTTCGAGCAGCAAATTCGTCAGATATTTGGTGCCCCTGCAGTTCGCACTGAGGCAGCAAAGAAGAAACTCGCTGAACGCACGCAGCTGCCGGGTGAATCTTACACCTCTTATATTGAGGATGTGCTTGCACTGTACAAGCGCGTTAACACCGGCATGTCTCAGAACGACCAAATACGCCACATTATTAAAGGCATTAACACCGTCGCCTTTAACGCCCTCGCCACGCAAAATCCTGCCACCACCCAGGACGTGATAACCATCTGTCAGCGACTTGACGAGCTTCAGTCTCTTGGCCTTTGCTACGATGCCACCGACGTTTGTTTGCCTGCACCCCTCGACTTGCGTGCGCTTATCCGCGACATCGTTCGTGAAGAGCTGCACGGGCACTGCTCTTCCTGTGCTGCGAAAATTACTTTCCCTTCTGAAAAAGATAGCTTGCGAGACCTGATTAAACAAGAGATCGCCTCCGCATCGCGTGCGACGTGTTCCAACAGTCCCTGCGTGCGCCAGACGCGCACGTACGCCGAAGTTGCCGCGCTCTCGGCCGCACCCACCGTTTCTCTGCCTACAACAGCAGACCATACGCCTGTGGCTTCGTTATCACCGCCAGCGCGTGCACCACCTTACTACGCACCTCAGCGCCCACCTCGACCAATCTGTTACTACTGCGGCTATCGAGGACATATCGCTCGGTTTTGTCGAAGGCGCCAACAAGACGAGCAACGCGGCTACGCTCCCGAAGAACATCGAAGCTTCCGTCTGACCATAAACTACCTACGACCACCGTCCCGATCGTCCTATTACCGTTCACCGCCACCTACTTACTATACGGACATGCCTGAAAATTCCCGTACGTCTCACCGCAGGTCGCCTTCGCCAGGTCGCCGTTCAGTGTCGCCTCTACGGCCCGCCACCCATTCCACGAACGCCCACGCGGAAAACTCCCCAATGCAGTTTTAGGAGGGGAAACTGCATCCCTTGGACAGCTAATAATTCCTCCAGAGCGGCCATGGAATTTGATAGTAGTGTAGAAGGTGTACGTGTTGAGGCTCTCGTAGACACTGGCGCTGCCGTTTCGATTATTCGTGCTGATTTTTGTTCCCGCCTTCGAAAAGTCACCACACCTGCGGCCCACCCTACGTTCGGAGACCAACGCTCTCATTCGTCTACTTGCACAGTGTACCGTTCGTGTAGGCATAGAAGGCATTCGTCATCACATTGTTTTCGCGGTATTTCGTGAGTGCACCCACGCTCTCATTCTTGGGTGGAATTTCTTGTCTTCTGCGTCCGCTTTCATATCATGTCATCAGCGCTTCCTGCATCTAAATGCCACTGACTCTTCTCCGCTTGAACAAGATGGACGCATCCGCCTTGTCACCAAGTCAGATTATGTACTTCGGCCATACATCGAAGAAATTATAAGTGTTAATTGCACCGACATTGTGGATGGTGACGTACTAATTCTCCGTTACGGTCATACCCTACGTAGGGGCATTGTGATCACACCAGGGCTTATTCGCTTCTTCGATGGGTCTACGTACCTAACCGCCATAAATCAAACGCCCGAGTGTGTACTGCTCCCCTGTGGCTCAACAGTATCTTGCGCGGTCGCCAGTGAGCCTGTTGCGATTGTTACTCTTCCGAACAACAACCACAACGATGTTCCGAAGTCGCAATCACTGCCATTCAGTGCCTCTGCCACACCTGTGTTCGCAACAATAAGCAATGACTTAACACCTGATCAAACTGAAGATTTGACCGCCCTGTTAAATAGACACCGTTCTCTATTTGACGTGAACTCGCCCGCCCTCAGAATGACTACCACCGCTACTCACAGCATCCAGACTGACGGCTCTCGTTTTGTACATCGGCGTCCATATCGCATGTCTGAGGCAGAACGCAAGATCATCGAGGAAAACGTGTCAGACATGCTACGACGCAGCATCATACGTCCTTCCTCGAGTCCTTGGTCATCCCCAGTTGTTCTCGTTCAAAAGAAAGATGGGACAGTGCGTTTCTGCGTCGGTTACCGTGCGCTAAACAAAATAACGCGCAAGGATGTTTATCCCCTCCCTCGGATCGACGATGCACTGGATTCATTACAGGGCTCAGAGTATTTTTCTAGCCTCTACCTTAGGTCAGGCTACTGGCAGATACCAATGTCGGAGTCTGATAAAGAGAAGACCGCCTTTTCAACGCCAGATGGGTTGTACGAGTTCAATGTGATGCCTTTTGGACTCTGTAATGCGCCCGCCACCTTCGAACGCATGATAGACGGCGTATTGCGTGGTTTGAAATGGAAAACATGTCTGTGCTATCTCGATGACATAGTAGTGTTTTCATCCACGTTCTCGCAGCATCTACAACGTCTTGACGAAGTCCTCACATGCCTTGCAAAAGCCGGTCTACAGCTTAACACCAAGAAATGTACCTTTGCTAGCAAGACAATCAAGGTTGTCGGCCACGTTGTCAGCAAAGAAGGAATTCGGCCCGGCCCCGAGAAGCTTGCCGCTGTCCTCGATTTTCTTCGTCCACTACGTCAAAAGGACCTGCGCAGCTTTCTTGGGTTATCTTCTTACTTCCGGCGCTTCATACGTGGTTTCACGGAACTTGCGTCTCCGCTCCATCAACTCCTCGCGAAGAACGTCACCTTCATTTGGTCCGAAGACTGCGAAAGCGCATTCACGGCATTGAAGCAAGCCCTCACGTCGGATCCGGTACTGTGCCACTTCGATTCCACCGCACCCACCATCCTTCACACCGACGCAAGTAGTCATGGTCTTGGTGCGGTACTCTTGCAGCGTGACAAAAACACACGCGAACGCGTCGTTGCTTACGCAAGTCGTGCTCTTACCGCTCCAGAAAAGAACTACACTATCACCGAGCAGGAGTGCCTTGCTGTTGTTTGGGCTGCGCAAAGATTCCGACCATATCTTCACGGCCGTAATTTTACCGTCGTGACCGACCATAACGCCTTATGCTGGCTTTCATCGCTGAAAAACTTATCGGGTCGCCTCGGTCGCTAGGCGCTTCGCTTGCAGGAGTATGATTTCGATGTCGCCTACAAATCTGCGAAGAAGCATCAAGATGCTGATGCTCTATCGCACTGTCCTTTGCCCAGCGGAAGCCACTCACCATCGATACTTTAAAACGACAGCACCTCTCCAATCGCAGCGCTAAGTTCATCACCTGCCACCCTATTCGTCCTTGTTTCACAACAACGTGTCGACCCATACTGCCGCACCATTGTTGACGGCTTGACCGGCTCTACTACTCCTCCAAACGCCAGACTCCGTCGACAACTTAAACAATTTAAGCTTGTCCGTGATGCTTTATGTCGCTACATTTACCACATCGATGGCAACAAGTGGGTACGCGTCATCCCACGTTCTCTGAGACGTGAAGTTCTGGAAGCCTTTCATCATGATCCAACCGCCGCTCATCTAGGCTACCACAAAACTTACGACAAAATACGAAGTCGTTGTTTTCGGCCTGGCCTCTCTTCAGCCGTCGCTAAGTACGTCGCCTCCTGTGTCCATTGCCAATGGCGAAAACGACCGACAACTGCTCCGGCTGGCTTAATGCAACCTCTTCCTTGTCCCGCCTCGCCTTTTGAAGTCGTTGGAATCGACTTGTATGGCCCTCTTCCTATATCATCCAATGGGGGTCGCTGGATTGTCACAGCCGTCGATCATCTTACCCACTACGCAGAAACAGCTTCTATACCATCTGGGACTGCCGCTTAGATCGCCAATTTCTTTCTTCGCCACATCTGTTTGCGTCATTGAGCTCCACGCATTCTCCTCAGTGATGGTGGCAAAGTCTTCCTATCTTCTATTGTCGAGCAAGTTTTGCGTGCCTCAAACACTGTTCACAAGACCACTTCTAGCTACCACCCGCAGAACAACGGATTGACTGAACGGTTTCATCGGACCCTATCGGACATGATCGCCATGTACATTCACCGCAACCACAGGAACTGGGATGCAATTCTACCTTTCGTGACATTCGCCTATAATACGGCTGCTCAACGCACCACCGGCTTTTCGCCATTTTTTCTGGTCCATGGTCGCTCGCCGAGTTTCGCTCTGGATGTTTCTTTCCTTTCGGCCCCTGCACCCTCGACGGCTCTTTTCTCTGAAGAATTCCTATCTCGTCTCGCACACTGCCGTCACCAGGCCCGTGTTAACACTGGCCTCCCTCAAGACACTCAAAAATCTCGCTACGACTCGTCTCGCCGTGTAGTGAGTTTTTCCCCTGGTGACGAAGTTCTTCTATGGACTCCACTACGCGTCCGCGGCCTATGCGACAAATTCGTCAGTCGCTTCATTGGGCCGTACACGGTGGTCGGAACAGAGATAGTGCACGTATCTCGTTTAAAGCCTTATGTGCGACGCATTTCAAAATACTGTAAAGCGACCAGGCGGCCGCTTTCACCGCGCGGAGAATTGGTGTTGAGCGCGACAAGCGAATGACTCTTTATTCTCTTTCATAACATCTTCAACTGTACATCTTCTTCATCTGTAAGTATCATCACAGGCATGATTTAGCTCGAGCCTGGCTGAATAAACCGGTTCCTCACTATATTATTTCAGCACCGTGTTGCAATGTTAGTCCCACATTGATAACTACGTTTGACGAGAAAAACGCGATATTCATCACCTGGACGTCACTGATCTTTGAATATTTACATGATGAGAAAATATCTGCAATGTGTTCACTTACGCCACTTTAACAAGGTCGTATTGTGCAACATCATTGCAGTGAAAACATTATTATGGCTTTCTAATCTTTAGGTTGCAGTACCAATTAAAATTCAAAATTTTCTTATTCACAGTCTTCTAGAGAGTTCTTTTAGACAATAAATAATTCATACTTTATAGCAAATTACACAATGTTACATTTTTAAATGAAGTGAGTCTTAACCACTCTTTCTTAAATAACGACTTTCATATCATTAAGATGAACGCCATCACTTTGGCCTTTTTATGAAAGCCCAGAAACACGTTTATAAGAACGTACTGAATTTATTACTATAACACAGTACTCTAATATAATAGTGGTCATTTCGGGTCGCTCCTAGCTTTCCTGAAATGATTAAGGGATAAATCGTTACCTGTTGAAAAATTGCTATTGGCTACCTGAAACATACAGTCTAGACATCTTACTGAATATTCACGGTGGCGTAGACTAATAAATAGTTATCTTAGAGTCACTAAAGCAGAGATAAATACACTTCGTAGAGGCAGGGTCATTTGATAGAAAAAGTATTGAAAGAACGTCATTCAAGTCATTCACATTGGTTGCTTGTATGCGGACTTTAGTCGGCTCTCACAATCGCGGCAGCAAGATGTCTGGACTGCACGTTTCAGGTAGCAAGCGGCGTCCATTGCAAAATGCCAAGTTTATTTGCTGACATGTAAAAAAAAAATATTATTCTTTACGCTAAGCCACGGCCGGACTCGACACTCCTTCTCCGGCGCTCCCCTTACGGCCTTTGCATTGGGGCGTTTTGCTGCCTGCCGCCGCAAGTTCGGGGTGGCGCTGCTAGACCACTGTTGCTCCACAGGTATCCAAACAGGTATCCAAGCCTGCAGAGGTAAAACGGGGGCTTAGGCAGGGGTGACCCCTGTCACCCTTATTATTCATGATGTACCTACAAGAATTAGAGGCAAAATTAGAGGGAAGTGGACTGGGCTTCAACCTCTCCTTAGTCAAAACAAGGAAAACTTATTGATCAGGCACTACCAGCATTAATGTACGCAGATGATATAGTGCTAATGGCCAACAACAAGGAAGATTTGCAGAGATTGATGGACATCTGCGGTAATGAGGGAGATAGGTTAGATTTTAGATTCAGTAAGAAAAAATCAGCAGTCATGATTTTCAATGACAACGAAGGTAGTGAGCTTAGAATACAGGAGGTCACGCTAGAGATAACAGATAAATACAAATATCTGGGCGTATGGATAAGCAATGGGACCGAGTATCTGAGGGAACACGAAATATACGTGACGACTAAAGGTAACAGGAATGCAGCAGTCATGAAAAATAGGGCACTGTGGAATTACAATAGGTATGATGTGAGAGGAATATGGAAAGGGGTCATGGTTCCTGGGCTGACGTTCGGCAATGCGGTCTTGTGCATGAGATCAGAAGTTCAAGCAAGATTAGAAATTAAGCAACGTGGAATAGGTAGGCTTGCTTTAGGAGCTCACGGGAATACACCAAATCAAGGAGTACAAGGTGATATGGGATGGACATCATTTGAGGGCAGGGAAGCTAGCAGCAAGATAAAATTTGAGAAACGATTGAGAGAAATGGGGGAAGAGCGTTGGGCTAGGAAGGTTTTCAGCTACTTGTACATGAAGAATGTCGATACAAAATGGAGGAAGCGAACCAGGAAGTTGACTGGTAAATACTTAGAAAACAGCAGGTGGCCAAACCAAAAAGAACTATCGGTTAAGAAGAAAGTGAAGGAAACGGAGACTGACATGTGGAGAATGGGCATGATTAAGAAGTCCGCACTAGAGATCTATCGAACTTTTAAGCAGGAAATTGCCAAGGAAAGGATCTATGATAATACTCGGGGTAGTTCTCTACTGTTTGAGGCCAGGACGGGAGTACTGCGAACCAAGACATATCGGGCCAAATACGAAGGGGTAGACACAGTATGCAGTGCGTGTGGAGAGGAAGAAGAAACTGCCGAACACTTGATAATGTTCTGTAAAGGGCTTCACCCCATAGTTCAGGATGATGGCGCAGAGTTTTTCAAAGCACTGGGGTATAGGGACCGGGAGGGCAAAATAAACTTTAAGCGGGTAGACTTAACCAGAAGGAGGTTATCTGATTGGTGGCTAAAGTCAAGACACGAGTGAAAATTAAACTCTTCACTGCAAAGTACGAATCCTCAAACTCACTTTTTAAGGAAAAAAAATAAATATAGTTTTTGGTTCATTAGGTGTTACGGCTTGGTGGCGCTAGCCACCGCCCGATCTAAAGGGTACAGCCATATCCATCCATCCATCCATCCATCCATCCATCCTTGCTCCGCCGCCTCCAAGCGCGTTCACGGGTGCAGTGTGCGCGCCACAGCGCTATGGCCATCATAACAGCGCTGAGTACGAGGAACAGAACCAACTTCGGCGCCTGAATTCTTGAAGATGAACGTTTTATCCACACAATACAGCTCGGTCGTTGCATGTGATGAGGTTAAAATGGTATAGTCGACCTCTGAGAGCACCGCTTACCCAGTCGCAACCATTCCGGCAGCTTTCCCGGATTTTCGCACACGCGTGTTGTCACAAGCAACAGTAATCCATTACAGCGCACAAAATTCAGAGAGAAAAAGCAATATTTATTTTGTCGTAAGGTGGACTAGAACTTCCCGTAGGTACACGGCGACCACTCCGCTTTCCGTTTCGTCGGCTGTCGAGGAGCCGAGGTGGCCGAGGGGCCACGCGCTGCAGGTTCTTTACGCGGCCTCTTCGTAGCCGGGACCATATACGAAAGATACTGATCGAAGACCGTGGGCACGGCTCCTGGACGCAGTTTCCGGATACGATATCCGGGAACATAGTCATTTTCCGTGAAGTGTTTGCTGCACACTACAGTCGGTGCGGACTTGTCATTGATGACGAGGTTTTCACTTGAAACATTTTTCCTCCACTTGGAACACAGTTCCTCGTCGCTAGGAAATTGGTGGTACGACACACCCGGTGTCTTCCCTTGCTGTGACTTACACAGCGGCACGCAACAATAAACCATGGCTACGCTAGTGCAGTTAGCGTGCCTGAGCGTGTCTGATGCATTGTTTACCCGAGGTCATCGAACGCAGTCAAGAAAAGTCGCAGTCGGCGACGCGGGGAGCCGGCAGAGCTTACAGTGAGGTGGTGCTGCCCTCTACGTGTCAGAAAAAAATATATGCGCGGCGCCGGTATTGAGAAGGCCGTAAGGAGCGTGCGGAAGGAGCGTCGAGTCCGGCCGTGGCTAAGCTTACTTGCACGACGTGCTGAATTTAACTTCAGTGTCGAACTGCATGGACGGTTGTGGTCGTGCTTCATCGGTGCCCAAAGAGACTTTAAAGGCAAGTATTAGGTCGACGTTGATTGTTGAAACGGCGGTCAAGAAACCTTATAGAGTTACTTTTGTGCCAAAGTAATGCTCATTTTCAAAGAGCCCACTTCAAAAAAAAAACCCCACTTGAAAAAACCCGCCCAACTGGAACGTCTGACATCACTGTTGCCATGTACAACGTTGCCTGGCTTTACTGCATGATAACCGACACTAGTAAAAGCAGAACGAAAGCAGCACTAGCCACAGAAGCAACAACTGCAATTCAACAATTTCCAGCCATTTGCTCAGAGATGGCAGACAATATTTGTTTAGCTGGGCCCACTAGATGACATGACCTGTTCAATTTAACCATGCGAATATTCAACTTTTGAGCCACTCACGCCATTCCCCATAGTTACATCCGGTGGTTCTTTTATTTTCAAGAATCAAACAGAAACGAACAAGCAGCGTTTTATTACGTCTTTTGATGCATGGAAGCTTCCTTATTCAATGCCGCTAGTTCAATTACTAGTCATTGTATTAGGTGGCTCGTCTGACGTCATTGGTATCATTATTAGAATGCCCTACTGCGGCGTATGTACTCTTGTGCATTTACTTTAATTTATCGGCAAGTTGGGCACATGTTGATTATAATATTGTCTTTTTAGGCGTAGACGTTGCCCTACATTGAGCTTTCACCCTGTAAATTTTTATATAACTTTAGTCTTCCTTCAGTCATTCCAGGCTAGCTCTGTATCATATTGCTAAACGCAAGGTCTGCACGAGATCTAGAGGAATTGATTAGTATCTTATGTCAATATGCAAACACGCTTGTAATCCCCTCGACTATGGGAAGTTCATAACTTCCAAAACCACTACACCGACGTAGAGCGTGCTGAAATTAATCTCATTGTTCTTGTTGTTTTATGTGTAATTAGTATCTGCGATGGCTGCACGTGAACTTTAATGATACTTGCGCGATAATTTGCCACGAAAAATTTGTTATGGTTAGAAAAATTACTGAAGGCGATACTTGGTGCCTAATGCGCACCTATTAAGGTCTGTCTGTATTTATGTTTTAGTGAACATTTTATCAATCTGAACCAACTGATTGTTTCACTTGATGTCTTTTCAAAATGAATCGAAACGCAAGTCACTTTCTACTTCGTCTTTGTTTTCATCGCTGTGAGTTGTATTGATGCCTGTTGTAATCCTACGGTTCTTCCAAGCAATATACACGTCCACTCACAGAGTTATTTGCCCCACACGATAGCTCTATACGCTTGGTCTCTTTCATGAAGCAGTTTAAAGCCCGGCTGTGGTTTTGTCCCAGAGGTAGGGACCTCGACGTAGAATGAATGCGTTCGATTGCAACTAGCGTCCATGTTCTTTCTCGTTGCTTTCATCAAGACTTTTCGCTCGTGGACAAAGCCCCCTGCGCAGCGTTTCCTACGACACGGGATCTTTGACGCTATCGTATTAACATGGGGGGTAACAAACGCAAGAACAGCGGGGCTACAAGACGTCGACCATGTATGGTGTCATTATTTGTGTGTGTGTGTGTGTGTGTATCTCTTTGTATTTCTGTGTATACGTTTTGTCTTCCAAGGTACTTTTTATTTTCTTGGTTTTAAAAACCATTATTGTAGCTTGTGCCAATATGAATAGTGCATGGAGTCATAGCGCATGGAATCTGCTCCTTCCAGCTTGTGTTGCCTTCCTCCTGATAACTGAATTTTCTTGTTGCATGGAAGTGAGCCTCACTTTTACCAGGAGACAGGAACAGTCCACTTGCTAGCGTGAGAAAATTGAGACTAAGTTGAAGAAATTTTATTCTGTGATTAGAAAGGAAACGTATGCACAAGTTGCATTCATTTGGTGGGAGGGGCGCTGTACATTGCTTAGGTAATTGGTCGCAGATGAACTGGGCTCCTCACAGGCCGCAGGCCTGTGAGGAGCCCAGTTCATCTACTCATACGCTACTGAAAGTTTGTCGTTTAAGATGGATGTGTGTAGCAATATGTGGCACGGTCATAATGTTGTTGCTGGGACAAATGATGTAATTTCACCTTCATCAAATGGCTATCGAAACTGAAGCCTACGTTTATGTAGTCAACAAAAAAGAAAGAAAAGAGAGTGAGCATTTGAAACTGCGAGAAAGAAAAAAGTAATTGGTTTTATTACATAATATTCAGCAGAATGCATGGCATTCGCAAAACTGGTGGATGCATATTGTCATAGCTTATAGAACTTATGAAGTAGACTTTATATTGACTTTATATTCATTGAAAATGAATGTAAATATAAATATAAGCATAGCAAAGAAATATATCTTTAAGGGCTACGCCGCTTTTTTTACGTGCAATGTTGAAGCGTACGAGTACTATAAGCATCTCGTAGTGGTCTTCAACTACTTTTTATAAACACGCATGTTTCATTTCGTTTAGACTGGCCGTGAAGTGTCAAGTTACTTACCAGTCCTTTGGTTAAAAAAGCTCTGCCATATGTGCACCAGTTTTCCTCAGGACTATCTTGTTCTCTAGTGGTCTTTGAAATGGTTGATCACCTGTTCTAGGTACTTTCACTTAATAAATACACGAACTGCTTCTTTAATGATGCATAGAGCATAATGAAGCATTCAGTAAGGCTGCATTGAATTAAAATGTGGTATCATTACTTCGGATGATGGTTCACCAATGCATGCGGTTGAGATTTCAGAGGTCACAAAGATTGACCTTTAGTGGTGGTGCAGATATCGATGGCGTCGAAACGTAAGGACTATGCAAACACGTCAAGCCACCGAAGCCGCTCCTGCCTACGGAAAATTTCTTCTGTACGCCATATTTGTCGTGTCAAAGGAGCCAATCATTGGAACGTGTTTTCTTGGGCACGAACTGTTGCCGAAGGTTCTGTATATCTCTATAAATCATATGCTTATGGAATAGTGGGTAGGGTGTCAGGCGTATTCAGCATAAGAGCTTAGAGTTCAAGCTATGACGTGAAGCAATTTTGTTTATTTTTACTTATTCATTCATTTAAATAAATTGGGGGATCAGCAAACAATACCTTTCAGAGTTGAACTCAATAGCGATGGGCCATTCCTAGAGCTTACTTGAAACACTCAGCAAAAGAACTCTTAGAATGAGGACGAAGAAGACGAAGTGGAGAACCACTGGGCGTGAGCTTTTATGTTTTTTTTAAGTTTTCTTACTCGACTTATGTGTCTTACTGCCAAGTTTAAGCCACCACCTTGGCGGTGCACCAGGCGCCACGTCTTCAAGGCGCCGAAGCCTTATCTAACGCTGCCACAACGTCTGAAAGCTTCGGCTACTGGTGGCGGCCATTCTTTCGAGCACCCATCAGATGAAGACGAAGTGATGAATGCGTCCGAACAGCAAGAGAATCTCGTGTTTTGCGGACCTGAGAAGGACTGTGATGGCCTCTCGACGACACGCAACGCCAACGATAACTGTGTTACTTGAAGAAGGCGCGAACTGATCACGTACAAGAAAGCCTGACCGGCGGGGATACCCGTAATTTTCAGGCTGACGGACAGGCACCTCATTCTGGAAAGTCAATCCGAACAAACTTACCAGTGAAGTGGTAAGCGCTGCTAAAGAGAAAGTGCAGTCGTTCAGTGTCAACAGAGATGGCAACTTCTCTGTAGTTGTCTCTATATTTACTGCATCTTCCAGACTTCTGGAGTTATCACATGTTGCTGGTCTCTAAGTGGCACCGTATATACTGCAGTCGTATGTGAGGAACCTAGGAAAGATTAGACAAGTATCAGTACAATACAGTGAAGATCAACAACTTGAATATATAAGAGACAGTGGTTTGGTCACAGTCAAGAGACAGATTGAATGACTCCGTCGTGAAGATGGTTCAGCAGAGCCACATTTACACGGCAATGTAACTCCTGAGTTCTCCCCGACAAGCCACTGCCTCCTCGTATTCTCCTAGGCTTCATAAGTCATCCGGTGGGAAAGTACCTGCAGCCCACTACACAATGTTACAACTGTCAACGATATGGACATGTTGCGAAACCATGCCTCGGACAACTTCGCTGCAAAATCCATGCCGGAGGACATGATCACAAAGAATATACATCGAGAAATTATCCCAAATGTGCCGATTGCAAAGGAGACCACGTAGCATCGTATGCTATTTGTCCGAAACATAAGGCGGCTACTCGTATAAAGCGACAATAAATTTTATTTGGAAAAGCTCGAAAAAAAGTGATCACCTTGTCCGAATCCTGAAACTGTGCATTCACTTTCTATGACTTCAAAATCACAGAAGAGTACATCACCACTATCGTTTGCGACGGTAGCCAAGCGTGCTTCAGCTCAGAAAAATAAAAGTACAACCAAAATGAACCATAGAGGACCGTCATCGTTCAAAAGCAGACAAGCGACAGCATGACACCGAAAGCGTCAGCGACTCTGGATAACAATGCGTCTACCGCTTTCATTTCATCAAAGCCAAAGGCACAAGAGCAACGTGCACCGAAAACAAGCGATCTCTATATGGTTATGTCGATGCTCTTCCCTGCTTTGCAGGCAATCCTACGTGTATTTCTACAGGCCAATGATCTTCTGAAAGTGACCGCAGTGCTTTCAGTAGAGACTCTAGCAGTACAACAAAAATTCCTGTATAGCAAAATGGCTCTACAAACGAACAACTGTTACCGCAACACAGCTGTGATTTAGTGGAATGCCAATGACCTTAGATCCAAAAGCACGGACTTTAGGAAGCTGGTTCCTCAGTATAGCTTCCCCATTTTGTGTATAAATGAAACCAACGTTGGCCCTGACTTTAAGATCTCTAATTGTCACATATGCACCAAGAAGAAATCCAGTCTTGAGCAGGATATTGTGTACGGCACGACATACGCTCTTTTTTTTCATACTCGTTGGACTCGGACGTGCCAGAATTTGTAGGGTGCGTAACTCAATTCCAGAAACTTATGATCACCGTAATTTGTGTTTATTTCCAACCAGCGAGACGCATTTCTGAATCATCCCTAGTTCATTTATTGTGTCCTGCCCAGGGACCTACCCTCATCTGTGTAGACTTTAATGCGCATGATACCACGTGGGGCAGTACACATACCGGTTCACGTTGGAGAACACTTGAAAAAGCCAATGATCGATATGGTCTTGTTGTACTGAATGCCGGGTAAGTAACGTTTTTAAGAAGATATAATTACGCCAGCTGTCTAGATTTGGCTATACCCCCATGACATTGCATGACATATGAACTGATTTACGCACCTCAAAACATGAGGGAGTGGCGTTTACCCAGTTCTCATGCAACACGCAATAATACAAGTGAAAACGACAACATTTACTTCAAATCTATTTGAGGGGAAACTATTTCGTGAACATACTGGACGTGACTTGGTAAGAGTTAATGAACTGGATACATTTGTGTCCTGCATTAAAAGCAGTTACTCCCGTGCGACAAGGTTTGTAGCTGTCCCAGGAGGCCACTACAGCGCAGGTGCAGACTATGAGCGCCTACGTGCGATTAGAAGACGAGCAGAATGTCGCTATCGCCGCACTGGGATGCTAGAAGATTACAAGGAGAGTCAGGCTACACAAATTCAATCTAACTGACACATGCAAGAGTTAGGTTGGAAAAAATGGCGGGATTTCTGCATTTGATTGACGCATTTTACTCCACTTCCGAAAATCTGGCAAACATTCACTGGTTTGTATCCAGGAAAACCCAGGAAAACCTATTCCCAGGAAAACCTATTCTGAGCATTGACTTTTGATTATCCGAACGTGACTTCCCAATGTGATGTTACTAATAAGTTTCGCACAATGCTAACTGGAACTGGGCAATTAGTTCACTACACTACTGCACTGCCCAATTTTGTAGGGCAGCAAATCTAAGATGTATATGCTGGATCACATACTTAACTGGAAAACACGTATTTTCTTCTAGAGGTGCGTACTGCTCTATAACAAACCCGCGTAAGAACAGCAACCGGTCCCGAAAACGCATCGTACAGTGTTCTGAAAAAGTCTAGAACCCAACGATATGCCAGTTCTTATACAGATATATAACGACATGTAGACGAAGGCGTTCGTTCCAATGCGTTGGAAGGTCGCGAGAATCGCCCCATTGCTGAAGCCCGGTAAATCATTGCTTTCGCTCGACTCATTTCGACCAGTCAGCCTCACTAGCTGTGTATCTACAATCATGGAAAAAATGGTTGACAGAAGATTACAGTGGTGGATTGAAGCTAACAACTCTCTTCCAGTACTGATGGCTGGCTTCAGACGACGGCGATGCACCATGGACTGCGTCTTCGACTTCGTTACACTTGCAGAACATGAGACGAGCTGTGGAAAATGGCTGTAGCGGCGTTCATAGATATTAAGGAGGCATTCGACTCTGTGAGCCACCTTTCTGTGTTGTACAGGCTTTCCTCACTAGGGGTTCATGGTCGTATTCTTCATGGTTTGCCAACTTTCTGCGTAACAGAGAAATATACATTTCAACCAATAATGGACCCAGTGATCGCTTCAACATGATCAGAAGCCTACCCCAAGGAAGTGTTCAAAGTCTGCTTCTATTCAATGCTGCAATGGCACGTCTTCCAGAAGTGCTGCCCGAAGCCTTGAACATATCCAAGTATGCAGACAACTTATGCATATGGACATCTCACAAATCACTGGAAGTGATTGAACATCAGCTTCAGCAAGGACTAAATGCAATAAATGATTACCTCAAAGTGCGAGGCATGCAGGTTTCTCACGCCAAATCGGTAGTTCTGCCGTTCACGAGAAAGACAATGTAAAACCTGAAGCTTTTTGTGTATGGCCAGAGAATCGTAATCGCATGAAAGCATGGCTTTCTTGGTGTTACTTTAGACAGCCAGCTCAGATGAAGTCAGCATATTGCTGATCTAGATAATCAAGTGAACAGCACCATGGATGTTATACGTCGCATCGCGGGAACAGAATGGGGCGGTACATCAGCGTCTCTACTCCACGTCCATTGTGCACTTATCCGACAGAAAATTGCCTATTTTCCACCAGTTCTACACAACATCTCCCAGACGTCTCTACACCGACTTTAGCTGTTACAAGCACAAAGCTTACGCATATGTCGGGGGGTTCCACAGGCAACATCAAGTTCTCTGACACTGGCAGAGGCAAGAGAACCCAACTTTATAGTAATCAGAATTGTGGAGACATGTCGGCACCTGTTTCGACTAGTCACGCAACTAACTTCAAATCCGCTCATATCCAACATCATGAACCATGCCGGAGCGCAAATACACCATGTGTACCAAAAGTACATTTCCCGGCTTACTGTGTCGACACATTGGCCACTGCACCAAAACTACCCGCCATGGCTGCTTGAGCTACCAACTATTGAAACGTGAATAGAAGGACTTCGCAGCAAAGATTGCCAATTGTTGCCGCACAGCATTTAGCATCACATCATCTGTTTGACAGGTACCAAGAATACACTCACGTGTACACTAACCGAAGAGAGAGCAACATTTATAATTCCGGAATTGCACGAAGAATATGCATGTCGGTTGGGCCATCTCTCCTCTTCAACAATGTCGGAGCTCGTAGCGATTTCGCTAGCCATAAGCGTTCTTAAACTTTCCACGACACTAAGAAAATGAGTGGCAATCACAGCGCTCCCATGGGTGAAAAGTGCCACTTCAAGACATATTGATGTGCGTATAATATACGCTATACTAAAAAAGCTTTCAGAAGCTACGAAGTCGTATCATCGAGTGGAATTTCAGTGGGTTCCCAGTCTTTTCGGAATTAAGAGAAATAAAATGGCAGATGAGTTGGTGAAAACCGCTTATCATTCTACGCAAAGGTGCCTCATTTCGGTATCTCCATACGATGTAAATAGAATTTTAAGAACAACAAAACGTGAATTATGCCTGTCTACCTGGTTCAGAGACAAAACAAAGGAATCGATCCTATATGGTATTGATCCTAATCTTCAATATCAATTAGACCGCGACCTCCCAAGGTGTATCGACACACTCATACATCGCCTAAGACTCAGAACTGCTTACACAATGCACTTCCTACTTCCTCTTCAGCGTGCAACATCGTCAGCATGTTTATGCGGCCACAACGACGAAGATATCTGTCGTCGTGGCCGCACGACACACACCGACACACACCGAAGGCGACTGGAACAGGAACTCCAACACGACACACACCGAAGGCGACTAGAACAGGAACTCCATCGAGCGGCCATTTGCTTTGAATAATGTACTAGGTCCATGCCATCGAAAACGAATGGCAAAGCAATTAAGGTACTGCACCACTTCTTCGAAGAATCGAATATTTCTGACCACTACTGAGCGGACAAAAGTTGAAAATGAGCGTGGTGACTGCTTGTTTGTTTTGCCCATGAAAGAACTTCTGCTCTCACCCATGTAGGACGGTATATATGTATGCAGGCTATTTTTTTCATTTTATTTATTTGTAACAATCAAGCGGAAAGACGTAGGCGTTGCCAAGTAAAGGTGATGAAAACTTCGTTTATTTTCTATTTAAATAAAAAGAAACTCTTTGAATTTGCTATGCACCTACTACGAGACACACAGAATAGGCTCAGTAACGTTTGCACCTTTGTGGTAGGGGTCTAGCTTCAAACAATCAAATCATTATATTATTCACATGTTTTTCACACACATATATCTTATATATATTTAAAATATTTAACCAACGCAATTTTTCAATCATCATTGGTGAAAATTGCGATGCTCCCAGGCCATTTTCGCACACAAACAATTGGAACATCACAGCTCGTAAATTGAATTTTACGACATATTTTGCGAAAATTGGTAATTTTGGACAGAAGATACTTCAATTGTATTTTGGAAAACCATTTGTCAAGCCCAGAAACGGGGGCACTTAAAACTACTAATGCTTCATTTCGTGAAGAGAAGGCAGTAATGGGAATTGCATCATTATTTCTCGATTGGTCTTTTTTAATTCGTTCACTCGACTTCACACTTACTTAAAATGCGGAATGAGTCACGATTATTACTGCTTTACGGAAATTATCTCTGCAAATATCAGAAGTGGTCATATTTACGGAAAGTGTATCCTTTTGTTCCCCACTAACTGCAATCAATTTTTCAAATTTTTTGAAAGTATTTCATTCCCTTTTCCAACATATACACGTATTATTTTCTTGGTATAGGCACCAGCGCACAATGGAGTACTTCTCAATTAATATGCGGATGCACTCACACTTGCATCACTGGTTCTCTAATGTCTATTTTGCCGACATTATTGTTTGTAACTGCGGTGAAAGTTGAAAATTTTTTCGCGTTGGACAACTTCGCTAAGCCTGTGTCGTGAGCTCCAGAGTCCCTTCACCTATTTTATTGTTGCAAAAATTGATGCTTTTCCTCCATAAGGGCAAGAAAAGCCGTCACCAGAATGCGATCCCGAGTATCCCCACTGAACTTTTACCCACACAGGTCTGGTCTGGTGCAGTCACCTTTATGCCTCCGTTGCGATGAGAGTGAACCACTGCATCATTTCTTTCTAACGTGAAGAATAATCCCCATTTAGAGGAAAAGACTTCCGGAGGAAACGGTTTGAATGTTGATAATAAATTTATTCCTTCCGGTTTTTTTTTAGAACACCCTGCTGGATTTCGACCACAAGAACGTTTCTGAGGCCATAGGCCATTTCCTACGAAAGACGAGGTGAATTGATTGCTACGTTCTTCGAAATCAAACATGGTTTTCAAATAAACAGTAAGTTTTGTTTTACTTATTAAAGGGAATCGAATTCAAAGGGTAATCAAATCAAGTCTATTCATTAAACATTATTTCTGTTTTTTTTCTTTTTTGCCTAATAATTTAACAAATGATTTCAAAACTGTCTGTTGTAGAGCATTTTAAATTATGAACAAGTTATTTTACATAGCAACACGCCGGTCGTTGAATGGCCAATCTTCCTTGGTGGGTTGCGCCTGGATAAAAGGGGCAATCAATCAAGCAATGTTCTTTCGCCTGATTGAAACCTACGCTTGTAACACCCCTTAATACTGCAATATTTCGTGTTGTCTTGTGAAGCATTTATACAGGACAAGTGTGTTTGTAAAGCATAAAACTTACTTTCACTGCATTTGCAAGCAAATAAAGTTGTTTTGACTGCATTCACAAGAAGACGCCAGGACGCGTGGGTGGGTGGTAGAACACCCACTTACCATGCAAACAACCCGAGTGGAAACCCCACTCCGACCCCGAAGTTCTTATATTATAAAGTAGATTTATTAAGCAGAAAGGTTGATGCTTGGAAGGCTTGGAAGGCGATGCACCAGCCGCAATTTCTGAGCTCGAGCCACTGCTGCACACTCGATGCTGCTGCCTCTGCGGCGGAGTACTTCCTCTTCTTTACAATGGCCCCACGGAGAAAAAAAGGAGCCATCCTGGCGACTTAGTCCTGTGCAGGCGGCGTTGAACCGTGGTACTGCTTGAGCCTCTGGGCGTGTACAACCTCGCGGTTGTGACGTCGCAAGGCTGATGGTGGCATAAGAGGCTCAATGAGGTAGTTTACTGGCGAAGTTTGTTCGAGAATACGATATGGCCCATCGTACTTTGGCAGAAGTTTGGAAGAGAGCCCAGGTGTGCGATGCGGCACTGACAGCCACACAAGAGCACCCGGAAGAAAAACGGGAGTTGAGGTCTGGGCATCATGAATTGCTTTTTGCCTGTTTTGGTCATCGCAGGTAAAGCGACGAGCTAACTGGCGGCATTCTTCTGCGTGTCTGGCGGCGTCCAAGATCGGCAGGCACTCGGACGCGTCCGGTCGATAAGGCAAAATGGTGTCAATGGTGTGGGTGACGGCCATAGAGGAGGTAAAAGGGGAGAAGCCTGTTGTCGCTTGCGCTGCCGTATTATAGGCGTATGTAATGAATGGGAGGACTAAGTCCCAGTTAGAGTGGTCAGGCGTCACATACAAAGATAGCATGTCACCGAGAGTTCGATTAAAGCGCTCGGTGGCCCCATTGGTTTGAGGGTGAGAAGCGGTACATATGCGATGTACAATAGCACACTCAACGAGCAATTTTTCAATGACCTCGGACAAGAAGGCGCGGCCGCGGTCACTGAGGAGCTCTTGAGGGCCTCCATGACGCAACACAAAATGATGCAGTAGGAAAGTGGCAACCTCCTGTGCTGTAGCCGTTTGAAGAGCAGCGGTCTCAGCATAGCGCGTTAGGTGGTCGATAGCAACTATTATCCACCTGTTGCCAGTCGGAGTCAATGGAAGTGGCCCATAAATATCTATTCCAACCCGTTCGAAGGGTCGGGAAGGGCATGGTAAAGACTGCAGTTCACCGGCGGAGGCGTGTGGTGGAGATTTTCGGCGCTGACATTCGGCACAAGAACGGACGAAGTTGCGGACGAAGGTATACATACCACGCCAGTAGTAGCGATATCGAAGCCTTTCGTAGGTCTTGAAGACTCCTGCGTGGCCACATTGTGGGTCAGCGTGGAAAGAGGAACAAATCTGCAACCTCAGGGTTCGTGGAACGACGAACAGCCACTTGCGTCTCTCTGGTGCGTAGTTACGTCGATAGAGAAGCGTGTCACGTATCGAGAAGTGTGGAACATGGCGCCGAAGCGTTCGCGTCTTTGGGAGTTCAGAAGTGTCGGAGAGATGATTGAGGAGAGACGCAGTCCACGGGTCATTGCGTTGTTCGATAGCAATGGTGTCAAAGTCAAGCGATGACAATGTGGAATCGCAAGCGGAGTCAGCTGTGGCATTCTGGGACAGGGGGGAACGGGAAAGGGCGTCGGCGTCAGCATGCTTTCGTCCTGACCGATAAACCACGCGTATGTCGTAATCTTGAATTTTCAACGCCCAGCGAGCGAGGCGGCCAGATGGGTCTTTTAACGTCGAAAGCCAGCACAGCGCGTGGTGGTCGGTCGCGACGTCAAAAGAACGACCGTATAGATATGAGCGAAACTTTCCAAGGGCCCACACAATGGCCAAGCACTCCTTTTCTGTGACGCTGTAGTTGCTCTCAGCCTTGTAATTGTGCGACTAGCGTATGCCACGACGTATTCCTGATGTTCCGGTTTACGCTGTGCGAGCACAGCACCCAGGCCAACACCACTGGCGTCGGTGTGGATTTCAGTTGGAGCTTGAGGATCGAAATGGCGTAGAATGGGTGGCGTCGTGAGAAGCCGTCGCAAGGTGGTGAAAGCCTCGTCGCAGGCAGGGGACCACGATAAGAGGTCTTAACAGCTACTGAGAAGTTGCGTGAGAGGTGATATAATAGACGTGAAGTTTCGGACGAATCACCGGTAATACGAACACAAACCGATGAAACTTCGAAGTTTTTTGATGGTGGCAGGTTTAGGAAACGCCGTAACAGCTAGCAATTTCTCGGGATCCGGGAGGATGCCTTCCTTGGAAACAACGTGGCCCAAAATGTTCAGTTGACGCATGGCGAATCGACATTTTTTGAGGTTTATTTGCAAACCGGCGTGAGTTAAGCAAGTAAGGACGTGCTGAAGGCGACGTAAGTGTGTGTCAAAGTTAGGGGCAAAGACCACGATATCATCGAGGGAACACAAGCATATCTTTCATTTTAGTCCACGCAGGATGTTGTACATCATTCGTTCGAACGTTGCAGGGGCATTGCAAAGTCCGAATGGCATGACAGTGAATTCATACAAACCATCTGGCGTGAGAAAAGCGGTTTTGGGGCAATCGGCCTCCGCTATAGGCACCTGCCAGTAGCTTGACCGCAAGTCTAACGAGGAAAAGAACTCGGCACCCTGCAAACTGTCCAAAGCATCGTCGATGCGCGGTAGTGGATAGACATCCTTCAGCGTGATCTTTTCAATCGCCGGAAATCGACACAGAAACGAATAGAACCGTCTTTCTTTTTGAAGAGAACCACCGGAGACGCCCATGGGCTCTGTGAAGGTCGAATGACGCCTCGGCGAAGCATGTCGTCTACTTGGTCAGCAATGACGCGGCGTTCTGTAGCGGACACGCGATATGGTCGCTGTCGCAGCGGTGAGTGGGACCCAGTGTCGATGTGGTGTTCTACTGCTAAGGCACGGCTGAGAGATGGCTGTTCAAGGTCGAAAGAATGGCGGTAGCTGTCAAGAATGGTGAGGAGTTGTGAACGCTGCGAAGATGTCAAAACTGCAGCGATGAATGGTTGAAATATGTTTGCCGACGTTGAGTCAGGCGCTGAGACGACAGCCAGTTCACAGACGGAGGTAGAAGGCACCTCATCGGGGACGGATATAATTCTGGAAGAACTGATTGTCTCGACGTGGCCAAGGCACTCGTGACAAAGTAGGGATAAAGACGATGACTCATGATTATAAATTGGCATTGTGATTGAGCCTTCTACAAGATCGAGAGCAGCAAAAGGCAAAGGGAAGGCTCTTCGTGCGACGAATATTGGAGATGGTGTGAAGAAGACTATGCCGTCAGATATGGCGCTGCATGAAACTGGCACGAACGCAAAAGAACATAGAGGGATGTAGGTGTCATCGCTAACGACAAGTTTAGCGGCAGACTCGGAGTCGACGGATGCTTG
Organism: Rhipicephalus microplus; assembly: GCF_043290135.1. NCBI lineage: Eukaryota > Metazoa > Arthropoda > Arachnida > Ixodida > Ixodidae > Rhipicephalus > Rhipicephalus microplus. Next base: position 193,263,643 of record NC_134700.1, read on the forward strand.
GTCATCCAGTGAGCAAAATTCAACCTCCGCCCTAGCACAGTCGATTACGGCGTTATGACGCGGCAAAAAGTCCCATCCCAAAATAATATTATGGGAGCACGATGAAAGAACCACGAACTCTATGGTATACAAAACGTCCTGAATTGTCACGCGGGCTGTACATACTGCGGTCGGTTGAACAGGTTGAGCACTGGCTGTGTGAAGCGATAATCCGGAGAAAGGCGTCGTAACCTTACGAGTTGAGCGGCAAAATCCAGCGTCTATAACAGAAACAGCTGCACCGGTATCTACAAGAGCGACAGTAGGGATATTTTCGATGAACACATCAATAACATTGGTAGGTGACAAATGAGGACTTGGGCAAACCGAAACTTGCGCAGTTCTTGCCTCGAAACTGCGTCGTCTAGTTTTCCTCCTCGTTAGGCGCGGGCTGTCGACGCATAGGAGAAGGCGAGCGGCGGTGTGGGGAGGGCGAGCGAAGACGTCCCGACCGAGGGCGGTGGTCGTCCTGGTAGCGGGCTGGCATTGGAGTGGAGGAACCGTATCGCGCGTTGGAATCAAGCGGGAAGAAAGGCTCACGGCGGTTTTCATTGGTGATATGCGTCCGGCGGTGGCAATACCTTGCGACGTGTCCGCGGTATCGACAAGCATAACATATCGGGCGATTGTCGAGGGTGCGCCACGGGTTGGCGGTGTTAGTGCTGGTCCAGTGAACTGGAGCTGAGGGATAGCTCGCGCAAGGCTGGAACGGAGGCGCGGGCGCCTTGCGAGTTGGCATGGCTGCAGCCGCGGCGTAGGTGAGAGGAGCAGCCACAAGATTAGGCTCGCGAGCAGCTGGTAAGGCCTCGGCGACCTCTCCTTGAATGACGTCACGTAGAGACGATGCTAAAGTTGTGGTAGCTTCTGGTGTGGAATGCACCAAGGAAAGCTGTCGTGCAACTTCTTCGCGGACAAATGCTTTTATTTCGGCTATTAGTGACGCTTGGTCATGACCACTGATCACACTAGACAGCGATGCCGAATCGTGCGCTGAAGGACGTCTTGTCAGAGCTCGCTGCTTCCGCAATTCATCGTAGCTTTGGCAGAGGCTAAATACGTCGTTAACAGTGGTCGGGCTTTTCGCCAAGAGCATTTGAAAAGCGTCGTCGTCAATCCCTTTGAGGATGTGCTTACATTTTTCAGCTTCCGTCATTTCGGCGTTCACGCGTCTGCACAAATCGACGACGTCTTCAATGTAACTTCTGAAGGTTTCACCCGTTTCTTGTGCGCGTGTGCGTAAACGTTGCTCGGCAAGAAGTTTTCGGACGGCAGGTCGATCGAAGACTGATACAATCGACGTTTTAAATTGCGGCCACGTTCGGACGTCTGCCTCGTGGTTTCTAAGCCAAAGGCTGGCTACACCCGCGAGGTAGAACGACACGCGTGTCAACTTGTCCGCGTCCGTCCATCTGTTTAGAGTGCTCACCCGTTCGAAAGTCGAGAGCCAATCTTCAACGTCGTTGTCATCTGTTCCACTGAAGATTGGAGGCTCCCGCTGAAGAACACTGCCTGGACAGGTGGCCGGAAGAGATGGAAGCGTCTGCTGATCGGTGTCCGGCATAGCAGAAGGTAGCCGTCGAGAACGGAGTTCCAGGATGGTAGCGGGAAGGTGTAAGGGACGGTACCCGGCACGGCTCCACCAATTATAAAGGAGATTTATTAAGCAGAAAAGTTGATGCTTGGAAGGCTTGGAAGGCGATGCACCAGCCGCAATTTCCGAGCTCGAGCCACTGCTCCACACTCGATGCTGCTGCCTCTGCGCCGGAGTACTTCCTCTTCTTTACAATATGTACTTTATTTGCATCTTTTTTATTTTTTGATAACGCTCAAGACGACGATTTTTCGCTCACAAGCAACAACACCGATGCTCACACCCACACCGGAACTTCTGCAAAACGAACTTTTTAACGCTTTCGCGTTCAAACGATTGGATAACCTATGGCGCTTTTCTGTTCAGTCCGCATTTGAAGCTTTGCCCATGTCAGTGCATGCCACCATGTTCAGATTGAATTGGTAGACAATTTTTAAATGTGAAGCATTTCTTAGCGAAAAAGAGTGACATTAAGCGTATCTATCTATCTATCTATCTATCTATCTATCTATCTATCTATCTATCTATCTCTCTATCTATCTATCTATCTATCTATCTATCTATCTATCCCTACTGAACCGTTCCGTAAGATGCGGAGACCTCAAGTACGGAATTATTGGAATATGGAAGACGTATGATGCAGACTCCACATAAGACATATGATGCGGACTCCGCATCTTATGGAAAGACGTATCATGCGGAAATTACTGAAATGTGGGCATGTTACGTCTGAATCTAGTTCAAAGCATTATAATGTGTAAATTGAATAGACGTCCACATCTTGAGTACATGCAATACTGTGTACAAATCACAATATTTCTTAAATGTGCATGATGAGGGATTGAATCATCGGCATCTCTCTAATTGTCGTGATGCGGAAGCGAAATTACCTTTTAAATAAAATACATTACAAAACTACTAAATTACCATGCTAGCGATCATAAATGGTGGTTACATTGCAACACGTTAATGCAGTGCTCTATGCAAGACATAAAGAACTTATAAAGTTATTATTATCAATAGAGAAGCATTAATATACACATCAGCCCTGCTACAATCAATATACTTTTTTATTTGTCTGTATGCTCCAGCTGTGAATAGTGACATTGCAGTGTTGATCGTACACAAATGAGGTGACTGTACCGTAATTTCACAAGCTCCACCTAAGCCATCGGATGGTGGCACAAAACACAATGTAACAGCAATTTTAGAATGAAATGTTTAAACATAAATAATAATCATAGCACTGTGAAAGTGTGGCGCTGTGTTTATCTCATGAATGCCTTGTGGAGATCGGCGAAATGCTGCTTGAGGCTCCGGCACCACTGTAACTTTCGAAGGTCACTGCCATAGAACTTATGTGTCCTTCATAGGCACCTGGAAATGAAAATAATTCGCACAAATAATGTCAGAGACACATGTTAGCACAATAGTTCACATGCACAAGAAATATAACACACAGAATGAAACTGAAAAGGTAAGGCACACAATCCTTCATGTTATGCATATGTTAATAATAGAAGGAATGAGTGTATAAATTAGTTCTGCCACATCAAAAAAAACAGCATGCTTATCAGAGTGAAAATAACTAGGTTGTCACGATTTTCAATGGTAGAGATAATCGATTAATATGTCCTTATGAAATTATGATTTAAATGCTTCCTGCACAGTAAAACTTTAGGAACTGCAAGTGAAAGCCCTCAATGTACATTTAATAGTGCGTGCATGTACATCTGCTGCCTTTATACTATACAGTTTGTGCACAAAATTGGCATCTTGAACAATTTTGAGAGTTAAACCTATGCAACTTATGAAGGTTAAAATCACCATGAAAGCAAGCAGGACCAGGCAGGTGCCATTAAATATCTGTGCAAGCCAGATAACTATAACCGAACTGCACACATATAGGGGAGCAAGAGTAACAGAAATTCGGCTGCTGACCCGCATGTCGCGGTATCAAACCCCGGCTCCATTTCCGATGGAGGCAGAAATGCTGTAGGCACGTGTGCTCAGATTTGGGTGTACGTTAAAGAACCCCAAGTGGTCGAAGTTTCCAGTGCCCTCCACTACGGCGTCTCTCATAATGATATAGTAGTTTTCGGACGTGAAACCCCACATATAAATCAAGAATAACACAAATAAACTGCCAACAGAAAGGTTGGGTGCATGTGCTATCTGTAAGTGCTTACACCTTACTACATACAGCATGCTCATTCCATTTTAAATACCGATATTGAAAATAACTGCTCTATTAGGAATGTAAAAGGTAATGTAGAACTGAACGACTCTACAAAAAGTGACCCTATTATGACATCACGTTTTCTTATAACAAAATTGACTAAGACTCTCAAATACCATTATGCAAGGAAAAAATCTTCAAAAGAACAATCAAGTTTGAAGTCATAATTTTTATTATGGCTACTATGACTATAACCAAGAAATCTACCTCAACATGGCTAATGTTAGTTTTTAAGGCCTATGTTAACTAGACAATGAACTATACCACAAAAAGCACAGCGTTCAGGCAAAGCACCACACAAAAAAAGAAAGCAGTCCTTTTTGTTATTACCTACAATGCCTTTAAACTGGTATTTTTACCTCTACTTCCCGCTTTTTATTTAAGTAACTGGTGTGAAACAAGTTAGCTGAAAATGCACTGTGCCTCCAAAACCTGTTGGTTGAATCTGAATTTTTAAAAAATGGTGAAGCTTGCACTAAATTAGGCTCCACAAGCCTTGGAACAGCGAGACAACATGACTCTTAGGACTACTTTGGTTACTGGTGTTTTGTTTCTGGGCCTAAGCATAAAGACAAGGGCTTAACTGAATTGCTGCTAACAAACAAATGCTTTCGAAATTGCCCGAGCGTCAAAGAATGCTCAGCCATTTGTTGTTTTTCGCCCTGGGCTATTCTACACCAAACATACAAACCATACTGCCTGGCGAACATCACAGATGTATAGTTTAAAAAATGATGGTAATTTACTCTTCTGAAAATAGTTATTTGCAGAAATGTTTTGAAGAGAAAAAAGTAGTGGTCACGTGGGTACCTTCAGAATTTCGCAGAATGTCGTGCGGGTGTTATTTGTGAAAAAAATTTCAAAGTATCGCTTTTTCTTGCCATATCAAATTTGATCTACATAATAAATAAAGGTGCTTCTTAAAGTATTTGAAGCCGGGCAACATTAGTGCAATTTTTCCGCTACATAGGCTTTGAAGAATTCAGCCAAACTGTTTATCGTTTGCATTTCTTGTATGGCAATACTGCATTTTGTATGAATATTTGAGCCACAAATACTCACTGCACAGAAGTTATATTTCAGGAAAAAAAATAATGTTAGGTTCAGATTACAACTATCACTATATAATTGTTTTTGTCCACATTGAGATGCAATTTGAGCTGTGTGTTTGTCTAATTGAAAATTACTTTTATGTGTAAGTTGAAAGCAAATAAACAGTTCTTGTTACATGGCAAGTGTTATCATTACAATTTTGTTTAAATGAGGAAAATGATTTTTGAAGTCTCCTATTGAGGGCCATGGGGAACTTCAGAACGGAAGCTGTCATATATCAAATGCAGAAAACAGCCATCATAAGAAAACTTCAAAAATTCATTTCTACTTTAAGACAAAGTGTAATCGTATAACTTGCCATATAAAGAGAACTGCTTCCTTGCTTTTGATGTGGCGAAAAATTGCACTAATATTACTGAGCTTCATGCACTACACACAATCACCTTTACTTAATACCTAGACCGAATTTGGTGTAGAAGGGGCAGTATTTTTGAAACACTTTTTACTTTTTACAAACAACACCCAGACGACATCCTGGGAAGTCCAGAAGGCACCAACATGGCCTAATATTTTGTTCTCTGCGATATACTTTAGCATTTTGCTGTTTTCAGAAAAATACAGTAAACGAGCACAATATTTTTTTTAAAACACATTTAGGACGGTTGGCAAAATGGCTGGGATGTTTGATGCATAATTGCCTCACTGCCAGCATTTATTCTTCCGAAGCTCAAGCTATCATCTCTCTGTTGCTGCCTCCCTCACATACAATGCCTGCATAGGAAAGAAAAAGAAAGGCAGGTCCGACAAAGTTCACAAGGCAAGATATTTTCATTTTGGATAAATTCATTACCATAAACAGCAGCAAAATAACATTCATTTTGAGTAGTCCAAGACACAAGCTATATACCAGCATACTAAGAGCCAAGCACAAACTTTTCATTTGAACATGTGTGGTGATAGACGGGAAGCGCTTATTGCAAGACTGATCAGTCTGTAATTAACTGAATGAAGTACAATGCACTGTTCAATCCAACACCACATAGGCATCTTTGCTATAGCAAAGCCATGTGTCATTGATTCATGCACTAGATGGGACAATGCAAATGTAACAAAAAAGGTGAAAAAAGAAAACAAGGGAAAAAAAGAAGAAAAGGGGGATGCAAAGTAGGAGCAGTGTAGCACTACTTGAACTTTGCATTCCCCTTTTTTTCTTCTTTTTTCTTCTTTTCTATCATTTATCTTTTTTTTTGCTTCCCTTACCCCACACCTCCGACAGGAGAACACTTTGTATCAGCGCAACCTAACTTGAAAAGAAGCAAGGGCTGCACTCTTCTGCGTTATAGGTTTTTTTTTCAGACAAACATTTCCAACAGGCACACACACCTACACCGAAAGATGATGTCATTACTGACCCCATTTAAGCTAACACGCCAAGGATGACAAGGTGACTTCTAAAAAATAGGTCCTCCTATCGCAACATCGGCCAGCCTGTCTGAAGCACTTCTACTGTTCACCCTGATTACCCCACTAGATGTTTCCATCTGTCGACTCACATCTTCATTTTGGATAACACTAAGACGAGCTTACATTGATGAATACGCACGAAAGTTTAGTGATGTATCATGTATTAGATTAAACAACTCTGTTAAAAAATAATTGATAGCTTGCTTCCAGGCTTTTTATACTGTAGCCTGAAACTTCGTAATGTCTTCTATGCACATGAACCAGATTGACATCGTAATGCACAACATGCTTAAGAATACTGCGAGGAACAAGATAACGACAAAACGACCAGCCACCCAAATTTTTCGCTGTACATGTTTATAAAATGTTCATGTACCCCAAACGAGGTGCTTATGATACAAGCTGAAAAAACCTACAAGTAGGGCCTTGGAGTCTTCTGGAAGTAGACGTGTTGCATTTTTTCTGTAGAGGGCGTTACACCCATAAGTGAGGAACAAAACTCCTGTACAATGAAGAATGTTGGCAGCTATCAGTTATAAAAAAACCTAATGCAGCTAATCTTCCCCGACACATCTGTAAATTTAGAGAGGTGACGTAGCTTCTGTGATTGTGGCAGTAACTCCAACAGGACCAGTGCGAAAATTGGCACTACTTGGCTAGACAAATGTCCAAACATGCCTGCCCGACTCCCTCTAGCCATCCTGGCTGAATCTGACACATGATTTCTTAACTGCTGGCTGGACAAAAACAAAACAACTGAAGCACTCACAATACACAGCGTGAAGTTCCTCTGGAGTGGTCAACTTCGTCTTCTGCGATGAAAGAGCAGCACAGTGTACTGATAAGGCACTCCTTGCAATGGTTTTCAATGCCACACAGTGACCTTGCTGTTCCTGTTGAAGAGAGCTTCGGGAGCTTGGAGGGTGCTTGTTCTTTTTTGGGGGCTGCTGCCGCTCCTCGTTTTCTGCTCAAGGTCAACCTGCACAAAGTTGTAGACGAGGCTTTAAGAGTTGTATATAATGATATACAAATTTTCGCTGAACACACATTTCCTCGTGGCACACTGAGGAATTTCTTATAAAACTTAAGGCCTCGCATATGCAAACATTTACAATCGATCCGAAGATGCACTCGACTCTAAAGGAGCAAGTTTGTTATGTAGTGTATATAAAGAAAGGTCATTCAGCACAACCACAGCTACAGTTGCACACGAGAACGACATTTTACACGATTCTGTTTATTTATATGGTCCATTTTATTTTATTTACACAGTCCATTTTACACGGTCCTGTTTTACATGATCTGGTCTGCATGAACTCATGAACCGGGCACCATATAGGTTGAAAGACACACACAGAGTTTGAGACAAACCTACTTTCCCGTGGAACATCCTCTTGCACTATAACGACACATCTCAATCTAGTTAGTTGGTCAGAACGAAGTGAAAACAGCTCGCACTTGAAAAGCACGGGCAGAAGGAATGACGCCTGCACCCTGTGCTCCCTGTACATTCTCGTTGAGGGTGCAGTTTTCACCTTATCCTTATGCAATTTCGCATTTATAACATTGTTCGCTGCATAATCTTTGTGGCGTTAAAGTGTGTGATACCGTCATGTGTATCCCATGTAATTTATAAAAATAGAATACAAGATAGCTTGATTCAAAAATAACAAAGTGCACGCAGCGCCATGTCTTGTAGCCATTCTTTAGGCAAGTGGCAGAATGATTTATTCTTCAAAACATATCTTACTTGTAACCACTACAAGATCTAACTCGTACACTAGCACATTCTGTTTGCCTCTTCAGATTATAAGGTACCTTTTTTACACCAGAAAATCTTCAAGAAGAATAGAAGTGTTGTAATTGTGAAGAAAGAAAAGTAGGAGAAAAAAAAGATAACCTGCCCTGTACAGGGACCGAGCCTGCGAACTTCGAATAACATGTCCGATGCTCTATCAACTGAGCTACTATGACGGCTATCCCTCTTCCATTTTGTACGGTATATATGTGCATTTATACATTGAAGAGTCAGTCAGCGCTGCCTGTTACCATTATGGCGAGTGTGGGACACCTTTTTTTTGCCTACTGGCAATTACATTACGATTGCAATCACATTACGATTACTTCCAATATTCCTATACTTCTTTGGCAGCATTATGCATCTGTCAGTTCTCAGAAAATCTGCTAGTCACAGGAGGAGGCAATAGTTCACCCTTCCACCTAAATGCATGTACTTGAACACATGCACAAGTGATCAAAAAAAAAAAACAAGTCACACACCGCTAAGATTACTGAGATTCACTGTTTCAGATTCATGAGTAAAGGAAAGAACTATAAATTGAAGGGTTTGTTGTCTTTGTTGAACACATTATACTGAGAACTAGCAGAAAATGATGCCAAACAAACTATAGGGGATGTTATCAAAAGTAACTTTAACGAAATTGTGAAAGAAAAAGGGAACAAAAACGTAACTTGGCAACGTTTTTTGACAATTGAATTGACATTACTTTTTATAACATCCCTATATTTTACTGGGTAATGTTGTCGGGTAGTTCTCATTATTAGAGTGGTGAGTAGGCTGACAAAGAAAGTATATGACATTAATACTTCTTTTGAACACCTAATAGTTTGAGGACCTTAAAAGAGCAGAAGCTACTTTGAGTAGACCAGAGCGAAAAAAAAAACGTACACACATTTTTACCCGGCTTTTTAACCTATTTTGAGACATAAAAGTGTATGCTGCCAGTAATGTTAAGTACTATTACCTTTGTCACACTATGCACTGTAGCAGGTGTAGTTAGAGTGGTGATAGTGAAGGATTAATCAAGCACGCCACCAACTGCGTTCACATCAATGGTCACGTATTTTAAAAATAAACCTGCTGTATAATAAAAAACAATTTAGAGCATTTATGATTTTATCCAAATCAAGTTAAACCGACTGGGTAAGTAAACCATTTGCATAAAATCAAAAGGTATAAAGTGATTCATGTATTATAACTATGTGAACAATTTCAGCAACGCAGGGCAAAGTGACAACAGTTCTATTAAAAGCCCCTCTCATTATAACATGCATGAAAAGCACCACACCAGAATATTTTATAGTGCATGTAATATCGAGACTACTAGACTGTCTATTGACCTTTTAGAAGAAGGGTATCTCCTTCACGTTCAAGGGGCAACCACTTAGCCTTTTCCTGAGCTTTTCTGTGAATATTTCCTGAATTTCAGATATCATTAGGATTGATTTAGAGTGAACAGATTTTGCTTACGCATTGAAACCTAGTTCTGTACGTAATTGCAATTATGGGTGCCAAACCACCTTCAATTAATTTTTAACATTTAACTTATTTTTTAACTGCAGCAGCACAACTAGCTATGGGTGCCCAAAAAGTAGCTAGAAACAATACCTTTACCTCTTTGAGCCTTTTGGAAGTGTTCAGCTTCTCAGTGCTCACCTTACAACATTTTTTTTAAATACGTGTTTGTGTGCCCACTGCACTTGCTCCTTGTACAGTGAGGAGGAGCACATGGCAAGAAGAGACAAGAAAGAAGCATAGCGAAAAAAAGCAAAATAAGCGAGGGCTTCTTTTGTATCGTACAATGTGTGTAACATTACTTTTGCGACAACATATAGACAAATTATCACGGCTATGCATCCATTGTAGAGTCATACACAGCTGCAACACCATGACTAAATTTCAACCTTGTGTTCGTTTAGGATACCTTTATAGTGGCAAGCTAATGATATCTGCATTTGTTTGGCACATATTAAGATGCAGTGAAATGTGATATGGTAATCTCATTTAGAATGCACATCATGTGGCTTCATTGTATATGTGGCCACAAGTAACTCTGGTTGCAAAGCAATATGGCAGAGCCTAAACAGACGTCACCAACCACTCCAATCTGAACTTGCCTTTGCTACTTGCCCATTATCATCCCAGCAAAAAATGAATAATTGAATCTGCTACAGATATGTGCTAGCTTATGCTAAGGACCAAGTATGAAGGGTGTTTTGTCATTATTGAGATCAGTTATTTTTTCAAGAACACTTGCTGTCAAACACAAATACATTGCTGTCGAAGCATCAAGACTCAAATATAAAGCAAAAAGAAGTGTCTATTTAAAAATTACAGGCCACAAGGTGCAAGATAAATATTTGATATACTTGGGATGTAAGGCACGCACAAGAGGTGCTGCCATATTATACTTTTCCTTGTGTTGAAACCTGCTTGCTTTACTCACCCAACACACCTGTAAAGATGCCGTGAAAACACCAAGGAGCTGATGCAGCAAGGTTGAACACATGTCCAGGGATTCCACCATTCCTAAGCATCCCTACAGCCTCCACAGTCTTGCAACCATTTGTAAGACAAATATAGTTCTACCCAAAGTTCTTGGTTTACAGACACATATGCAAGACGCATAACCACTCTATAGGAAGTTTGCATGATAATGCACTGGGTAGCAAAACGGATGCCAATATCAAGTAGCCCGGCCTGCCGATTCTTTCTTTCCGTTCTTAATTAATCAATCCATGGTTAATAAATATTCCCCCAATGTGAAGTGTACTGGCAGTCCGGTGAAGAATTGCAATGTATTTCAAACGCAGTCCAATTCATGGCAAGTAAGCATGCAATAGCGTTTTGTCAGCTGTTTGAGAAAAGAGCATGAAGTTTAGCTAAAACCCATGTTTTTTATAAACACCATTCAATTTCATATAAAAGTTGTGAGCATTATGTGAAGAAACACGGATTCATGTTTAATCAATGATTTCTTATATTGTACTGATATGAATGCAACTAACTGAATATGAAACGATAATTTTTGCTTGAGAATTTAGAGTTATGAACACTATCGCACTTGCCAGCTACATCTTGTCCAAAACAGCGGCAAGATAGGCTAGTTTCTGTAGGTGAGCAGTAATGAGCAGTGCAAAGTAACAACAAGAAACACCAGTAACAACAGTATGGGGCAAGCACAGACTGCCAACTGTATAATTTATTGCACAAAAGTTCGCCTGAATATCAGTCAGACAACTCGTGCAAATGAAGGTCCAGTTGGGAATGAACAAGTTACGAAATCAACAATGCCTGCTTTCACTAACAGGACCCTCATTCACATAAAGTATGCAGCGATAGGCCCCTACCGAGGTACGTCACAGCATGATGTCACTGGCACATGTAAAAGGTGTGGCTGGAAAAACACTCCCGCTGGTGGCTCAGCCCGGTACAGTCGTGCAGAGTTTGGGGCAAGTTTTAATTTTCCAAAGCTTACACTTCACGTTACAATGTCGACATTAGCTGTAGTATGTGTCAGCAAACATCTAGCTGTGTGGTAAACTGTGTGGTAAAATATTTGCCACGCTGTCTGTTTATCTTGAAGAAGTGAACACACGTGGTGGCCTGTGCGAGAAACAGCGGCACAGTCTTCAAAAATGTGCACTGTTGATTGCGGCATGTAGTGTGCATTGAAAGGTATTGAGAATATCGGTTCAACTGAGAATATTGTGTGTAGTGTGTGCAGTGTCAATAACAATGTGTCTTATTTGCGAAGACGTTAGCACTCATGGCAGGGACCGGTCGATGAAAAACTTGATTCGACATTTTAGTCAAGGTAAATATGCACTTGACGCGACCATATGCGAGTGGGTACATCTCGGTGTTTGCGCTGTGTGCAGAAATAAAATTGCATGGTTACCGGGCTAGAAGATACCATTTTCTGAAGCTGCATGAATCGCCCCGACGAGTACACAAGCCCAATAAAGGTATAACTCGTTTTATCAAAGGCCTCATATGTCTTCATGTAATAAGCAGAGATTCTTCTTTCACATATACTCAGTACCTTTACCGCTCGATATTCATGAAGTGACAATGCAAACAACAAGTTTGTGTGTTAGGTCCTAAGGAAGCAATGTAAATATGCAAATAAGTTGTAGGTGTCAGATGCAGCGATATAACTGCGCAAAAGATTACGTATATATTAGGCTACAGGTTTAGAATCGCATACATCTCAGTGGTCTATCAGGAACGTCACAAACAACTTCCTTGCCAACCAGCCCTTGCACAGAGGGAGGGAATGGCTGGCACGGTGCTTGAAGTGACGTCACACTATTTGCAAACATAGAGAGGTTTCTTACTTAGGCAACATTTTGCACAATATATTTTTTAGATGCAAGACTGTACTCGTCCACATTGATCATACTGATGTCTTTTGTTGTTACTTTGTGCTGTGAATCACTAGGCATTTAGTCACCATGATCTTTAAAAGCTAATTTCAGTGTTCTCTCTCATATTGCTGACAACTGTGTTGTTGCATAAATTGGGCAAAAAAGCAACACAGAAAGGCTGTCACAATAAATACACCAACATGGGTATTCTCCTGCAAACAAAAGTCGGCACTGGTCCTGTCATTACCCGTCTTCCTTCTCTCTTTGCCTTGTTTGTGCTGAAACAGCCAAACACCTGATGAGTTAGATGAGAAATATTAACGCATCAAAACTATAAGTGCTTGCATCAGCAACTACACAACAGCGTGATAACCGCACCCCTGCCACACAGCAGCGAAACATATTTTGAACATGCTGGCAGTGTATTATTTTATAATAAGCAACTCTGGCAGATTACAAAATCTCACATTGTGCATGCAAGTTTTCTTCAAAGTCAGGCGTACAATGTAGGTGCTGGCCGGTACATTATTAGTTACAAGCAAAGGCGTCTTGCAGGTACACATGCAGATTGCACGGACACCTCTCTCTCTCTCCACTAGGCACACACATTATATCTTTTAACAAGCACACGCCACTGTTTAGGGGCATAATAACACTCTACCGTGAACGTATGCTAATCAACCCACTTAGGCGGTTGGCTAGGTGAATCGAGCCAAGTTACAAATTGTATCGCCCGCGAACGTAAACAAAATGCTGCTTTGCATCAAATGGCACTGCAGGCTTCGTTTAATCAACAACGTAGCAAGCGCCATGTGCGTCTTCCTCACTACATTGCACATATGAAAAAAATCGATCACCATACACATGCATGTTGCCGCAGTTGTCTCGAATTAGCTCCAGTAAGGCCGCGCCGATGCGCCATGACTCTGCTGGCGTTAGCATTGTCAAAGCGAATCAGCAACCGCACTCGCAAAGGCGCGTAAGGTTGCCGTTTCACGACGCCTCGTTCGAGTGCAGCAACACACACTTGCACTGAGTGGCAGACTTGGTCTACATAAAAAAGTGTCCCCCTTACCTTTAGTTTCTTTCACACTGTCCTGAGGGAAGCGACCACAGGTGTCAGCCGTCACCTCGGAGTCCTTCGAGCGCCCGCCCAACCCGCCGATTCCTTGGACCACTCGCACTTGATCCGCACTCGAACAACCGCGGGAATAGGGCGCAATCTTAGCACATCACACGAACGAGGAACGGCGCTTCCTTGCGTAAATTTAACATTTCGTGCTCTCGTGTGTAGCAGCGCGAACACATGACAGACGCACCGACACGGCATGCCCACGAAAACAAAGACAAACAACATGTGGCTTAGTTGTGAATGGATTTGACTTGGATATCTGTGTGAGGAAAATAAAAAAAAAACATCTGTCGCTGCTATAAACCGAAAAAAACTGTATGTTATCTGGCAAAATAACTTTAAAAGTGATAAACTGTTATTCAAAAAACAAGTTACAACTTATGAATATTTTCCAGGTCTTTGTTTTGTCTTTTGTTCTAGCAGACGACAGCCTCCTACTGCTTCTACGACAGACGTAGTGCGGTTTCACGTTCGGTGCGTGTCGCCGACGCAAAGCTCTACAGTAGTGATATCAGAGTTATCAATTCTCAATGAATCATAGGATGGCTACAAAGCAGTAACGTTTTGACATAGTGCAGTACGCAATCTTTCAAGGTATGACATTTCTTTGCTCTGAAGCAAATCGAAGCAAGCCGGCCGGCGCAATCAGCTGATGTCGCCACTACGCGGGGCATGGTCGTGCGCAATAGCGTCGCGCCCCGCGCTCGATTTGTCATCAAGCGATAGATCTACTAAGTGGAATACAGCTAGATGCAGGGATTAATGGCGTATCACTCTAATTCCCTGTGGTGGCCGACTCAATCGCAAGAGAGCCCCGGGAAACAGCTTTCAACTGCTCAAGCTTGTGTGTGGGTGTAAAAATACTTGTTTTCATCCGCGGCGGGGCAGCAATCTATAGTTGAAAGACATGCGAAAAGCATGTGACGTATATACAATCCCAAAACATATGCACACAACAATAGATACGATCGCATATCGTACATAAATATGCCAACACATAGCGTGTAAAAACCAAATTTATATACATAACCTAAACTCACGGTACCTTCAGCGCGAATAGCTCCGCAAATTTAATGAGGCATATCAGGAAAAGAAATTACCACCATCCTTCGGTGAATCGCGTACCGTTCTGATTCCGAAAACAGACGAGGTTGAAAAGCTCAGGCACGTCACAGCGTACAGGCCAATCGCACTGACAAATGTAGACTACAAAATATTAATGAAAATTTTGGCAGCTAGACTTCAGTCAGTTATAAAAGATATCGTTGGTCCACACCAAACGTGTGGAATCAAAGGTCGGTCCATAGCTACAAATGTTCATAAAATGCGATCCGTGCTCGAATGTGTTGACACCAGTCAAGCTCGTGTGGCCATACTCCAGCTGGATCTGGAGAAAGCGTTTGATTGCGTTGCCCACGCTCTTTTGTTTGCAGTATTGGAGCACATTAATGTTGGTAAGATAATTATTGACGGAGTAGCCATGGCATACCAGAATGGTAGTACGAGACTAATTATTAACAAGACATTGGGCCCTCCCATTAGAATTGAGCGCTCAGTGCGTCAAGGTTGCCCTGTTAGTCCACTTTTGTTTTGCATCTATATTGAAACTTTATGTAGGTCGATATTGCAAAATGACATCATTAATGGGTTTAGAGTACAATCTTCAGAGGTCAAACTACTCGCATACGCTGATGATGTTGCGATTTGTAGCACTTCCTATGTAGGTATTGAAGAATCAATCAGAGTTTCTAAATCTTTCGCCGAAGTTACAGGAAGCCACATAAACTGGGGTAAATGCCTCGGCTTCTGGCATGGATATTGGCCTTCAACACCAGAATTTTTTGCAGCCATTAAATGGACAAGAACGCCAGTTAAATATCTCGGAGTACCGCTTGAGTCATACAAAAGTACTGATGAATATTGGACACAGCAAACGAAAGAAATTAAAGAGAAAGCGAATAGCTGGAATGCAACCTATCTGTCCATGATTGCTAGGGCTACTGCATGCAACTGGTTTTTTGTGTCAAAGCTGTGGTATGTGATGCAAGTGCTGTACTGTTCCCGGGTCAATGTGCAAAAATTACATCGGGTGTTTGCAGTATTTGTGTGGGGTTCTAACTGGGAAAGGTGCAGTCGCACGAATTTGTTTAGACGGGTGAAGTGTGGAGGCCTTGGGCTAGGACATCTGTTTATCAAGCAGTTAGTAAACAGGTTTTTCTTTTTTCGCGAGACAAGAGATCCTTTCCTACTAACAGTGTGTCAAACAAGACTAAGTAGACTGTTGCCCGAGTTTGTTGTGAGCACTCATGTTACCACAGGGGCTGTGCAAGGATACATGAAGGAAGTTGTGGCCAGTGTGCGGTTTTTGTGTGTTCGGTTTTCAACTGACTACCTGTGGTCTGTTGGAAAGAAAAAACTGTACAAAGATTTATGTGACACGATGCTCCCCATCGCGTTGTACAGAGCGCTATATACAGCACGCAAGGGTCAGAATGTACTTAAACGAGTTAAAAAAATGCCAGCAGCTCCAAGTGCGAAAACGTTCTTTTTCAAATTACACACTGGAACACTTCCTGTAAGAACCTTCCTAGAGGAGCGTGGGTTTTATATGCCTTGGGGATCTCACTGTCTGATCTGTAAGAAACCGGAAACTATTGACCATGTTTTTCTGCACTGTTGGGAAGGAGTTTATTTTTGGGACGTATTACAAAGTACAATCAAAAAAGAGTTCCCGTTAGATCCTCATGGGATCAGGTATTTGGATATAGAGAACGAGGATGGATGACCTTTCGATTTTATTATGATGACTGCCTTGCACAGTATATGGCGCTCTAGAATGGCTGGATTTCATTGTGACCCAGACAGAAGACCAGCTAGAGAGTATTTTAAAGAAAGCATCTCAAGATTACTCGAGGTAGTAAGAACAGATGAATGTGTACCTTTATGGGTAGAAAGGGTAGAAGCCCTACTGACCATGAAGGAATTCTAGAACGTGATGTGTTATAGTAATGCTTGACGGGCTTAGTTATTTTCCAGTTTTTTGTATTGCTCGTTGTGAATTTTAATATATTAAGCGTAGCAACCCGTATGTGAAGTTTACCGGAAATAAAGAAAAAAAAGCGAATAGCTCAGCAAGCTAACGCACTCACTTCAAGTACGCGAGCACAACTGAGTGGCGCAGGTTCGAGTCCCGCCAAGTCTAATTTTTTTTTAACGTTTTCATTGTACTGCTATCTTTTCTAATGCCTTATGTTCTAAAACAAAATAAAAGCAATATTGCGTTCAAGTACGTGTGTGGGACTGTGTTTTTTGTGCAACAGTTATTAGTATTTTTATTTTCATTATTAATTTTTTTATTTATTTCATAATATAACAAAATTAAGGACTAAGGGGAACATTGGGTCTGCTTGAGTGTGAAGGGACTCGAGAAGTGAGAAAACTCAAACCAAAAAATGTATTTGAGAAAAAACTGAGCATTTCACAGCCGGACCAGTTTCTTCAAGGGTAGGCCATAGGTATGCGCGAGACTTGCTATATGACTCATCTCAAGCTGTGGCAGTTGAGGGAAGGCAATATCACCGAGAAGCAGTTCCAAAATATATTTTGGTGGATGTTTTTTGATTCCTCCTAAATAAGGGCTGCACAATTGTGATCGAGCCAAACAAAGAATTGCGGGCACGAAGTGAGACAGAAAATGAATAATGTTGATTGTTTGAAAAATTACCCTTAATAAAAGGAAATGTTATGAGTGCTACATAGCTTAACTCGCAGTAGGAATTTTATATATACATATAGATGGTTTAAAATGGACAATGTTGCACACACAGACATTGGTTAAATTTCTTTGCAGCACAGTTGAAGCATCTATGTAGAACTGAAGCATCAAGAGAAGCTCATGCGTCCTCACTTTATTGCGCTTTACATAGCTTGTATGCGTCCATGCAGCCATGATATGATATATTTTAAAGCGTTTGTTTAACCTATATTCTTCTTATTCATTAAAGCTGGCCCATAAGTTGTGTCTTATGTAGCACTACAATTGAAGCGTAATCTGCATGGTGGTCTGAAACAATGCTTTTGAAGATCTCAAAACGACCCAGCTCTATATACGACCATCTGTGCATCAATGATAAGCACCATTATGTGTCCGTACATATCAGTTGTGCTCTCATACTTAATTATTTTTCTGACCACTCCCTCTGCGCCTACCTCGTTTCTGTCGTGAAGCTGTGGCAAGTTGTGTATAGCTAAATTTATATTGTAGGAGCACATATACTATCAATAAAAAATTATTTTTAGGCTACATGCAATTAGTTTTCATAGATTTTCATTTCCTTTGTCGGTGCTTAGGAGAGCTAAGCTCATGGTCGATATTTTAAAATGACATTTCTCTTTGCCAATGTTAATGAGAACAATTTCATTAATATTGACAAGTTCATTCACATTGAATTTAGTTCTCATTATTATTGTTTCTACCAAAAAACGAGCCCTTGAAGTTATGGATTTTTGCTTGATTTGTTTTCGTGTGACAGCATGCAAGTAAAATGACAGTTATTGTCATTCCTTGTGAATGACACATTTTCCGTGTGACAGACTTTAGCACCTGGTCATCTGCAGAAATTGTATTCATTCTGGAAAATGGTGAACAGCGGTGACTGACAACACAGACTAGCCTGCGTTATTCTTTTGTACTATATATGTCACTGTTCATTCATTTATAACATTATAGAGCTCGGATTTCCTGCTGAGAATGTGACAACAACTGTAGAGTTTCCACATTTTTGCAACAATCCACATGCCTTTCATACACTATTGCACATTTTCGTAAGCACCTTACAAAATCTGTATATTTCCGTAAGACCTTACATTCTACATTTTCCTTATGAAAGCTTCTGTATACTCCGTACACTTTCCTTATCCTTCCATATCTTCCATCATGAACTCTCCGTATGCTCCATAAGTTTCCTTATCTTTCCTTATCCTTCCATATACTCCATAAAAAGCTTTCCATATATGCCATACATTTTCCTTATCTTTCCGTAAAGTCCATAAAAAGCTTTCTGTATACGCCATAAAATTTCCTTATCCTTCCTTATACTCCATAAGAAGCCTTCCGTAAATGCCTTACAACTTCCGTATATTTCCATAAAACTCCATATTTTTTCCGGATGCAGCATAAGGAAATGTTACGGAGTCCATATATTTTCCGAAAGATTTCATACGGAACGTTTCAGTAGGGATCTATCTATCTATCTATCTATCTATCTATCTATCTATCTATCTATCTATCTATCTATCTAGCGGCCTAGACGTTTAGCTCTACTGGCCGTTTCATTAATGGTATTGATACCAAACTTGGCCTGACATAACATGACCGTATGAAAAACATATAGACATAACATGAAAAACATGACATATATGTCATGAATGCCATGATTTACATTTCATAGTCTTGCAGCTCTTGCGGTGGTTTCGTTCACATCGCATGTTGCAAAACTGGTATGTTATGACATGATTTCATGGCGAACACAAGCGAAAGACCCTAACATGAAAATCATGACATGCGTGTCACTAAACAACATCACTACATGCCACGCTTATGATGCGCTCGCGGCCGTTTCACTAGCCTCATATATACCAAATTTGTTATTACAATGCGTGAATGGATGGCGAAGGTATGTGATTAACGCAAACATGATAATAGTCAGATGCGTGTCATGTAACAACATGACTTCATGCCACGCTCACGAAGCGCTGGCGGTCATTTCGCTAGCTTCACTTATACAAAATTTATTATTACGGGCCGTCAATGGACGACGAAGGTATGATACTAGTTCAAACATGATAAACATGAGATGCGTGTCATGTAACAACATGACTACATGCTACGCATGCACTCGTGCCTGTTTTACTAGCGTCACATATAATAAATTTGGTACTACAGTACGTTAATGGATGACGAAGGTATGTGACTGGTGCAAATATGATAATCACGAAATGCGTTTAACGTAACGACATGACTATATGCACTGATGATACACTCGCGGCCGTTTCGCTAGCTTCACATATGCCAAATTTGGTATTACGTGACACGAATGGATGACGAAGGTATGTCACTGGTGCAAACGTGTTAACCATGACACCCGTGTCATGCGAGAACATGACTACATGCCACAGTCAAGGTGCATATACATTTCGACGTGACGCAGTGAGCGTGCTCGCTGGCGTTCATTTTGTCGCTTCACGCCGGCGTCCCCACGCCAGGAGCCGGTCCTGCTATATACTAACGGGCGCATGCCACGCTGAGTTACTTGGACGGAAGCGCGTTTCAGCGCGTCCGGCGTACCTCTGTCACGAAAAGAGGGAGATGCAGAGTTGTCTGGGTAACGCATCGGCGCGAAATGCAGCATGTCGAATTTCGCGCCGGCTGCCATTGACCGCGAGGAGTCCGCTAGGGGCCAGACAAGGCTGGTGTGCCTCGCATGGGCTCCGTATTCTACGAAGTTTTTGTCGAACCAAGACTGCTTTTTTGGTGCCAACAGTGGTCTCTCTTGAACTTCAGCAAGTTGCCGACGCTGCTGGTGAGTGCCTCAAACCTCTTTGTTCTTGAGGAGCTTTGCAAATATCAACTCTTGCTGAGCGGGGGAACGCCGCCTCGTTAGCCCTAACGCCACCGGCACCGGCGTCGGGCTCGCGCTTTGACGCGCGTGCACAAGTTCATTCGGCAACGCAATGGCATCCATGGTGAGTGGCACGGATTTGCCTGCCACAGAATTCAACCCAGAAGAATGGAGCGTGGTCCTGAATGCCCGACAACGCTCACCTCGACAACAGTCAAAAGAAACTGAAGGAACGCAGTCAAGTAAAGCGGCGTCAGCTGCCGAAACGCCAGCACGCAAAACGGAATCACCGCCCAGCGTTTCATCATAGCTCGACAACACAGCTGTGGCACGTCCTCGCTTAAAACGACTGCCACGGTTGCCAGTCGACGACTTCAAGATTGTCATTCGTCTGAGTGCGGGCGTAGATCTGGCCCAATACAACGACGTAGAGTTACGAGCGGCTGTAGTCGCCAAAATTGGACTGCACTCTGTGGTTGCCGACGAAGATCTTGTGTGCACCAATCTGGCCAAGAATATTTTCACCGTGTCCATATCTTGCACCGACCGAGTTGCCAACTATGCAAAAATACGAGAACTCACGCTACGTGGTAAAAAACTGGGATTTCACGCGTACATAGCTCCCCCGGATGGGGCACGAGCAGGGATCATCTACCGCGCTTGGAATGGTGAGTCACCTCAGGACTTGCTTCAAGAATTACGTCGGGCGAATCCCCTTCTACCAATAGTCCAAGCAAGGGACATGGGGCGTACCTCACACTCAGTGCTCATTCTCTTCATGGCTGAGGAGCTTCCTCCGTCAGTCAAAATGTTTGGCATTTTCTACGCCGTTTTCAAATTTCGACCGAAGGTGGAAGCGTGCCTAAACTGCAGACAAGTCGGCCACCGACGAGATGTATGTCCTTTGCCAAATCGCCTCACTTGCTCAAGCTGCGGACAGAAACACCCGGAGGACTATCCCTGCACCCCGCAGTGCGTCATCTGTGGCGACGCTCACAAGACGGGTGACAGGGCATGCAAGCAACGCTTTCAGCGTGGCGTCAGCCGTCTCTCTCGGCCACGGCAAAGGCCGCAACAAGAGCACCAGCAGGAGCAGCCCGAGTTCTAGCCTAGAAGGAGTTTTTTTCAAGCATCGACGATAGAAATCGTAACAGCAGAAGCAAGAGTCCTGGACGAAACCATAGCAGCAGAAGCAGGAGTCCTGGGCGAAACCGTGGCAGCAAAGGCAAAAGCCCTGGACGAAGTTCATCACAAAGCCGCGACTTCAGCAGCAAACCCGAAAAGGTGAGCTGGGCAAAGCAAGCCTCCTGCTCCTGTTGTGTGCTCTCTGACGCTAAAGAAAATTCTAAAACTCAGGAGACTATCGAACGTCTAATGCGAGAGATTAAACAGTTAAAGCAACAGTTGGCTCTGGTGCTGGAACGTTTAAGTACACTTACAGCTGCCCCACCCGCGTCTTCTCCACCCCTATCCATCTCCCTCTCTGTCATAGAGCCTGATATGACAGCCGAGTCAGGGACCGACATTATAGATTCCTCTCCACAGCCAGCAAAAAAGAAAAGGACAGAGCAAATCGAGTCATCGGAGGACGATTTTAAAAGCACCAGTCAAAAATTCGGAAAGAACACCGGGAACTCAAACAAAAGGTTGATTTAGGCTTTACGCAAATTGCTGAACGCTTCAATAAGATAGAGAGTATTCTAGACGTGTTAGTTGCTCGACTCAAATCTCTCCCACAATCTCAACCCTATCCAGCGCCTTCGCAGCCATAACCCCCTCCTGCACCCTTGCCTCATCTTCAGCCTCTTCACTCTGCATATGGCAATGTAATTGCCGTGGATTAAGAAACAAGAGAGACAACCTCTCACTTTATATACAGCGGTCTACATGGGCCCCTGATGTCACCTCCATACAGGAGCCTTTAAAAGCTTGCAAACTCGTCGGCTATCAGGCTGTACATTCGCATCCTAGCTCCCCATGGGCTACCACATATTTAAAGAGGAATATCTCGTTTATAGCGCATGACCTTTCCGATCTTTACAGTGACTGCCTTCTGCTTGAACTTCTCCCACGTCATACAGGACAAGGCACATATTTTATTTTGAGTATTTATTCTTATCCTAGAGATGGTCTCACTGCTGTTTTTGAAGCATTCGATAAAGCCATCCAAATAGCAAACTCTGCTCCCATAGTTGTTACGGGTGACTTTAATGCCCCGCACGTAGATTGGGGTTACAGGAGAAACACTCGGATGGGCACCAGCCTTCTTCAATACATTCAGCGAAACAGGTGCACTTTAGTCACTGACTGCATTCTACCAACACGAATTGGCAACAGTGTGAGCAGAGATACCACCCCTGACCTTACTTTCACTAAAAATGTGCGACAAGCTAACTGGACACACAGTGGGGTCAACCTCGGCAGTGATCATTACATCTTAACAATTACGCTGCCCCATGCCAGTTTTCGTCCACAGTTTCATTTAAAACAAAATGTTGACTGGGATAAATTTCGCGAAATCTGAGACCGAAACCCGAAAAAAGAAAATCAAGACTACAAAGACTGGGCGTCTCAGCTTAAACAGAATGTAGCTCTTAGCGAAAAAGTAGCCCCGGCAGCACATATCCGTGATCCAGTAGACAGCAGGCTACTCCACCTATGGGAGGCCTATCAGAGCTTGGAGAAATGATGGCTCAAGCAAAAATATAATCGTAAACTAAAATGCAAAATGTCACAAACACTCCAGCTTGTAACCGAACACGCAGCCGAACTTTCATCGCAGCAATAGAACCAGATTTGTAGTCGGCTCGACGTTACTCTAGATATGATGAACTCTTGGTCCCTGCTTCGCCATATGTTAGATCCGTTCTCCTCGCGATGTGAAAGTAATAAGCGAACTACGAAACTCTTGTTTGAAGTAGAAAAACAAGGGCAAGACTTTGAAACTGCTCTTAAAACTACGTATTTCCCTGGCCCAAGGCGAGAATCGTTACCTACCTACAATGGAGCTCCCAATGCAGACTTGGATGCACCAATTGCAGAGGCGGAAGTTTGGGCTGCCCTAAGCAAACTTCGCACCACATCTGCTCCAGGACTAGATGGAATTACTAACAAAACACTCCGAAATTTAGACTCCAAGTCAGTGGCAGCTCTTACCGATTACTTGAATCAACAATGGGAGCAGGGCACGCTGCCCCAGGAATGGAAGTCAGCTAAGGTGACTTTCATACCCAAACGTTAGACCTTAATAATTTGAGACCGATCTCTCTTACCTCATGTACAGGAAAACTGATGGAGCATGTAAATCTCAATCGTCTTAATCGCTACATGGAACAAGAAAAACTGTTTCCCTCCACCATGTACGGCTTCTGAGCGGGACTCTCCACTCAGGATGTCATGCTGCAGCTTAAGGAGGACGTGCTAAATTCTACTTTTCCACACATCACAAGAGCCATCCTTGGATTGGACCTGACTAAGGCTTTTCATAATGTTTCTCACTCCTCGATTTTACAATCTCTTAGTGAACTAAACGTAGGCTCTCGCACGCACAGGTATGCCTCTGCCTTTCTCAGCAATAGGTCCGTCTGCCTACAGTTGGGCACTTTCAAAACCGATCCCTTCATGCTAGGTATCAAGGGAACGCCCTAGGAATCGGTTTTGTCCCCGTTCCTTTTTAACGTTACTCTCATACCGCTAGCGCGGGAACTTGCCAAACTTTCTTCCATCAATCACTCCTTGTACGCGGATGACATCACCATCTGGGTCAATATTGGCAACCATGGCGAAATCGAATCGAAGCTTCAGTTGGCCGCTGACATTGTTGTTAAACACGCCAACAATATTGGGCTCACCTGCTCGGCGGCTAAATCGGAACTCCTAGTAATTGACTTTAAAAAGCAAGATACATGTCACATTCAAGTCATGCTTGATGACACCCCTATTCGCAGGGTCAATAAAATCATTATTTTAGGCCTTAATATTTCCGACAATGACTCGAACGCTGACACCATAAAGTTAATCTGCACCTCAGTTCAAAACACAGCTTCCCTCATTAAGCGCATATCCAATCGTCATCGCGGCATGAGAGAAGCAGACACACGCCGCCTCATACAGGCCTTTTGCCTATGCAGAATCACCTATTCTATCCCCTACCTCTATCTCTCACTTACGGAGATCGAGCAACTTAACAGACTCATTCGTAATGCCTATAAAACTGCGCTCCATCTCCCTAAATCTACAGCCACGGATAAACTACTTCAACTTGGGGTGCACAAAACTCTGGGAGAGCTTGTAGAGGCGCATCTTTTCAGCCAATATCAAAGACTATCACTTACAGAAACAGGACAGGTACTCCTGCGCCGACTTGGAATCAACGTTCCCGGTCACACCACAGCCACGCACGCAGTTCGCGTCACTGTTAGCAGCAACCTATTAATCCCGCCACTCCCCAAAAATACTCACCCAGAACATAATCGGGCACGACGGGAAGCTCGAGTCAAGTCCCTTCAGAAGCGCTTCCCTCCTAATTCTCCCGCAGTCTATGTAGACGCGGCCGAATATGTAGATCATCGAACTTTCGCGGTAGCCGTCGTAGATGGATTTCAAAAACTGGTCGCTAGTGCGTCCCTTCCAAATTCGACAGAATCCCTGGAAGCAGAGGAGGCGGCGATTGCTTTAGCCATTGTTCACTCCTCCGCTGAGTTTATTTTTTCTGATTCAAAAACTGCAATTCGTAATTTCGCCACTTTCCGAATTCATTCTCCGGCTGCTAAAATTCTTGAATCATCTCTTCCGCCTGATCGCCTCATCACCCTCCTTTGGGTCCCTGCGCACTGTGGACACCCAGGCAATACGGCCGCTCACACCCAAGCCCGAGCACTCGCCAACCGGGCTCACAGCGACCTGCCTTCGCTTCGAAGTACCAGGGATCGACTCCTCAGCTATCACGATATCACGCTATTTTACCGAAATTCCCGCCTAACGTATCCCCCGCCACATAAATCTCTCTCCAGAAGTGACCAGGCTTTGTGGCGCAGACTTTGAACGGCCACAGTAACGACTCCTTTTCTTCTCTCCCTTTTTACACTTGGCGAAACCTCGCCTCATTGCAACTTATGTCCTAGCACCAGAGCCGACTTCCAGCACATATTTCTGAATTGTCCAAACAAACCCAAGCCTCCGTGGCAAGAGTCAGAACACCAGGAGCGATGGGAGGCTGCTTTGCGCAGCTCGCAACCGGGTTTACAGCTCCGGACAGTGAGCTGGGCCAGAAGGGTCGCCGAAGCACAGCAGTGTCCGGCCACCTGGAGCGGCCCGAGGGCTCGTCGTCATCCTGATTCCACTTCCCCTACCATATCCTCCTTCAAATGATTCCTTCGTAAATCAATAAAATTGATTACCTACCTACCTGCCATCGACCGCGCCGACGGACGCTGGTTGCGCCTGGTGTCAGACTATAGAGTGCTCGCGTTTTGCTAACGTAGCGTCGCTGTGCCCAGCGTGCGCGAGTGTCAACGCTATACATTGCACTATCTGAGGCCATTCATGATGCACTCACGGCAGTTTCGTAGCTCCACATATACCAAATTTCGTGTTACGTGACGTCAATGGGTGACGAAATATATGACTGTTGCAGACATGATAATCCTGACACGCGTGTCATATAAGAGCATGGAAACATACCTATAGCGTGCTCGCGGCCGTTTCGCTAGCTCCACATATACTAATATACTAAATTTGGTATCACGTGACGTGAATAGATGACAAAGGCGAACGACACATCCAAACATGATAATCATTACACGGAGGTGATGTACGGCTTCCATTCCTTCCTCCTGGTAACGTTGTTCTGGTTTTAAAGTGACATACCAATATTTCTAACTGTTGCTTCGAATATCATCGATTCCCACTTTACGTGGGATCTGCCAATTTTTTTTTTCATGCGTGTGTTGCGAGATCATGATCTTGCCGAAACAACAAAATAGAGTGATTGTAACGTTGTTTTTTTTTTAGCTTTTTTGCTTGATAGGGGTTGGTTTGCATGTGTTTACCAGGGAGCCGATGCTTGATCCCGGCGCTGGTAGCGAACCTATTCGACACGTTATTCTTTTCCTTTTCTTGGCTTTTGAATAAAGAGTGCATCTGCCTACATATAAACAAAAACACGCGAGTCGTACATGTTTGTGGGCCTGGGAAGTATTGCACAACGTAAATATGAGAGGCGTGCGGAATACATATCAGACTGTTTGCTCACAAGTACTTGACTACACAAGTACTAATATTACAATTTTCGTTTTCAACCATCAAGAAGAATAGGTAGTGTTGTTTAAATATCAGCACTCCCGCCTAATAAAACTTACAAATCAAGCTTGGAAAATTTTCAAACCCTAGCCTGAAATATTTTTATGCATCTGTGTTGCCTGTCATTGCCTCTGGTTTCTTTATAACTGTTCCAAATATTTTAGGCGTATCTGCGCTGTTTTAAGACATTGATGGCCTAATCTTAATGACTAGAGGTCAGCTAATAGTGAATTTTCACAGTTATAATGACGGACAGAATAGAGTTGCTACCAAGTCTAATACTACTGAAAACGTTTTTGAATAAAAATAAAGAAATATTTACTACACTTTAAAAACACTACCATAACTTTTAATCAATAAAATGTATGTCACAATTTTATAAACGGTGGAAAGCTCGTATAAAGTGGCAACCGTAGCCATAAAAATTATATGCAAGTGCAGGTCGAAATACTTTGTCAACAGTTTTTAAACAAATGTAATATAAAAATGCGAGAAAATATTCCCGACCAAGTATCATCATGAATTCTATGATGACTGTAGTGTGTAGATGACCATGTTGCTATACAGTGACACTGAACTTTAAGCAACAATGTCATGATCCTGTAATGAAGTTAGTGTTTATAATTTCATTACCTTTGAGTCTATGCTTCTCAATACTTCTATAATTCAATAACAAAAACGTTATCCCTCTCTGTTGCATAGTTTTGTTCGATTGAGCTAATTACGTGGATGGCTTTTAGTTGAAAAAATATTTCATATTAATAGGCAGTATTCAGTTCGATTACCGAATGAAATAGAAGGCTACTAGGTTCTTCATTCGAAATTTCTATATATTTGGGTACCTTTAGTAGTGACTATAGAGCGTCTTTGAGTGCGCACATCTTTCTTCTTTACGCATATATTTCAGAACAAATACACATTCGTTGTAAAGGCATTTTCTGAAATTTGTATATCCACGACAATATTAAAATTTGGTACAGAGAATGAACCTTGTCTTGATCTTTGCCGTTCACATTATCAATAAATGACAAAAAATCTTTTCACGCTCATGGCTTCCATATGTAACTTCGAAGAGTGTTTGGCTATTCCAGTAGATCAAGCCCCATCTTCATGTTTACTCTTTACATAATTACTGCTAATGTCATATCTCTATCCCTCTTTCTGTATTTACACATGACTTTAGTTGATTCAGGCTGGTCTATAAGAGTTTCTACCACAGAGAGTTTGTACATCCCCTTGATTCGGGATATAAAGAAAACTTAAGAATGGCGTTCTTGCACTCTGAAAAAACGAAGAAAGCTTAGCTTCAGGCGTTACCAGACCAGTCAACCTCGAGAAAGCCATTGATTTGGATTTGAATATAGAGTTTTGTCACAATGCTATACAATGCAGGTTTCAGATCCAAGGCTACGTAATCCGGTATGTACGGACATTCATGAACTGAATGTAATCTCGTACATAGTGCATGCCTAATTTATATTTTGGCAAAATATCATTTTTTGTGGCTTTCAGTACAAATACAACGCTTAAATATTCAAGTCGACACATTTTACTTGTACTGTGATTGTGCCGTGCGTGGTCGTCGCCAAAAAAAGACGAAATTAAGTTGTAAAGTATCGATGCTATGGGGAACCACGACGGCCAAGCAAGCTTTCTTTCTCTCCAAACTACTACACAGTTCGTCTACTGAGTATATTAGTAGTGGGGGCCTAAGTACATACTATTCCTGCAGTCTTTATAGTGAGCGTGGCTAAAAAAGCAAGGCGCACTTCGCTGAGAAGCATAAGGCCTTACAGTGCCGTGAGTTTCATCACAGTAAACAGTGTGACTTTCAGTTCTGCACCAGCTCTTTACTGTGGGTGTAGTGAATTTACTCTACTTATTTTTACTGATTTTATCACAACTGTACTTTGCTGCCCTTGAGCAATTCCGATAGCTTACAAAAGGAGGATCATCTTTAAAAAGAATGCCTGTGATACACAGCCCTATCAGTAATCGAAACCAATAAGAAACTTATTTCAATGAAGCTGAACTGAAACAGCCGTTTAAGACCATATTTAGACATATATTTGGGAAAGTGTACGGGTGTTTAAACTAGAGTATTCTTGAGAAATGTTACCACACCATTACCTGCTAGCTGAGGCAATATCAAACTATTACATATTCGCGTACTCAATATCAGTGGCTTCTCGACAGAAAAAAAGAAACCAGAGGCATTTCAGCTACATGTAACATCAATATTTATTCTGGCGAAAACGGCAACAACGGTATGAATTCTCTGATAAACGAATGACATATATCTATATGACAATAACATACATCTATAAGACAATAACGAGACTCGAGAGAGACTAGATGCGGACTTTCCGAGCCAAAAAATACCTATGGCAGAAGTTCGGGAAGGTTTCGCCAATTCATAGAGGTGCTGATTTCTCGCTGGCCTGTGGCCACTCCACTTCGTTGTCGGTGGATGATGGTTGTCGTGTACTTCTTAAGCGCTCTTGGCAAAAGGAGCTGGGTGGACGACGGCGACTGGAGACACCTGGTGGGCGATGGCAAGTGGTGCGCTGGCCACGGCCAACTGAGCTGGATGAACAGCGTGTACGGCAACAGGTGTGGCGTGAACGACCGGGGTGGCGTGGACGGTGACGGTGGCTGGGGCGTCCTGCACGGCCACGGGCTTCACAGCGGTGACAGCAGGCTTGGAGACGATGGCAGCAGCTGGGGCTGGGGCAACCTCGACGGCGCTAGAGGTGTACAAGGCATCGGCTGGGTTGGAGCTCTTGGTTCCTGGCTCGTTGGTCTCGATGGTCACGTGGAAGCCCTCGGCGTCAGCGGTGTACTTGACAGTACGAGAGATGCCGTTGGCGTCGGTGTAGCCGTAGGAGCCGACCTTGTTGTTGTTGGCGTCACTGGACTCCTCGCGGGTCAACCGGGTTCCGAACTCATCAGTAGTGTCGTAGTTGAAGCTGTATGGCTGAGGTGGCTGCGTGAAAGAAGTGTAGTCGCCTCTGTTTAGTATGTGCTGACATTGTTTAAATGGTTTATAACTTTTAAGAATAGAGAGCATCACTATAAAGCAAAGACATAGCCAGGCGGTGGCTCACTGAGTGGGTGCCCCCCCCCCTCTTC
Source organism: Rhipicephalus microplus (assembly GCF_043290135.1). Classification (NCBI taxonomy): domain Eukaryota; kingdom Metazoa; phylum Arthropoda; class Arachnida; order Ixodida; family Ixodidae; genus Rhipicephalus; species Rhipicephalus microplus. The sequence goes on from NC_134700.1 coordinate 193,293,384, forward strand.
CTCCAAAATGTTTTTTTCACTATGACATAGAAAGCAAAAAATGACTATATCAAGGGGGTGCTCACATCTAAATTAAGAAGGTGCCTTCTTTAATGCCTTCTTTAATCATTAATGCCTTCTTAAGGATCATTAATGCCTTCTTTTATTCCTTGCTTCTTTTTCAATTACTTATCTGTATTTCAATATTACTGATCAAGAACAACTTTTGTGCCTTTTGCCCTGCCGTGGTGGTCTAGTGGCTGAGGTACTCGGCTGCTGACCCGCAGGTCGCGGGTTCGAATCGCGGCTGCGGCGGCTGCATTTCCGATAGAGGCGGAAATGTTGTAGGCTCATGTGCTCAGATGTGGTTGCACGTTAAAGAACCCCAGGTGGTCGAAATTTCCGGAGCCCTCCACTACGGCGTCTCTCATAATCGAATGGTGGTTTTGGGACGTTAAACCCCACAAATCAATCAATCAATCAATCAATCAATCAACTTTCATGCCTTTTAAAATTTTTGATTATCAGTATATTCATGTTCAAGCTTATATCTTATGCAAAATATCCCAAGATATGCAAGCGCCAAAACCATGCAGCGTCATAAATGCAGAACTGCTAACGGCTTACATAATCCTCAGTAGGAGCCGAAGCGGCGATGGCAACGAGGCAGAAGAGGACGACCTGAAAAAGAAAGCACTCCACGAGTAAAAAACCTGTAGTCGAGAGGCGCAACGGCTTAAGCCACCGATCGAGACGGAAGATGAGTCCACAGCACCTTGGTGAACATGGCAGTAGACGTAGCTGTGCTGCTGCTCCGGATCAGAACTGACTGACTTTTCACGCTGAAGTGGCTGAGCTTTTATACTCACATGGAACGCATTCCCAAAATGTTGAAGAAAGGAAACGTGATCTGCCCCTGAAAACAGATGATGAGAAAATTAAAAAAAGGGAACTGATCGTTTGCAACGTGCTTCGATGCAAACTACCAAGCACGCGATGAGTGTGCGAGGGAGAGGGTGTGGCAAAGACCTTCCACAAGGCCATCGCATGCGTGTCTTCAAAAAGTCACTGACTCTCAGTCGAACTAGTTAGTCGTCGTTATATAGTCTACAATCCTGATTGCTTGCAGCATGTGGCAATGCTCATTTCAAAAAAAAAAGAAGAAACAACGCCAGAAAGCACTTTCATACCGAAGAAGCTTGCATGGTAATGTGAACTGCTCGGTGAAAATTATCTTTTTGGGAAATAAGCGTAAGTAAAACCCGATTTCGCAGCAAAAGGCATCTCCACTAATGTTGGACCTATTTTTCTGTAGGCTTGAGAGCTTCATGTGGGCGCATATTGCACTGTTGTGATTCGTTGCAGTGAGCAAGTAAGAGTTAAGAGAAAGGCGGTCAAAAAACAAACTATAAAATATATAGTTGGAGCTTTTATCTTTTAAATGAAGGAGAATGTACGTTTATTTCAAACGAAGAAATATACAAAATTCTGAGATAACATCTGGATCTACAACTAATTTAACTAGTCATTGGTCTACTGAAAAAAAGTGTGTTGTGACACACCATTATTTTGCGAGCATAATACTAACCCAAAAAACCAAGCATTTCCCCGAGGGTGAACATGGTTAAGTGCGAATGCATGGGGTGATGCTATGAGGGGTATTTATTAATTCGCACTATTATATTTATTAATCACACTATGGTGCATTTATGGTGTAATGGTTCCTGGGAATTGCAATTTGATCACACGGGGGAGTTTACGTTAACTCACTGGCGAATGCCAACGGATTTTAACTTTACTCCCCCTCATAGCATCACCCCGTGCATTCGCACTTAACCATGTTCACCCTCGGGGAAATGCTTGGGAGTTTTATTACTGATGATCATGATTAAAGTGTAATTAATGAATTTAGGTGTTGTTTGTCATGAAGCATTTGTACACAGATACATTATATACGAAGTATTATTTATTTACACTTCACGATTTTCGTACGATGCATTAAATGCACACATCGCGAGCGCGTCACACACACACACACAAACTACACTACAGATTAGCACCTATTCGTGTTATCGTTGTAGCTCACGGTTAGTACCAGCGCTTTGCGGAGGAGCGAGCGAAGGGGGAGGGGGACGTGCGCAGCGGCGCTAAAAATATAAGGCGCGTTACTGACACTGATATCAGCGTCGCGTCCGTGGCTTATTCGGTAGAGCGTCCGCCAAGTCCTCTTTCTTTTAAAGATAGAAAGAAGACTGCGGACGCCGCCGACGGCGGTGGATGGTTTGGGGTTGCTTATAAAGTGTATTCACACTTAAAATGTAGTCGTTAGTCCTCCTCGCATAATAACATATACAAAAAAAGGAAAGCGCCACATCAAATTTTCAGGCGCACAGCTGAATCAGTATTTTGCGAATACAATATCAGTACAATGAGATAATGCACAGCGGTTGCTTCAAAAAATGACAACATCTCTCACTAAAAGAACGATGTAGCAGGCATAAAACTGGCGGCGACGTCCACGCTGACTCTCTCTCAGCACAGCGTTGCGTAAGAGGGAGACCTAGGGAGGCGCAAAGTACGCAGTGATAGACCGGTATTTCTTACTGGAACAAGCCAATAACTGGTAATGGGCTGTCAGAGACAGAAGACCCCGATGGGACGCGGAGCCCTGCAGTCGATGTTTAGTTAACGCGCGCGCTGCTAATTTTTATTGTTGAGCAACGCACACAAGAAATTTCGTCCTCCGTTACCGTAGTAAGCGGTTGTCGAATTTTTGCGTCGAAGAGGCAGTGTCGCTAGAGTTTCAGGGCGTTCTTGTGCAAGCGGGTGCCCATCATGACAAGTCAGCCACCGAAGAAAGCGTTACTCTTCGATGTCACCGTCCCTTAGGGGGCAAGTTCTGTATACGTCGTTGACATGACGCATTCAATAGTAGGAATCGAAGAAATATACTGCGTTCAGCACTTTGGAGGCTGCAACTACCAAGTTACCGTCAACAGTGAGGTCACACTGGCCAAAATCGTGCACCCGTCACACCTCGTCATCCGAGTTGAGCGCGTCACAATCGTACTCCTGGGACCAACGTCACCGAAGTAACCATCCTGTTACGGCCGTGCCACGTCCCTAGCGAAGTCCTCGTTGAAGCACTGTTCCCCTACAGGAAGGTGCTGCATATCAGCAGAGAACTGATGGGGTTGCGCCCGACTGTTTCCACAGGGCCGCGATATCTCTCTATGGAAATGAAAACCTCGTCAGTTGTGCCTAACTACCTCAGTGTCGCAGGTTACCGTGTTACCTGTGACTACAACAGAATACAGTGGCTGTATCGTCAATGGGGTGACAGCGGTCACTCCCGTATGAACTAAAAGGTCCCATGTTATGGAAGATGTGGCTTTTATGAGCACGACGGGAAGGGTTGTTCGCTACCCTGCCTCCGCTACGGTGACCCACATGCCAAGGTCGCGTGCACCATCTGACAGTCTTACTCTGAGGTCGCAACCAACGATTTCGCGCCACTTCAGCCAGGAACGCTATCCAAGAACAAGGGCGAGAGTTTGTCAATGCTAGCCCCGGTAAACGGGCAAAACGGGTGGAAATCGAGACACTGCAATAAACGCATATTGCATTTTCGGCCAGCCCTAACCCAAAAAATTCTCCATGTTCTAGGGGCTCGTCCAGTTTCTCGCGTCCAGTAATCATGGACGCGAAATAGGCTGAGCCTTCGTTAGACAAGGCGCTTCTTGGGTGATCGCAGAAGGAGATTGTACATCTGACGCTCATTCTAAGTCTACATATTCAAGCGCAAGTCCACACGTCATCGAGGAGACCCCATCCCAAGACGACTAGGTCTCCATCGATGAGGAGTCGAACTGCACTGCGAGTGAGACGCCCCTACAAATCGATGAAGACGCCACCCTTCAGGACTTCAACCAGAACAGTTTAGACGCCTTTGTGCCATCCTCGCTCGGGAGACCTGGCACCAAAGCCTCAGAATATACAGTAGTGACTCGGATGACCCCAGCAGAGACAGAAGTTCCCTGCGGACTTCAAAGTGGCTCCAGAAGCCACGTGCCTCCGGCGGGTCGCCTGGCCGTAAAGATGGCTTAGCCGCTCGCGTGGCAGCCGCTCCCGCATCTGCTAAAGGTAACCCTACTTTCCAGTGTTTTCATATTCAATTTTACTTCTCGCCATGGCTCTAACTTCAAGAGTTGTGACCCTTAACGGGAAGGGTTTCCACAACCGACAAAAACACGCTGAGGTATTAAATTTCGCATGTTCAGTGTCTTGTGACTTACTGTTCGTGCAAGCAAATAACTTTTTAAGCTCTCTGATATGCAGGGTTTCAAACGCTTGTTCGGTGTTGATTGTTTCTTTTCATACGCCAGCACGCGTTTGGCTGGCTTTAGAGTCATTTTTAACCGAAGCCATTTGCTTGGGCATACTGTTTTATTTTTTGTTTTGATGCCTACGAACGCGTGCTGACTACCAACTGGACCTTCTTTTCGTTGCATATAAGATTTATCGGTGTGTACGCCCCAGCGGCGTCTGTGAACTCTAGCGCATTTTTCGCTCTCTTGATGCACTCCTTTTAAATTCACAACTTGTGGTACCCTTAAGAGATTTCAAATGCGCATTGGACTCACACACAGACGCTCGAGGTACTCTACTTGAGGTACGGGTCGTGGCTGACCAAACTGGAATGCCAGAGAACTTGAGCGTCTAGTGCAGCAAGATGCTCAAGTTGACTGACGTGTACATGAAAGTGTACATAGCAGAAATTAAGCCTATATTTGGCTGCGAGAAGCGGCGAGCAGCAGAATTGGATCGGATGTACGCAAGGCCCAGTCGGAAGCCCTACGTTTACGACACTGGGGAAGACAATAATGTCTTTGCCATCGACATTATTGTACATTAGTGACCAGCGCTTGGATATGCTCTCTTTCCAACTCCCATCGGGGACGCTGGCGATTCAGAGACCGTGGTGTCTTGATTGTCGCGCCTTCCAGGACTCTCAGTCTACGGAAAAATGGTTCCAAGCGTTACGCGCATCACCAGTATGGTGACTGGGACTGCCTCAGAGAGCAGTTGCGCAAGCAATGCAGTGCTTCGGGTAGGATACTTCGCGCCCATATGTCTAGAGAAGCTTCATTGTTAGTGCAAAAAAATCGTGATCCCATTACATCTCCCGTTATAAGGGCATGGCAAGAGGAGCCCGTTGAATGATACCAACGTAATATATGCGCGCTTTTTCGCTCTCGGCTGCAGCTTGGCGCTGAAGACTTGCACCGTATGCACACCCTGAGGTGCTAAGGTATGCACGCAGGGCTCTGCTTCGTCCATCAGGCTCGCCTGTCCACTCACTACACACTACCACACCAGCTGCTGCTGGTACGTGGGACTTTCAGGCGTTCACTCAACTCTTTCAGTCAATCGCTCAATCTCTTGCTATTGTCTGTTACCCAGCACCCGTTTCTTCGCATCGCCTGATGTAAGAATTACCACATGATTCAAACATTGCATATGATGTAATGCTATCACCGCCATCCGATGACGAAATAAAGGGTGCATTAGACGCAATGAAGAGGGGCTCGACCCCCGGGCCTGACGAGTTTTACTGCTGAGTTTTAAGTACAGTTCTGGCCTATAAATGGTCCACTTATGTCACGCGTCATTCGCAAATGTTTTAGAGATATTACACTCCCAAGCTGTTTCCACACAGGCTGTATTCCACCAGTCCCCAAGAAAGACGCAATGTTCATGCGACCAGAAGAATGGTTCCCTATTATTCTTCTGCATGTCGATCACAAGCTCTCCGGTGCACCTCCTTGTGCACCGAATCAAGCCGTATTTCACATCAAGAATTGCTCCCCGCCATGTTTCTTTTGTTCCGGCTGAGAAACACCCACCCCTACATGCTTAACGCGCGACATAATTCAGTACACCACTACCCACTGTGCGCAAGGGTTCTTGGTTTCCTTAAATCAGGAAAAGGCGTTTTCGTTCATAGAACATTGATACTTACTAAATTTTTTCACATGAATTCAGATTGCCGGACAGGCTGAACGCAGTTTGCTGCTTCCCTTTGCTGATTTATGCCTCCGAATCAGATATGAAGAAAATAGGGAGACTTAATGAAGAGCCCCCTTCTTTGCTAGGCACAACCTAATTGAAGCAACTCAGAGTTAGGGGAAGCTTCATGTAGGGTACATTATTCTTGTGCTATAACAGTAACGTAGTAATAATACATCAGTGTAAATAAATTAAACTGAATGAAAAACCCACTTGGATTTGGTAGCGACCAAACCTACAACCTTCGGTAACGCTTAGGATGCTCTACGAATTAGGTGGTGCCATCGTGGCCGTCACATTCGTGAACATGTTATTGAGCAATCATGGGTGTCTAATTCAACGAATGCTAACCAGTGTCACTCGCAGCTGTGGAGGTGAGAGTGAAAAAAGTGCGCATGTCCCAGCAAGCAAGCCTTAAGCTGCTTTGCCGAATGTGAAGGACCCTCTTTCTCGGCAACACATTGTTGATGTCAACTACAAGATTCTATGCGCCGATCGCGAATTGGTGTACGTTGTCGAAAGTGGAAATTTCTGCAGGCGTCTAAAGCAACATAAGAATGACGTCACCAAGGGTCACACAGCGACAAATGTACCCGCAGAGCATGCCGAGAACACCGGCCATGAAATAAACTAGGACAACGCACGTACCATGGATACGGCGAAGAATTTGACGAAACTGAACCTCAAATCGCTGATCATTGACACAACGAGTAACACAATCAACAGATCATTTGGCACACTAAACCACGTGCACTCCCAGATTTTGGGTCATGCGTTCAACGCTACATGAGAACCTGTTGCTTAGCCATCATTCCATTGGGAACAAGAAATCCATACAGATCCCGTAACGTCTTATTTTTTTCTTTTGACATTGGTGAGTGACCAATTTGTTCAACAACGCATTTACTGGACCAGACAGTGTTTCGTCGAACCCTTGGCTGGAATTACTTCTGATAACGTCCCTTTACTTTCCTTGGCAGGCTTGTCTGCTAGATCTCATTGAAGGTGTCTAAGAAAGATTGGGTGATACGTGGGGTTAAACGTCCCCAAACCATCATGTGATTATGAAAGACTCTCTAGTAGAGGGCTCCGGAAACTTCGATCGCCTGGGATCTAAGAAAGAGAACAAGGCCTAAATGTAGAATTCTTTTCATGATTTATAGCGAGTGTCTTGTTCTGGCAGACTTGGTGCCTTCAGACATTATAATAGGTACTATTGATCAGCCGCCAGCTCGTAGTGTGTTTACGTGCTACGTGGCGTTAAACACGCAGATCAAGAATGGTCTATACACGAGCCGTCACGGCTACTCGCAGCGCTGACTGACTCTCCCACGTTCGATCCCTATATAGATTACATAAAGTGGACGGCGGGTAGCCGCCGTGGTAGCTCAGTTGATGGAGCATCGATGGTCACACGTTCGGTCCCTGCCCATGAGAAATTATATTTTCAGTCACTTCACACTTACAATACCCTTACTTCCAATAACATCCCCTATATTTTCCCTGGCATGATTGTCTCTTAAACCTCATCGATATTGTGTATAAGAAGGAAAGCAAGTCCTTGAATGTACACTTCTTTCTTCAGTATCTGATTAGAAAGTGTGTTGTCTCCGCTAATAATTATGGTTGAAAAGTCATTTGTCAAGCCGGCATTGATATTTGAACTCAATTTAATGCAATAAAGCTTATCATACTGACATATTCTTGACAGTTAACGTGCCCGGAAAGGCTAGGCAAGTTAGAAATTAACTTCAGTCTGAAAAAAAAACTGTGCTGGTAGTACGTAAAACGTTGGGAGGTGTGAAGTGACAACCCATCTTGTGATCTTTCAGCACTTTCAGGTAAACCTTGTAGACGAATGAAAATACACGCACTGTAATTTGCAGACAGTGTAGGAACTCTACAGCCTAAGTTTAAGGTTAAAAGCGTTAAACAATGTCTAAAAAAATGCAAAAATCCTAGCCAGCATTCACCTACTATACGTGCAATTAACGTGTGCATTTCAACCAATAATAAGAATGCCCACATGTCATTTTAGGATGCACAGCTCTTAGCAGTGCATCCCCCCCCCCCTGTTACTTGATCAGTAAAAGACGGGGTCAAGTACTCTGGGCATGCAAGATGCTACTTTTGCTTCCTTTTAGGCAGTATTTAGTTTTCTTAGCCTATGTGGAGCAATTAATTTTCTACTTGATTTAGGAGAGTATAGATACACGAACTCGGCAATACCTGAAAGTGCATTGTCAACTTCTCCTTAGTTTTTACTAGCTCTGATATTAATCATCAATTACATAAAGCTTAACAATTAGTCAGCCATTTTCAGTCAGGTGCTTCGTTCTTCGTAGTGAAATGCCGAAACCGGCGTCGAAGACAGACTGGACTTGACTGGACAGACTGAACACAGACTGGATTGATAATAAAATTTTATTTATTTAAAATAGATTTCTGAACGGGAACATGTATAAACTTGTGCCTTAACTATTAACAGTACAGAATAGAAAAACCTGTGGGTAGAATTCTTCCTAGGAGCATGTGCTCAGCCAAGGTTGACGATGAGTGGCCGGGGCGGCCAGCCGCAGCTCAATATTCGTGTGTGAACAGCTTGTTTATTTCCACAGTCTTAGTTTGTGACGGTTGGAGATGTTTCGCTTATGCCTTGGCCTTGCCGACGGTGATTGGAGCTTGGTGTACCAGGGTGAGTGGGGCCACGGGGACTGCGTGCACAGGATGAACGGCAGGCGCAGCCTGAACAACCACAGGCTTTACAGCGGTGACAACTGGCTTGGCGACGACAGGGGCAGCTTCAACCGGGGTGACCTCAACAGCGGCGGAGGAGTACAGGGCATCGGCTGGGTTGGAGCTCTTAGTTCCTGGTTCATTGGTCTCGACGGTGGCATGGAAACCCTCGGCGTCAGCGGTGTACTTGACGGTACGGGAGATGCCGTTGGCGTCGGTGTAGCCGTAGGAGCCGACCTTGTTGTTGTTGGCGTCACCGGACTCCTCGCGGGTTAGGCGGGTGCCGAACTCGTCAGTGGTGTCGTATCTGAAGCTGTATGGCTGTGGTGGCTGCACGGAGAGAACAGAGCAGAATAACTCAAAATAAGGAACTTGTGCATAGTACTATGTTATGTTCGTCTACAAAAGTGGTAGCTTTCACAGCAATTTTTTAAGGTGTCAATGTAATATGCTGGTAAATTTGGCACGATTGTAAATGGCATTCTCAGCGCCACTTGCGCTGGTTGCTGAGTATCATTGGCTTATCGCATTGTAGTGGGGAGAAAAACAAACATGAATTTGTAGCTGCAAGAACGATTGCTTCGTGTACCTACTATAACGAGAGTTGATCTATTTAGTCAGTTGAAGAATAGTTGTGTGTCCTGTAGGGGCGATAAATGTATCGTAACATTGAAACCTGAGACTGTTACAAATATTCCTCAGCAACAATGCTCTCGCAAGTGTTTTGCCTGTTGGATTAGGTGAGACAATAAAATACCTATCATACTTGAAGAAATGCGTTTGTGCAGATGCTGTACGGTAGTTTCAACACTTTGCTACTGATCAAGCGACTTTGTATATCGTTAATGGCTGGCGGGTAACCAATCTTGTCCCACTAGATGTCGCCAGGAATGTTTTACAACAGGTAGGCGACATCGATTGGCTGCTGTTTTTTTGATCCCCCCCCCCAAAAAAAATGAGTCGTACATCGAGCTACAATTTTTTAGAAGCAAATGAATTGCCAACTGGTTGAAAAAACAGCTCTAAATTCAGTCTCTCAGTATTGCCATTAAACCTAACCTAGACAATCACTGAAAACTCACGTATTCCTCTACGGGAGCAGAGGCAGCGACGGCCAGAAGGCAAAGGAGCAGGACCTGCATTGTACGAGAGAAAAAATCCGTAAGCATAGGGACCACCTAGAGAATGAAACAAATGCTACAGAGACAAGCTTTACCGCACCTTGGTGTACATGGTGGCTTGTTGAAAGGTAGCGTTCCTTTGGTCGAGATGAGAACAAGACTGGGCCTTCGCACCAAGATCTGTTGCTTTTATACAGGTCCCAGGATGAATTAGTTTGACGTTTTAAGGAGCAATGAACGGGAGTCGCTATTATTGGAGGACACATTCCGGTACCGTGTCATCCTCCCTATCAGAGATGTGAAAACCGTACGCAATGCGATACTGCACCTCCCCTGCACTTTTGTAAAGGCTTAGGACGTGAGTTGTTTTTCAAGGTTGCTGGATGTCAGTGGCTTTTCTTGGGTACAGTACTGCAGGTTGTGTTATTTGTTGAATAAAATAAGTTGGCAAGCATACTGAGAATAGAAAACGCTCTGGTAATATTAGTCAAAGTGTATCTTTATTCATAAAGATGAGTTATGAGGGCATTTCATAGTCCAAGGATGCAAACCAGCTCCTATAGTTGCATTATAATGTGCGAAACCAGGACGTATATAGCTGAATATAGACAAGTGAAGAATTTGGCACTGATTTTTTTTCTACTCGAGAAAATTGTCGCTAATAAATGAATCGGAAACAAACACTTCCTCCAAAAGACATCCTCCTTTTGCTTTAAATTGTCGTCAGGATGATCGCATTCATTGGGGTGAGGGGAGGAGGGGTTGGTGTGGGCATTCATTAGGCACGTCTACTTTCTTCATACATGTTCATCATCATAGGTGGTCATCGTCTTTATCGGTTGTGGGAACTCAGCTTTCCTGTATTCTTTGCCTCGGCTGTGATCACTTCTTCGTGTCTTCAGAGCCTAATAAAGGCTGCTTTCACCATTGCGTCACAATATGAGTGATGTGTATTACGTGACTTATTGGTGCGAAGTTTAGACTTTGTTAAAACGGCACGGATCACTTAACACTTGTATAAATAGAGAAAAGGAGAACAGGACTGTCTACTTTTCTTCCATGCTCGCAGCAGCTTCAACTAGGCCTTTAACGCGATAGCGTTAAAGAGTTTGCTTCGCGTATGTTACGGTGTTGGTGTCATTGGTTCAGCGTCTTTCATGAGAGCAAATTTGAGAGAGACGCAAACAAAAGAGCAACCAACAAAAAAAAAACTATCTACAACGAGAGCAGCTGTGCACGTGGTTGTTTTGCTCACAGACTTCTATAGGCTACTTCAACACTTTCAAATGAAATATGTATGTCGTACTGGGCTCTTCACAACGGTACTTGGCGCAATCACTCGTGTGTAGTTTGCTAACAATCTATTAGGTTAAGGTTAAGGTTAGAGATGTTGTAGGTAGCCGGCGGATCTAACCTTGCATAATTTGCTGGCAATTGCCCCGCCCAGTTTTCTCATTGCTAATGGTAGCTAATTTTCTTTGTTTTTGTTAACTAAGCACGAGCAGGCTCATAAAATGAAAATCGTGCATAGCACGAAGTAAGCCTGCATAAGACAGCAGCTTCTGTGCTATTCTACGTGCAGTGTTGTGCCGGCGATGAACGAAGCTGAAACAAAGGTGAAACGAGCTGACTCATCTCTGTTGCACAGAGAGAGCATGCGTTAGCATCCCCCACGTGCGAATCCTACCATCGATTAATACTCAAGTGGAAAGGAAACGCCCTGTGAGTATAGGGGGAGCACGAAAAGATGCGTGGGGTGGGGTGGTAGTCGCACTAAAAGCAACTGCGTGCTCCCATGCCAAAGGTGCGGTGGGGATCGCTGGCGCGCGCTATCTCGTCCAGGAATCGTTTAAGAACTAGGCCCGTGGTTGGAGGCCAGGAAGACGACCAGCTCCGCCTTCCATAACTTTGTTTCCTTCTCCTTTCGTCTTTCGCACCTCCCCGAAGCCCAGGGCAGACCACTTCCAAGGAAAACATGATGGTTTCTCGCCTCGCGAACCTCCAGGTGACGAACGCTCTTCCATCATTGACTCGTCGTCTCGGTCTCACTTCCAGCCCGAGACGTGGTCCCGGTTTTCACGGCACCAAATGTATAGGACACCGACCGACAGTATGCCTGCTTTCTTTCTTCGTCTTTATTAGTCCACACTCACCTTAATGATGACAGTTGGCGCGTGGTTCCGAAATCGTCTTCATCGTCCATTTTTAACAGAATCGATCAGCACTGTGCCCCTATAACCTTTTTATTACGTGCTCTGATCTTAGCGCAAAGAGACATTAAAAACGGCAGCTCTGCCTGAAGCGGCCGTATTATGTTGCACCAGTGCTTTCTAGAGTGAAGTGAGATTGGAACGCAAAGTTAGCGGGTAGCTTTACGTCGCGTAACATTACTGTTTGTTGCTGTCGCATTCAATCATGGGCCCTCGGGGTTAAACTAATTTTCTTCGTATGAGGGATCCGCAACTTGCCATAATGATTCGTAGTGCAATAGGAAAGCGAAGAACTGGGTTTTCCTTTATACCCCTTTGATTTAAAAAAAAAAACTCAGTGTACCCTGCACTCGACGCGCAACGCTATACATAGACAGCGACACCGATGGGCTCCAACGTAGTCATAGCTTTACTGGTTTGCTAAGTTAGGCCTTTTTTTCTTAATATTTTTGTCCCTTATTTCTGTTTTTGTGTATCGTTTCTCTCTGTTTACTACTATGTCCTCATTGGTATTTCGATCTTTGCCTTTCCTCACTTTCTCTCTTTCTCTTTCCTTCCTCTCACTCTTTACCTTTCATTCCTTCCTTCTTTCTTTGCTATGCTATAGTGTCCCTTTTTTACCTCCACTTCACCCTCATACCTGTCTTCCTCACCCTCACTTCCCACCCACTTTTGATATTATATTGCGCAAGGCTAAGGAATTTTCTGCTAGCTTGCCTGGAAAGATGCGTGATTAAGAAGGTCTTCACCTTTCGATCGAGGATATCCAGGTTCGAGTGTCGCTTGTGAATGAACATTTTCGCTAAAATTTCTTTTTGACGTTCTTTATTTCTCTCTCTTTTTTGCTTTTCTTTCTGCCCTTCTTTCTCTGTTTCTTTATTTCGGCACTTGCCTTAGTCATATGAGTTATTTCAAGTGTGCCAAAGAAATCACCGCAAGTGTTCTTTAGAAGCGAAGCAGATGATGATGACGATGATGATAAAGAAGAATAAGAAGGCGAGCACATGCTGGTTAACAGCTACTTTACACGACTACCTGCTAGGAATGCAAGCACATATCATTGCGACGGACGCTTCCCAGAAAGATGAAAAGAGTGGCAGCGGTATATTCTTCCCTGTTCTAGACTGGTCCTTTTGCCTACAAATTCCGGATTTCACACCTATCTTTATTGCAGAATATTTACCTGTAGTACTGGCCCTTCTAAAACTGCCAATATCAATGAATTACGCCGTATTAATAACGGACTCCTTGTTGGTTTCCAGTGCGCTCACGGCATCCGGTGATTCGAAAGCATTAGGTGAATTCAACTCACTAGTACCGAATCACTTAACCCAGGTGCGATTAGAATGGGTGCCGGGGCATAGAGGCACAACTCCAAATAAAACAGCTAATGCACTACCGAAAGTGGCGTTAGACGGACCAGCCATCAATATTGCCCCTACAACAACCTTTATAGTAGCGTCTGGATTTCAGAGGCAAATGATGATGCGAGGATTCTCTATACCATCTTTAAAAAAATTTTCGGACTTCGACCATCTGATCACACTCTGGAAAACACTTTCTCATGTCATAACCGACACCTGGAACTTTTAATCGCTCAATTACGCTGTCGTATTTCTCCATTAAATTTTTATTTGTTTAGAACAGGCTTGAATTCCTTCCTGCTCTGCTGTTTTTGTAGAGAAGAGAAAGCTGTGAAACACTTTTTTTTCTTGTAGAAAGTTTTCATCATTAAGAAAGGTATCGCTAACAATTCCGATACGAATCCTTGGAATAGCTTTGACAACGTCAAATTTACTATCCCTGGGTGCACATACCCTAGGGCACAGCAACGGGAAAGTGTGCGAAGCCGTGCAAGATGTCATTGTACAGTCGAAGAGATTTATTCGGTAACCTCAACTCCAAAAGGTTCTGAATTAAGCAATGTAGACTACTGAAAAATTTTCTGCGACATCAATCATTTATTGCTCCTTCAGTAGGAACTAATGCATTCAAACTTTTTGTCAGGAATAATTTACAAAAAGTCAATATTTCTGTTAATATTCTTTTGGCTGTATTTAAATATATATATACTCCTTTTTGTTAAGCTGCCCGATTCTTGGTAAATCACCCATAGTGGGTGTGAGTCAAAAGTTTAGGATCTATATCTACGATGGTTTTGTGTTCACCGCTTGTGGCTTATTGACTGACTCAAAGAGCTACTCCGTTGTAAATAAGTGTCGATCCAAGGCAGGCTTCTTCTTTGCAAGCAAAGTTGCAGCAACACAGTCGAGGTTGTGTACAGTCGATAGCAATGTAAGACATTGAATTATTTTTGTTCGTCCTAGTGGCCTGAATCCGCTACTCACCATTATGAATCTGACGGGCTCAAAGCTCTGAAGGCTTCGTCATAAATGTATTTCTTGCCAGTCAGTGCATCATGTTCACGTCGGTACATTACAAGTATTCGCCAATTGAACACAAATTCTGTGTTTCATCGCATAATCCTCTGACAATATATAACCTAATAACAACAAGCCATGCAATTACAGCACGATAGTGTTAACGAGCTCGTGTCGAAGAATTGTCACTGGGTTTAGGTGTCGTTGGTTGCGAGTGAGGAACTCGCATTACGCGTGAGCTCCATATCAAAATGAATGCCATAAAAAAAAACTTGCCGGGACAAACCACGAAGCGAATGCTGTTTCAGCTTTACAGATGTCAAGCCTGGGGGCGGGTGCAGCATACAGTGTGTGCCGATGTTTCCCACCTCAAAATCGCTGCTAATAAGGAACTACAGAAAGATGAGAAGAACGAGAAGACGCAAAAGAACAATGGCCTGCCCGAGGTAAGTGGCGACATTGTTTTCAGAAAGATTGCTTTGAAGAGACAGTATTGGTGCCAAGCACGAAATTTGGCTCGTAATTAAAGGTGTTTCAACTGCGCTAATGTGCCCGGAAAACTGCACAAGAAAGCAGGTCACCCTAAGGTGCTTTTTGGTATTCTTCACTTTTTCTATACTTACCCATTGTCAGTTCCTTGACTGCTCTTCTTAGTGTATGGTCACTATGGCTGCTCTGTATGATGTATGGGCAGTGTGGTATAGCAGAGGAAAAGCGTTTGGCTTCGATAGCTGTGCCATCACTCTAGACGCTAGAAAGCAGCCGACAGAAGATTGGGAGTCTAATTCACTAAGCGTGCACGCCAATAAGCATCTCAGTCGAGGCTGTTATTCAGTATTATAGAGGGATTTCAGAGAGGTTGCGTCACTCTTAAGATTCCCCATAAATTGAATAGTTGAAAAGCTTTATTATACTACGCCGAATAAATAAAAGAAATCAATGATGATCACTGGTATGGCGGAAGAGTTTCACCACGGAAGCCGTTGTGAGATGAAAACAATGATTGCGTGCACAGTATAGTGGTCCGCCGCTGCGCGTATCCACTATCATGCAAAATGAGAAAGACCTAAAAACACCAAGGGCACAATGGGATTCAAACGCGGGTCTCCTGCATGCTTACCCAGTATTCAACCACTGAGCGGCACCTCTGCTTGAAACGCCGTTGTACACTGACACCAGGTAGGCTTCATGTAGAGAAAGTGATCACATTAATGTGTGTACTAATGTGCTTTAGAAGAGCAAAGGAGTAGCCAGGCGTCACACACTGTTAATTGCGTCACGAGTGGGTCGTCTAATGGTACAACCTTAAAGAATAGCGCTAGGAATGATCCTCTATCGCCGTCTCAACCACAGCACAAAAAATTGCACGAAATTTTTTGCAAGTGTGCAGAAGGTACCGCACTTCTCCGGAGAGTGACGAAGGATGGAATAGTAGATGCCTTCCTGCTACACAAAAATTATGATACTTCATGGCTTAGTGGACACTCTGCAAGTATGCTTGTAGCTGTTTGTTTAAAAAAGGCTCTGAACGGGCGTTCTTCTAGCTTTTGTTGTGACTGTGCTGTACATTGAACGCAAGCCTAGCGTTTTTTATTGATTACTCAATTAAGAAAATATCAGTGTTACAATCCAAACCCTCAAGCACGGTTTCACTGCACTAATAAAACTCACTTCATTTCATGTTCATGTCTTCACCTCACTGGTAGCCCATCTTGATATTACCGTCTACTTACTGTCGTTACCGCCATTTGCGGCATACTGGCACGATATACCGTCGGCGAGTTTGTCTTGCGGAATTCAAGTGTCAGTTTTGGCGTCGGCGTCATTGATTGTGAGCCCAAAGTAACCATTGTCCACGAGCGAAAAATTAAGAAAGACCCAAGTAAAATAAGTTTAAAAACTCTTCGCGCCGAGTAAGCATTGCAAGCTAGGCCTTCTGCGGGCTATAAGTACGCATACTACAACAGAGATATGCCAATACAACAAAGGGCTTCAGGAAAACAAAAGTTCTAATATAAATGTTATGTGTAGTGAAGTAGTCTCTTTAAGGGATGTAATATTTAGTGGCGCAAGTATAAAATAGCGCCCAGACACAAGACGTGCGAATAGCGCAGTCAGTGTGTGTTTCAAACACCCACCCATTAGAAAGCGTTCTGCACATTTAATAATCCTAGTGAGGAAAAGCATTAACAAAGTGACCAACCCTCTAGGTTCATGATTTGCTTTACTGACAACTGGTGGCCTCTTCAGTGATTCGCATAAGCAAGAATCATGACGCAGTGGGCACTTAGCAACGGGACTTCCAGTACGTGTTTCAGGATATAGTTTGAAACGGTGACTGTTACGAGCACACACGTTCGTCTCTTTGCAGCATGGTTTAAGCACACACCTAGAACAATTGAAAAGCGACACACTCAGGCCCAATCACGCTATCTTGTTTTACTCATGAAGGCGAAGCTCAAGCACCCGGTAAGTTATATGGCCGGATAAGACATTCTTACAAAATAACAACCAAATTGGCATTGGTAAGTCCAAACGTTATTAGCTGAGCTAGTTGATCTGCTTACTTTATGTTGAATCAGCGTGAAGACGGCCCTTCTGCGCTATTCATGAAGCACGTTGTCTCATTTCTTGTTTCGTTGTCCGGCCGAACTCAACTTTTTTCAACAACCTATTTCTCATTATCGAAGTTCTGGCCATACCGGAAAAAAAAGAAAACTGCAAGTGTCACGACATTACATCGCAGTATTCGAGGTAGTATGTCACGATGGTAAGCTTCATAAAGTTTAAAACCGTTAGAGAATATTTTGATATAGGACAATCGTCTGGTTGCCAAGTTGCGAAAAAATACAGAATTTCTCTGCGCTGTCCAGTTACGCTAAAAATCATTTGTTCGGTTAGTGTTCGCACTGACCAGGTGTGAAACCTTGCGATCTTCCTTCAAGATTTGTTTCTACCAAGACTTATCTCAGCCTGGCAGTTTCACTGTCAAGGCAGATTATGATTGTAATTATTCTTTAATTTAAGGGCTTGTGCATCTTACTCAGCGCGAAAAAATTTTTTTCTGATTTATGGCGAGAAATATGAAACAAGGTCACAAAAGGTTCCTTTTGACTTGTCGACACTGAAAACATATGGCGTTGTGAAAGATTCCTTACCCGGAATCAAGCGTATAGTGAAAAAATTTTTTCCAAACACATTCATCCTGCCCCGACGTGGTGGTTTGGTGGCTAAGGTACTTGGCTGCTGATCCACAGGTCGCGAGATCGAGTCCCGGCTGTGGCGGCTGCATTTCCGATGGAGGCGGAAATGTTGTAGGCCCGTGTGCTCAGATTTGGGTGCACGTTAAAGAACCCCAGGTGGTCAAAATTTCTGGAGTCCTCCACTATGGCGTCTCTCATAATCATATGGTGGTTTTGGGACGTTGAACCCCACATATATATTAATCAATACATTCATCCGCCAGAGTGAAAGGCAGATATGAGTTTTAATAATAAACTACGCGAAATTGAGAATAAATTTAAATTTATTTTAGTCTTCCTTAACGAGAACGTTCAATAAAACTTTATTGTACAAATATAACAGTGTGTAGTATTTTTTCAGGTAGAATGAACGATGTGCTGCAGAGGTCTCCAGCACCAGCCGCCAGTGCGTGTGGTCGTCTTTTATGTTTCCGTGGTCCGTGTTAGTGATGTGTGGGTATGCTTGACTTAAGCCTTGGCCTTGCCGATAGTGAATGTGACTGGGGCCACATGGTGGGCAGTGGCAAAGGACACGGGTTCAGCATGAATGGCAAACTGAGCTGGGTGTGGGGCAGCCTGCACGACCACGGGCTTCACGGCGGGGACAACGGGCTTGGCGACGACAGGGGTCGCTGGGGCCGGGGCGACATCAACGGCGGCTGAGGAGTACAGGACATCGGCTGGGTTGGAGCTCTTGGTTCCTGGCTCATTGGTCTCGACGGTCACGTGGAAGCCCTCGGCGTCAGCGGTGTACTTGACGGTACGGGTGATGCCACTGGGGTCGGTGTAGCTGTAGGAGCCGACCTTGTAGTTGTTGGCGTCACCGGTCTCTTCGCGGGTCAGGCGGGTGCCGAACTCGTCAGTGGTGTCGTAGCTGAAGCTGTATGGCTGTGGTGGCTGCACGACGGAACCAGAGCAGGGTTTCAACTTTTAATGTAGAATAGAGCAAAACTTTGGACAGTGGAATTCACCAACTCTGGGGGATCGGGGAATAACTGGGAAGTTTTCAATAAGAAAGTCGTAATTCTTGTAATAAATGTTGTCTAGTTAAACATAAAAGAAGTAGTAATGTGACAAAATAGCAAATGCTACCAAAAGATGAGTGAGCCCTGTGTTTAGAAAAGTAATAAGGAATTTGAACGCAGCTTAGAAAATAGGAGTATGAGTTGGCTCTACAATTTCAACCTGTTTGAACATTTGATAAACTCGCCCAAGGCATCGGCAACCCTCCCATCACTGTAGCTCAGCGACAATTATTAAAATAAATGTCGTCTTGTCAAACATAAAAAAGTACTGATATGACTGATTTGCAAATACCACTAAAAGATGAGTGAGCCCTGTGATTCGGAAAGTAATATTAAAGACTTTAAACGCAATTTATAAATTAGAAGTATGAGTAGGCTCTACGATCTCAACCTGTTTGAATATTTGATGAACTCGCACAAGGTATCGGCAACCTTTCCCTCACTGTAGCTCAGTAACAAAGCCCCGAATACAAGCACATTTGGTACAGATAGACCTAGTCTAAGGAGTCGTCAAACGGTGTCTGAAGTATTTTTCTGCAACGTATAGTATACGTAAAGGAACTGAGATAATATTCTCTACTCTCATGTACTCCGCAAAATTACCAGTTAGGATAAGCTGCCAGATCCCCTCTGTGTGAATAAAAATTGTTATATGGAGCCTGGAAACGTAGTCTAGGGATTAAACTTCAACTTCTCTTGTTTGACATATCTTACTGTTCCCGTGGTAATTGAGGAGCTCAAATTTTAATATGGCCATTTATATTGAAACAGAAAATCCATCCAACATCAATTTTCTCCTTAATCTAACGGATATTATGAATTTGTATGCCAGAAATACTTGAGTAACCATGCCATTCAGATATATATTTGCCAGTGCATCCTCCATATTATTCAGAAATAGGCTCTTATGTCCTGGAAGCGAAACAAACCTAGTTAAATTTATTTGGGGAGGAGGAATAAGCATTTCAGTTCACTCAGAACATGCGATTCCTTACTTCCTGACAGGAAAGAACGCACCAGTAAGTACTCTGTCAATTTTACTGCGAAGCTTGTTGATGGTGTTAATTTTCGGAGCCCTGGAGTGATCGCTAAAAGTTCTGCTACAAAAACTTTTAATGCGTGATTATTCTATTTCTGTTTTTTTGTGTGTGTTCAAAAATGCTTTATTCAGATGGTGCGTGATCTCTAGTGATGAAACGTTATTGAGTAATATTAATTACGCTCGTCAGTTAGACACGCATTTGCACCTTATGATTGGAGGAGGACTTATAATTAGGTTAGGTGAATTTGTTCATGGCAAATACATTTCTAAGTCAACAAACCGTTAATCTGAAGTAGACCTTTCAAGACTTCTGTTCTAGCTCACACATGGTGCAAAAATGCTTCTACCGTGAGCTGACGTAGACATTGAGTGGACATTGAGTGAAAACTCACGTATTCCTCGACTGGAGCAGAGGCAGCGACGGCGAGAATGCAGCAGAGAAGGACCTGCAATGTGCACAATTAGAAAAAATGCTTTAGCCTCTAGTCAACATCGCTGTCTCATAGCTTGAGATCTGCCCGAAAGAGGTGAGTTCCACTGCACCTTGGTGAACATTGTGGCTCGTTGAATGGGTAGTGTTCCTCCTGTCGAGATGAAAACAAGACTGGACCTTTGCAGCCAGCGCTGTTGCTTTTATACCGGTCCTGAAGATAAATTAGCCTGACGTTTTAAGGAGCATTGAACGTGACCAGGTAATATTTGAGCATACATTAGGTCCGAAGGGATCATCTGTATCATAAGAAAGCGACCACCAGACCCAGTACCACCCTACACCTCCTCTCCATATTGGTGAAGGCGTCGGACGTGAGTGGTATGACAAGGCCGCAAGAAGTCAGTGACTCTTGATACGTCGCGTTCTATACTCTCGGCTGATATTTCGCCCGAGTTTACAGTGATCACAACAAACACCGCCATGCTCCGCTTACTATGCGGACGTCGTCGAGCAATTTGCTTAGAATTGTAGCGGCACTGAATGCTGTGACCCTGTGTACAAGCTGACATTCCTATACGTGAGGAATGCTTTCTGTCTTTATATTGGCAGTGCAGTCCATTGGTGTCTTCTGATGCAATGAAGAGGAAAGTGGCATCACAAGCTGAGATACAATATACATTTATTCAAGTGAAAAAAAAAAGAGGTTGTGAACCGCGTTAACATATGTGAGCACAAAAAACCGTGCCCTAGCTGCTAATGTAGGGTCAGACATTGCTAACGATTGAAGTAATGGTTAAGGTTAAGCCGGTTGGGTGGATATAGTTCAAAACCTGCTTGTGATTACACTGAAATA
The DNA here is from genome assembly GCF_043290135.1 of Rhipicephalus microplus. Lineage (NCBI taxonomy): Eukaryota > Metazoa > Arthropoda > Arachnida > Ixodida > Ixodidae > Rhipicephalus > Rhipicephalus microplus. The sequence continues at coordinate 193,314,475 of NC_134700.1, forward strand.
TTTTCTTCAGTCTTGTTTGCTGCGGTATGATCTCTAAATTTTTTATTGATATTATGAACATCAGTGAAACCACACTTTATACTCTGAAATATTCTACAGCTAAAACTTGACACCTTTACTAGGTTCCACTGTGTTTATTTGTAGTAAAAGTTACTTGTGGACAAATTAGTGTAATGGGTCACATTATTGAATATCCTCACAGCAGTGCGTGCTTTGACCTTTATGTTTGAAGTCACTATGGGCAAACATATATCAAATCAGTTATGCTCCCTCCAACTGGTTCGACGGGCCAGAAAACAGGACAAAGGTACTCAACTGTTCATAACAAACGTTTCTGAAATTGCCATAGTTAGTGATGTATCCCCCCAAAATAGCACTGTATGCAGTTTTAGACACTCTGGAGCGTCTTGAGCTAGAATGTATGCAGGAATATAAAACAAGCACGCTGCATTGTATGTCCATATCATTAATCTTGCTGTCAGTTTTTCAGATTTCACCAGACTTTGTGTGACGTAATTGTGTGTAACAATTTAGGGTAAGGGCCGCGTAAAATTGTGGGTGTGGTTTTCTTCCAATAACTTTGTTTATCTGGTAATACCTCTCGAAATGTATTATTACCTGTGCAATATCTCCCAGTATAAATGGTTTTTCGATACATCAGCAGAGCTTCTATAACAGTTTATAAGACAGAAATCATGCACTTCTGGCATTCCGAGCTTTGCCCCACTGAGTTCTCCCACTTTGCAAGTCAAGTTTTGTAAAGTTTTGAAGAATATCAACTTAGTCGGCTAAGAGTTAGAAACATTTTGTCGTGACAGCCAACTGATTAGATAAACATCTCGTTTCGTAGTGCTTACGTCTTCTGTATGGTGTACTGTAATGCAATTATTCAGGAAGGGAATGCGAAACTATTGAGAAGACAAGAAGCCACGCTATATAAACGTTTATTGGTGGTTCATTGTTGTTTTAATCTGCTTTGCTAACACGGAGGCATTGTTCTTGTTAATAATATGCTTTTTGTTTTAACCTGCAAAATAGGACGGTGGAGAAGTGTGAAGCAACACTGATATAATGGAGCCAGAGGTATTCGTTCTTTTCAAATATTTATTATCCCAAATGGGAACGAAGGAGAGGACACATATAAATGAAACCATTAGTTTTTATAATGCAAACAGTTGGCACTGCACATAGACTGCGTGGACTTCCATATGAAGCATTCACATCAAACAGGTACATGCGGGAAGCGTGTATGTACATGCCGTTATAGTTTAATCACAACTTCACAAGCGTATGGTTACATTTCAAGTGACGTTAGATTTGTCTCAATAAAAACACAGGCAAGTCAAAGGTATCCCTGTTATTATTATTATTATTATTATTATTATTATTATTATTATTATTATTATTATTATTATTATTATTATTATTATTATTATTATTATTATTATTATTATTATTATTATTATTATTATTATTATTACTGTTATTGTTCCTGTTGTTGTTGCTGTTATTGCTGTCCTTGTTGTTGTTGTTGAAACCAACGCCTAGAAACCAGGGGCAAACAAGAACACAAACAGCTGGAGATTGTTTTCAACTTGAGAGTTTGTTTCGCCTAAACAGTTGACTGTTGGGCGAGTTGGCGCTTTGACATAAAAAACATCATGAGGGCGCAACTATACAAAACACGCATGAGGAGACGGACGAGGACAGCTGTGGCTTGTTTTGCGCTTTGTTTTCTGTGCACCGTTGTATCTCAAACTGAAGCAACATAAGCTTATTCAAATTTCGCTTCTGTTGATGTCTAGAATTATAATAAAGACCGGTGTACTCATTGAAAAGGTAACAAATGTGAAGTGTTGGTCATGAAAATTGCATGTCTTGTTATTGGTCAAATCGCCTTGCTAAGAGTGATCAGATAAGCAAGATTCATTCATCTAAAGAACGAGCTTGGCTCAACTGAGAGCCGAGGTTTCCCATAGCGGATCGGCAGCATATGAAGCCATGAATAACTAGAACTTCAAGCATACTTATGAAGTGTTCTAGGGTAGCTCTAAGCTGCGTACCGCTTATTCACAGAGTATAAAAAGTCATTCGGTTCGGCAAACTCTGGTAAACTTTGAAAAGGTGTGAAACTTCATTGCATAGAACCACGTAAGAGCGCAAAGTGGATGAGCGCTTTTTTACGCCACGAGAGATGAAAACACGCAACAGAAGTAAAAGATGGGCTAGTTGGATATGCATGGCATAACTGCCGTTAAAGCGCATGAATAAACAGAAAGGAAGAGAGGACAAGCGTTTTCTCTCAACTGAACAATTTATTGGAAAAGCAAGAGTATATAAGCAGGCAATCAGAAGCAACGCATGCGTGTGCTTGAAACACAGCAAAAGTTTCGTGGACTGCGCAGTGGGCGTTGTTTACATGACTCCTTTTAGCTGTGGCAAAGTGTACATAGGTCAGTCAGGAAAATGCATCAATGTTCGTCCTAGAGCACGATTGTTCTTTGAAATCCTAGGGGGCATCGCAACTCGCCGTTCATTGCTGAGAGTGTGGCTGCTATCCTCTTTTTCAGCATACTGAAGTGGTTTTTTCATCTATCATTCAATTAACTCGTCAGTTCACGGAAGCTCTTCACATAAGAAAAAGAGGAGAGCAATGCGTCATCGAGCCTTTGGTATTGCTGCACGACAAAGAGTTTGGTTTTCTAGATTATGTTTCTGAATAATCTTTCTGCTTTTACTCTGTGGTCTCGAGTTGTCTCGGGTGTACTTTTTGCCTGCACACGCATGCGTTGTTTTTGATTGCGTGCTTACATATTCTTCCCTTTACAATAAATCATTTAGTCGAAAGAAAGCGCTTGTTCTCTCTTCCTTTCTGTTTATTCGTGCGCTTGAACGACAGTTATACCATGAAAACACATATTTGCAACAATAAGTACTCGTGCTTAAGAAATCATGCGATAAATGTCGGCACTAGGCAAATAAATTACGGCAGCTGAAATACATTTCACAACTCAACAATTTGCTTTGTCCAGGGATAGTGCATCTGCAATTTAGTTGTCAGTAAATTTCAGGATATTTTCTCTTGACACCTACCACAACATTATTTGATTGCGAGACTGTAACTATTACGAGATTGCGAACCGCTCAGCGCAGTTCATCGGAAGGCTCGAGAAATGTCGGCAACGAGCTCGCCTTCATACAGAAGCCAATCAGCAAGATCGGAAGCAACCTTACGGCAGCTCTCATCGCGATGTCTTCTACAGTCCAAGGGATAAAGTGTTGCTTTGAACGTCCATTCGTGCTACAGGATTGTGCGACAAGTTTCAGTCACGCTTCATTGCACTCTATACAATCAACGAACAAACGTCACCACTGAACTATCGTGTAACTCCCCGCGACCTTTCCCGGATAGTCGCTGTGACGGTGTGGACATTTTTCATGTGTCGCGTTGAAACCCATTCATTAGACGTTCCATTTCCGTCTAATGGCGTATTCGGTTGAGAGTATGTGAGCGCTCTGAAAAGTGGCTGCGCCTTCGGTTGGTAGAACTTAAGTGCTCCGACTACCTTCGGTTGGCTCTTCCAGAGCGTCGTCCGCCGACTCGGAGCGCTCCCGACCGCTCTGAATACGCAGTGGGAGCTTGGCGCGATCTGACCGAGAGGACGAATCACGTGACACGAGACAGCCAATCACGTGGCTACCGTTAGGTGAACGAGGTGAGGTGAAGAGCGCTAGCGTGCGTTTAGAATGATAGCATTGCCGGTCGCGTAATACTTCATGCACGTGCACTATTAATGGCGTTTTTGCATGCGTGTGGTATACTTCACATCGATGAATCAATAAATGCACCATGTCAATAACGATGTGGCTAGCGAGGGTGGAGGGAACGTTAATGCTGTTGTTACAGCAGCTCGCAGACAGCCTTGTGATTTGCCATGAAGATAGCAGTTCCAACGAGGACGATGACTAGATTTATGTGCATAGCTCAGAAGGCTTTTGCTATGCCCAGCCATGTCGGAGAGAGAGAAAAAAACGTTATAGGGTACTATTACTTCGAAATAGGCATAAAATGCAGGCACACATTCTCTTATAATGCACAGCAAAAGCTTTAGTGGCATAATCTGCTAGCTCATACACACACAAAAAAACTATTGGGCACGAGCATTTATTGTCATCTGAGAACAAATTCTTAGCATATCGTGTAGGCGCATCAGCCGTGGGGGGAGGAGCAAGGAGGGCGTGAGTTTCTACTGAAAAATTAGTGGGTTGAGTCCCCCACACTTTGACAGTGGTCACTATTGGCTGCACGCTGGGGAAACCATTTGAGGCGCAGTTTTCCTCCACCACGGTAGTCGCTCAATTAAATTGTTCCGAGGATATAAAAACGTTAAAAATGTTATTCTTCCTTTTAGGCTATCTGAGGTATGGACCGCGTATGCGGTGCTTTCGCGCCTTGTGCTGCAGCATTGCAGAGCGGGCTAGCGCTGAACAGGGGCCCCATAGCATTACGTCAGTTCTTCACGCTTTGATTTTGCCGTGATCGGCTGATGCAGCTACGGATGGAAATGAGCTAACTTTTTATCGACCGGTCAAATCATGTCCTGCTTTCGGACTGTACTTTTCTTTATTCGAAAAGAAATAGCATCTCCGCTGCTCTGTCGAAGCTGCTGTGAGTCGATGAGTGTTATTAATCTTTTTTAGTGTTTTAGTTTTGCCGTACTAGAAGAGCTAAAAAATTCCGCTTTAATATCTAGTAAACCTGCTCAGCCTTGCTTGCAGTAACATTGAGCTATGGTGGCAGCTTGCGAAAGGGTGACGAATAAAGCTATGAATTGATATGTGGGGTTTAACGTCCTAAAACAACCATATGACTATAAGAGACGCCGTAGTGGAGGGCTCCAGAAATCTAGACCACCTGGGGTTCTTTAACGTGCACCCAAACCTCAGCACACGGCCCTACAGCATTTTCGTCTCCATCGAAAATGCCGCCGCCACAGCCGGGATTCGATGCCGCAACCTGCGGGTGAGCAGCCGAGTGCCTTAGCCACTAGACCACCGCGGCGGGGCATGAAAGTGAAGCTACGGACTCTAGCTCAGTGGAAAGCTCCGCTTTTAAGCTTGCCCTGCAACTTCACCAGGAAGAAGGTGAAAGATTGGGGTTTTTGCCACTATGGAGGCTTAGTTAGCAGACAGCTTAGTTGCTTTGTTGGTTTTCATTAAACTTGAATGGTCTTTTACATCTTAAAATGCAACTCGGACACCAAAAAAGCGCGCGCACGGCGCTCCTCTTTTCTCTCTCTTCCTCTACTTCTCAGCAAGGGTGACCTCACAGAGATGCACATGCGCACAAGCTGCTAAATGCTGTTATGCTGCATTGTGAAAATATTTCAATACACTAATATTATTAGATCTCACGAGCGACTATAAGTAGCCGCAGCTGTTGTCATCGGTGGCTAGCCTATTTGAATTACATTTTGGAGGAGATGCTGTCCGGCAACTCCGAACATCTTAAGGTATTATTCAGCCCTTGAATGTGCTGTTTAATGTGTGCGCTCTGTAATAAACACCACGACATTTCATAGATTTGTGACGTCACGTAACAATTATTGAGCAAGCACTTTTATGGCAACCCGAAAATCCTAAATGTCGAAGAACCATTGACAAACAATATGCCGTACTGAAAACAGTTCATTATTTTATTTTTAGGAGCGAAGCTCCTTAAGGCGTGGGCTGTGCGTCCCCTGTATGTAGCCACCTCTCGTTCAGTTCTAAGTATTACGCTAGCCACCGCCCGATCTAAAGGGTACAGCCATATCCATCCGTCCATCCGTCCATCCGTCCGTCCGTCCGTCCATCCATCCATCCATCCATCCATCCATCCATCCATCCATCCATCCATCCATCCATCCGTCCGTCCGTCCGTCCGTCCGTCCGTCCGTCCGTCCGTCCGTCCGTCCGTCCATCCGTCCGTCCGTCCGTCCGTCCGTCCATCCGTCCGTCCGTCCGTCCGTTCGTCCGTTCGTCCATCCATCCATCCGTCCATCCGTCCATCCGTCCGTCCGTCCAAAAGATGCAAGATGTTATAAACTAGACGGCAGTACGTGTAGTTGATTATGAAAGATGCGAGGTGTTATAAAATAGGAATGATGCCACATATGGCGCGTGTCATCGTTCGATATAGTGCGGCGACGTACGCTAGGGGGAGCGTTGCAATAAAATCGAGTGGGCAAAATGTACGAAGGATTCATGGTTTACCAGGTTTACCTCCGGAGCTTCGCCCACTCATCATCATTCACTTCGTGGATATGGCGGCATTTTTTACGCAAGTAGTCATTACGCGATGAATCGTAATCCCGTCATTTGTTGCCTCGCGTAACAAGCTGGGGCTTTGTGCATGACACAGCATATTGAGGCCAATAATATACAGCTGATGACCCCTTCGAAAAGAAGCAGTGAAAGGTAGTTTAATGTAGGAGTAAATACGCGATGTTTATCTCCTTGTTATAAATTTAGACCGCTAGCACTGTAACCATATTCACTTTGTACCGACTTTATGTCTGCCCTGTACAAAGTATAGATTCAAGACATTGCGTGGTTCAGTGGTAGAACGCATGACTACCCACGGAATGCTTGGGTTGGATTCCTTCTAAGATCCTGAAGCTTATGTTTTTGCAATCGTCGGACGAACGCTGCTGAGACCGGACTTTTTTAAGCTTCTCTCATTTAAATTATCGACGGCCATGGTCATCGCTTTTAGATAGATACTAACTTTAAGACTCGTAGCTGCATACTGGCATAATACAGCCCGTGGTATAAGGGTATGTGACACACGTGACTGAAATAAAGAGCTTCAGGACATGACACAGTTTTCCCATTATTTATACCTGAACCAGACACATATTCTGATATTATCTGCATCCTATGACGTTTTTGGCCTATGCTAAAGTAATGATGCAACTATGAGATGAGCAGGAAGTAGCTAGTCAGATAAATAGATATGTACATAGAATTGCTTAAAGTACCTTTGGTTCTCGAAGGATTGCTTCGCATTTAAAAAATATTCAATGATTTAAATTTTTACTGTTAGGGAGGCTGCCATCAACATATATGTATTCACGCGGAAAGTTGTGAGGTAATGAATAAAAAGCGCCAAGTATTATACTGTTGCATGCATGACACGCATGTATGTGTTGTCCCAGCACTTGCTGCTTAAAAACTGGCTGTCCTTTTTCCACGTTATTTAGGAATGCTCTGTGCATAAAAATAACATCAAAATCCAAGCGCATTTGCGAAGTTTTCTCTCTCACTATGCGTGTATATATATATATATATATATATATATATATATATATATATATATATATATATATATATATATATATATATATATATATATATATATATATATATATATACATACGTAGTTCAAAAAAGAAGTTCTGTTCGTCCGCTGAACATATAGTCAAGAAATAAAAGAGTACACTTACGAAAATTCGGTACTTTTATACTCTACGTTTCGCGGGCCGTGGCACGGCCTTCGTCAAGATGAACAGAAATACGAGTATGTGAACGCTTTTATAGGCAGGCATGAACACGTGAGTACAAAACACGTGCGATCAGCATGTTAGTATTTTCGAAACAGCCACGACAACACACAAAAAAAAGACTTAGAAAAATTGTAGTACAGTAGACAAGATCAAGAGCTCGCAAAGCTGCATTTGTAACATTGACCATTGATAATGATAATCACGCATAAAAAATGATTTGATAACTTTTAGGAAGCAGAGAATATGCTAGGAATGCGTCTTTAAATATTTCGCTAACATGCGGACGTCAGGGAATCGTAGAAAGGCGTGACACCTTGCCTACGCATTCGTTAATGCCGGATAACACACAATTGAATTTACGGATCAAGAAAGATTCTCGAATTTCTTGATCATGGTGTGATTCGAAGCCTGATTTTAATAACGCCACCATAATCTTGTCAAACGAATGACCTGGTAGATGAGAATGCTTGGACAATGAGAGATGTGGCAAACTGTTTATGTGTGATTTGTTGTTGTTCAAACGTATACGAAAGGATGTCTCGGTTTGACCGATGTATTGCATGTGGCAGATTGAGCATTTAAGTAAGCAAAGGATGTTGCTGCTATTGCAGTTCAAGTCTCCGTTAATCTTAAGTGGAAAGTTAGAAACCCTAGTTTTAGTACAGTCGCAGTGGCCATGCGTCCACAAACTTTACATCGCAGTTTTTTACAAGGGCGACAACCAACAAGAGCAATGAATCTAGTCTTGGAAGAAGTTCCAATGTCGCGCAAGTTCTTTGATATCCGATATACAACTCGTGGTGATTCAGTGAAAATGTCCTTAAGCCGATCGCTCTGTGTCAATAAGTTGGAATGCTTTCTGAGTATATGCGACTAGTTAGGAATAGACGCAAAATGCGTTAGAACGAGGTTGGTTCGGGAAGATGGCGCTAATCGCTTGTCCTTATTGATGAGCTCTCCACAATCGAGACATTTGGCCCACTGGATAACGTCGTCAATTATTTGTGAAGGATATTGTTGTTCGGTTATGCTTTACAGAGCTGGTCACAGTTGCGAGTGAATTCCCTGTTGTCCGAACAAATTCTTTTAAAACGGTTAGCTTGGCTATAGGGGATACTTGTTTTAGTGTGTTTGACATGGCTGCTTTTAAAATGAAGATATCTTTGTCGGTTGGTGGGCTTCCTGTAAGGGTTCGTTGTTAGTTTGCCATTGCCTAAAGCTACATTGACGTCAAGGATGTTTATGCTGACTGGTGAATAAGAGTGGAAAAAGGAGATGGATGGTTCTACGTTGATAAAGTCAGCAATGAAGGAAAGTAATGCCGCTTTATCACGGTGCCAAATTAAGAAGATGTCGTCAATGGAGCATTTGTAATAAACTGGTTTAAGGTCACGAGTGGCAAAAAAATTATTTTCTAGAATTCCCACGAAGATGTTCGCATAATTGGAAACTATTTTTGTGTCCATCAAGGTGCCGCTAGTTTGAGCGTAATGTTCACCGTTAAATTCAAAGTCGTTAAGCTTGAGTATCAGTGCTCAAATAGTGTCTAAGGTTGAATCGTCGATGAGTTTGTCATTTACCGAGTCGTTGTATGCTTGGAGTACAAAACGAATCCCGTCCGCAAGGGGTATATTTGTGTTACAGTGATATCACATCTAGTGTGACCAGAAGAGCCTCACTAGGAACACGCATATTTACAATTTCCCGCAGAAGATCTTAGTGTCCTTGACATATGAAGAAAAGTTAGGAGGAATGGACCTAATAAGATGGTGGCATAGCGAGACAGGCTTTCCGTGATGGTTCCTGTTCCTGAAAATATTGGCCGTGGCCTTTATTGTTCTGTTTATGAATTTTAGGAAGCAGATAAAATCTACCAGCTACCGGACTAAAGCGGACTGAGGATTGAAGCGCGTTTCTGGAATATTGTTTTTTCTTACAAGCTCTTTTAAAGTTTCTTTCACTTTGGTCTTGAATTCCTCGGTTTGGTCGTACCTCAAATGTCTGTAAAATGCGTGGTTATTCTATTGCCTGTGAGCCTCATGGAGGTAATCAGCCTTATTCATTATTACGATTGCTCCCCCTTTATCAGCCGGTTTGATGACGTTGTCGTCTCGGCAAGCCAGGGTTTGGATCGCTCGTTTTTCTTTGTCGCTTAGGTTGCGCTGAAGTGGCGATTGCTTTTTGTATGCTTCGAGCACATCTCGCTGCACTGCTCGGATGTAAATATCAAGACATTTATCCCTTTGGGAAGAGGGAGCCCAATGCTCAGTAGAAAAAAATAATGTTTCGATAGATGGAGGCCGATTATGAAAGTATTCCCGTGAACGCGTGCTTCTTTCAAAATTGTTAAGTCACTAATTAGGTGGAATTTATTGTATCCTCCAATGGTAGGACAAAAGTTCCAACCACTGGAAAGAACACTCACTTCCTCTGCCGATAACGTGGCACTAGAAATATTTACTATATTTCAGACTTCTGCAGAGGACGAATGCACTGAAGACGTTGTGTCATCAGGAGTGCTGACGATAGTGATAATTTTATCGCGCATCAACTTTTTTATATTTTTGTCGCGGGGCTCGCGAATATTTTCTTGCCTGTAGTTATCAAGCAAGGCTCTTTCATCGGCAGTGAAATCCCCCGTGGCAAAAAGTTGGTTCTTTTTGTTCTTTAGCTGTTTTTCGGGTGACTCATAATGGTTAGTGACAATGCGCGTGGGCTCTAGGGAAGCTTTTTGAGTGTGTTGTCCCACCTGGAGAGATTATTGCTAGTCAATTCAGACGTGACAGGCCTTAAAGTAAGGCTTAAATATTTAGGTACTGTCGATGCAGCAATATACATTTTTAAGGTGGAAGCATGCAGGTCGCGGCGAATACGCTTTTCAATTACTTTTCTAAGCTTCAAAAATACACGGAGGCATCCCCAAAGAAAGTCTTACCCCGTCTAGGTGGTAGTTAGTCGGTTGCTAGGGCAGGATCATGCCGCTTCTTTCTAAATTGGTACCTTGACTCGGATGACGTGGCACCGCTGGGTGGCGGAGAAGCTGCCGGTGTTGCCTTGCTGCTCACTGGATTATTCGTAACACTGTTAAAAGTAACTGCTTTGTCTGCCATCGTCGTGGTCGTCGTCCTAGCCGGTGTCTTGTTTCTCGTTGTCAGGCCGGTCGTTGCGTTGGTTGAAGGTACACAGCTTGGTGATGCCTTTTTTGTTAGTATCAACTTATTCACTGCATCTCTCTCCGTGGACTTGTTCTCAGAAGCCCTGCTGGTTGATGGCCGCCTTGTTGTTGCCTTGCTTGTCGCTGCCCTGCATGTGTATGTGTTGTTTGCCGTTGTCGCGCTTGTTCGGCTTGTCGCTGAGCGAATTTTTATCGCTTCAATACCACTTGGTGGCGTTCTCGCAGCGGGTGCAGCCATTTTCTCAAATGATGGAAGATTGTCGTGAGAACGAGTTTTCCTGGTGCAAGGCACATTACCAGTAGTTCCGCTGCTTGTGTAGTCTTCCCAAGCAGCCGAAGACGCATCTTGTGGATTTTTTATTTATTTATTTATTTTATTTATTTAATACATACTGCGGACCCCACTTCGGTCCAAGCAGGAGGGCATGGTGTAATGCAAAGAGAAATACAATACAAACAGTGCACAGTTACTCAGTATCGCAAGTACTACATTTGATTGTCTGGTTCCAGTCTGAAATGGTGCGTGGAAAAAATGAAAATTTGAACGTGTCCGTACTCGCGAAGTACGGAGTTAGTGCATTTGGTTGGCGATGTCTTGTCGGTCTTGTGTTTAATGGAGAAAGAAAAGGGGTTGGATCAAGGGAAAGTTTGCGATTATATAAAAGAGACAGAAAATCAAGGCGGGACTTCTTTCTACGATCCTGAAGGGAAGGAATAATATTAGCTAGCATTAGGTCTGTGGGGGAGTCCGTTCGCAAAAACCTAGAATAAACAAACCGAATGGCCTTCCGCTGAATCCTTTCAAGTTTTTCAACGTTTTGTTTAGTATGGGGGTCCCACACGATACTCGCATACTCCAGCTTCGGCCTAACGAAAGTGAAATAACTAAGAAGTTTACGTTTGGAGGGGAATTTCTTAGGAAGCATAATTTTCGAAAGGCAGACCAGCAAATATTATCTATGTGCATGTTCCATGATAAGTTGTTTGTTAGCGTAACGCCGAGGTACTTATAACTGTCAACCTGTGTGAGAGAAGACGATCCTAATTTATACACGTGTTCACTAGGGTTTTTCTTTCTCGTTACACAGAGATATACACTTTTTTCCCAATTTAATTCCATTCCCCATTCTACACACCACTCCCGCACGTTTTCAATGTTTTTCTCGAGTTTGTTCTGATCCTTAGTACATGTGACTTCCCAAAACAAAACACAGTCGTCAGCGAACAATTGAATTTGAACAGTAGGGTCAACAACAGCTACTAAATCGTTAATATACAACAAAAAAAGCAATGGTCCCAAAACACTACCTTGTGGAACCCCAGAGGTGACAGGAAGCCACCGAGATTCTTCTTCATTAATTTTTACAAGCTGTTGGCGGTTGGATAGGTAGGCTGCAATCCAGGAGACAAAAATATCCGGAAAGTGAATGTTTTTAAGTTTTGCTAATAATTTGTCATGTGGTACCTTGTCGAAAGCTTTTTTGAAATCTAAAAATATAGCATCAATTTGGCCGTTATTGTCAAGACACGCTGCTAACGAATGAATTATTGTCACCAATTGGGTTGCCGTGGAATAACCTTTTCTAAAACCATGTTGAAAATTTGTTAGTACGGCATTTTCGTCTAGAAATTCAAAAATCTGTTTGGAAATAATATGTTCAATGATCTTGCAGCATTGAGACGTTAAAGATATTGGACGGTAATTTTGAAACCTGGACCGGTCACCTTTTTTAAAAACGGGAACAATCAGAGCCATCCTCCAGTCACTCGGCAGCTTCCCAGTGGACAAAGAAGTACGAAATATTACTACAAGAAACTTAGCAAGTATTTCGGCATATCTGCGTAAAAAGGCGTTTGGAATCTGGTCTGCACCACATGAAGACTTGGTTTTCAAATTTAACATCATAGATAGTACACCAGAGTAAGATACAAAGTCAGCGTCATAAATGCCAGGATCTGATATTAACAGTGGATACGTTTGCGCAGGAGAAAACACACTGTGAAAATAATGATTAAAATATTCAGCAATAATTCCAGGGTCAGAAACGAGGTCACCATCGACTTTCATTTCCCTTACAGGCTGCTTTTTGTCAGCAATGTAATGCCAAAACTTATCAGGATCATTTTTTATGAAATTTGGTAGGAGGGTTTGAAAGTAGTGGTCCTTTGAGCAGCGCACTGTGTTTTGCAAAGAATTTTTAATCTCACTGATGACGTCAGACATCATAACGTCAGATTTTCGAAGCACAACTGGCTAGAGTGACTGGCAAGTAGAGCAAAGCTTTCGAAACTTGGGTAGAGACCATTGCTTGCGAGCACGTGAGATGGCAGGAGCCATTCAAATCCATGATGAACGTGGAATACCAGCTTTGAACGTTGGCCAAAGTTTCGAAGGAACTGGTTGAAAAACCTTGCGGACTTGTTACAATGTTGCACAAAGGCTTGGCTTCTGCTACCTTGAGGCGGTTGCAGGATTGTGGCAGGACCAGGCTTGCGTATATTCGACGTATAGCGGGGCGCCGTTTCGTTGCGATATTTAGCATCTCGAGGTACCTGGCTAAAGCCACGTTGCCGGAACACATTGGGACGTCATTGCTGCCAACGTGAAGGAGGAGCGTTTTTGTTAACGGAGGCGCGAGATCTAATAGTGGACATACATCACTAATGGTAGCACCACTCTGAGAGATGAAGGCTGGCGTACCCACATGAAGTGGATCAAAATGTTGATATCTTGTCTACTGTATCACATTTTTTTCTAATGCTTTTTTTGGTGTTCTGGTGGCTGCTTTGAAAATTTTTCGACGCTCATAGGCTGATCACACGTGTTTTGTATTCTCGTGTTCATGCCTGCCCATAAAAGCGGCCACATACTCGTATTTCTTTTCAACCTGACGAAGGCCGCACCATGGCCGAAACGTAGAGTGAAAAAGTATTCAATTTTCGTAAGTGTCCCCCTTTATTTCTTAATTATATTCACAGGACCCACAGAACTTCTTTTTTAAATTATATATATATATATATATATATATATATATATATATATATCCTTGAAACAAGATAATTGAGCGATTACCGTGGTGAAGGAAAACTTTGCCTCAGGTGGTTTCCCCAGCGTGCAGCCAATAAAGACTACTGTCAAAAGGGCAGGGGGCTCCACCCCCTAATTTTTCTCAGTAGAAGCTCGTGCCCCCTTGCCCTGCCCCCCACCCCCACCTGCCATGGCTGATACGCTTATGAGCTATGCTAAGAATTGGCTGTCAGATGACAATGAATGCTCGTGCCGAATTTTTTGTTGTTGTTAGCTAGCAAAATTTGAAGACTCTTGTTTTTGTTGTGCATCGTAAGAGAAAGTCTGCCTGCATTTTGTACCTATTTCGAAGTAAGTGTAGCCTAGAACGTTTTTTATTTCCTGATGCCAAAGCACGATAATGGATAGACATCGCAAAGGGTCACCGGGGTAAAAGTGTCGATTCAAGTGTTTCGCTAAATGTTCAGGCAATGCCCCGCCGCGGTGGTCTACTGGCTGAGGTACTCGGCTGCTGACCCGCAGGTCGCGGGATCAAATGCCGGCTGTGGTGGCTGCATTTCCAATGGAGACGGAAATGTTGTAGGCCCGTGTGCTCAGAATTGGGTGCACGTTAAATAACCTTAGGTGGTCAAAATTTCCGTAGCCCTCCACTACGGCGTCTCTCATAATCATATGGTGCTTTTGGGACGTTAAATCTCGCATATCAAATCAAACGTTCAGCCAACGGGCTCACGGCTGAAGCTGGATTTGCAGGCAGAGACACAGCGAGATCGAGAAGCAACGCCGGAACAAGATGAACATGTATGTCCATCGGTGAGATGGCCTTCCTGATTCCCATGTGCAAGGCCACGCCCTGGAAGCTGGACAAGTTGACTGTACTCCGCATGGTCGTGTATCACATCAAGACTATACGTGGTACATGCTCGTCACTATCACTGGGACTGATGTACAATGTTTCATCGAATACATGTGTTTTACAGAAACTTCGCTGGACATGTACTGCACGGTTAATGACTAATTATTGCACAGAAAACAGTGACATGTATTCGTTCAGCGATTGTTAGTTGTGCTGCGATATTCTTGTGCTCGCATTACCTATATCAATCCACCAATCAATCTCAATGTTAGACTCATAGATCATTTAAGCCTAAATACATTACTTTTGTTTATAGTGAGTGGTCGTATCTAGTTCATACCATTAATTTGTCTACAATCATGCAGGTTCATTAAATTCATACACAGAAGGGCACTACAAGCCCCCCCCCCCCCATGGTTGTCGGACGGGGACGTAAAAAACGTTCTCTTACAGGTAAGTGATAGCGCAACTGGAATTTTGAAAGTTTATTTTCCAAATAACCTTTGTGTAAGTCAAGTTCGAAGTTACCCACAAAGCTTATTTTCACTTGCGATCAAGATAGAAATTGACTACCAATCTCTCATTGTATTTACTGCCGGTATACTCTGAGGCTGTCTTTATCTGACATTGTTTAGTGTCAAGTCACACATACTGTTTTACTCCCGCACGGATAAGATTTTGCAGCAACATCCACGAAAGTGTTTATCAGATATTAACCACGTGGTGGTACATCCACTCTTTGCGAATGCTTATCGTGATAAATCGAACTTCATATGCTATAGCTAGTGTGACGTGAGGGTTTCTTACAATGACTTTAACTTAACACTTCCATTGTGGCATTGAAGAACATGTAATATGAAGAACGACAGTCACATTCAAAAAGCTCTTACCTAAGGTATTTCTAATGAAGTTTCCTTTTTTTTTGCAGGATGCTGGTGGTTTTCTGTTTGTTGTTAGCGGTGACCGGACCGCGGTTGCATACGGTTAATGTTGGAGTCGGTGCAACAGACGCTCAACAACACTCAGGTGAGAGAGAATGTACCACGGCGTTCTCTCACACGTATCTTGGTTTCAGCGTAAAAGACTTGGTTGATCCCTCTTTTCAGGAATTACTATATCTCAAAGTTAAAACGCGTCCTCGCACATATAGTTGAGCATTCATGCTGCATTTTTTTATCACAAGGGCGAAGGAACAATTTCTGCAGTAACAAATTGCAATGTTACGCGAAGAACGGCTAGAAGCCCAAAATTTGCAGCGTGTACATCAAGCAGAATGGACACACGTATAGACCTTTTTCAAGCACACTAGCGCTGCCAACGGGCACGCAAATGCTCATGGGAAACGTTGGTACACCAAAGTAGCCTCCTCAACGAGCGCGCGGGCCTCGCGCTTCAACTTTGCGTTCGCACCGCGCCAGCGCTTCTCCTATCAAGTGAACACTGCAAGGTTTGATATTGCGTGATTCACTCACAAAGTTCAGTGTTTAGGCGCGATGGTCTGTCTACGATTTGCACGTGTCTCCTGTTCAACCAGCTGAGTGGCTCAAAAGCGTCACCTAATGTTTGTTTTGTTAATATTTAATAATGACATTTACAGAATGCTGCAGGCTCAAATCTGAGCCCATTCAAGACTGAAAACAAGCACTTGTACAAAGAAAAATTCACAATTAATCAGTGGTCTACGCACGAAATCTACACACAACTGTACATATAGCAATTCATATTCAACCGCATTTTCACCACATAAATCAGTAGCAACTCGTGACCAGAGTAAGTATATGTGCACAAAACTATTTACACTAATACAAACTCGCAATAGAACACATGTCACAGAAATAGGAGTATTATTACGTTAACACGTTTTTGTAAACGGCTGGGATTAGCAGAGTGACTTGTTGGGCGAGCTGGTTCATTCTTAACGTAGCTTTTGGCGCGAAATAAACACGAGAGATGGACAAGCGCAAACTTTTCCGTGTTGCACTTGTCCGTCTCTCACGTTCATTTCGCGCCAAAAGCTACGTTAAGGCTGGAATTACTTGTGCACGTACGTTCGTGTACGTATGAACCAAAAAAAAAAGGAATAGTGCTTAGAGTTATGATCTGATGAAGTCGAGGTAGTCAATGTGTTGTAGCGGCTCAAATGGCAGGGCGTTCCAGTCTGCAATGGTCCGAGGAAAAAAAAGCATAACCTAAATGTGGTTGTACGTGTCTGGAATTGTGTTATCGACGCAGTGTTATCGGCGATTCTTCAGTGTCAGTCCGCCTTCGGCACAAATAAAAAGCAGTGCAACTTGGTTGCCTAAAGTGTGCAAGCACTGTCCATAAATTCACGGATGCATTAGGAATTAATGTCTTTTGGCGCTGTTTACGAGTAAATTGTACGGTTCTGGTAATTTTAAAGAGTGCTTTCGAAATAGCCGGTATTCTGTAAAATAAAATACATTCACAAGACCACGGGTGCGTCGCTTCTACGAAATGCACATACCAACTTCCCTTGGCCCTGCAGGTAACTACAGGTTTGAATAAAACTTACAAGGTGAAAAGAAAGGAGTACCACCAGGAAAGAAATATGCGCACCGGGAACGCCTACTCAAGACAGAAAGGTTATCGCGCGTGTTAACTAACATGTATAAGAAAATGAGGGTGCATTGGGAAAGTCACAAAAAGGTACAAAAACACCAACAAGTGAGGCGCGTATTTACAGTTGATCAACAAAGTTAAATTTCTTGTGCTGCAGTGTTGTGATAGCAAAGGTTAATTGAAATAAACAAGGTGCGGTGTTCTTCAGGATATGTCTCCGAGATTTCTCGCGTGGTTTCTTTACGGCTACTGTGCCGGCTACTGTGCCCTTATCGCCCCTCATTAGGCTAAAATTTTGTCTGACGTCATCAGATTATTTAGCCCTTTCCAATATATGCAAAACGAAAAAATTCAATATCAGGTGCACCGATTCAATGTGCGCCGTCAAACAAAATTTGAGCCTTACCAGGGGTAATAAGGGCTTCAACTTTCTCAGGTGCTTTTTTGACAAGCAATCTGAGAAAGCCAACGCAGCAGAGTAAGCATCAGCTCGGGAGACTTTAATACAATTGTAGAGTACATGCTTCATTGCACGGTGTGGCGTCAGACAAAGATTGAGCCTTATCAGGGGTGATAAGGGCCTCAACTTTTACGGTTGCTTTTTAACATGCACTCTGGGAAAGTCATCGCATCAAGAGAAGCTTCAGCTCGGGGGACTGCAATGTAAACATAGAGCTTATCCTTCATTGCACGGTGTGACTTCATACAAAAGTTGCGCCTTATCAGGAGTGCTTTTTTGACATGCATTGGGAGAAAGCCAAGGCATCAAGGAAAGCTTCAGCTCGGGCTTTTCTAATATACACGTACAATATATCCTTCGTTGCACAGTGTAACGTCAGACAAAAGTTGACCCTTCTCAGGGGCTATGAAAACTTCAACTCTTTCGGCTTCTTTATTGACAATCATTTCAGGAAAGCCAACGTATCAAGAAAGCTTCAGCTTTGGAGGCTCTAATCAAAACGTACACTATTTCCTTCGTTGCACGGTGTGACGTCAGACAATAGTTGAGCCTTATTAGGAGTGATAAGGACCTCAACTTTCTCGACTCCCCATTTTTAACATGTATTGGGAGAAAGCCAACTCGTCATGGGAAGATCCTGCTTGGCAGACTCTAATATAAATGTACAGCAAAGTATAGAAAAACTGGAAGCATAACTTCCATAGAAGCCCATGAATCCTGTAGTTCGCGGATCGTTGCCACCGTTTCCATCTATGTTAGGAGGGCACAACTAAGAGCAAACAAAAAAACTGATGTCACACTCGGAAGCGGTAGCGACGTCGCGCATTTGCCCTACATTGTGCTAAATTTACAATTCTCCTAACTACTGAGCTTTTACGTGCCGTAATTGATAAGCTATTTTATTGCGCATTAATTGTGTCTCGCTAATTGCAGGCGAGAGAAAAAAAGAAGCAAAAAACAAAGATTGTGGAAGCAAAGTTGTTTCATTTGCCAAATGATGTACTTGCAATATGCACAAGAAACTCCGCAGAGGCAATTGTGAGACAACTGTTCACTAGCACAATAGCATAACAGTTCAAAAACTCACACTGCCCAATCTTCGAAAACCACTGCAGAGAGACAGCAGCATTGAAACTATAGCTTTGGCAGCCGTATAGTACAGCGTCTCGTTGCTTAGCGTGTCGTGTTCACCGTCACCAGAGGCAAGGGCACGCTGGCCGCTCACCAGCGAAAGCAGTCGGCCGTCACAGAAGCGGCTCTCGACACATTCTATGATCCAGTTGAGCCCAGAAATGCTACACTGGTAAACATCTAATAAAAAGTAAGTAAACTATTGAAGGTACGCGCGAAACCACCACATAAAAGTGAGCGATGCCTCGTTTGCTTGGCAATGCACTGAACTAAGCACACGCTCCAAGGCAAAACCGCTGGCTTATGTTACGAGACTGCCTGCATGTGCCCGCTGCTTCTGAAACTGAACGAGTAAAATCGGGCGCTCAACCACATACCAAAGACTGGAGTTTTCTTAGAGTAATCTTCTAAATTTTTGTAACAAATAAAATTAAAACTGTTGAATATAAACGCCTAATTATTTTTATTTTCAATATTTGTCCCTTCTTCAGCTAGTCGCACTTAAATCGTCACGTGGTTGCTGATGTCTGTCGCGATAGGTTTCGGACCACTTTTCATTCCAACTATCGCGACATATTTAGATTGATTTTGCGTACAGTATATCTTTTGTTGCACTGTGTGACGTCAGACAAAAGTTCAGCCTTATAAGGTATGATAAGGGCCTTAATGTTTTTAGTTGCTTTTTGACATCCGGGGAAGCTTCAGCTCAGGAGACTAATATAAACGCACAGTATAACCTTCTTTCCACGTTGTGACGTCTGACGAAAGTTGAGTCTCATAAGAGGTGATAAAAGTCTCAACTTTTTCGACAGATTTTCGACGTATATTGCCGGGAAGCCAATGCATCAGGAGAAGCTTCAGCTCTGGAGAAAAGGGAGAAAGGAAGAAGTGGAAGAACAGAGGAGGTTAGCTAGTGCTTAAACCGGCTGGCTACCTAGTGCTGGAAAAGAGGGCAAGAAAAGCAGACCCACCAAATCACAAACAAAAAGAAAAAAAAGAATAAATATAGTTTACTGCATCAAAGTGAGCGCCTTCGCCGTCTAAATGCATTCATTATCAGACAGATTTCTTAACCTGAGGACATTCAAGTTAGGTTTGTCGCGTCAATACGTACTTGTCCTTCTACAGTATGAGCAACTGCACATCTTGGATATCATTTAAAAGCGGGAATATGTATATTGTATCGAATACTATGAGGTCCAAAAATGTATTGAAACTCCTGTAAGGAAATAGTAAAAGAAATATACGTTAGTGGGGTCGGGTTTCTTACCTAGGGCGTAACGGTTCAAAGGCGAATGGGTTGACCACTCAGCTAAGCGTCAACGTTGGCCTTGTGCCAGTATATTTTAACCATATGAACACTCTGTACAGAAGATTGAAAAAACAACACTACGAAAGGGAACACTTTCTGTCAAGACATTGGTGCATTCTTTCGTGTTGCGGAAATTAAACCCTCTTCCAAGAGCATTGCCCCTTCTAAGAACATATGCCTACTACACTGCATATCATTTCATTGAGCGTTCAAGGTTTTCGCAGTCCGGCAAAGCAGGCCGAAGTGATTAGTGTTGCCCGTGCAGCAAATTGTGATGTTTTGTGCCCGCAAAAAGAAATTTCTTCTCGCTATCCGACGTGCTTGCTTTTAAAGGAAAGTTCAACCTAGATTGTTATTTCTCTTTCGTTGCATCTTGTTTTGCGGGAGTAAGCATTATTATGTTTAAAATGGCTTCATTTCGGGATCATCATGCTTTTTACGATGGTGGGGCTACGGGTTTGGCTTTAGACTGCACCTACTTTTCTTTCAGATGAAGGATACTGTGTGTGTATCGGCCATGACAAGCTGGGTAGTCTAATTACTTTTTTAGAGACTTGGTTGTGTTTTAGGGGCGAAGCTGCTTAGGGCGTGGATCTGTCATTCCTCCGTATTTATGGAATAGTACGCAGCCACCGGTGGCACATACCTAGTCTAGAGCGGGTATGTGCCACAGAGGATGTGAGATGCGAGATGGCGGTACTTGGAGTGTTCACTAGATCGACGCATGGACGGACGGATAGAGGGACGCGCAGACGTACGAATGAATTGACGCACGAACAGATGGACAGATGGATGGGCACACTCACAGAAGGGCGCACGTTTAGACGGACGGACGCATGGATTGACGCGTGGATGGTCGCGCAGACGGACGGAAGCAAGAACGAACGGACGGAGGGAAGCATGGACTGGCTGACAAACACTTCGCCCCACTCATCATCATTCACTCCGTGAATATGTGGTGATTTTTTTCGTGACGGTCGTAATGTAATTTTAATTGGTGACATCAACTGCGTTCTCGATACGCGAACCGATGTACAAGGTCCTGGCGCGGGCTGGTCTCCTTGTAATTCACGAGAGCTGCGACACCTTTTCCACCACTTTTTGTTACTGGACGCGCACAATGTAGTGCACGGAAATACGTTTGTTTGGACATGGCGACGCGGACGATACACTAGCAGGCTCTACCGGGCTTATATTCCACGTGCGTTAGAGGCACTCGTCTCCAATATATGCATTACATCTTTCCCATCTTCTCCTATGTACGTATCTGATCATCGGCCTATTGTCCTGGAGCTCAATGTCCCATTTTATTTTTTGGAAGAGCCGTGGCATCTTGATGTTGGCATCTTGCAGAACGCACGCTCAAAATTTGTCACGCGCAATACGTGTGTCGCTCACGGCGTCTGGTCTTAAAGATTGGGATGCGCTTAAAACGCAGTGGTGCCGGCGCTGCTCAGTAGAGGGGCGTTCGCTTCGTCAATGCGTTTTAAAAGAGCTTGCTTACACTGCAATGAAGTTACACATTGCTTTGCGCGCCGAAACACCTTCTCCTTTGATGCGAGCTTGGTAGCGTGAACTGCGTGAACGCTTTCAGCGCTTAACTGCTGCTTCGTCCCTAGAGGCAGCAGTGTGGCACGTAGACACAATCCAGTGCACACCCTGAGGTACTGCGCTACGTGAGATATTTGTTTTTAGGGGCGAAGCTTCTTAAAGAGGCATCCGTTTGGCCCTAGTGGCCATTGTAGTATGTAACAAGTATAACATTTTTGACCTCCAAGGTGGTGCTGCTGAGAGATTTCTTCTGTGTGTTGTTTAACAATAAAGAATAATGCTCTATGTATGGAAAATGAAAGACAGGAGCATTCCACTTTTAGTTCACGCGCACGCTGCGATCCCCCCTAGCAGCCATGTGCATTGAGCACTATCTGACAAGAAAGGGTTGCGATGTTATACTCGCTGGGTGTAACCTCTTTAGATTTAGAAAGGTTTAGCGAGCTTTGAGCCGCAGTGCCATGAATACAATGAACTCGTATATACCATGAATGAACTCTAGGGGGCTAAAGGTGGGAAGTAGATACGAAGCGCAAGCCGTAAGAAAGTAAAAGCCTAATTCTCCTGTCTCTCATTTCCCATTAGCAACCATTGGCATGTACATTGAGCAGTATCTGACAGGAAAAGATTGCTACGTTATACTGGCTGGGCGTAACCTCCTTGCTTTTAGAAAGGTTTAGCGAGCGTCGGGCCGCAGTGCCATGAATACAGTGATCTAGTATATACCACGAACTCGAGGTGGTTAAAGGTGGGAAGTAGACCCGAAGCGCATTTGGCATTAGAAAGCTTTGAACCATGAGATAACATTTAGGCAAATGGACGAATATCTGGTTGCCAAAGTGCGATGAAAACAGAATTTTTCTGTGCTGTCCAGTTACGCGAAATATCACTTGTTCCTTTTGTGTTCGCAATGCCCTGGTGTGAAGCCTTACAATATTGCTTACAAGATATGTTTTTACCATGTCTTGTCTCGACGTGGCAGTTCTCGTGTCAAGATATAATATGAAGGTGGGTATTTAATGTGAGGGCTAGTACATCTTTCGCAGCGCAAAGAACTCTTTCCTGATTTATGGTGAGAGATATGAAACAAGGCCATAAATTAATGTTCCTTTTGACTTCTCGAGACCCACAACATACGGCGTTGTGAAATATTCCTTAGACACACTCAAGCGTATACTGACAAGCTTTCTTCCAAATACATTCGTCCTGCATAGTGAAATGCAGATTTGGGTTATAATTATGAACTGCGTGAGATTTCAAATGAATTTAGATTTATTTTAGAGACTTCCTCAACGAGAACATTCGATAAAACTTGACTGTACAATAATAACAGTGTGCAGTATTTTTTTCAGGTAGCGTAGACGTTGGGCTGCAGGGGTCTCCACCACCAGCCGCTCGTATGTGTGGTCGTCTACTATGTTCCGGTCGTCTGTGTTCGTGATGTGTGATATGCTTGACTTAAGCCTTGGCCTTGCCGAGGGTGAATGTGATTGGGTGTACAACGGCGACTGGGGCCACGTGGTGGGCAGTGGCGAAGGACACGGGGGCAGCGGGCACGGCAATTGGAACTTGAGCGGCCTTCACGACCACGGGCTTCACGGCGGTGACAACGGGTTTGGCGACGACAGGGGTCGCTGGGGCCGGGGCGACATCGACGGCGGCTGAGGAGTACAGGGCATCAGCTGGGTTGGAGCTCGTGGTTCCTGGCTCATTGGTCTCGACGGTCACGTGGAAGCCCTCGGCGTCGGCGGTGTACTTGACGGTACGGGTGATGCCGTTGGGGTCGGTGTAGCTGTAGGAGCCGACCTTGTAGTTGTTGGCGTCACCGGTCTCTTCGCGGGTCAGGCGGGTGCCGAACTCGTCGGTGGTGTCGTAGCTGAAGCTGTATGGCTGTGGGGGCTGCACGACGGAACCAGAGTAAGATTTAAACTTTTAATGTAGAATAGAGCAAAACCTTGGACAGTGGCATACACCCATTAAGGGGGATCGGCCAAGAACCCGGTAGTTTTAAATACAAATTCTTATTTATCAGAATAAATGTCAAGTTAAACATGAAAAGAAGTAGTAATGGGACAATATTTCATATATTATCAAAAGAGGAGTGATCCTGGTGGTTTGGTAAGTAATAATTAGGAATTTCAACGCAATTTAGAAAATAGGAGTATGAGTTGGCTTTGCGATCTAAATCTGTTTGAACATTTCATGAACTCCTCCAAGGTATCGGCAACCTTCCCATCACTGTAGCTCAAGGGACAAAGCCCCGAACGCAAGCACATTTGGTACATATGAACCTAGGCTATGGAGTCGGGAAGCGGTACCAATAGTATTTTTCTGCAACCTATAGTATCTGTTAAAGGAAGTGAGATACTATTCTGTTCATTCATGTACTCCGCAAAATGAACAGTTGGGATAAGCTGCCAGATCACCTCTGTGTAAATAAAAATTAGGATATGGAGCTTGGCCACATAGTCTAGGAATTGAACTTCAAGTTCTCTTGTTTAACAGTTTTTACGGTTCCCATGGTAATTGAGGTGCTCAAATTTTCATTCGGCTGTTAATATGGAAACAGGAAATTCATCCAACATCATTATTCTCCTTATTCTAGTGGATATTTATTTATTTATTCCTGCTCGCTTACTTTGCAAGCCATAAACAGGAGTGGGTTGCACAAAAAGTTAAAAAGATGTAATGAACTGTGACTACACATTGTGGAAAAAAGTAAAAAAGTCATAGATCTGTTTTGAACAGTATTTACAGCGTGGAAAATACAGGAAACAGTATATTATAAAAAAAAACGCAAAGTATTGTAGGTGAAAATGCCGGCAAGCAAACATGTGGATAAAAAACAACAGAACAAAATAAACAAATTGTAGCTAATAAAAACGTAACGACAGAGGATTGAAAAATAAATATAAAAAGATGACAAGAATGCGCAAAACAGCACTTGATTACTGAGCGCTCATCTCAGCATTAAAAGGAATATGTGTTGAAACACCTTGTGTCATAGAGTAGTAAGAGCATGGACAGAAAACGATATAGTTATATTATGAATTTGGATGCCTGAAATACAAGGGTAACCAGACCATTTTAACATATATTTGCCACCGCATACGCCATTTTAATCAGAAATAGGCCCTTATAACCTGGGAGCCAAACGAAGCAAATAAATTTATGTGGGGGAGAATTAAGGATTTGAGTGCACCCAGAACATCCGATTTCTTACTTCCTGATAGGGAAGAGCGCACCAGTAAGGTGCGCTCTTTATTATCAGGCAGAAACTTGTTGAAGGTGTCAATTTTCGGAGCACCGGAGTGATCGCTAAAAGTTCTGCTACAAACACTTTTAAGGCGTGATTATTTCCATTTATGTGTTTTGGTGTGTTCGAAAATGCTCTATTCAGACGGGGCGTGATTTCTAGTGATGGAAAGTTGTTGAGTAATATTGGTTATGTTCGTCGATTATACACGTGTTTGCATTTTATGATAATGAGGACGACTTATCACTAAGTTAGGTTTTTTTTTCATGGCGAATACATTTCTAGCTACGTCAACAAACCGTTAATCTGAAGTGGACCTTTCAGGGCTTCCATTAAAGCTCACGTAGACATTGAGTGGACATTGAGTGAAAACTCACGTATTCCTCAACTGGAGCTGAAGCAGCGACGGCGAGAATGCAGCAGAGAAGGACCTGCAATGTGCACAATTCCATAAAAAAATGCTTTAGCCCCCAGTCACCATTGCTGTCTGATAACTTGAGATCAGACCGAAAGAGGAGAGCTACACTGCACCTTGGTGAACATGGTGGTTCGTTGAATGTGTCGTGTTTCTCCCTGTCAAGATGAGAACAAGACTGGACCTTTGCAGCCAGCGCTGTTGCTTTTATATCGGTCCTAAAGAAAATTTCGCCTGATATTTAGAGGAGCTTTGAACGTGACCAGGTAATATTGGAGCATACATTCAGGTCCAGTCTGATCACCCGTATCATAATTAAGCAGCCACCGGACCCAGTAGCAAACTACAGCTCCTCTTCATATTGGTAAATGCGTCGGACGTGAGTCGTATGACAAGGCTGCAAGAAGTCAGTGACTCTTGACACGTCGCCTTTCACAATCGGGGCCTACATTTCGCCCGAGTTCATTGTAATCACGAGACACACGGCCATGCTCCGCTTACTATGCGGACGTCGTCGAACAACTTGCTTAGAATTGCAGCGGTGCTGAATGATGTGACCCTGTGTACAAGCTGACATTCCTTTACGAATGGAAGGTTTTCTCTTCTTATATCAGCAGTGCAGGTCATTGGTGTATTTTAGCTCAGATAACAGATTCATTTAATAAAGATAAAAGAAAGCTTTGAACCACGTGAACACATGTAAACATACAAAACCGCATCGCAGCAGGTAATGTTGCGTGAGACATTGCTAACGATAGAAAAGCAAGGTTAAAGTTAAGCTGTTATAGAAAATGTAGGTCAGAATCTAGTTGAGATGACACTGAAATCTTGTTTTCTTCAGAGCATTTCGCTGTGGTTGGACCTCGGAAGTTTTTATTTATATTATGAACTTCCGTGAAAGCGTATTTCAATATACTGAGCTATTTTCCAGGCAAGACTTCATAGAGGTAATGGGTTCTGTTCTGTCTATTTGTAGTAAATGTCTCTTGTGGGCCTATTAAGAAAATGTGTCGCGTTAGAGAATATGCTTACAGCAGCACGTGCTTTGTATAAGTTTTAATCCACAGTGGTTAAACAAACATCCAATCAGTTATGCTCACTGCAACTGCTCCGACTGGCCAATAGATAGGGCATGAGGGCTCACCTGTTAGTGACAAACTTTTTGGAGTGGTCATTGTTAGTCATATATTCATCCAGTCGTAGCAGTGTATGCATTTATACTCACTCGGGAGCGTCTTGGGCTAGAGCGTAAGCACAAAAATAAGGCAAGCATGCTTCATTGTCTGCCCATCCCACTACGTTTGCGGTTAGTTATTCCCACTTTACCACATTTTGTTTGACGTAATTAGGCGTAACATTTCAGTTTAAAGACCGCGTAGAATGGTGGGTGTGGTCCCCATTATCTGGTAACATCTCTCAAAATATATTACCTGTTTTAAGTCTGCCACTATAAATGGTGATTGCATACTACAGCGTAACTCCAATAACAGTTTATAAGAATGACATCAGCACTTCTAACATTCCCAGCTTTTCCCCTAATGTGTTCTCCCACTTTGCTTAAAACTTTGATGAATATCGACTGTGTGGGCTTACAGCTAACAAAGTTTTCTCGTGACAGCTAACTGATACGATAAACATCTTGTTTTGGTGTGCTTACGACTTCTGTCCATTCTTCTCTGATGCAGGCACTCAAAAAGATATTGTGAAAGTATTGAGAAGACATGGGACCGCGCAATGGGCTCTGGATAAATATTTACTGCTCATTCACTGCAGTTTTCATCTGCTTTGTTAACAGGCAGGCATTGTTTTTGTTAACATTACTCCGTTTGTTTTAACCCGCAAAAATGGAGAGCAGATAAGTATGAAGCAACAGTGATACAGAGGCACCATATAGATCACTTTAATTTTATTTGTTATTATCTCTAATGGGAATGAAAGAGAGAACACATGCAAATGAAACTGTTAGTTTTTATTATGCAAATAGTTCTCACTGCAGAAAAACTGCTTGGACTCCCATATGAATCTGTAACATCAAACAAACAGGCCTATGCGGGCAGCGTGTGCATGCTGTTATAGTTTTCACAACTTCTCAAGCCTGTGGCAACATTTCAAATGATGTGGATTAGTCCAAAGAAACACAGGCAAACTAGGGTATTCCTTAAATTATTATTATTATTATTATTATTATTATTATTATTATTATTATTATTATTATTATTATTATTATTATTATATTTTGGTAAAGAACAACGCCTAGAAGCTAAGGGAGACCAAGAACACAAATGGCTGGAGATGGTTTTCAACTTGAGAGTTTATTTCTTTTCATTTGGCTTGTTCTGTCCTTTGTTTTCTGTGCGCCATCGTATCTCATGCTGAAGCAATACAAGCTTATTCGAATTTCGCTTCTGTTGATGTCTACAGCTTTAATAAGGACTGGTGTACTCATTGTGAAAGCAACAAGTGTAAAGTGTTGGTCATAAAAATGACACGTTTTGTTATTAGTAAAATCATTTTGCTGAAAATGACCAGTTAAGCTAGATTCATGCATCAAAAAGAACAGCTTGACCCAACTGGGAGCAGAGGTATCCTGTAGCTGACCGGCAGCAAATAAACTCATGAATAACTACAACTTCAAGCATACTTAGGAAGTGTCATTAGGTAGCTCTTAGTCACGCCCCGCTTATTCACGGAAAGAAACTGTCAGTCGGTTCGGCAAGCTCCCATAGAGCTTCAAAAGCTCTCAAACTTTACGGTATAGAACGAAGTTAGAGTATAAAGTAAATGAGTGCATTCTAGGCCCCAAGAGATAAAAACACGTATTTGCAATAATCAGAAATTGCGCGTTAGAAATTATGTGCTAAAGTCGGCACTAAGCAAACAAATTTGTGCGGCTGATGAATATTTCACAACACAACTATTTGGTTTGTTTATAGATAATGCCTCTGTCCCTAAGTGGTAAATAGAGGTCATGATCTTTTTTCCTTTCTAAGCTACCACTACATTATTTGTTGGCGTGCCTGCGATTTCTCCAACGGAATTGCATGAAATATGGTGTGAAGATAATCAAAGGCGTAACAATAAGTAATTGGCGAGGTTTCTGATTACTTCTTAATTGATCTCATTCTTTGCAACTTGAACCGACATAGGAGGCACCATTCCGAACTAATGTTATTCTCATGCTTAACATGCTAGCACACTAAGCAAATTTAGTATTATTGTGAAAGAGGGGTCGCCTTTTTACTAATACATTTGTCCTGTTTAAAAAAAAACACTGCGTCTAATGTTTGTGTGCTTTCTCTTGACACATGTTTTTTTTTTCATTTTTTGCTACTCAATAATCTTTATATTGCGAACAGTTACTCGGTTTGTCAAACGGTGAAATACATGGTGCCACTTAAGCAACACACACTAGCACATTACTTTGTCAGCAATAGAGCAACAAAGACATTTTTGGTACAATGCACTTAGTGAACAGATTTGCTTCCAGCAAATACAAAAACCTGAACGAGGTTGATATCTTTTATTGGGCTTACAATACAAGACATTCGTGTACATAGGTAGACAAACAGTTCACATATAACATCAGATTGTCTTTTAGAAAACAGGTAAACACCGTCTCAAAGGCTATATTTCCCGAATGGTCCCTCGCATGAACGCTGTACTACGGAGAGGCAATTGTTAGGGCAGTCAGTGCAAGTATGCTGACGTGACTGGGAAATTAAACCTTTTGGGGCTTTTTTTACGCTTTCATGAAATTAACGAAAATTATTCTCGCATATTTTAATATCACCCTTCATTGCATTCCTCACATTCACCAAACAAGCTGAAGCGTAGCTTCTGCACTAACTTAGCCTATTGATAACTGAGAGAAATATTTACAAGAAGGTGGCACCGGCAACTTATTCTATGTAGCGAAATTAAGGTGTCATGTCTGTGTAATCCTAATGGCAAGAGCTACACCAGGGCCATTCGGGATGTGCAGTGGCTTGACCAGAGGAACACGCAATGCCTTTCTAGCTTAGTGAATTAGTAATAATCCTATGTTGAGCTGTAAACATGAGAAAAAAGATCTTAAAATATTTCTGACCACCTCATATCAAGATAAATCGGGTTAGAGGGGCAACTAACGCCGACACTGGTGCTGAAAACGTATGGATTATATAGGATTATCAAGGGATGAAGAAGAATACACTGTTAGATGAGCTATACGTACAAATCGTTACATAACGTGTGGTGGCGCACTCTAGGAAACAAAATGACTCCTTTGGCTCTTGGGAATGCTCATTTTCCGAGCGTATGACTCTCTTTGAACAGACATGTGCAATGTTTTCACAGATTATTCTACTGAAATCATATAGATTAGAGATAAAAACATATTTTGCGTGTATGTTTTGCAGCCAGTTGTGTACGCGCAAAATTAGGCCTCACTGAAAAGAGTAACCCACACTTTTTTCTCCTTACACTGCGTGGAGCATGGTCTGGTTTCATGCCTGGGGTACATTTTTTTCTGGTCTTACAAATACCCTGATATTGACATTGCATCATCCAGAAAAAAAAGGGAGCATTAGTAATAGCACTAGGTGATTTCTGAAACACAGTTTAGCTTATTACTACGCCTTCAACGTTCAATATTGAAACAATGAGCTTATCAGCACGCACAAGAGAGTTACAATGAACAAAAAAAAAACTGTAAACTAAACACCAAAGTTGCCGTGATACCTTAATATTGTAACAAGCGAGTCTTGAACGTCCTTTAACGACTCTTGGCTTTCCTCTGTACCGACACGGGCACTCTGAGCTGTGCCGTTGCGAATGAGATGGGCGCGGCGTGAAGGGTCACGGGTGCTGCGTGTACTGCAGCAGGACCAGCATGAACGGCAACAGGTGCTGCCTGTACGGCATCCACGTGAGCCGCATGCAGGGTTACGGCCGTCGGTGCAGAGCGCACAACTACGCCGGCTGGGACACCGTGCAAGGCCTGCACGGCGACAGGAGCGGCTTCAGGTGGTGGCTCGACCGCCGTGGAGGTGATTTGGGCTTGGGCAGGGTTGGAGGTCCGAGTTCCGGGCTCATTAGTCTCTATGGTGACGTGAAAGCCCTCGGCATCGGCGACGTAGCGCACCGTGCGTGAAATGCCATTCGCGTCTACGTAGCTGTAGGATCCAACCTTGTTGTTGTTCTCGTCGCTCGTCTCCTCGCGAGTCGTACGGCTGCCAAACTCGTCAGTTGTGTCATACCGGAAGCTGTACGGCTGGGGCGGTGCCTCCTCCTAAAAGGGTTCAATTTTTGAGCAGAGAGACGAAGAGGTGGTCAGTACAGCGCTCTCAAGTGTGACATGAAACTGGTCAGTGGGGCAACATGCCACCTTGTGGTTATTGCCGAAGACTGTATTTGCATGTGCTTAGAACACTTTTTCTCTGCATTTTCTCTATACGTTGCCAGCAGATTTTTCAGTCTTCACTAACCTTCCTTCCCACCGAAAGACTTGAAAGCATGAATAACCCAGCTTGTGCATTCAAAAAAAATATTAGTTCTTTATTTAGATCATTGCATTTGCGAAGACATAGCCTACGTTAGTAAGGCGTCTGGTGCCCCATTCCCGTAATCATCACATTTGTCCCATATAAAATGTAGTTTTATATATCAATTCAAGTGAACATTTTTGAAAGATTGAAATAATAAATCTCGAATAAACATTATTCGAGGCTAGCAATGCTGTATACTACGCAACATCTCATAAAATTAGCAGAAAATTGCCATATAGGTACGTAATATAATATTTATTTTATGTGAGGTGTAATGTGCCGAAACCACAATTTATCTATGAGAGACGACGTAGTTGAGGGCTCCAGAAATTTCGACCACCTGGTGTTCTCTACCGTACACCCATATCTCGGCACACAGGTATACAATATTTTCGCCTCCATCGGAAATGCAGCCACCACAGCCGGGATTCCAACCCGCGACCTGCGGGCCAGCAGCCCAGTACCTTAGCCACTAGACCACCGCGGCGGAGCTACGAGCACTGTTTCAGACTCACTAGCATGTATACAGGATAAATTCGTTCTCAATAACAGTTATCTAAAAATTCATATTAATGAGTCCCCAAACTGAAATTGCCATATTATATAGCTGTTGAAAACGGGATATCTATTAATTAGCCTGGATTGCTTTCCGTATGTCAGTGTGTTTGAATAGCCATGAGGAGCAGTATAACTTTAAAAATAAACATAATTGTTTCAATTCAGTCCCAAAACAACCATCAAGAAGATGGAGGACACTGTACTGGAGGGCTCCAGGAATTTCGACCATTTGGAATTTCTTTACGTGCACCTGAATCTGATTTCACGGGCCTTTAGCATTTCGCCCCCTATAATATACGGTTCATCGTGGTCAGCATTCCTTGCCTGAATCTTCGGGCGCACATTCGGGCACCTCCTTCAATAGAATACAGAGCACCGCAGTATGTTGTTAAAAAAAAAATCTCGATTCTTCAAAATCTGTAATTCGTCGGCAGATACCATAGTATTCATGAAAGTTCACATCTTTTGCGTAGTCTGAAAAAAAAAAACACGATTGAAGAAAGTGACGCAAAAACCCCCATAAAGTGTCGACGATGACAACGCATACCCATAATCATTGTGATACGCTGTAAGAGTTCATATAGTATTAAAAGACAACTTTATTATAAGCTTCACTGCAAAGACTTATCCACTTACATAAATTCTAACATTATGTTTGTAGCTTGAGTCAAGAAACACTGGATCAATGATAATAATTTCATAATAAGTGCTCCCGTAGTTTTTTTTTTACGTGGCGGCAAGAATTAAAGCTTACTCTGGACCAATGAGTCTCATGTCACGCTATAACGTTTTGCTCTTATAAAGATACTTAGTCACGGTTGCATTTACTGCATATATGTAATAGCATCAGAGGTACTGGAACGAAACAAGAAGCAGCGCGCAGAATCAAAGGTGAGCGACACACTTACCTGTCGTACAGGTTCAACAACTACTTGCCCGGCAGCGTAAGCTGTGAGGCACAGCAGGATAAAAATCTGCAACGTCAGAAATACTCCGTTTAAACCATATTCCGTTTAAACGTTGCATCAGTTACACCAAACACCGAAGTTGCACAGAGAACACAGCACCTTTCCGATCATGGTGGTTGGACGGTGTCTGTCCAGCTTGCTGATGCCACACGGAGGTGAGAAAAGTTCACTGGTACCGTATCCTCGTAGTCGACTTCGTTATATACGGCTGCAATTTTTCATTCTGTAATTCACGATTCGGCAGCATGCAGTGAGGAGGTTCTACGCGAAATAAAAACAAAAAAAGAATGAATCAGCTATGCACTTACCCAACACTCTTCTACGAAAGGCTGCAGTGACATTGGCAGACAATATCAATGACAGGAGGAAGCCCCCTCCAGACTGCGTGCAGACGACCTTCGAACGCGATAGCATCCAGGAATATTCGAGCTGCATTGCAACGGACCGGGCTGCCTTGTATTTCTACAGCCAATGCTGAATTTGTTTCATGCGTGTGTGGCGTCGCCTCGGCGTGCAATCCACTCGTATTCGATCCTCTGGGCACGCCGACTTTCGTGGTTGCATGCTTTTAGCTCGAGAACGAGAAGAGTCACGGAGATGTTTATCCTACACGAGTGAGTGCGCGCCAGGAGACGACCCGAGCGTTTTCCCTTTTATCGTGAACAGTTCCGAAACGAGCCGTTTTATCGCGTGATCCCGGTGGATTAGCCAAAAAGAGTCAAGCGGTGGCGCCGAGCCGGGTCGCAATCCAAGAGTGATGACGGTATTACGTTTCTGCCAGTAGTTCGTGTTGTCTGGTGCAATAACGATTTGAATTATGTGCTTTCGTTGTCGCTTCATTGTCTAGGTTTAAAGGGAAGGATGAAATCACTTTAGTGGTCTTTGGAGCGATATTATGTGCTCACGAGCAATTACTTTGTTCAGTTCATGGCCCAGTTAATCAAAGTCAGCCGACAAAATGGCATTGCCGTGCGAGTGTCCTTGGATTCTCACTTTACGCTCCCACA
Source organism: Rhipicephalus microplus (assembly GCF_043290135.1). Classification (NCBI taxonomy): domain Eukaryota; kingdom Metazoa; phylum Arthropoda; class Arachnida; order Ixodida; family Ixodidae; genus Rhipicephalus; species Rhipicephalus microplus. Next base: position 193,347,844 of record NC_134700.1, read on the forward strand.
CGTCCGTGCACAATCAAAGTAACCGTCAGTCGTTTCTTCTTGGCCAGCGTGCCGGTGTTGTTGATCGCGCGTTGGCACTCAGTAGACGGCACTCCGGATCTCGCGGTGTTGACATCATGGTCGCCAGGAGAGTGCGATAGACATTTGGCTGACAAACGATCCTCGGAGTTTCGCAGCCGCTACCTCTGTGATTGTGTAAAGGAAAAATAAAAGAAAGGCGGATTCAGTTCCTACTGCTCTGTGTCAAAACAAGCCTTCTTGCCCATTCATTGATGCGAAAATATGGACCCGTGGTAGTTTCATCTTTAAAACTGCAACACAAGCTTGTGACAACCGGGGTCCCCACGCAGCGTGTTGGGAGTATCGAGGCAGAGTAAGCTTCACCACTGGGGCGACGCGTCACAGCCCCTCGAAGCCCGCCTGTACCCTGTTCAGCTACCGGTGGGTGGCCGGCCGGCACTGGGGATCGAACCCCGCACCTCCCGTAGCTGGCTTGTGACAAGTTTTCGAAGTAATGTGAAAGAAAATGGCGGCACTGGCTTGAAGTGACTACTGAAGGTCTGCTAAAAAGATCCTAACGTGAATAAAAAAACACGTTGCTTATTTTTGTTGGATAGCTATCCTAGCACATTCTGGGGACTTAGTGGATATTATTCAGTTCTAAAAACAAAGCAACATAAATTGAGTTTCATATCTTTACCACAATGCCTATATACTATCAGTATTTTAGTTGGTTTAAGATATTCGCAAATATAGTTTTGTCCCTTTTATAACGACGAATATGAAAAATACAGAAATAATTTGGGCATTAGGAAAAATCAGATATAAAAGTGGTGCAATGAAAATGCTCTAAAAATTCGAACTGTATTAGTATCGTCACTCTATAAAAGTACCTGAATCTGTTCTTGGTAAACTAACAAAAATATATACCTTTGAGAATGCTTCACTGCGCAGAATGCATAAAAATGGCAGACACCACGTACAGTGGGAATCGATGATATGCGAAGCACGAATGAGAAATGTTCATATGTCACCTTACAATCAGCACAACGTTACGAGGTGGAGGTAAATGATGCCATACATAGCTTCCGTGTCACTATTATCATGTTTGGATGTGTATTTTACCTTCGTCATCTACTCACGTCATGTGATACCAAATTTAGTATATGTGGAGCTAGCGAAACGGCCGCGAGAACGCTATGAGCGTGGTATGTAGTCATGCTCACACATGACACGCGTTTCAGCATTGTGATGTACGCACCAGTCATATATTTCGTCATTCATTGACGTCCCATTAGACCAGATTTGGTATAAGTGGAGCTAGCAAAACAGCCGCGAGCGCATAATGAAGGGTTCAATGTACTCTAATGTAGCGTCTACGCGCGCACACACTTGGCACAGCGACGCTGCGTCAACAAAACGCGAGCACTCTATAGTCTGACGCCAGGTGCTTCCAGCGTCCATCGGCGCGGACCGACGGCAACCGGCGCGACATGCGACATGCTGCGTTTCGGCATTTCACTCCGATGCGTTACCCAGACAGCCTTGCGTCTCCCTCTTTTCGTGACGGAGGGACGCTGGACGCGCTAAAACGCGCATTCGTCAAAGCAACCCAGCACCGCTTGCGCCTGCGAGTAAATGGCAGGACCGGCGGCTGGCGTTGCCACGCCGGCGTGACGCTACGAAATAAACGCCGGCGAGCATGCGCACCGCGTCACGTCGAAATGTATTGGCGCATTGACTCTGTCATGTCGTCATGTTCTCACATGACACGCATCTCTTAATTATAATGTTTGCATGTGACATTTACCTATGTCGTCCTTTCGCGTCGCGTAATAACGAGTTTGGTACATGTGAAGCTAGCGAAACGGCCGCGAGAGCATCATGAGTGTGGCATGTAGTCAAGTTGTTACATGACACGCATGTCATGATTTTCATGTTACAGGGTATGTCGCATGTGTTCACCATGCAATCATGCCTTACCATACCAGTTTTGCAACATGCCAAGTGAACGAAACCACCGCAAAAGCTCCAGGACCATGAAATGTAAGTCATGCTATTCATGACATCCATGGCATCATTTTTATGTTACGGCTGGTCATATATGTTACTCATACTGTCATGTTATGTCATACCAAGTTTGATATTGATACCATTATCGAAACGGCCAGGAGAGCTAAAAGTCGTAGGCGCCTAGATGGGCGCCTAGATAGATAGATAGATAGATAGATAGATAGATAGATAGATAGATAGATAGATAGATAGATAGATAGATAGATAGATAGATAGATAGATAGATAGATAGATAGATAGATAGATAGATAGATAGATAGATAGATAGATAGATAGATACGCTCAAAAACGCCGAAGTTCACTAAGAAATGCCATTTAGAAAATAATCGGTGACCGGGCCTGTACATAAAGCAAAACGGTTATGCTAGAGTACATGAGAGGGCATGCCCGTCAATAATGACTTGTCATGCATTACTAGAAACGCAACAGGCAAGCTTCACATAGAACAACAAAGGCAGTGAGTGCCATTGAGTGATTCATTTCTTCACTAAAAACGTAAATAGGGATTAAGGAGTCACAATAGCAATGTTCTATTTAGTTGGCATTTATTTGAAAGCTGTACGTTCAGCAGTGCGTGTAGTGTGCATTACCTGATGATGTTTGCCAAATAATACTTATCAAATTTCATAAGTTTCGTCATCCCTCCTGTTGACTGGTCACTTACAACGTTTGAAACAAAAGAGTGATGTAAAAAAGCCTCTTTTATTTGCTCGAGATGGACTGTAAGTACACTTTCATTATGTACATTGAGTACGGCTCATCAACGTTTTCACATGCAGCTTCTTTCAGGCTGCGCTAGCAACAACTGGCGATCGAACTCGCGATATCGTACTGCTACAGCAGAACGCCTCTGCTTCCAAGTGACCATCACGTGAGTGCTAAAAGGCAGTCACGTGTGCCAATTAAAAAAGTCGCATGATTTTATTGAAATTACGGCGTTTGTAATAAAATTAGGCTGATTTAATGCACATTATCTTGATGGATGCTGGGTCGCTCGCTGATTAGCATCTGAATTATCGCTGTGGGCGTAGGTACATACTTCTATCCTATCTTTTATTCTTCATACCTAGCGCTTGCCTACTGATACAGTTGATGTTTTGGAAAACAAAAGCCGGTTCGATGATATTCGTAGTGTTTTACAAGCCTCAAACATGGAATCACTAGCGACGACACTTGCTTTTTTGTGGCATTGCCTAGCAACTTATGCCGTGAAGTTGGCTATACCTGTGACGTATATTCCGGAGACTTACGAATTTCATATACACCAATACATGACAAGCTTTCCTCTGGCTACAATACAGTTAGGCCCATATACACAAACCAACCTTCGCCTTACCTCAAGTTTTCCTCAGGGACCTACACTCTGTGTACGCGTTAAAAGGGCACAGAAATAGTAACAGGTCGAAACATAAGGACAAGACTGTTTCATGAATACTGGCCTACTTTTTTTCATCAAGCGCAATTAAGAGTAAAACTGATAAGAAAAAAATTGGCCCGAATCTACTGTAAATGTCGTCGAAAGACGGTAGTCTTGCGTCTGGAGAGATTTAACAAAACGTTAATTTGATGTTCTGCGCAAAAAATATCGGTGAGTGGTATTCTGGAGGCGCTGCGTTAATGTGCCTCGAGCGTGTAAAAGAGAAGAACAAGCGCATCTGGGCACGTTGGACACGAGTGCCATCTGGCAGTTATCTTCGAAAACGAAGGCGTGCGCGACCGCGGATAAAGATGCCCGCTGGTCCCGGAGGTCATAAGGTGTAGAATGCAAAGTGACAACCACCGTTCCGTCGTAGCAAAGCGTTGCAAACATCTTCTTGAGCATCGCGTGGCACTGTCAGCGCAGCGCATTGAACGCTACAGTCCTTAGAGTTAAGTGTGTGTGCCTCTTCTAGTATAAAGGCAGACATACAAAACAGAGACATGTTGTTATGGCGCCTCAGATATGCGCAATATTTGCTTTTTAATTGACAATCGCACAACGTTGAACGCTAAACTTTGAGCAATATTGGTGGGCGCTGCGGATCGAGTTGGCCGTTTGGTGCCATTTGAGGAATCGTTAGGGCGGACAAACAGACAATTGTACAGACAGACAGACAGACAGACAGACAGACAGACAGACCAAAATTTTTCCGTCGAAAGTCCCCAAGAAAGACTGTCGTCTTTAAAACTCGAGGAAGTGATTAGGTTGGTTTGTGAATACGGGCCTTACCCCCGTATTCACAAACGCTCCTCGACTTGACTTTCACCCTTCACTAGACAAAAATTCACACTGCTCCGCTGCAGGGCTGAAAATGACGCTACGCTACTGAGGAATAGCAGCAAATCATCACTGATATGCAGTGACTTTTCCTGCCTAGAGATGGCACTCCCATCGGCTTTCTCATGTGAAGGTGGAGCGTTGAGTGAAGGGGCGTTCCGGAATACGTGGGTAAGAGTGTTATTTTATTGAGTACTCTAGCACACCGTCGAAGTTTCGGCGTACGTGCGGATCCGATACCAGTAGGCATTAAATACAAAAATTGAAGGGCGCGCTTCTTTAAATACAAACACATGGGGCGCAATCATTTTATGCTTGTTGTTTGTATGGATGCAGCTTTGCGCACTCATAAGCTCTTCCGGTGGCAAGTGTCAAGTAGGCAACAGTAGAAGATCTACTGCTTCGTGAAATTGAGCGATTCTGGGAATCACATAAGATCAGGAGGATAAAGATTCACTTAGGATTCCGTAGGGCGGCGCCATTTTTTAGCGAAGACAAATATTTATTCTGCACAAAAAACACAATATAAAGATTTTCTAAGTTACCAGTTCATGCACTGCTAAGCATAAACTGCGCATAAACATAAACTGCAGTTACCTCCTCATAACATTGCAAGAAGAAATATTATGCCTGTAAGCACTGCTATGAAGTGTACTAGAAAAGCTTTTTACCCATGTAAATTTAGTTACTTTACATTTATCTATTTGGTGTCCTGCGATCTTCTTCAAATTCTGAACAATGGCACCGGACATGGTCGAGAGTTTCTACCCAATGGCAGTTATCACAGTTGGGAAAGCCAAGGAGGCTGGATGACCAACCCTTCACTCTAGAGAAGATCTTGGGAGTGTGGCCTGCACGTACTTCAGCCCAGAAAGCCACACGAGGCCTCCCACAATTCTTGAGAGCAACGTCACTGTGCGACCACTTGTGAAACCTGAACTGTGTGTGCAGTGTATGTGTTATGTGCAATGTGTACCTCCTCCTCCTTTCTCTCTTTTTCTTCCTAACACCCTCTCCCCCGTGTAAGGTAACAAACTGGTCTTAGTCTAGTTAACCTCCTTACCTTTTTGATATTTCCCCCCCTTCTTCTTCTTTATTTGGTGCAGTAGATAAAACACGCATATATTAGGTAGGAGAAACAAGTTGAAAAAATAACTTTATTGAATCACGCCTGGATACAAGTGGTAGCAGAAATATCGGTAAAATGCATTGAAATGTAGTATTTACTGGGAGCACCGGTGGTTGGCAGGCATGCAAAAGCAACAGAGGCGCATTTTCACTAAATTGGCACTTGCGATATCACTTCGACACGCAAGCCTTTACTCCCATAAATTCACATCTTCATCACTTGGCCAAAACGCACAAAGAGGAAGAGAAGGATAAAGAAAAAATTTCTGCAGAGGCTCCGTACGCAGAAACAGCGAAATAGGCACATAGAGAGCCACCCTTTGACAATGTACAAAGTGTACAGCATATATATGATGTGATCACAATTGACACATGCCTTTACGGCAGCCATAATGAGTAGTTCCTAACTCCTATTGAAGGAGTCTATGGTTACATATGGGGCAAAGATCTTGCTGACATATGATCACTATTACGGACTTCTTCCGAATGTGTATGTGAGTGGCGGGTTGCCACCGAGCGTAAAAGATCGGGAACCACCAGGCTTGAAGGCAGACGATGTGACTGCCGGGGCTGGAAATGCACGCAGAGGAGCAGGCCGTGTCAGCCTAAAGGTTGGCGACCGCGCGACAGGGATGGGAGCGACGAATCGTGCAGGCGGCGGGAAAGGCTGTGCCACAACCCTCGGACGTGGCGCTGGGGCTGCAACAAAGGCAGCTGGCCTGCTGGTTAGGGGCGTCGCAGGTGGAGCGACATCGGCGGCCTGCACGGAAAGGTCATTTTGTGGCAGCCGGAAATATTACCGGTACCATACTGGTGGTGTGTATTAAGGCGAAAGTGTTTGGTGGAGTGGTTACATGGCATTGTTGCTTGGTCAAAAGTTAGCCGTTCATGGAGAAAGTGAAACTTCGAGTGTGGTGAAGAAAACATCCTTAGTGCAAGACAAGGGGGGCACAATGCAACCTAATGGGTTCCTCAAGGTAATTACTAGCCTGTTTTTCACTCCGTAGCTCGTTATGTCTTGCAAGCAGCCTGTTCTCCGAAAGTTTGGCTTATATTCACGAACGAGTGTGCAGCAGGGTTTCACCCTCAAGTGTAATGCACAACCAAACTTTTATAGCAGGTAGAACTGCACAGAGTGTCAAAATTAGGAACGTAGTTGGGTTCTGCGCCGTTCTGGAGCAATGTTTTGCGAAGGGGTTTCCTTAAGCTGTGCACAACCAGAACGATCACTCATAGACGAAGCAAGTGGCACTTATGAAAACCGGTAGACACTTACCATCGCAAATCAAGTATGCCTAACATTTCCCATTGGGCCTAAAATATCAAGATATCATATATAAAATATATGTTTTCAAAGTTCCCGCCAAGCATTTTTTCTTGGATATATTTCCTTTTGTATTTATAAAAGTACTGGTCTAAATTTTCGCCTCTATGTGTGGCTTTATCACGCGCAGTTGCGGCAGTGGTAGTAAGAACCACAGAGAAAAAAAGGAAGGACTTCTAGTTGTTTTTTTTTGTTTGACGAATCCTCAACGAAAACTAAGAGATAAAGAAGCCATGGTAGGTACAGTAAACGTTATTTGTATGGTTTGTCTGTTTTGCAGTAGTTATGGTGTATATGTGAAGAAAGTAAAGAGAATGTAAGAACTTTTCACCGGCAGTGACCAAAGTTTGCAATGCTTAGTTCGCGCGCGTCATGCTCAATCAATTGAACTACGGTAGAAGTAGTTCTCGTCAGCGTTAGGTTGATTTGTTTGATATGTGTGGTTTAACGTTCCTAAACCACCATATGAATATGAGAGACACCGTAGTAGAGGGCTTCAGAAATTTTGACCACCTGGCATTCTTTAACGTGCACCCGAATCTGAGCACACTGGTCTACAGCATTTTCGATTACAACGAAAATGCAGTCGTTGCAGCCGGGATTCAATCCCGCGACCTGCGGGTTAGCAGCCGAGTTCCTTAGCCACTAGACCACCACGGCGGGGTGCCAGCGTTTGGTGACTATAAATTTCATCATCATCATCATCATCATCATCATCGTCCTCAGCCTGACTATCTTCACTGCAGGGCAAAGGTCTCTCTCATGTTCCACCAGTCAACTCGGTCCTGTGCTTGCTGCTGCAAATTTATACCCGCAAACGTCCTAATCTCATCGGCCCACCTAACCTTGGGTCTTCCCCTAACCCGATTGCCTTCTCTGGGAATCCAGTTAGTTACCTTTAATGACCAGTGGTTATCCTGTCTGCGTGCTACAAGCCTGGCCCATGTCCATTACCTCTTGATTTCAACTATGATATCCTGAACCATGGTTTGTTCCCTAATTCACTCAGCTCATGTCTTGTCTCTTAAGGTTACACCTACTATTTTTCTTTCCATTGTTCGCTGCGTCGTCCTCAATATAGGCTGAACCCTTTTTGTAAGTCTCCAGGTTTCTGCTCCATAGCAAATTACCGGCAAGATGTAGCTGTTATACACCTTTCTTTTGAGGGATAGTGGCAATCTACCTGTCATGATCGGAGAGTGCTTGCCAAATGTTCGCCACCCCGTTCTTATTCTTCTAGTTACTTCAATCTCGTGGTTCGGCTCCACGGTTATTACCTGCCCTGAGTAAACATAGTATTTTACAACTTAAAGTGCACTATTACCTATCTCGAAGGTAATATCACTTAAGTTAGACTATCAATTTAATTCAAGGCAAATAATGTAACTAAGCGTAATCCTACCTTGTCGCTTCCGCGTTTACCACTAAGCACACGGCGAGAATGTCTTCTTCCTCAGTATGCAGTGGCTGATGCAAACAGACATTAAGGCTACCACCCAACTTTCTCGCTGCTTGTCATGAATCCTAATATCTTTCAGCGTCTTCCAGTGGCTTTTGTGCGCGACTACGTATAAGTTGGTGAGCCCACCTGGGAATTGATGACGACACCAGCCGGCGCCGATGTCTTGGTGCCGGGTTCGTTGGTGTCGATGGTAACCCGGAAACCGTCTTGGTCGGCAATGTAGTTCACGTTGCGGTAGATGCCAGTCGCCTCTGAATAAGAGTACGTGCCCGTCTTGACGTTATTCGCGTCTCCGCTCTCCGTCTGGCTCAGGCGCGTCCCGAAATCGTTTGTGATGTCGTATGAGAATGTGTACGGCTGCGGAGGCTGTGAATACAAGTTGCGGGGAAGAAAATTATTCATTATTACACAACACTTTCTCAAGCTCATTTGTTTAGCAACATATATTGTTCACGTACAGAGTCGCGGTATCCGAAGTATCACGCATTCACCACTAAATGGTATTTCGAAACGTGAAGGCATTTTGTAACAGCAACTTTCCAGATGAACTGAACCTCTGCAGTAGAATTCGCTCCCAATGTAACACTTGTGTTTATAGACCATCTTCTGTTGCTTATAGAGAATAGAGACTGAGCAAAGACAGGCTCACTGCTACCCGCTGCATACGTGAGCTCTTTTTTTTTCTTTGTTAGAACAGATTTGCCGGATACACAAAAAAAAACATCAATTATGCTCTCCCCACTGATATAATTCTGAAAGTTCGAAGAACTTGCACACTTTGTATATTTTTATACTAAAAATTCTCCAAAATATCTAGATGCAGCTGTCTCATATTTTTTCTTGTTTTGCTGCTCTAAACATATTTTAGGCTATCGAATATGCATTTGTAGAGATAATGTCTTCAGATGATGTCTACGTCTTCTTAACAATTGGTCCTCCCAGCGAATACTTAGCGAACATTGATCACAATATTCATAGGCGTGCAATATTCTAAAATAATCACTGCCAGTGATTTTTGTTTGACGTATTCTACGTATGGCATTTCAAATGAAGGCAGAAAAACTCGGAAATAGGTGTAGCATGTTTTTACCACCAAAATAGGCACCGACATATTTTCTCAAGAGAGCGCGCAATTTCACACAAGTAAAGAATGAAGCGAGCATTATTATAACAATATCCACTCATTTGGAGCCGAAAGGGCTCTAATTGCTTCACTTTAGTGAAGCTTCTGTAGATTTCTTAAGTAGCTAGATTGTCTGAAACTCACCCCGTCGTAATATTCAAGTCGCTGACCCACCGCCAGGCCAACAAGAAGTAAGAGAAATACCTGAAAGAAGATTGGTCAGTATAGTATGATAAAATATAGTATTTCTATTTACCTCTATTTAAAACCTATATAGGTCCACTTCCGTACTAGTTTTTAGCAATTAGAAGCTATATTTTGATTGATTTAGAAAGAGTTACGTTTCATATTCCTGACACTCTCAAAAAACGACGTGTACGCGCTAATTGTGGCCCCGGAGACTACCGTATTTCGCCAGATTCATTATTTTGAAGGATATGAAGAGTTTAATAGGTGAAACAGATGAGTTGTGTGTGATGCTTGTCATAGAAAAAAGAGCGACATTAATTTTGATGCAATCTGCAAGTGCACATAGGAGGAGCAGCCAGAGCACATAAGTTTAGCAGGGAATGCATTGGTGTACTACGGAGCACCGTTTTGAATGCGTGGTGATATGAATTGGCTGCTCTTGGGTGCTACAAATATACTTTCCACGACGAACCGTATAACGGCGCAAGTCTAACCGCATGATTTCTCTCTCATCGCAATTCATTCCTAAAATCACTGAAGAACAACTGTCAGATCGCTACTGGTAACTTAGAATATCAAATTGTGCAGGAATAAAGAGATTGCGCGTCTTTTATAGTGGTGCGCGACTTTAACAAGCACTTTAGTAACAACACGGGAAGTTCATTTCACAGGCCTTTTAGATGAGAACTCACGTTGCCAAGCATAGCGCTTCTTCCGCAGTGGCTCCAAGGACTTGGACACGTTATCGGATGCGCAACGAGGTACGCTCGTTGCAAAGTAATGGCGAAACGCTTATATATCCAGCCGGTTATCTTCATTGATCGCGACCAGAAAGTCCGGTATCAACTCGTGTCCAGTTCAATTCTAACGGTGACGCATGCGGAGAGGAGGTGTAGTATGTAGGACGGATCGTGAGAAACTATAAAACGCATAAAATAAACATTTCTGTGAACTATGAATCGTTGAAGAAGGTAATAGAGCTGTGCATATGCAAGGACACATCGTAACTCCTCCACGTCGTGGGTGGTGATGGAGTATTTCCTTTGGAGTCCGAATTCGAACGCTCCCTAAGATAGAACAGTGTGCACTTGTACGAGCTGTTCGCAATGCAGTGAGGTGGAAACGAAAGGCACACGAACTTTCATCGCCTGGTCGCACAAAGCGTGTTCTTCATGTCAAGGCAGGTGACCCCGAAGGTCGGGATGGCTTATTTCAGAACCATTTGCCATCCATTGCTCAATTTTATTACCATAAATATTAGACGGTTTCAAACTGCGCCATTTATAAATCTGTACCCTTTTCATTCCTGACAAATTGTCATCCGTATCATAATGAGGAAAACGTGATAATACTGAATGATAAGACGTGCAGTACAGATAAGCTTATTCGACGCTAGACATTGTCGTTCATCTCATATCGCATTGCTTAGCGAGCACAAACAACAACACATCACTCACACATTTAGTTTATTGATTTGAAATAGATATCAATCGATAATCATTCTTGCTCCTCTGTAAATCTTCAATGGCGTTACTTGTGTATTAGTTGATAGGAGAAAGTACTTTAAGGAGTGACAAAGATGTAAAGCTGGTAGGATAAAGATTCTAGACACTATTTTATTGAAGGTTGTTTCAGGTGCAATAAACTTCGGTGCTGCGACACCCGTAGGTAGGTAAATCACATTACTTTGATTGATGGAACTAAGCTTAGATGTTAATATGGAACGAGCAACGTTTGCATCCTAAGAAGGCCAACAAATATCAAATGCTCGGCGTAAGGTACGGGCTCTGCAACGTAAGAAGTACTAGATTCATTTCACGACAGTGTTCCTATTGAGGCCTATGAAGAAACAAAAAACACTAACCAGAAATGTTGGGCTTTTTTACTCGTTTTCAATGCAACAGCGCTGTAAAAAAGTGACATGATAAATAGATAACGGAAGCTTTCTATAATTTATGAACTTAGAAGAAGGCTGAAATTGATGGCCAATGCTGCAAGGTGAAAGTAATTGTTCTCTTGTGGTGTCACCGCAAAAAAAAAAAACAATCGTGAGAGGGTAGATATTCAGAAGAACGTACCAAACGTACCAAACACACCGATCCCATTAGTTGTTGTAACTACGGTGGACCGGCTAAATGACGGAATACATGGCTTTGACGAAAGCTGCAGGACAACTACAAACGGAATTATGACGAGGTGAGAGGACAATGACATCTAGCATTCACAAAAGTTTATTTACGGTGCAGTTACAGGAGTAGTTCTGAAGGCTGGACCTCATTAAAGTGCTCTAAAAATATTGAAGGCGATTGTTGAGTGTACAAGATAAGGTCGGCACATGTGCGCATATCTTTTATATGTCTTTTATTCCTAAGACTGAACTATGGCATAACAAATTTACATCGAAGACTTATATATATAGTATATTCGTTATAGCATTTTTGTTAGAGGAGGATGGGCTGATTATTCAGTTCAACCGTAGGAAATGGAGAACATGTTGAGCTTTTTTCCTACAATTGGTTAAGCGTGGACATCCCTCAAGAATCGGAGTGAATATAATGGCTAAATATTTCCTCGAACCAACACTGCATTCAAGATGGCACCACTGATTGGGTACGTTCCCAATTTTATATTTCCGGTCAGCGGCACATTGCACCACCCGTTCACACGGTCCTATCTTGGTGCGGCTGAGCTCACTACTTCCCGTGTGGTCGTCCTTCGCGTCTGCGGAGCGCTCATCCATTAATTCCTTGCCGTGTCCTCCCCGGGTGGTCGTGCCTGATCTCCGATATCTAAATTCTATCAGACTATTTACTAAGCTTAAGGACATGGTGTTGAAGGCAGTTGTTTGGCTAAATCACCTGATTAATTGGCACACTGGCTGTAAATGAGGGAAGTAACCTCAGCAATCACACGATTTCGCTTGCGCGAAATCGTGTGATGGCACGTATTTTATTCAGAAGCGCACAATGATGGTGCGCGGCTTTATATAAGTTTTGGGAAAAAAAATCACCGACATATCAACAAACCAAATGATGTTAGAAGAGCCTGTTCGGAGATGATCGGGTAACCTGCAAATCCTCCGTACACATCTCTTACCATCATATATAGAGGTGACTACGTTGTTATATATACATTACATACACAATATTCATGTATTTACATTTGCATGCACCATAAACGTTTTGATTAACCTGATACATTTTATATGCACAAGAGATGCTCTTTTGCAAAGTACAAGAAGGGCATCGCTCGATGAGGTCAAGGACACATTTCCCTTTAATCCTGACTGCTTTATGATGCATGCACTTGTACATTATATATACACCACGGGTGGCTTTCGCCACCTGCGGCCCTTGCTTTAAAAACCCCACTGGTCATCATCATGAAGTACGAAAAGGGCGTTTTTCCACGATCTTCGGGACTCATTTCTTTTAAAGATTACTTTTTATGAGCACTAAAGTACGCTGCCAAGGTATCATCGATGATGGGACGCAATAAAAAGTTCGAGAACGCAGCATCAATATGGGGGCCCCTGATTGTGGTGGGACGATTGCAGTCGTACGATACGTATTACAGACCATTGCGTGACATCATGCGTTGGACTAGCCAATTGCTTTGCATGACCTCAACGTTCAGGTCTCCGACGAATACGAAGGGACCATGTTGGAAATCGGTCCTGTATCGATGCATTATCCTCTTGGTGTACTTGGGGACGTCTCCTTCAGACAAGCACACGGCCATGACTGTTAATACAGATAAGAACTTCATAGAGGCAGGCTCCGCATTATGGCTTTGGCTGGTTATTGGCAACACGAGCTCTTCAGCCGCATAAGATGGCTTGATGTAGATCCTGACATCACCCGCAGGACGCTTCGCTTCTTTGGTGTAGACAACAGGAACTAACCCATTGATGTGTGTGTTTCCAGTATTCCCTGTCTCCATGTTGCAGAGCACGTCAGCAGCGGTCAGAAAGGGATCACGTTCGATGTAATGAGCATGTGCGTTGAGGGACCGAACCTTCAGAAGAGCACGGGTGAAGTCAGTTGAGCGGAAAAAGACGCCTTGGGTGGTGGCACGTCGTCTAGTGAGAATTGTTGGAATCACTAGAGAGGATGCCGTCAGCGGCGACCGAAGAAGTGTACACTAGTAGCACTGGGTACATGCCGATGGCCGGCGCACAAGGCGCGAACATAATAAGGTGACCGAGCAAGCTCCTGAAAAAGGCAACTTTCTCTGTAGACCTAGGTGCATACCACGGGGAGGGGGGCTACTGCTGTTTGCCTTTTGAGATTTATACTGTTTGCATATATAGTTAAGCAGCTAAACGAGCATAAATCCACGCATGCATACAATTACGCACATTCGCACACAAAAGGTCGTCCCACCCTTCCTTTCTTTCAAGAAATCAAATTTTGGTTCCGTTTTCTTTCATGCCTATAGGTGTTGGCACGATGGAGTTCTCTGACTGGTTTGTATTGAGTCAAGATTGTGTGGTGATGAACCACCGAAGCATAGACAATTTCGTCTTGAGGCCTAGTCTTGATCGCAATAAAAAAATAAGCGACCCCAAAGTTCAAACGCTAATGCTGAATTATACGATCATTTATAATAAAAAAAAGAAAACCACCAAGATGAACATCAGTGAAAGCGCTCCAAGAATCCAGTTCATGGCAGCGTGTCATATCACACAGGCCGTCTTAAATTTTAAGTGGCATGCTCCCCCCCCCTTCCCTCTAATTGGTATTCCGGAATCGTTTTGAAGAAGCAAACAAAATTTGGAGAGAAGTGAGGCTGCAATGAAGTAGTAGTTTTAAACGCAGGTAAAATATTTCATTTTAACACTATTCAAGAGCTACAGGGCGGACGCCGCACGCGCGTCGGCCCTAAAGAAAATGCGGAGAGTAATTTTCACGACTACACTGCCAGCTAGCATTACTTGTTTCCAGTGGTGATAGAGCCATAGAAGCAATTAGATCTTCCATATCCCTCTCTTTGTTTTTTTTTCCTAAAAAAACCTATCTCTGTCTCTCCCAGATCCCATCCGAATTGCCTAGTTTTTGTTTGAATTTTGGAGTTTATTTATTATTCAGAAAGAAAGTCAGTCCTTTAGAGCGTTATGTGCTCAGCTGTCGAAGAATGAATGGTACGCAATGTTTTAAAATAACTTTGGACTTCAAAAGAAAGAATTGGAAAAGAATCAGCCGAGCCATGTGTTTCGAAAAAGTTTTGACGGCTGAAGCATGACATACTCCTTTATGAAAGAGACATGAGCCGTCCCTAATGAAGTTTTTTGAAACAGACTCACATCACTGTGTTTTCAAAAATAAGTATAGTTAGGCTAAGTATAAAGTTTACTGTTAACAGTGTTCAACTGTGCCGCTTTGCTGTCACATAAAGCAGCCTTCAAAACGACACGATTTAAGTTTAGGAAATAGATTTTGGCATAACTATTTTGGCCGTTGTTTAAAAGAGGCTTAATTATATATTTCTTGTAAATAGTGGCCAATTTGACAAGGCCTTTTTATGGTGTTTATGACAGGTCAGCACAAGAGCATACTCACTCATACTCATTTACCAAAATTTTTCAGACTTTCTACTCACTCCTGACTGCTCACGCCTGTTCTTCTTCATCTGTACGCGTTCATGTTCATACTTAGACCTACTCACACTCGTGATTACTCACTCACGTTTATTATCATCACTCTTGGCACCCATGAGTTCTCACTCATACTCCCACTCAACCATTTGAAATAAGCTTGAGAGGGAGTTAGTGTGCTGAAGATTAAGTTGTGCGGCTATCGGTGCCTTCAGTCTTCTCTCTACCATTTGTCAAGGTTTCTTCTTAATGCCTTTCTGCGCGAGTCATGAGAAATTGTGTTGGCATCAAAGTGTCCGCCCGAGTGTGGCATGATATGCCTAGTTTGTCCCATCGGGCGTAGTTGACCATGGTCTCACCCGTTGTATAATATATTGTCACAAACGACTGCAATTTTTCTCTTGCCTGCGCGCCCCATCGTCCAGGAAGGATGCTTTTGTGTTACATCCGGCAACTAACGACGCAGCAGCGGTGCCACCACGTCTTGGAAGCAATGACTTTGAAAAGGGAGAAAGGAAGAAATAAGCGCAGTTCCGTTAATGCCTCCCTACAACTGTACCGAAAGGAGAGACATGTGTTCGAGGGAAAAGGAATCACCTCGAGAGGGGACGGGGCGTCCCGAAAGAGTTTTGACTGCTTTGAAATCGGCAGTTGACGTGCAACCAGCAGGAAGCCCACTCGTTGGTGTGGCGAGGCTCGTGTAGGCGACGAGCATGGAGAGGCCCGTGCAACGTATTGAGACGGCTGCAATACTGGGCACCCTCGTCGTATACTAAGCTGGCGAGACCTTCAGCAGCACCCGTCAACTCCCCTACGTGTACCAAGAGCTGCCCTGGTTCGTATGGAACTTTTAAAAACGATATATTCTTTCTTGGGGACCTTCGACGCAAAAATTTTGGTCTGTCTGTCTGTCTGTCTGTCTCTCTGTCTGTCTGTCTGTCTGTTCGTCCGTCCGTCCGTCCATCCGTCCGTCCGTCCGTCCGTCCGCCTGCCTGCCTGTCTGCCTGTCTGTCTGTCTGTCTGTCTGTCTGTCTGTCTGTCTGTCTGTCTGTCTGTCTGTCTGTCTGTCTCTGTCTGTTTGCCCAATTTTAACGGCATCGGGTACTTGAAATGGCCGACCCCATCCGCAGCGCCCACCAATGTTGCTCAAGATTGAGCGTTCATGCTTGTGCAATCGTCAATTAAAAAGCAAAATTGCGCACGCCTGGGACACCATAACAACACGTATATATTCTGCATGTGCGTCTTTTATTAGAAAAGGCATATTTATTGTGTTTTTTACTGTTAATATAACCAGCTTTTCAATAAGTGTAGTTGTGTGTGCTGCATCGCACGTAGAAATTCCTAAGCGCTAGCACAATCTTTTTCTGTTAAATTTTATTTGTATCTTCTTTAGTGTCATCATGTTGTTACTTTATTAACATTCCGCGTATTTGACTTTTGTCTGTACCTGTTGTAGTGTTCTTTTAAAGAATGCGTTTTTATAGCTGTTCTCCATCGCGCGAACTTTTGTTGTTTCCTCTCTGTTACATTTTTGTAATCTTATTGCCATTGTCCCATTTTGATGAAATGTTTGCCTGCGTTTATTCCAATGTCCGTGTCAGCTCTATGAGTGCTTTGGTTGGGCCCATATATCACCACACGTGCAACCCCGCACGGGTCGACAAACCTGCAAAAAAAATTTGAGATGTACCACTTCGATGCCTCTCAGGTGTCGCTGGGCGCAGCCTAATGTGGAAGCCTGCGAGTCTGCCGCACGTCGATGTTGGATTGGCGGGGCTTCACCCGAAGTGTGTGGCATATATAAAACATATATGACACCCTGTTTTAAATACCGTGAAGCAAAATAAATCGAGCAGGGTCAAGTTGAGACGTGTGTGTACTACACACAATTCTGCGGCTGGCTAATAGCCTGACATGTACCATAATAGAAACTTGAGCGGAAAGTTTCTCAAAATATAGTAAGGGTGGTAAAATCCGGTTCATTCAACTCATTTATTTGTAGCATAGGGACCCAGTTGACAGTGTATAGAAGCACTTCGAGGTTTGCACTTCGAGCAAGCCGAGATAAACACCGCAAGAATACATCGCATTGGAACATTATTGTTAAAACGAGGCTAGTAAATGTATTCTTTCAAAATTAGAATGAAAAGCAGGAAGTTCTTAAAATGCACGAAAGTTAAAGGGAACAAGAATTTTCATTCAGAATGGTCATTCGGCAGATAGTACAACGAAACGCAAGCTCTTATGGCATAGCGCCAAAACAAACAAAAAAGAACAGGGCAAGAAAGTGATTCTTCTGCATGCTAAAATGCGAATAGATAACGACCTATACGTGTGGAATCATGCCAGAAATTCCAGAATAGAACTGGTTACCCGATGAAACGTTGCTTGTAAGAATTCCCAGACATATTCCGGCCTTGAGAAACTGCGCCTTTAAATTATTAATGTGAGCAGCATTGTGAACAAAAGTGATCATCTTGAAGCCATAATCTTGGGATACAGTCTTCATATTGCTTTGATCGCTGAAACAGTATCTTTTCGCCTTCGCACCAAGTATTTCGGTGGGACAGAAATTTGAAATTCGGTAGTGTTACCATTCTGATTAAACAAAACATTTCGGGAACACCTAAAAAACAAATCAATACCCATAAAAGTATTACCTTAAAATTGTCACGCCGGTGATGTTTTTTTACTACTTGTAGTTGTGTATTGCCCTCCCTGTGCTTAACCGTAGTTTTTTGCAAGATTTATACGATCACATGTCCTGTTTTAGACCACAAAAATTAATTACGGCTGGTGATTTTAACCTTTCTGGTTTTAAATTGGGAAAATTCGTTATCTTCAATTGAGCCCAGTACCCTTGTTCACAGTGTGCTGGACTTATTGATGCGCAGTAATTTGAAACAAGGGCCTATAGAGCCTATTCCTATTAGGTGGAGTTCCACATCTATATTAGATCTTATTTTTTTTATCGATGCATGTCCGACTTTTCTGTGACAATTAAACCTGGGCTTTCAGGTTATTATATGATGAAGTGTGTATGCCACTCCCTCACAAAGAAAAGGGTTCCTTATAAAAACATCAATTAAAAACTACCTTCATGCAGCGAACGAAAGTGACTTAGACTTGCTCGACATAAACCTAAGCATTTTTGGTAGGTCTGTTGTTTCTGAACTATCGGAGACGTTTAAAAAGGTGGTTCTGCACTGTATAGATCGCCTTTGCCAAATAAAAAAGAATGCGAAAAAACTTCGTAAATCTTTCATGACGTTTTGCATAGAAAAAGAAAACTGAAGTGACTACGACTTCATGGCGCACCCCAGGCAACTATTCGAACGAACCAGAAACTTCTAAATCAATCTATTTGATGGGCTAAGCAATTTCATTTTCAACATACCCTAACAAACTTCATACAGACAGCTCTTGATACATTCTGGTCGCCATTCTCCCGTAAGAAAGAAGGCATTCTTCAAATAATTCACAAAAATAGAATCGTTGTGAATAAAAGAAGCATAGCGAAAGATTTCACGGAATACTTTCAAAACGTTTTCCAAAAAGATTGCGAAAGCGCGCACACTTATGACACCTCTCCTTATCTCGACACAGACATCGTGTTTCTATCCGGCGTTGTATTTGTGGTTCTGAATTCAAAGGCTAAAGCTTCGCCTGGTCCCGATAACATTCGCAATGCGGGTATACGTCACTACGTCAAAATGGTTTCTAAATAATTTTGTGATCATTTTCAGCGCCTCCCTGTCTTCATCTTTTGTATCGACTGATTAGAAAACAGCACGAATTGTCTCAATAATGAAGTCTGGATATCAATTATTTGTTTCAAATTATTGACCTTTACCTATTACTTGCTTTTGTTGTAAGTAATATGAGCACGTCTTAGCTATAACTACATCACTACTTTTTTATTGACAACAACATACTAACCCCAGTTTAACGCCGGTTAAGATAGGGTTTCTATACTGTCACCTATCTGGTCACAGTAATACATATTTTCGCATCTATACTAAATAAACTCGGGTATACTGATGTTAATTTTTAAACTTCAGGATGGCGTTTCATTTAGCTTCCCACAATACATTGATTTTCAATTTTTGAAATATCGGCCTTCCAAATCGTACTGTAAATTGGGTCATTGCGTACTTTCCTGGATAAATCTGGGCGTATTGATGTCATTTTTGAAACTTAGAAATGCTTTTGGTTTAGTTCCCACAATACATTGATTTTCAAGCTTAAAAATTTTGACTTCCAAGTTTTATTGTAAATTGGGTTCTTTGTACTTCTAAAATCGAACACAGTTTGTTAATATAAATGGTCACTGTTCATCCAAACTTCAGGTTACATGAGGTGCCCCCTGGAAAGTGCTTTGGGACCTCAACTTTGTTTAAATCAAATAAATGATATTTTAAAGTTGTCTCTGAACATGTCGTAATAGGGATATTAGCCAATGATTGTGTTTTGGTATAAGAAAATTGTTGCCATGAATGATCAACAGCTTTTAAATACCTGCCTTGATAACGTTTTTCACTGGAGTGAGCAGCGGATTATGAAACTAAACTTAGACAAGACAGTGTGCATGGATATCACAAGAAAGAATACGTAGTTTTCTTTTTCATATGCGCTTCTAGCTCACACGCCCAAAGAGGTCAGTGAATATCTGCACCTTGGCGTAACGATTACCCAAATTTTAAGTTGGATTATGCATGCATTTACCATTTGCGCATCAACCTTTTAAAATATATGCTTTCTCAAGTACAAGCTTCGTCTTTCCCCGCCACCTGTGAAGCTGATAGCCTATAATACCATCATTAGACCTACTCTTGAATATGCGTGCGTTATTTCGGACCCACACAAGAGAAACCATTCGTGTCATAGAAAGTATTCAACGTAAATGCATTAGGTTTGTATTTTTTAAGTACCGCATGGCAGAATCCTCGAAAGATATGCAAGAGTATAAAATACAACTACTTCAGTTTTGTCGCGAAATCCTGACAATAAAATTTTTTTTTCCTATAAAAAAACTAACATTTTGCCCTAGATGCCTCTACGTTCATCCAACCACTGATGTCACGACTAACTAGAAATCACTATGATGCGGCTATAACACCATTCCAGACACGTACCAACCCATTTAGGTTCTCGATTTTTCCTCGGCACAGTACCGACTTTAACGCCTTGCCATTTGCGTCACTGCAACACACTCACTCTCTCAATGTCATACATTATAACCTAAAGCACTGCCCTTTTCGCGTTCGTACTTGCAGGAATGTTTGTGTAATCCTTGCGGTTTACATGAATATGTTGAAGTAATATTACTCGTTTGGCTGTGTCGTGTGTTATATGTGCGTGTATGTTTTGAGGTACACAGTTTTTGTGGATATACTTAATTTGGTCACGAATTGTTACTGAATTATGCAGTTAAAACGCTGTTTGTGATGAATTGTTATATGTACATGCTTATGTATAGGAGTTATAATTTTGTGTGTACATTGCGTGCGTAGACTACCGATTTTAATTATGAGTTTTTTTAATACTGCATGCGCTCTGATCTGAGCCTGCAGTATTCGAAATTGAATAAATAATTATGGTGGTGGAGAAGTAGCTACTGTAACACGGTTTGCTAGTGCGACTATTGCATCGGCACATACAGCCCCGAGTAATTTGAATAATATCGCACAATTGTCGACCACACGCAGTATCAGCAGCTTAGAACGGCCATAATATGCGAGACCGGCAGAAGTACGAACATGTGCATAGTTTAGCGCTTGCGCAAGCGTCGTATGCCAAGCTTTTCTTTTCTTTTTTTTTTACCACAATGACTGTATTAGTCTCCTTAGATGAAAAAAAATGGAAAACAAAAGTGGTGGGAACAAAACCACGCGCACAACCTAAACAGTGATCTATACCGATTCATGTTCTCCTAATCTTTCCTATGATTGCAGTCGAAGAAACCGCTCAAAGTTGGTGCACAGAAACTGAATAAAAAAGGAATGAAAAGTAATTTGAAAGTCATCGATTTTACTACTTTATCCGCCTTTTTCTCACTCGACGCAGAGCCGTCCTCCGCATGGGAAACCTATAGTGTCGGAAGAAGTGCAGCTCGGTCAGCGGGGCACTCCTCAGGGATCCGTCCTCTCACCCACG
This sequence comes from Rhipicephalus microplus, assembly GCF_043290135.1. Taxonomy (NCBI): domain Eukaryota; kingdom Metazoa; phylum Arthropoda; class Arachnida; order Ixodida; family Ixodidae; genus Rhipicephalus; species Rhipicephalus microplus. Next base: position 193,369,155 of record NC_134700.1, read on the forward strand.
CTCTTCAACCTTGTGATGATCGGGCTTTCCGAACGACTTTCAAAAATCGACGGGCTAAACCACACTATCTATGTGGACGACGTAATCATATGGGGCTCCACAGGATCGGATGCCTTTATTGAGTCCGCGCTGCAAGAGGCCATCGACACCACCGAGTACTACCTCGACCACACCGGTCTCAGGTGCTCACCCGTGAAGTCAGAGCTGTTGATATATTTGCTCAAACGCCGGGGTGCCAAGCCCAAAGAGTGGAAACCTCCAGCGGAACGAAATATCACCGTCCACACCAGAGATGGTCGTACTGTACCCAGGGTAGACACCATCATGGTCCTCGGCATGATCATCGAGTCCCGCGGAACCAACACCCAAATAGTACAGAAGCTCAGGACTAAGACTGAGAATGAATGCCATACGACTCATACGTACAGTAGCCAACAGGCACCATTGCCTCAAAGAAGACAACCTGCTGCGTCTCGTACATGCGTTTGTTTTGTGCCATTTTACCTACGTTGCCGCTGTACACAAATGGCTACGTTCTGAGCGCGATCATTTATATGCGCTTATTCGCAAGGTGGTCAAACGAGCCCTCGGCCTCCTTATCACCCCTCTAACGCACAAACTCCTCGAGCTTGGCGTACATAGCATGCTAGAAGAGATCGCCGAGGCTCAGGAACGCGTGCAATTGACCCGACCCACCACCACCAAGGCGGGCCGCCATATTCTACGCGAGCTCGGCTTCTTCTCCTCGAGGGCCAGGGACCCCCCAGTGGTGACTCTTATTCCCCGAGAAATCCGCGACATTATCACGATTGCTTCCATTCGGCGAAATGTACACGCCGAATACAACAGCGGCAGGAGCCTTGCGTGTCCAACCACCATTCTCAAGTGCATAGACATGGAAGCAGACAACGTCTCGTTCGTGGACGCCGCTGCCTATCACAACAACCGAGCCTTCGCCGTGGTGGCGGTATCATCTGTGCAGCAGACTCTTAACTCTGCCACAATCCTCCCCCGAAACGCCGAAGTAGCGGAGCAAGTAGCTATAACTATACCTATGCTCGACAGCAAACGGGAACTCATCTACAGCGATTCCAGACCGGCCATCAAAGTCTTCGAACGCGGAGTCATCTCCGACCAGGCATTACATATTTTGCGCAGAGCGGACCCTAGTGCCCTGAAGCACCACACTGTCATCTGGTTCCCCACTCATCTCGGCCATGTGCCGGGTGCCCTATCCAACCTCAACGAGATCGCCCATGATGCAGCGCACGCACTTACCGGCCACACCGCCCATCTTGCTGAGTTAGAGACCAATCGGAATGCACCAATTATGTACAATGACATAACAAAGCACTTTTACCTTGAACGCCGTATTTTCCACCCCCATATCCGAAACCTAACTGACCACAGGCATTAACCCCATGCCTATTACAGACACACACGTACCCAAACCTTGCTACGTTTCACGTTTATTATTTTGATGCACACCCCAGCGATACATGCCCACCATGTGGACACCCTGCGACGCTCGCACACATGCTCTGCGAGTGTAGAACAACTCCTCCCGGCTGCACCTCAAACAAGTGGGAGAGGTTCCATAGAAGCTCACTTCTCGCCGACCAGCAATCGGCCGCCCAGCAGGCCCACGAAGCGGCCGCTAGGTACTCCCTGTCGGTCCGTATACGTGGGAGACGCCCGCTACGCGCTAAGCACGTCCTGCAGGACTGAAATAAAGTTTGTTTCATTTCATTCCATAATTTAAAGTGCGAAGACCTTAGCTGGCGCTGCATTTTCCACATTCGATGATGCCCCCTGGACGGGACCTTTAAGGATGGATACTATTTTCTACATCACGACCTATCGCCAGAGCATACGGCGCGTGCTGTGAAGGAGCACCTGCAAGCATTTCGCATTATGACGCTGCACTGGACACCTCGCGGAGAAGACATGAACATAATAGAAAAAGTTTGGCAAATTCTAAAATCGAATCTTTCGAAAATCAGTCTTCACAGTGCATCCCCCAACAAACTATGGGGAGCAGTGAAAAACGAATGGGATGTTCTTAGGGATGACGTGGACCTCGTATACCAGCACTGTATGCGTATTTGCCGAGGCGCATCGCACGCGTTGAGGAATCGGGAGGGGAATTTCCGCCTTATGGATGCCTTATTTGTCTTTCATTAAACGTTTGTTCCTTGCCGAATATAACAAGTCGCAGCTTCGCCTTCCCAGGATGTACGCGAGAGTTTCCTACTGCAAAAGAAAACAAATCTGTGCATATCCATAAAGTGAATGATGATGAGCGGGGAGAAGCGTCCATCAGCCCGTCCATCCACCTGTGCGTCCATCCATGCGTCTATCTGTCTGTCCGCGCGTCCATTCGTGAGTCCATTAATTTATCGGCCCGTTAGTTCGTACGTCTATCCGTCCGTACGTTCGCGTCTCTGTAAATCTGTCCGTCCGTCTTCTAGTCTGTCTGTCTGTCCATCCGCGCGTACATCTAGTAAACACTCCAAGTACCGCCATCTTGCATCTCGCATCACCTGGGGCACATACCCGCTCTAGAGCGGGTATGTGCCGCCGGTGGCTACGTACAACTATGGAGGAAGGATGGTCCCACACTTGAAGAAGCTCCACCCCTAAAACATTATTTTACCACACGGTCTTTGATAGTTTATTCCACCTAAGTAAGGTACTAGTATTGGCAGAAGCGCATGCTGTTTAATGTGAAATTAAAAACAAACTTGGAAATAAAAATAGGCTAAACGTTCGTGACATTTCTATCTGCTATTGTGAACACTCCGGATGCCTTTAATAAAGAAAGGGTGTGTTTCCTCCTGAAAGAAACAGCCTGGCAGACGACGCTTGCGCTAGCGCTGCTTTATACGCCTGCGCCTATCGGTCTGGCAGATTATTGCCGTTCAGAGGTGCTCATATACTGGGTTCAGTCTATGCTCGCGTGATATTATGAAAAATGCTGGAGTCTGTTCGTGTTATGTGTGTGTCACTCTGGTTTACAACACACGCGCTAGCATATTTTTGCCTCTTAGCTCCTTGTTCTCAGGCAAGTTCACCATGTCACTGGACTATGGTTGTTGTTCATGTTTAAATGGGCAAGGCGAGCACTCTGACACGGGAAATATAAGAAAAATGCCTAAACAACACAGCCGCCTGCTCGCTTCTTTGCAGGCTTTATCCAGTTGAAGTACGAACCAATACCAACTTTTCCAATCAGTAAATAGTATACTCAATATGGCTGTTGTCTCTTTATAATGTTAAGCCGCGTTTAACCCGGAAAATGACGAATGAAAATGAGAAGATGAACAAATATTAGAGCTGATTTCTACTCTGCGTTTGTCTTAGCTCGTCGCTTCTTTTTAAAATTTGAGAAGTAAGGTGCGAAAGAAGCGCCCTTGGGCTTGTCTTCTAACGTAACACTGAGGTGGTCGACGAAAAACCACCAAGCTACATCAGAAGGTAAACGTAAAAAGCAAAGAAAATGAGGTGGATACTCCTATGTGTGGAATGTTGATATAGCTATCCAGGTAAAAATATATATTTGAGTAAGGTGCTGCTCTCATATTCTAGCCCAGCCGCGGTGGTCTAGTGGCTAAGGTACTCGGCTGTTGACCCGCAGGTTGCGGGATTGAATCCCGGCTGTGGCGGCTGCATTTCCGATGGAGGCAGAAATGTTGTAGGCCCATGTGCTCAGATTTGGGTGCGCGCTGAAGAATCCCAGGTGGTCGAAATAATCTCGTAATCATATGGCGGTTCTGGGACGTTCAGACCCACATATAAATCATATCAATGAACTCTCATATTCTACTGCAATGTTAACACAAGCACCGTGCCATCCGCGATATATAGCTGCCCGTTTCTTCTGTAAATCTGCGAAGGCCGAGCGCAGTTTTTTGCTCTATTTCTTTTCACGGATCGCGTTGTTTATATCCAAAGTAGAGCAGAAATGCACTGCGACATCCCACGAACAAGCGTTAAAGGAGAGGTCGGAATGCTACGTTCCTCTTCCTTCCTGCATAAATACAAAGCCATAATGCAGGTCTGTACGAGCAATAGAGTGAAAGAAAAAGATTTTAATACTTCATTACTTTCGTCTTTCGTTCTCAGCATGCAATGCAGCTTCCCACAAGAAAACGACACTTGATAATTTTGACTTCACCATCATAAGCTGCACGCTCATATATACAGTCAGCCCATGCCACAGCCAAATGTCTAGAACGTTAGCCAGGGCAGTTCGTTGTCAGCCAATGGCGCACTAGATCGAGCACTTATTGTGTTCGGAAAGGGGCGTATATGACATTCTTCGAGGGTATCCAAGCATCGTTCTATTCTTGATTCAGGCAGGGTACCTGCGATACAAGTGTGCCCATACAATACAAGTGTGGTCGCTCGAGCTAAATGGCCAGTTCACCTTATGCAGCACGCTCCCTCGTTTCGTGTCCCAAGGCCGGCCACCCTGCGAATGCCCCACAGAAACTAGCAGCTCGAGAATTAACAGCGGCCACTGTTATTCAAGTGGGGCGGCGCACTTTCGCCGGGAAAGATAAAAAAAAAAGAGGGTTTTATGTTCAGGGGCCCGCCTCCACTTAACGATGTCCAGCACGTTTCATCTGGCAACATAATCATTTACTAAGAAATGTTGCATCATGCATGGCGTTCAAAACATGGACTCGAGTATTGGCGTTTATTTTTTTTTCCTGCAATGTTTCTCTTTCTCAAAGTAAAAGTCGACTGGGGTATTCGCTCTATAGTGGTTGAAGTAGCGGGCCACAGCTGTGGCCAGGTCTGGCTTTTTTCCCCTAGTTTTCTTAGGGCGATAGGTACGCGGATGAGCCTATATAGATTCCCCCGAGGCACACGCTAACGATACAGTAGGTTTCGCAGCTTTTACGTGTGAGCGGGCATTGCACTGTTTTTCGCTTGCAACATTCCTCGCTGCTAAAAGTGGATGCTCAGAAGTACTTGCTGCTGGCTTAAGAACAGAAAGTATCCTCTACGAAAACCTGCAGGCAGCCACCGGAGCCAGAATAACACGCTCTCCTCAGTAATAAAAAGGTCTGGCCTTGAGAATAGGAATCGGGCGATCTACAAGCGACATCTCCCGCTAAATCTTCTGTGACACGCGGTGTCCATAATACTCGTTCGAGTACAAAGTTGCTCTAAGGAAAAAAAATCTAATGCTCAAAACATCCCCACGGACGAACTAGTACATCAGGCACCTCTCGCTTAAATTAACTTTTATTCCTTTTAGAATATAACGGTCTCAAAGTAAGTGCGTCTTTGAGGTTATGTGTACGATGACGTAAATACAGTGCTAAGCAAATCGTTGAGCAAGTTTATCCTCTATCGGCTGTCATTTTTGCCTCATCTCGAAAAAAAAAACAACAACGATGTAGACTTGTCCCATATTTTGTAAAGCAATTTTACTCTTGTTCAGCGGCGACAAGAATTTATGCGTATTGCATTCAATCCTGTCATCACTGTTATAGTTTGTGGCACAATCTAAAAAATGGTTTATTTACTAGTTTAATTTCACTATAGTGACTTGCATACGCTTAAGTATTTCATTCGCGTTCTGCCTGAGTGTTGGCTTTTCAGCACAACGCGAGTATTCTGCGTTACGTTTATTTTATTCTGTATTTTTTTTACCGAAAAACTTTCGCGGCTAATAAGCTTGGTCTATCGAGCATGCATGCACTGTTATAATTTTTTTACGTAAAGTAGCATTTTCAACTCTCGCTGGTTAACGGTAGAAGGCGTTACTATATACATCATGAAGTCGGAAGCCTCAACATTAACGGGGAGGCAGTATTTATAGTACCAGCTTCTACTAACTTTACTGTTGCTCACTGCGCGTACCAGTTATATGAAGCAAATTTTGAAAGTGAACTACGCCTCTAGCAGGAAAACCAGACGACTGCTGCAGTAGCGGGCAGCTTACACGATGTGTGTGCTGAACAGCTAGAGAAACCACTCATTGCTTTTTCTTTCCTTTGTGGGCCACGGTATCAGCCTTCTCTGTGCATCGCGTGGTTTCGTCACCTGAAAATATTGAAAACCAACTTTCACACAAGCAGTCCCATTATTTCAACGAAGGACGCGTCGTTGAAGAATGTGATTGTATCTGCGACCGCGCGTCGATTGCAGCACTGCATTCCCTCAACCTTTTCCTGAATTGCTATTTTACACACCGACGTTATGGCAGTCGCCCAACGAGAGGTGTATAGATAAAAGAAAACCCAGCGCCGGGAAGACGTTGCTCAATATAGACACGTTCGACTTACAAGGCGTCCTATGAAGCCGATCATGACTTGGTTAAATATATACGGTCACTCTGAAGCAATATGTGTCTAAAATAAATGTATTGAGAAACTGAGGCAGATACAAATGCGCTGATTGAATAAAATGGGTAACAGCTGTATTTTTGTCCCCATGAACTAATGTACCGCGTTTGGTGGGGGATTTTGCAGATTAGACTGAATATGCCCATGTGCGCTTTTGATTCATATAAGTGCCAGAGTTGCAGAATCAGAGCGACACAAGTTTTGACCATATCCACCAGAAATTGAGAACAATCAATTCTTAGCTTTAGGCACACTGCAATAAATCTAAGTTGGTATGAGCTAGGAAAGGATTTTTATAGGAAAATGTAAGTGTTAGGCAATTGTAATTTGTTTGAACTGGACAAGAAGGACACTCGAGAATTAGAGACTTAGCCATATTAGCACGCTTATTTCAAATGAACGTTTTCGGTAGACCGAATTGCATAATTGGTTTTACTGTATTTATCTTCGCTTATATTGGTCATTCACAGGTCTCCATGGCTATAGGTCATCATCAAATTCATCACCGGCGTGAATAGGAATGCAACTATTTTTTTTTTGCGTTGCCTGTTCTTTTTCAAATGCGCCTCCGTTCTAAACAACAGCTAATTAGCCAATAAAATAGTACTCTCTTTGCATAACACACAGCAATGACACGTACAACTTTCGTGGATTTGCAGACTTACCTATGTATATAAGTTAGTTTGTATGTTGGTTACATCAGTGCACGGAGTGCATTCGTCACGTATACTTCGCATATACTTTCATTTTAAGCTTGATGCCAACCAAACAACGCCACATTGGAGCAACCTTGCTCTTTGTATTTTTTCTACTATTTGTTAAAAGAAAATTAGATGATGCTGCAGCCAACAGAACGCTCTTGCTCTTGTAGGCATTTTCATATGATATTCTGAACGGACTTAAGCCCATATGCTGCTTCATAGGTTTGTTTCTCTCATGGTGGTGCTATTTATTCCACGTGCTCACCTCTATATGCTGCACACATTGCGTGGCTTTAGCATGCCATTATTAGAAGGCCAATGGCGGGAGAGATTCTATTCTGCGTGTTCAGAGAACGAGGGCAGAGGGTGAAATAACGATTCATTGATTGATTGTATAAATGATATGTGGGGTTTAACGTCCCAAAACCACCATATGATCATGAGAGACGCTGTAGTGGAGGGTTCCGAAAATTTCGACCACCTGGGGTTCTCTGACGCGCACCCAAATCTGAGCACACGGGCCTACATCATTTCCGCCTCCATAGAAAATGCAGCCGCCGCAGCCGGGATTCAATCCCATGGCCTGCGGGTCAGCAACCGAGTACCTTAGCCACTAGACCACCGCGGCGGGGTTGTGAAAGGTCGATAAATACAAGCTAATAGGAAATCGTATAATTGAAAAGAAATGCAGATAGCAACCGACGCTGTAGCTGACCTTTCAGCATGTATACATTCTCAACGTTTCAAATATTTTCCTTTAAACATATACACAATTTAACCATGCTGCTTTATATTTATTGTTGTTCAAAACTTAGAAACAGTCAAATTTACGGTAATCACAAAGTTGTCGTAGGCGATAATTACTTAGTTATTTGCTACATACTGCAGAGGGAAATTTGCTTGGCACAGAATAGGTACAAATAAACATATATTCAGAAATTGCGACAAATAAACTCAGGTGTCATTGGTTCTTCATTAATGATCGTCACAAGAATATACATAATTATCATGATGAGCTGAATGTTAAAACCAGTCCAGTGTACTTTCTAAAGCGCCAAGCATAGGGATATTAACATGGCAACTGTATTGGTCGAAGGTCACAGTGAACGCACGAAAGCTAGTGCCACAGAAGTAAAATGGAAATACGTAGATATCAAACTGTTTAATTTACACCTTTACTTAGATTTCAGACATTTTGTTTTACACAAATTGAACGCTTTTGATTTTTATTGCTCTTTGCCACCGCTGTGGCTGCAGTCGCCAAAACAAAGATAGCGCAATGCCGTTCTCTAGTCTTTATTATACTTTTCTTGACTAAACTCCGATCGCCGCATTAAAATGATACTTGTGTACAGTAAGCGCTGCAGCCGTATGTACTTTCGCTTCTTGTCTAATGCCAATTTCAACGAAAAATGAAAGGTGGCAGATGCGCCCCTCCAAGCCGTGGCTCCTTACGCCAAGTCTAGCGATACACCCACACGTGCATATTTCCTCCGCTTTGTCCGGAGACTATTTTCGGCAAGTTGTGATCGCCACACATTTACCGTGGTGTCGTCTGGTCCGCGAAACTCTGGCACACGATTCAGACCAACGGACCTGTCCGCACCCAAGGACGATGAGAGATAGTGTGTGGCGCGACTATATACGGTCGCACGCTCAGAAATATGTGCGAACACTTCGGATAAACAAGTGCCAAAAAAGCTACACAAATCGACACAAAATAAGAACGATACGGACTGTAAATTCCGGCCCTTTACCTCCGTTCTCGTCTTCTTTGCGGCTTCAGGCCTTTCTTCCTCTTCGGAGTGCTGCAGCGAACCGGTTCAGCGTGTGACATACCAGATGCATGTGATCTCTTCTTTTTTTTCTCGTTTCTGAGATCACGCACCGTGCACTTCATTCTGCCAGTTATATTGCGCTGTACTTTTTTTATTACTGAGACATTCTTGTAGCCCGAACTTGAAGGACGCTTTTACCCCTTGCCTGCCCCTCAGCAGTTCCGTCAGTAGCAAGCATGACTCGCCAGCGAACAGCGCGTGTGCTAGCAATTTGTTATCTCTTATAATTCCTCCCAACCAGTATCAGTTAGGCTCTTTCTGTTTCGTACCTCCGGTTAGTTGCACAACCATTCATTCGTGATTCAGTGCACATCGGTCACTGTCGATAACGTTGCTCTTTCCCACACTCAACTAGGCTCTGTCTGTCTATATGGTGAGCCCTAATCCCGCTGAATAGTAATACGCAAGCTAGCGAAAGAAATAAAAAAGTGCCCAGTTTCACCATAACGACGTTTTTGTTAGTTAAAAAGGAGATAACTGAGGTATAAAGCGAAGCTTCTTCTGCATACGGTATCAATATTGGGAAAAGTTGCGGCAGAAGAAGCCGTGGAGCATCTCTGATATCTAGGATAAGTGAGCCAGAGAGTAGAGGGGAAAGGGTGCTGGTTCAATGCTTCGGCTTCGAAGAACAAAAGAAAACAAAGAGTGTTCCGCTGTCAAGCTCTTGTCTACACATAGAAATATCCTCAAGGTTTAACGCCGAGAAACATTTTTATACAATAAAGATGCAACGATTGTTTTCAAGTGTTAAGGCTTTTAAACATCTGAAGTGGAAGAATGGGGTATATTGCCTTCATATCCTGATTACCAAAGCCTAGGTCAGCGAACTCGCATTATCCCTAAGAAAAGATACGTTAGGAGCAAGGAAGGTGGCCCTTATAAAGTTGCGTGAAATTTGTGTGTAACTAAACGCCGGCTGCCGTGAGAACTTTCTCGCGAAAATGACTTTTTCGGTTCAATTTCAGCTTCGAGAACGTTGCTAAAAGTCACATGTCCAAAATGCTTGGATGCCTTTCAATTTACACTATTGATGCATTTTGATGGTCACTTAATGTTTCAATTGCTTTTGCGTTTTAGTTTGTCCGCTATCTACACATACGTGACCAAAAACGACGTGCAGAGTAGGCGTCAATAGAATAAGTATCAACGCAATAGGGACCATTGCTATGTAGATCAATAGAATATACTTTTGTGAACACCTCTGCAAAAAAAAAAATGCCATGAGGCAAGCATTGCGACCGCCAAGCTATATTTGTTACGTCGACAAAGCTAAAATTTCACATTACCTATTGAACACAAGTTCGCACTTTCCATAAACCACAACTTAAGCAAACGCCGAGGTGCACCTTGCTAAACTACACCTCTATGCGCTTAAATAACTTTGATGGCTCACAACTTCAATTTATCGCTCTTAGCACAAAGCAGACCCCGAGCTATTTAAATACCTAGATAGAATATAAATATGTGTGCAGGTGTGCGATGCCATAACGGAATCATTCCGCGGCGTAATGTACTGATCGGTTTCTTAACTTATTGCAATTTTGTATAAATATACATTGGGCTAACCGGGGAAGGAAGATAGATGGCATAAAAGGGTTGAGAAGGGAGGGGGGGTGCTCTTTTTTTTTAAGTTGGCAAGTGTATATACGCGTATAAAAACGAACATACGAACATAACAAAAGGAATATATATCTCCCCCCCTCCCCTCAAAAAAAGATTCTGGCTACGCCCTTTGAAATGATTTTTTATTGCACGTACAAAATACAATTATTTATATCCTGGTTTAAATTAAAATGTTGAGTGGTGTTTGACATTGCGGAGTTAACAAAGCAGGGTGAAAGTCTCACTGAAATATGAGTGAAATCGTTTATTATGTTCATTTGAAATATATAAAAATCAAGTCTGGGAGCCTAAGCGAGCATGTCACTGTGCAACTGGAGCACCTATTCCGAAGAACAGCTCCGTCTTTAGTTCATACACGTAAAATATGATCAGCAATAACGGGGTGCCGTTGGCCAAAAATATTGGTTACACAAAGATCGCTTGTTTCATGTGTTATAAAACAAAACAGAGATTTCTTGGCACAGAAAAGCATGGACTAATGTTACTCGAGCCATTTTGCCTGTGAATGGTAACCAAAGATTCATTGTTTATATTCCCCCTGTATGCGCTTTAACTTCGCTAGCAAACACGGATGACAAAGAAAACAGAAGGCTGGACGTAACCACGTCACATCCAGTTAGGTGTTCATTCGCGGTCTTTAAAACCCCTCACGAGGGACGTTAACAAAACAAGACAACTAGCTGCTGCTCTCCTACATTGTTCTTATATATATATATATATATATAGCAGGTTTACTAGCACTTTCACTTTCAGGTGGTTCTTTCGTGACTTATCTTCCTATTATTGCAAAAGTAGACTAATTATTGACACAACGTGATTAGAGAGTCTGTAAGATGTCGTGTTAGGAAACGAATTGTGTCTTTTTTCAAGATTATTAGGTTATCACTCTACAGACGCGTGAATCAGTGTGGAGTGGAGAATTAATACTTCGTATTGCTCACCCAATGGTGCGCTCACCTTTCCAGTGCCATTTGATTGATTTATTTGTTGAACAAGGCGTTTTAGACACAAACGATGGTTTTCTATCTACTTTTGGTTTTGTATTCGTGTCCAGTGACGCGGACGCGATGACGGGGTCGTAGAGAAACGATTCCTAGCGTCGCGTGGACACCACGAGGGTCCGCTGGATCTGTGAGAACCTTGGTTGCTACCACTTCCTCGACACCGTCCCGACCACCGCTGCCATTCTCGTCAGCGACTGTAGGGTCACGATCTACTATGCTACGGCCGTCATTTTCGACCGATGCCGTTGGGGGACCCTGGAGATGAGGGGTGATGGGGTGCGGGGCAAGGAGCACTGAGTGTCCATTCTTTGATCCTACTTGGAAAGGAACTGATGGAACAATGACAGCAGAATCAGGCTTCCTCGCGCTCACAAACAACTCCTTTCCTTCATTCGGCCTTCCTTGAGGTCTGCCCGCCTGGAAAACCGAGCCGCCTCGTTGAGATTTGATGAAGGTTGCGACGGCACCAACGGGCTTGGAGTCGTACAATGCACCAGCTGGTGCAGAGGAGGTCGTACCAGGCTCGTTGGTGCGAATATGAGCACGGAAGCCATTGGAATCCGCCACGTAGTCCACCCGGCGATAGATTCCGTTGGCATCGGTATAGCCGTAAAAACCATGTTTGTTGTTGTGCACGTCGCTGGTCTCGTGTCGGTACTGGGTGTTGCCGAACTCATCCACAGTGTCGTAGCCAAATTCATACGGATGTGGAGGCTGCAAAAGTGCAAACATTTAAATATAAAACGTCGTGCGCAAGCGCTTGTAGCAGTGTACGTGAAATGATAAAATCACACGTTTAAAAAGCTGAGTTTCTAGCACTGGTGACCTTCAGAACCAATGTCATCCTAGCAAGCTAATCAAGCTACTTGACTGAAGCAACATTTTTATTTCCGCGTTGAGTGAGAGTTTTTCTTGCTGTAGTTGGCCCTGTAAATATTTGAGCGCACTCTTTTCGAACAAACCGTGAAGCATATGCATGCACTTCAGCAGACGCGTGTGCGCATGAACACTGCACAGATGCACTCAGAGAGGTACTGGAGCACGCGCATCTGCAAATATCACGGGAGTACTGCTTTTGCTTCAGTTAAGTGTTCATTGAAGATCACGTAATTATAAGGGGAGATCCTACGTGGGAATCCCTTTAACAGCGTACCTGCGATAGCCCCCCGTAAGATTTCGATGGTCGCCAGAAAACTATCATCATCACGAGTAGGAATGTGACACAAGATTTGTGCAAATCAAATTATATTCCACTGGTGAATTAAAAATAAAAGCGAACAACAGTTATTCCAAGAAATGTCTGCAAAGCGGTTGTGTGTAGGCAAAAACACGGAGCACATACAACGAGATAATACCAGGGGAACGGGAACGGCAACATTAACCCCGCCAGAAGACTTCGAAGCGACGGAAGCCTAACGCCAGTGACGATGTGACGGTCGTTGGCATAGCTGTGAGAAATTATTGGGAAATGGGACAATTATTCATATCTCAAATACGGGAAGGAACGTTGGCTTTTAAATGAGAAGATTAACTGATATATGTTCAACAGACAAACTCAACACACCCCTATGTTTTGACCTTCATCACTGTACTGGCCACGGCGATTCTAAATCTTGTGACTGGAGCCCAGTCGCTGCGGCCACCTGAGCTATTCAATGCAAAGTCATGTTCAACCTCATTATAGTATGCCCGTACACACAGATAGGTTTCAAATGGAGCATTGCTTTACTTACATATAGAGGTCCGGAAAATGGACGGGGCACCACAACTGGTGTTATAACCTTAGGGATGGCTGGAATCCTTTGTGTAAATATGCGCACAGCTGGTCTTCCTCCCACTATGGCACCCCCAACAATAGGGGACGGTGGCACTTGCTTTACCAAGGCAGTTGGAAGTGGAACAAATGCACTGCGCACAGGGATTGCTGGAACTGGAGACACCCGAACGACCGATGGATGTGTCAGATGAACCGATGGCGTTACTACGGCCTGAGTTTTCGTGAGTGGAGGCCCCAGCGGGTACGATGGAAGTGGGTACCTCTCGAGCACTGGTGGGATTCCGTGGAAAGTGCCAGCTGCGAAATTCGGTGGCGGTAATCTGTCCGCTCCCGGTGACACTGTTTGGAATCCTGTTGGCTTCGCTGGCAATGTTTGTGGCACAATCGTTCCATGTACCCGGGGAAGCAGGAACCGTGAGTCTCCCTGGTAGCCGGCCTGTACTGTCATGCTCCCGCCAATACTCAGCAGAATCTGTGAATAGAAATGTAAAATGCCTTGGCTTATCAGTAACTTCTATTTTTTGCATGTAATTGTAAACCTGTCAGCCATGTCAACAGTAGTATTACATATTATTCTACAAAAAATGCTACGTATGCCCACTATATGACAAAAACATCACCACTACTCACCAAGACTAGCATGACCAGCTTCCTGATACCCATCCGGTGTCGCGCATTTGTCGAGTAGCCATGTTGTGACCTGCTGACTGCGCGTTTATATAACGACAGCCTTCTCTCTCGTTTCGGGATGGCCGCGGATACGTCAAGATTGAGGACAATGGAACAGGGACTACCCGCTGTTCTTCAACTCCGCATAGTCGCGGAGAAGATTTGCTTCCTTCTTGCCCCTCACTGAGCGTCTGAAAGTATCCGATGCCTCGAAGAGCTGGGTCAGCGTGATCTACTTCAACTGCCTCGCCCGGTAGGGAACACAAGCGCTTTCTCGCAGATTGGCCACGCCACACTGTGCAAACGAACCCCGCTGTTTCACTTTCACCTCGCTGGTTGCCTTGTCTTCTGCCGCTCGCTGTGTGACGGGACGAATCCTCGAAAGGTGCTTCTGACCTATAATCGTTCAGAGTCGAATAGCGGGCACTGCACATCAAGGTGCACTTACAGATAGCCAGAAGGGTGTGTTTGACCTCAACGTAATGACCAGTAATTTGGTGATCATGTGCAGGGTCATCAGATGCCGGGAGCATAATTTGTTGTCGAGTTTGTATGGTTACATCCTGCTGCTCATCTTCCAATTATGCGAGGTGCTTCATGAGTCTCAAGTAGCGGTGCGAAATAAAATGCTTCTGAACAATATGAATTCAAGGGCACAATCAATCAATCAAATCATAAACTCATAATAAAGAAGCCAATATACTTTAAATGGCCGCAGTATTTATATTCCAAAGCGGTTTCATATATATATATATATATATATATATATATATATATATATATATATATATATATATACAGTGAGATCTACCAGACAATAATGCAAGGAGTGTAAAGGGAAGTTATTACAACCAATATAATGTAAATAAGAAGAAAGAAAAGTGGATGAAAAATAATTTTCCGTGAGCAGGAATCGAACCTACGACATAATATAATATTATATTGTATTATTATGTTATTTATGCACCCACTGTTCTTTCTTCTTGTTTACTATACATTGCTTCAAATAACTTTCCCTATACATTCCTTGGCATTATTGTCTGTTAGATCTCATTATTATTGTGTCAAAACACGGAAAAGCGAGCCCTTAGGTATACACTTTTTTTCCTTATTCATTAACGAGGATCTCATACTGGCATGCTTGGTGCCGTTAGGTTGTATACGAGGGACTATTGATCAGCTGCACGCTCGTAATAGGTTAACGTGCTACGTGACGCCACACAGGTACATAGGAGGGTGTTCCACACTCGCCGTCATGGCTAAATATGGCGCTGACTGACACTCCCACGTTTAAATTCAAATATAAACCCAATAAAAGTGGCTGGGGGAGTAGCCGCCGTGATATCTAAGTGGTTATAGCATTGAACGCGTTATTCGAAGGTCTTAGGTTCAAGTCCTCCTCACGGGAAGTTATTTTTTCACCCACTTTTGTTTCTTCCTATTTACATTACATTGGGTGTAATAACTTTCCCTATATATTCCTTACCATTATTGCCTGTTAGATCTCGTTATTATTGTGTCAAAGCACGGAAAAACGAGCCCTTAAGTACACACCTCTTTCCCTAATATATATTTATATATAAGGGAAAGAAGTGTAAACTTAATGTCTCGTTTTTCCGTGTTTTGACACTATATTAACGAGATCTAACAGACAAAATACGAGGATTATCTTGCGTTATATATATATATATATATATATATATATATATATATATATATATATATATATATATATATATATATATGTATATATATATATATATATATATATATATATATATATATATATATATATATATACAAAACGCAAGATAATCTTCGTATTTTTTATATTTGTTATTGAAACCAGACTCAGCAAAGCGAGTGGAATATTAAGGAACCAACTATCATATTAGAGAGCCTGTCAACTTTACAAGGTCGCTCTAGTTATGTGTCTGCCCATCAGGTGCTTGCAGATATATACAATTGGCGTGGTTTTCCTCAATATAAATTAAAGCAATGAAACTTTCAAATATGTTGTCAAGTTCGTACGGTACAATTAAAAAGGTTGTTTGGTAGGTGTTGGTGGTAATGGGGAGTAAACATTTGTCTAACACCGCTAATCACAAAGCACTAAGAGTGACACCAAGGTTTCGCGTTGCAGCATCCGGCATTTTTTTAAACGCTTGTGCGATCTTGAGTGTGGCCCTAGTATTGCTGGTCTCAAGTATTAATGATGCACAAGATGGAATAAAAAAAAGTAGACCACTGTGATGCTTTGAAGAAATGATTACATAGTTTTAGAGAAGTATCGGGTCGTCTCACGAAAGGTAAAATACTAAAACTTCTAAAAATTATCAGCCTAAATAGGAACATTAAAATAATAGTTTGATAGGAACACTTACAAGACGCTTCTTGTAAAAAAAGAAGCTTGCGTCCAGTCCTCAGTATCTTTGTGCCCACGCAGACGAAAATGCGCATCATACACTGCTAAGTACGTAAAAAAATGATTCAACGCGAAATGTACTACGACCAGTGAGTTACTTTACGAGCAGTATTACGAGCGGTGAGTTACAACGAAGCTCATTGAAATATACTGACTGTAGATATCGGATACTTGGTTCACCGCCAACAGTGGGCATTCAGAAAAAAAGTGATTGTGGGCTTCAAGAACAGTATTGGTGAAAAAAATATTATTTGAAAATAGTAAGGTCATAAAGTGCAAGTGAAATGCGTAGCACTAGTTTTGGTACGTTTTAAAAATTGTGCTATGAAGTGGTCTTGTCTTATAGGTCAGACATATTTATTAGTCTTCTGTGTGTTTTTTGTGAATGTCTAGTAGCATTGAACATCTTATCTTTCAATTATTCTTGGGTACTTATTTACCTGAAATCCTGCTCGAGTTTTTTTTAATATTGTGCTGTTAGATTGTAGCGTGTTTGCGCACCTTGCTGACTACTATTGGACATTTCTTGTGGCCATTTTTTTTGTAGTGTTGTATATTTTATTTCCTATGTTAGTAGCAGCTGTGCCTTTCAAAAAGGCGCAAGTTCTCTTCTTTGATATTTGAATAAAATAAAATCAAAACATCATATCGGCCTTCGCTATTAGATGACATGCACACATATCTGCTCACGTAATCGATAATGTGTTTGATTGAAACGCTTCAGCCAGTTGTGTAACACCAGGACGCAGCTTTGACGAAAGCTGACCTGACTGAAGGAAGCGTCAGCGTTTGTTAACTTGGCTTCTTTGGCCTTTCACTACAAGGTTGTTAGCGTCTTTGGGGTCTTTACTCTTCCACGCCGGAGCTGACCATGCATTAAAGACAGCAGGAGAGCATGACGATGTTCGCGAAGTGACACCACAAAAATGCCGATGGCAGTAAATGCTTGCTGTCGCAATAAATGTCTACTGACTGCGCCTTTCGTCATTGAGATGTAGGTACTTTACAGAAAATATATTTATGTAAGTAATAAATAATAAGTTCTGTGGGTTTACGTGCCAAAACCACTATAGGATAACGAAGCTCATAGTAGTAAAGGTTTCCGAAAGTTTTCAGTTCAGTGTTGCGTTCATTTTAGTCAGCGAGTAGTTTGCGAGCACTGTATTGGTCGAGTTATGTCTAACAAGACCTACGTTCTTTCTTATTTGCCCACAGAAGCAGCTCAAGGAGAACAGTGCTGCCTTGATATTCTGCAGACTCTTCTGCACCAGACGGACGAAGCCCTTGTTCACAGGACGAACTTCTTGTGGGTTTCTGAATTATGCAAAGTCTTCAAAACCCCATGATATAACCTAAGTTCCGCATTCGCGTATGATTGACGCTTAGCTCGGGTGAAATCTGCCTCCGTGCAGTCTCGTTGAAGGTGATTAGAATTTCAAATCATTCTGTGGTTCGGCTACTTTCTTTTTGAATCGGCTTGAGTCATCGCATAGTTTCACGTGGTCTCGCAGACGTATTTCGTGGTGGACTTCCCTGATTCCTGGCTGTGCTGGCTAGAGTTTTACTTTACAGACGGACCACTCCGACTCACTGCATTACTTGCCCGGGTTGCGACCTTTTCGGCCTTCAAATCTTTCTCTCATTTACGGGAAGGCGTCACTGTTGTACCTTATTGCCGCCGAATATCGAACAAAAAGACTGAGTGGCGTTCAACTGTCGATACTGATCCCATGAAGTATTCTTAAAAATGTATAGCACTAAGCCGACTGATTTCCTTAATAATTAATTTTTTTCTTTATGAAATGCAGATATAGGATAAGCCCCATTTTATTATTACAAATGTCTCATTACTCAACCGTAGAAAGCAGCACTGAGTAGCTACGTGAAAAAATGCAGTGACCATAGTAATTAATTTTTAATAACGATAGTCTTTCTTGGTGACTTTCCACGGAAAAATTTTGCTCTGTCTGTCTGTCTGTCTGTCTGTCTGTCTCTACAATTGTCTGTTTGTTTTTTCTTACCGATACCTCAAACGGCACCAAACGGCCAACCCCATCCACTGCGTCCATCAATATTGCTCAAGGTTCAGCGTTCATACTTGTGCGATTGTCAATTAAAATCAACCATTGCGTATATCTGAGGCACCACAACAACACGTCGATGCTTTGTACGCGTGCCTTTATACAGGAAAAGGCACACACAAGTTTTTTCAAGGACCGTAGTGTTTATCGCGCTGCGCTGACAGTGCAACACTATGCTCAAAAAAGGTAAGTGCTTCCAACGCTTTGCTAAGAAGATACAGTGGTGGTGGCACCTGCCCGTCGTTTTGCGTTCTACACCTTATCATCTCCGAGACAAGTGCGCATCGTTCTCCGCAGGCGCGCACGCTTTCCTTTGTTTTTTAACTGCCAGATGGCGATTGTGTCTAACGTGCCTCGATGCGCTCATTCGCCTCCGCTACACCCTCGAGGCACTAACGCAGCGCCTCCAGAATACCATTCACCAATTTCGTTGCACAGAGCATAAAATAAACATTTTGTTCAATTTCTCCAGATGCAAGACTATAGTCTTTCGACAATATATGTGGTGTAAAATGCAGATTCGGGGCCACTTTTAGTATTGTATGTTTATGTCGAATGTGTAGGTGTGTACACTGCTTACTTTCTTGATGGGACTACATTCAATTCTCACCCTAATTCTACATTTCAGTCAATAGCATGGTTAACAGGTATAGAGCTTCGTTTGATTCATGGTCTCGTGGCTTCATATGGCCGTAAATTTCTTAAACCAATTATTCTTATTTAGTAACCAGCCTTATTACTACTCAATTTATAGATATGACATTTGTTTACTCGTAGCACGAAGAAAAGTACTGCGTAGAATGCTACAAAAGAGGTAGGGCCTTAGGCCAATGCGTCTGCAGAATAGACTACCTCGCGCTGTAACTGAAAACTTGAACGCTATGAACAACTGCATGGCTGAATGAGTTGCAGGAACGAAACTTGGGCTTGTATAAGCAATATGCAGTTTTATTTGCATTCGGCCATGCGACCAATTGCTTCTTACGCACTGCCTGCAATTTTTTAGTTTTCCTGCTAGAACGATCGAAAAAGACCTGTGGGGTAGTTATGCCTCGGTACTAGACGCAACATCAACAAATCTCTTTCCTGCTTTATTATTCTTATGAGACCACTATTCTACCTTAGACTAATATTACTCGAGAAACTTGCTCGGGCGTCTTTTGCACCGTGCTTTTTGTCACTTTATGAACTTAGCCAGGGCTCGCTTTGTGAAACTTTCATTCAAGGCTTTTTCAAATTGTTATATTCACTCAACTGCCAAAATATACATCTGCACTGCCTATTGTAAAGATGCCAGATGTTCACAAAATGTAGGAGACCACCCTAGCAGACATTGAAGGGCACTTCAGCAGCATTTTAAAATACTAAAAAATTGCGCATTCGTGGCGTTTTTGTTTTGCTTTTTTTTACGCACTTTGTGACGCAAACAGTGATTCCCGTGACATCTATTGTTGGCATGCTTTCGATTGGTTCATATACGCGAAATATCACACGTGATTTCTCAAGTGAACTACTTTGCAATGTAGCCTTTCTTCCTCATCTCACACAATCATCCTGCGCGATCCGCATATTTCCCTTCATTTTGCGTTTACACGACTGACAAGCAATCTCTAACAGCGTCCGGCCTAGAAACGCGAAATTTCGATACGCTCGAGCGTTTAGTGCTGACACTGTTCACGTGTTTTAAGAAGAACTAAGGCGTGAGGAGGACACATCGCCAGTGTGATAGTTAGCGAAGGCGAGCAGGAAGCTCTTGTTATCAAAAGCGGGATTGACACGGGCCCTTTAGTGCTTATATTTGCTGAGAATTATTCTTAGATTCATGTGATTTATGGTTAATGTTACGTTATAGGAGTGACAGCGATTTCATGCCAGTGTTGAAGACAGTGTGTAAAGTTTTTATAAAAAAATATTGAAGGCCACCTTTTTTATGCCCAATTGACCTACACAGGGGACTGTGTGCATCGCGAAGTGTGACGGAATATTTGGAAAATGAGTTTCGCAATGGCGTAGAAGTACGCCACTCGCACCAAATTGAAAGATTCTTTTGAATATCACCCCCTGTTAGGTGGAACGAACAGAAAGCGATATTGTTTTGCCTAAAACGTATAAGAAAATCATAAAATCTTTTCTGTAGGCATTTATATTGAACGTGTGTTATAACAGCACTGGTAATCTCTACGCTTGTTACGATGCCTGTGTGTGTGAAATTGTTATGAAAATGTGTATTTGAAATCTTCAGTTTATTCAATATGTATGTTTTCATTAAGTATGAAAATACCATAATCAAGTTCACAGTTTTTCTTACTATAACATCTCTATCACGGTGCAAAATAGGCACATTTATTCTTCAACTTCTTTATAAAGACATTCACGCTTCACACCAACACTTGATAGTTGTTAATGAAACGTAAAGGCTTACCACTGGCTGCTAGTTTACAACCAAGCATACAAACTTTGAAAATCTCGTATTCGGCACAGGCATAAACTGGTTTTTACACGACAACGTTACCCACTCGTAATACATTCGGTTATTGAGAGTATGAAGCTGCAAAAGTTAGTTGTACAGTTGCATGCACGGCGGCGCGCAGCCTGCGAGTTCATACTAGGATCTTCTCATGTACGTGTATAACGCCGTTGCAGATGTTAAAAGAAATGTCGCAAATGGTGAAGAACCGTGCAGTATCTGCTTGTACATGTTTAGAAGTTTATGGTGAACGTGTGAACATAGACATTCTAAACAAGAGATGGAAAAAGCTACGCTACGTGGTTAACATCCTGATGGATGGCATGATGCCTTGTTGACTTTCTTAACGTTTTACTTGAAAGCGAGCAAGATGACGTCAGTGCCTGTCAGATAAACAGTCACGAAAATTCTTAAGGTGCTGGAAACACTGCAGGCTTCTCAAGATTCAGCTCCCCAGGAACGCTGCTGGTTGGCATTCCTATTTTCTAAGCTGTGGTAAGGATAATGGTGTCCCGGAGAGAACTGAATACGGATGATTGCGTCCCGCTGGGAAAGCTGTCAGCGGCTGTCCTCTCCATTCGCTTTCTTAATAACTGGCTGCGAGAAAAGGTGGCCCGCGAGTGGCGGCTTGCCCGAGAAAAAATGAACCTGTTTTATTCAACCTGCCTGCCGCTTCCACATTTCTTTTTCTCATATTTATTTTAATCCTCAGTGCAGATACCTTGGTGGTCATCTGTCGAACTGCAGAAATGAGAGACAAAGAAGCCACTACTACATCTGATTAGGTGTTCTTGTGAATTTCAAGCCAACAAATTGACAAAAAGTTCAATGCAAAATTCCATCACATAAAAAAGTGATTACGAGTGCTCTCATTGGTTTTTCATGTATATTTTTTCTTGCCCCGTGACCTATTTTTGTTGTAAGAATTTCGGCTTTGTCCCGTTTTGTTGTGGATAAAATTTCATTCCTTTCTTTCTCAGAGCATCAGCGTATTTCATGCATTGCTCACATGTCTATAAAGTGGTATATAGCAATAAATAGCGTACTGCCTTCAGCGATCGAGGCTACGTGTCTCACAGACCTTTTGAGCGATTCGATTCATCGTGTTTTGCGCGCTTGCATGCACTCAAAGCAAGAGATGATTATTTCAAAAAGAAAAAAAAATAACTATAGCAGCCCCCTTTTTTTGACTACAGGATCGCACCACCAGATCCCCAAGGCAAGTCCTAGCGGAATTCAAGCCTAGTTGTAAAACAGTATGAGTTATACACGGCAGGTTAGAAACACAGCTCATTCCCTGTGCTAGCTGAAGTCACAAATACCGTACTGCACTTCCTTCCTTCCCGATATCGTTAGGGTGTACTTCGTTGCACCAAATGCATGTACGCTCCATCACCACTCTACACGAGCCTTTTCCCACAATCTTACAACACTGTTTTGCAAAAACCTCACGGCAACCATTTTCGTATAGTTATGTTACCATACATGCTTAATTGAACCATTAGTTTTGAAAGTACTAATAAATTATTTTTAGCTCATAGTCTTTTTTGGCATAACATTAATGAAACCCGGTAAATCATGAACCCCACAATGGTATCGTAAAAGTTTATTTTGCTGGTTAAATGTACATTGCTGAACGAAAATTTAGAAATATAATTGAAGTTGTATTACGTAATCTTGGATAATTGGGCATGCTATTTTACTAACATTTTGTCTTCTCTTCTATTGCGATGCCTGAATAAAAATATCACAGCATATCTATGAGGGGAATGATGACGATCCGGAGGTGTGGTGAACCGGAAGGACGGACGCACGGACGGATGTACGAGAGCACGGATGGACTAATGGACATTTCATCCCACTCATCATCATTCACTTCGTACATATGCTGGGACACTGACTCACATGCAACGCAATTTAACTGGCCACTACGACTACGAGGGCTACGACGACACGGGCCATACGACCCAAGGCGTAAGAGGCTTCGACCCTAAAAATAACAGCATGTCCATGGAGTGAGTGATGACGAGTGGGGCAAAGCATTCGTCCATCCACCTGCCTGCCTGCCTGCCTCCATGTCTGCCTGTCTGTCTGTCTGTCTGTCTGTCTGTCTGTCTGTCTGTCTGTCTGTCTGTCTGTCTGTCTGTCTGTCTGTCTGTCTGTTTGTCCATCCATCCGTCGTCCGTCCGTCCATCCATCCGTCCGTCCGTCCGTCCGTCCGTCCGTCTGTCCATCCGCCCATCCGTGCATTCGTGCATTCGTTCATCCAACCCCCACTTTTATTCTCGACTATAGGAATAATTTACCCCGTCTAGTGATCTCATATGCAATTTTTTATAGACACAAAAACCATCTAGTGAGCAACTCATAAACTAGAGCTGGCTACACATTGTGTACTATAGGCCGAGAAAGTAACGAACCACCATCTCTGGAGCTTCGCCCCTAAATAATAGTAGAACTGATAGTATATTCAACCCCACCCTGCCCTGTATTCTCTCATAGTTCCAAATTTTATACGGTGAACGTACATTTACCTATATAGTAAACTGGGGACTCAAACACTTTTTACAGTTCATACAGAACACCTCAATTCCAGTGAAGATTACCACACAGTAGTGTACTGCAAATTACACATATGCGGCCATGAAGGAGCACTTCATGGCAAATGTGAAAGCGGCCTCACAGTAGCTGACGTGATAATCTATAGATGCTCCTAATAAGGAACACTGAATGAGAAGTGTGCAGGTGACCACACAGTAGTTTACTAAATAATTCATATACGCGTCCATTAAAGATCACTTGCTGGCAAATGTGCAGCAACCACGCACCAGATTATCACATGATTCATATATGCAGTCATTACGGAGTGCTAAATAGAAAATGTGCAGAAAGGAAAAAAGGAAGGAAGGGTATAGGAGGAAAAGAACAGCAGGAAAGTCAACCAGCTTACAGGCAGCTGCTTTGCTACCCTGCGTATGGGAGAAATTGGGGGAGATGAAAAATAAAGAGGAAATAGAGAAGAGAGAAAAACACAGCACAATCGGCAGCGCACACTCACAGACCAGTCTTGTCTTTCGTGGTGTGTGACATTGCTGTTACAGCCGCTTGTTCAAGTCCGTGTCGCGTAGCAATTTTAACAGAGCTTTTGTCGCCTTCTGTTGCAATGTCTTGTCTCAGGCACTGAAAGAATAGTGTCCACATACATTTGGCTGTTGTCGATGCGCGCAAGAATGGACGCCAGTGACTGTCTCTGGATGTCATACAACGGAAAGTCACACAGGATGTGGTGTAACGTCTCTTCGCAATGACAGGAATCGCAGAGATCATTGTCGGTCATTCCTATGACAAATGAATAATATTTTGTAAATGCCACTCCTAGCCATAAGCGATGAAGAAGGGTAGCTTCTCTTCGGTAGAGCCCAGTGGGTGCGGAGAGCCATCAAAGAGGACAGGTGGTGTTGACAATTCGACTCGTTGCTTGGTGGGCACCATAGTGAAAACGTGATTTTACGCGCAAGTCATCAAAGATTACTGATAGCATCGGTCCGCGAAAGTAGTATGGCTTCTTCTCGTGTTCCTTTCAGAGCTGCCTGCATGGCAGTATCGGCATGTTCGTTCGCTATGACGCCGCATTGACCTGGCAGCCACTGGAATGTCACATGATGCCCTTTCTCGTGTGAAGTGTGGAGAAGTCATCGAATTTCAAAAACAAGCTGTTCGTACGGCTTGCGACGCAGTGCTGAGAGCATAGATTGTAGGGCAGCCCTCGAGTCGGTGAAAATTGACCATTGTTGCGATGGTTTCCTATCGACCACACTAAGTGTAGCGCGCAAAGCAGTTAGTTTCGCTGCTGTAGATGCCGTGGAGTGGTCATTCCTAAAGCTGATGGTAACACCTCTTGCTGGGACAACTACTGAACCTGACGAACACTGGTGGTTCGTGGAGCCATTGGTGCATACGTGTACACTGTCTGATTTTTTCTGGTGCAAAAGAAGATGAGACAGTTGTTTCAGCACGGGCGATGAAAGCTCAGATTTCCTCCAGATTCCTGGTACACTAAGATGCAATGTGGGTCGAATAAGACAACAAGGGTATATCGATGGTTTAGATGCAGGAGTGAAGCCCGAGGGAAGTTTCTCACTGTACTTCACAATCATTTTAGCGAAGTATGTTTGGCGCCTCTCTGAAAGAAACAGTGCAAGGTGATAACAGGGAGCACGTGCGAAGTGTCTGATGTGCGTTCTCAAGACCTATACAGCAATGGAAGTTTGTATCGGATAGTCACCAGCAATTGCAATTGTTGCCTCTGTTGGCGTACACCAGGGCAGAGCAAGGCACGCTCTCATTGCTTGGGCTTGTACTGCCTGTAGAACACGAACATTGGTCTTGCAGGTATTTCTCAGCACGGGCAAGCTATATCTCAGGAAACGGAGAATCAGGGCTTTGTAGAGTTCCATCATTGCGTCTACTGACATCCCCCACATCTTTCCTGCCAGGAACGTGAACAACTCGGAAATAGCGGTCAGGCGCCTCTTCGTATAGACCACACGCGGACTCCAACAGAGGTGCCTATCAAAAATGATGCCCAGAAATCGGTGGGTTCTGACGTAAGGAATGGGTCGCCCACAAATTTAGATGACATAAGGGGTGATTGCTTTGCGAGTGAAGGCCACCAGCACGCGTTTTTCTGGTGATATGCTGAGACCTTGTTTTAACAAGTAGTTGGCAATCATAGTTGCTGCTCTTTGAAGCCGGGAACGTATCTGAGGACGTATGATTGCCGAAGTCCTGACACAGATGTCGTCAGCGTATATTGAGACCTTAATGGTACTTCGAAAGTATTCAGCAACGCCGATTAGTGCAAGAATGAAAAGCATCGGGCTAAGAACTCCGCCTTGAGGATCACTCCTGGAAGTATAGCGTCACGTAGTTGGACCATCTTCCGTTAACACAAAGAATGATCTTGCAGCCAGGTAACTCAAAATCCAACGAAAGACTCGACCACCAAGGCCAACCACCGCAAGAGCACCGAAAATGGCTTCATGTAGTACATTATCATACGCGCCTTTCACAGCCATAAACCATGCTGTAGATAGTCGCTTACGGGATATTTCATGCTGAACATACGAAACTAGATCAACGACATTGTCAATGGAAGAGCGGCCACGTCGGAAACCAGCCATGAAATTCGGATAAATCTTGTAGCATTCAAGATACCTCTCCAGGCGGCCTAGTATTATCCTTTCCATTATCATTCCTACG
Organism: Rhipicephalus microplus; assembly: GCF_043290135.1. Classification (NCBI taxonomy): domain Eukaryota; kingdom Metazoa; phylum Arthropoda; class Arachnida; order Ixodida; family Ixodidae; genus Rhipicephalus; species Rhipicephalus microplus. The sequence goes on from NC_134700.1 coordinate 193,395,364, forward strand.
CAGCTGGGCAGTGCTACTGGGGGGTAGTTCGAGTGGGTATTTGCCCTGCTTCAAGATGGGTACCAAGCGGCTTATTTTCCAGTCGTAAGGAACATTGCCATCCTGCCATGATGTTGTAAATGCTCAACAGTTCTCTCCTCACACCTTTCCCAAGGTTGCACAGGGCTCAGTACGGAATACCATCTGGACCCGGAAAAGTTGAACGCCTGCAGAGAGCTAGTGTGGTCTCGAGCTCCTCCATTGTAAAAGGGAGGTCCATGTGGTAGCCACGAGAACGGGTAGCGTCACCTCTCGCTGGAGAATCTGGACGAGTGGCTTTGTTGGTGATCTGCGCACAGAAATCTCCGACATTGATGTCTTGTCGCCCTTGAAAGAGCGTGAGTGCTTTAAATGGAAAACGCTGTTCGGTAGGATGACGCAGACCTTGCACCATTTTCCAAACGTGTGAGAATGGCTTGCGATGGTCTAGTGACTGGCGAAACGTTGTCCATCGTTCTGACGCTAATCATTTCATGCGACGCCGAATCTTCCTTCGCATCGTGCTGGCTGCCCTAAGATCGTGAATTGATTTTGTGCGCCGATACCGACGCTCCGCCTGGTGTCGAAGTGCTCGAAGTCACTTCAACTTCATGTCAAAGTCGTTTTGTGCGGAAGTTATTGTCACCATGCGAGTGGCGTTTTGCATTCTGCTTCTGATTGTTTTCTATAACTCAGATCGTAGGCTATCGCTGCAAGCATTTTCCATCTCAGATTTGAAGTTGGTTCTTGGACTGCTCGAATGGTCGTCTGTGAACCACAAGTAGACAAGCCTTTGATGTTAAGGTAGATTGCAATGTGATCACTTCCTAATGTCTCGACATCATGAAACTATTTGACAAATTTCACCAGGGAGTTAGAAACAAAAGCAAGGTCGAGACAGCTGCCGTATGTCAACCCTCGAAGTGGAGCTACCATCGTTAAGGAGAGTAAGGCCATAGTTGTAGGCGATATTTGCTCACCTGCGTCCTCTTGCATTTGTCCGCGTACTTCCACATGCATGATGGTGCGCATTGAAGTCACCTATGATGACCCATGGAGCAGGACACACTCTCCAAATATCCACTAACCTCCGGGAATCGAGATTATTAGACGGCGATATATAAACGACTATAAACGTAAACGTGAGTTTGTTCTTTTTCACAGTGATGCAGACATACCGATTGTCGTCGTTAGGCGCAATTGGTTGCACAACATACGTCAGTTCATGACCAACAAAGACGATGATTTTGCTTCGCGCACCGTTTGTTGAAGACATGAGAGCTTTGTACCCAGAAAGTCTTATTGGCTTCGACAGATTGGGTTCACAAATGACGATGATTGGAAACACGTTGGTAAACACAAACTAACGAAAATTCGAAAGACGCAATTTTAGTCCTCTGGCGTTCCATTAGATGACGGATGCAACCTAGACTTCTTTAAGAAATGATGAGGTGCGTGTAGCCATCTTCCTAGTTGAGAGATTCAAGCACTGGGCTTATGGCGTCCAATACTCTTAGTGCGCTTCGAGCAGATGCTGTCTTTATGTCGACTTATAACGCTCGGATGACTTCCATGAGGGAACGCCGCACCGAGATCACTTGACGATCTGTTTTTGGCGTGGCCTCTGTTGTGGCCGCAACCTGCTGAGATTCCTTGGAAGAAGAGGAGGTCGGGAGCGTGGGCCATTCTTCCAGAGAAGGAGGCTTCTCCACTCCTTTCGCGGCGCTACCGAGTGGAACCGCTAGCATTTCGGGAATGTGCCTTCTGTGAAGACTTTCGATGATGCCAACGCCGACGCCGACGCCGGACTACTTCGGCTGCCTCCCTGTGTGTCGAGTTGTCTCGGGCCATTTGTGTGAGAACCGCGCGCTCCTTTCGGATTCGAGGACAGTCGTTTGACGAGGCAGCGTGAGGACCGCTGCAGTCGGCGCACTTCAAAGTAGTCGCCCGATAGGTGTCTTTGGCATGAGGTTCAGCGCAACGGGTACTCAGTCGTGAGTTGGGGCATACCCCCTTGAAGTTTGCTAGCCTAAGCACTGATGACATTGAAGTGGTTTGTGGACGAATGGTCGAACCGGATGTCGGAAATGTCCATTTTTAACGTGGGACGGTATGCAATCTCCCTTGAAAAACACTCATGCAGTGCGTTTTTCCAAGGCGCCGCACTTGCGCAATGACAGTTCCCTCGTTTGCAGGCTTGACGAGGGTAGACAAGTCAACATTAGGAATTGCAATATCGATGTCATAAATTACACCGGCAATTGATTTATCATCTATTGGAATAAAGGGGCGTATTTTAATGCCGCCTAGCTCAGTCATTCGCTGCAGCTGTCCAAGCGCAGTCACACACGTGCACCTCCATTGCGAGAATATTCTTCTTTGGGTTTACTCTTACGTCCTTAATTTCATCTGGCACCGCACATTCCGGAGCAACCGAGAGGGCTTGCCTGTTCAGTAGTCGTAGGTTGCATGAAGGATCTTCCGGCGTGAAGATAATGACGTGAGGCCAGCGCGCAGGCCTTGACTGTACAGTCGCTGCACTTGCAGGAGTTGATTCTGATGCATTGGCAGCCCTTCTCTTCGCCTTCTTACGCCGGACAGATATAAAGCTGTCATCGGATGTGTCGTCTTCCGACATAGAATACAGATCGTTGTCTTCAGTGAAACTGGGGGAGCCAGCTTGCTTCCTTGTGGTTGACGGGTGTGAGGACCTCTGACCAAGCGGGCCTCTGGCATGCTCCGCGGCTATCACCGCAAGACGAGGAGGCGAGGCACCTCTAAAAACCGATGGTTTCAGTAAAAAAATACTGAGCGCAGAAACAAGCGTTATTCTAAAGAGACACTTCTTCTTCCAGGACACTTCTCCCACGTGAAGAATAATAGGAAACGTGCAGGCGATCACACAGTAGATTGCTGCATAATTCATACATGTTGCGTTTAGAAAGTACTGAATGAGAAATGTGCAAGTGACAACACAGAAGTATTTAACATCAATTCATATAAGAGACCATAACGGATAACTTGATGGCGAATGTGCAGTAGACCACACAATCGTGTACTATTTGATTTATATATGCTGCCATTACGGAGCATTGAGTGAGAAGAAAGCAGGCGATCTTGCTTAGAGTGTGCATGTTAATCAATTATTTTGAAAAACAAAAGCGTACGCGAACATTTCGTGTTGCCATGAATGTGTTACACAGATCGCATAAAAGATACATCTGCAGTCTTGACTGCAACAGAATGCCGGAATAGGGCTTAATTATTACAAGTTTGGGCTTGATATTATTAGTAATTCGCATTGAAGCATTTAGTAGTGTTAACTAAGTGTCACCCTTTCATATATAAACAAGTTGAGCAGACCTGAAACGCTTATATGCTCGTTTAGACAAGCAACAAAATATTGTTGGCACGTGAATGGGTGACACTAGTGCTACTTGTTTTATTTGTTCAAGTCGGGCATTCATAAACTTCAATTATCAAGCCAGAATAGCCAACACACTTATCAATTCTTGTCGAAGCATTGTTCACATAGCGAAATGACTGCAAGATGAAGTGAACCAGAGAGTCCCAAATGAAGTACTGCACTTTTATTTAAAAGTCACATTTTAAATTTAGCTAAAAGAAACTGAACGAAAAATCCACGCATTTTGGTGAAGTGAACGATGACTAATGGAGAAGCTAGGTAGTTAGGTCCATTATGACTACGTTGAAGTCATCGACTAAAGTATTGAAATTTCTGCTTGTAGGTGTTTCATATTTCTCCGTCTAAATCATGATTGAAATTATGCTGTTGTGAAACCTTTTTTGGTGTCTAACATATCTTTCGTAAGTACCGAACGCTACCCAAGCGTTGCCCCGTATGAAGCAACCATGACTATGAACAACGGACAAGCCTTGCCTTTAAGGTGGCCCCTAAAAGACCTCCGAGTTAACCCCATCACCAGTCTGAATCAACAATTGCGGCGACTGCTGCTATACGCTAAAAACTATAGGCATTTTATTGAATTAATACCTAGGCTTGCTGATAATCGAATTGCGAAGCTGATCACAGGATGCTGTCTTCAATTCTCTAAGGAGACCATAAGAATAACCCGCGATAGGTAGGACGTGTTTTCCTGGCTCATCATCGTCTTTGTTATTAGCTGATTTTTCTGATTCCTAAAGAAAAGTAGTGACAAATTATTATTGGGTGGTTTCATGATAAGCTCTTACCAAACGCGATAAACAGACCCAGGTTTAAAGCTTTTGTCCGACCTGGCGTCTGGCAACTTCGAACACGTTGCTCCGATCCATGATGTAGACCCTGTATGCAGATCTCATCAATCTGCGCTAGCAAGCACACACGTCTTTGCAAATGCATGTAACACTTATAGAATGCCGCAATAAGAGCTGCTTCTTCTCCTCGTCAGCATTCTTAACAATACAAGTAGTGAGGTGTTTATTTAAAACACAAAAATCATCCCTCTATTGCGCAATTGGTTGCTTTAGCTTTTGATACAAATTAAAAAAAAACATTATTAGGCTGTTAGCAGAAATTTTCACACGCACAGATGCGCATATTTGTCTCAAAGTAAAATACGATTTGTAAATAAATTCCTCATTACCACACTAAACACATCAGGCAGATAACTTAGGAAAAAACAAATATTTAGGGAGAAACACAATTTAGAAACTTGAATGCAATTACACTTTCTGCTGGGGATTTTGTGCATTCATGTCTCAAACCTCCACAAAAAATATTTCGTACTGTTTCTGCCGGAAACCAACAATGTTGCTTTCGGACAACGAAAGCACGCCCCATGGATACCAACTCCTTTGGGGCGAAGCTTATAATTTGAAGTCAATCCAAAAGTATTCTCTAAATAAAATTTATTATTCGCTCAATAAAGTGCAGAGAGATACATATTGCAATGAAACACGTTATAGGCGAACGTATTTACATACGTGCTCGTGCACGATAAGCCGTAGCCTTGGCAAAAGTGTCCGTGATGTTAAAGCTACATTAGTAATGCACGCGAATGAATGGTCCGCGCAAATCGTCTCTCCTGCAACCGTCAATAAACCGCTGCTTATGGACTTATATCTTATCATTAGAGTGTGCTCTTCTGAGAATGCCTTGCCGTGCAACGACCTTCCCAGCCCTCACTGATTCAAGGTGAAGGAAGAGATCGCCTATTCAAGAGCAAATCGTATATCGTTCGCGATACTTCGCTCGCGAAACCAGTCGTCGCGTCTATACGAGCGACATCCTGTTGCCTTGGCCTGGATGTGCTTAAATGAATTACCTGGTGCTCTACAGCTTTGAATTACGACCATCGGGAAAAGATGTGACTTCGCGCTCCGTCCGCCAACCTCATTACATGAAGTCTTTGTGCATTTTATTGGCGCTATTTTTTTTCCATAGAATGAATCGCCCTTCTTCCTCGATATCGGTTTTTCGCCCACAGTTTTCAGGGGTGAAGCTCCTAAAGTCGGGATCTGTATATGCTTGTCTCTTGGCACGTGACCGCCTAGTTCTATGACTCACTCAGCAGGTGTGGACGAGTGGACGGACGGACGGAAGAACGAACAAACAGGCAGACAGACGGACGAACCGACGGACGAATGAATGGGCAAGCAGACAGACAGACAGACAGACAGACAGACAGACAGACAGACAGACAGACAGACAGACAGACAGACGGATAGAGGATTAACAGATTACTGATAAAGTCCTCGGATTTTTCGCTCCACACATTATCACTCACTCCGTAGATACGCTGTGATATTTTCTTAAGGAGAGATACAAGCTAAGAAGAGACATGAAAATTTTATACCAGGAGGTGACTACATTTGTGAAATTCTCACGTTAGCTACGGCCTATATATTGTCAGCAAGTTCATATAGATCAAACGGGCAATCTTCACGGCGTTGAAAAATAGTAGTTGACATTCTAGATAAAGTTTCTTATAATCACATTTGATGGACGTTCTTATATTGACAGTTTTTTGACAGGATATCATGAACGAAAAGCGCAAAGTGTTTCATGCCAGGATCCGCCACTGCGTTCCCGCCATATTTCCGTCACAAATATGAAGTTATAAATTATATATACTAGGAGGTGTAAAAAATCACTGGAAGAAGAAGTTGCGTCAACACGAGTGGAACTTGTGACCTCTCGCTCTGCAGCGCGTGGCCCGAAACCGACCCGCCCACGAAATAAATGTACGTTTGGCCCATTGTTACGATCGAGCTATTTCTATACATCTGTTAGCGCTTGCGGTGCTCAGATTTGTAATTCCAGCGTGTTCGTGTTTTTACTGTCGAGACAGTGCGAAGGATTCGGACAGCGCGCTTCGCGATGCGCGCCCGCCTCCGTGGTCGGTCGTACGCCCACGCTAATCGCCATATCGGGGTGCTTTGTGCGTCGCAACTTTCAGCGAAAGTGTGCGTTGAAGTTCCAGGGAGCACGAAGGTCACTTCACTTCCTGCATCAGTCATGCTTGAGTAAGAACGCGCTGCTCACATACGAGTAACACGTATGACAATTGTTAGTTCGCACTGTAACTGTGTATGCCTTTGTGATAGTCCCGCGTTTCTTTCTTTGCATTTGAGCTGAGCACTTTCAGTGTCGAGCTGTGACAGCCTTTAGTTTGCACTCGTCTTCGGCATGTTCTTTTCGTGCATCTGTTTCGATTGAAGAATGTGCTGCAAGTTTCCATCGGCTTGTCTTTCTTCAAGTAACAATACAATTTGTCCCTATAGCATTCATTTCTTTGACTTTGTGGTGAAACAGTGCACAAGAAACGATCGAATAGCGCAATACAAAGACACGTTTCACATTTGTGTTGTACTAGTTCTTATGAGTTAAGAAACAGTGACTTTTTCCTTCGTTTTTCTTCTTTTGCAAGTGAAGATTTAGCTCATTTCTCCAGGGTTTTTTAATTGAATAAGTCTCCGTGTTATGCAAACCATTTTTACGTTAATTGTGACGCGAGCTGAAGCGTTTTCTTGGGACCAGTGGAGCTACTTGGGAGCCTTTCAAGTGCAGCCACACTGAAATACGCATTCCTCCCCCCCCCCTCCTTTTTTTTCTTATTCTGCCTACCCGTAAGCGTGGTTCCCGTGGCAGCGAATCAAACCCATGCACTCGGGCCTGGGAGCTACCCGCAACACCTGAACCTTTTCCTTTACTATTTTCTTGCTCTGTTAAACATTCGACACGAATTATTGGACCTATGGTTATTTGGAATGATTCGGTTTGGAGAAAGCGCTGACATCAAAGCTACGTTATCGACAGTAGTCGTTAAACATCTGTATAAGTGTTATAAGCACCGCTCGTGTGGGTCGTGGGGTTGAAACCGTGAAACCGTGATTTTTAAAGCTTACGCTGTTGGTTTCACTTAGGATTCTAGTTGTTTGCAGTGACAATGCTCTGCGAGTGGACGCTAAGGGTTTAACACTAACTGAAAGTAATCCAAGGTGAAGCATCCTATTTCAAAGCGAAACATCTACTTTCTCAACACCTGTGATTATGTTGCTTTGTGTCACCACAGATACATAGGCGGGTGCAGCTAGTTCTCCAAACTGTAGACGAAGATGGACTTTCCTGGGTTATTCATACGCCAATACCTAATGAATTTTCGTACCGATACAAGAACAGCAGAAATACAAGAAAGGCAAGAAGATTAATTAGACTGTGTTCAATTTCGTACCTTAAAAACCGGGAGGAATATAAGAAGGTAAAAGGCAAAGAGAAGAAAAAAGAAACCCATCAGAACATATTATTTACAGCAGTGAAAGTGCAGCGTATCACAGGCAGTCGCTGAATTATGTTGCCTTCAAAAGGTGCAGAATGGCAAGGCGTACTTTCACAGCTAGTGGGCCGGGAGGCGAGGCTTCCGAGGTCTTTTCTGCAGTTAAAGACCAATCATTAAACCTGCTGTAGGCATACTGGAGAATCCAGCGATGTTCTTAAAATTGGCTACCACGGTGCAAGAGGTGACCAAGAGTCCCTACACAATTGCAGTTCTTCGGTGCGTCAATTTGTAGCTAAATGAGTTTGTGAACGCTACACCAAAGCGTAGCCGACAAGACATTTTAGCTTTAGTCGGAATAACTTGGTGGTAGTGTTAGCTGTAAGACTGAACCATTGTTCTATCTGTGATGATTGGAGTTTAGCGGAGAATTCTGGTGTGTATGAGAGCCAGATGTGACCCGATCTACATGTGTCGGCGCGCACGTCAGAATCCATGTACGGCACTGGCATCAAATGGTACACATTGGCAGCGTTTGTCAGGTAGAGGATCTGAGTGTTGGATTACCTGCTTGAAGCTTCTGTGGGATTCGTTCACCATCACCCCGCTGCTTCGCAACCACACATTATTCTCTTTAGCGGGAGATGGCACAATTTTTGTGAACTTGCAACACTTACACAAGTATATCCTTTCGAAAAACAACCATTGGCCCTGCTGCGGTGGCTGCACTTCCGATGGAGGCGGAAATGTTGTAGGCCCGTGTGCTCAGATTTGGGTGCACGTTAAAGAACCCCAGGTGGTAAAAATTTGCAGAACCCTCCACTACGGCGTCTTTCATAATCATATGGTGGCTTTGGAGCGTTAGATCCCACTTATCAATCAAATCAAAAACAACCATTAGGAGGGGAGGGGAAATAAGGATGCAAGAAAGGCAGGGAGGTTAACCATGGCTGAGCCTGGTAGGCTACCTTGCACTGGGGAGAGGGTAAGGGGAATAAAAGTTAGAGAGACAGAGAGAGAGAAGGAGAAATGTCACTCATGTCATCGACAAAATGGCAGTTATGTGCTTAACATCACATATGGTGAGTCACATCCGTGTCTTAATCAATAGAGCACATTCGTTTTATTAACTTGTATGCACGGTTCCATGCACCCAAAATCTTGCCGATGGTGGAGTCATGATAGTGCCGCTTGAGTTCTCAAGCAGCAGACTTCTGAAGGCTGGCGAGAACTGGAGTCATGGTGTCAAGCAGTTGCAAAACGCTTTGAGCTGTCGGTGTCTACATCTTGCTCAGCAGCACGCGCATAGCGCTGACCAGGGTGCTGACCATGCCGATAAGTTCTCCTTCGTCCGTCAAGTTATGAGGTACCGTCAAGTATGAGGCCTCTCACTCTCAAAGTCTGATTCCTCTCATCAGGCGCATGTATCTTTGGGAGTTCGGGCCAAGCGTCACCTGCATTGCTGGTCATTTTCTTTTAAAACGGCTGAGTTCTGACTGGGTAATAAGGATGAAGCGCCAGCTCCACTGCTAGCAGAAGCGCCTTTGTCTTTGGAACCGACAGCACTTGGCCAGTGGGGGGGTGGTGCAGGTGGTTTTGGAAGTGCTTCGCGAGGCGACGAGGTTTTGGTGGCTTCGGTGCAGCGCCGGCGACGGGACCATCGTCGCGTAATGGATGCAGCTGCTTCTCGGTATGAGATGTCATCTCTGGCCTTTTTCTTCAGTATTGTGAGCTCCTTTACAATAAAAAGACAGTCCTTCGAAGAGGCATCATGTCGCCCATTGCAGTTTGAGCACTTCAGAGTCGTGACCTGGCATGTGTCCTTGTTGTGGTGCCCAGTGCATAGGGAACAGATAGTAGAATTCATGCACACACCACTTACGTCACCTAACTTCATGCACTTCCAGCACTGAAGTGGTTTCGGTATAAAAGGGCGAACTGCGTGTCCGAAGTGGCCCACTTTTACATGTTGTGGAAGTGATTCGCCCTTAAATGTAATTCTTACGCGTCATGATGTCCCGATACGACATATACTTGTAATAATGGCATCTTCCGAAGCCGGCCTAATCAAGACTGGCAGGTCCGAGTTGGTAATGGCTTCGGCATCATCATATATCACTCCAGTGCTCACTTCTTTGCCCAGCGGTATATGAGAGCGGACTTTCATCCCATTAAGTTCCGTTACTTCACGCAATCTGTCAAGCGCAGTGACATGATTGACGTCAATCGCTAGGATATTCTTGCGGCTATTCACTCTTACTTCCTTTACCTCATTCGGCACCAGTGCCTCCTGCTGTACAGACAAGGCTTGCCGGTTAAGGCATCTCATGTTGTCACTAGCGAGAACTGGCATGAAAAGGATGGTTAATACCTCGGTATTCCGCGAATATCGCATGGTGGGCTCATTCCAATCGAATGACGGGCTTAGAAATAGTCTCTTTTCCTTGTGGTTTCTGGCGAGCTCGAAGTTGTCGTCCCCTGATCCATCACTGCTGACGTTGTAGGGTTCGGTGTCATCACTGTCAGTGCCACTCTCGGAGCTGTAGCGCTTCCTGGAAGCAACACCTGCAGTCATTCCGGTGTCCGGTAGTCTTCCGTAGGGCTCTACCTCCATCGCACACCTGCATGAGACCGCTCTTGACAGGCTGACCAAAAATTATTCACAGAAAACCGTCGAACTCAAACACTCGGCGTTCTGCCACACCGGCCACAACCATAAGGATTCATCAACAGTAATACATAAGAATGCGCAATTTAGGACGCACTGGAACGATCGATGCCTGACTGAAACACAGCTAAGAATGACACGTCAGTTGGGTGACTAAGCAGTTACTGGAGGACATAGACGGAAAGTTCAGAAAGAACCACCATCAAATTTGAAAGCAAGAACACGTCAAATATACTAACAGTTTTTTTTTTATTGGCGAAAAGGAACAGTCCATAAATTGTTCACATTGCCATTATTTCAAAGTTCACAACGCAAATTTCCACAATGCCAATATCAAGAATGCCATTGTCCACATCGAGTAGACTTCAATAAATGACCTAAACAACGTGAGCATTCTAGGGTGTGTTTACAGTATCTACTACAGTCTCTGTAATGCGCTGAATTGTGTGAACTCATATTCTTTTGCCTCTCTTAGATAGACAAGTGTTATCTCCCGCAAAAAAACTTGTTTTTGGCGTAGTGTTTTCAATATGCTTCATGTGGAAGCTGAGCAAAAACATTACTTGTTCCCAAAGGGAAGGTACAAGGCCATTTGGTTGTCCCGGTAGCCCCCCCCCCCCCCTGGTGAGCATGTCTTTTATTAGCGTGTGCTTTTCATTTTAAGTGTTATTTTGTGGGCCACATCATGAGTTTATCACAGAACCTGGTGTGATCCCATTGGCATATGGATACCTGAACTGCAATAAAATTACAGTTTAGGTTTCCACACAGTGTAATATAGCTCGTTGTGGTAACGTATGCCACTCAAAGGCACAGAACTGTTTATTGGATTAACTTGTGTGGTGCGAAAAATTAACACACAAACTGCAATCATTGTGCCCATCACAATCATCAGTGGTAGAGAAAGCGGACCAGCGACTAATGCGCGTCGGCATTTCTGCGGTATAATACGAGTGACATTGAAAATTCTAGCCTAATATTAGGCAGTGAGTCCGGTCCATTTTATATCCTGTCGTTCGCTTTGTGCACGGAATCTTATCAGAAGACTAAAATAATGTTTAAAGTTCCCAGACATCCTGACGCCGCCTGCACAGAGCGGTATTTACACGTGTAGCAGGCCAACCGTAGGAAAAATCACCGCTATATCCCCAAAGTGATAGATGATAAAAGAGCTTGATCAGAGATGATCGACTAACCAATGAATCATCTGTACACACTCCTTTATCATCATATAAAGACATGACGGGTTTGCTTGACGGCAAGACTTTTTCAGTTTGGTCTCCCAAGCATTCACCGCAAGGTCTTGGCGGCGAGCCAAAGCTTCTGCAGCGTTCCAAGCCTGCCGCGCTGCCATCTTGACTTCTGGGCTGTTCATGCTGCGGAGTGGTAACGCAGAGTGTTAACTGACAATGAGGGACTTCCAGTGGAGAGAGAGGAAGTCAGTGGAGAGAGAGGAAGGAGAGAGAGGAGCATTGAAGCGCAACCATAAATTTTGTGTCGCGTTCCAATGCGCCGGCTTTCCATGGTCTCTTTGTATTCACCCAGATTGTCCTAGTGCTGGCTACATTTCTTGTGCGTCACATTTAATGACACCTCGACTACTTTCGAAGGGGAGTCTTCTCATAAATGGTGTCCGTTACCGTACGCCGATAGCATAGGGAATGAACAAAATTAAAGAAAAAGAAAACATGGTGAAGCAACGTTCTTCGTTTGGCCGTTATCCACCGCACGTGATTTTCAAACGTTAAAAGGACGTTGGTGTCGCTGAAGCGTGTTTATCCTACACGCAACCGCAAGGTCGTGCTGAAAAATTTTTTCTCTTTTATGCTTAGCTTCTAAAGCTACTTCCTCGTACTGTTTTTGAAATTTCCCGTACAACCTCTGGATTACTTTACTGCCGACTATTGAGCCGCGAAAAATAAGTGGTTAGGTTTGTATACCGGAAGTACGATAATATGAGGCTGGCCATGGAGGGGGACATTGAATCATTTTTGCCTAGCTGCCCGAGTTGTTTAGGTTGATTCTGAATGCGACTATACTAGTGTTTTTGCAGTTTGCTGCATTGACATGTGATTGCCTAGCTGAACCTTTAATTTCTTTCTCAGCCCGCAGCATTTTAGCCCTTAAGCTACCAAGTCAGCTATATATACGTGTCAAGGCAAAAGCAGAGTATGGTGTTACATATTATGGTGATTATAGCCATGCGAGTGATGCGAGCAGTATTTCCTCTCTTCATGTGAGCGTCTTATGAGCTATCTCAATTTTGTTACTTAATGACCGGTTCATTCAAAATTACAGCGTTAGAGGTAGAGTAGGGCGAGGCACATCAAATACCAGTGTGGGTGCAAGTCCGACAGTTTTATGGTGCCCAAAGGGGAATATGCCACTCATGTAAATATTGTTTTACTTTAGAGGCACCATATATTTTACACAAAAGCAGAGTCTTGCCTACTGGGGAGGGCGAATTACACCTTTGACTTAGTGAATTTTTCATTGTACACCCAAAATTAGGTGTCCTATTAGAATATGCGAAAAAAAGCTTTACCTTTTAACATCCTATACAATATAGCACTTGTCCTTTCACCAACTTTTTGCTAATAAGCTTTGTTATTTATATGAATGTCCTGTTATGATCGTTTGGTTCGCATCGTCTACCGAATAAAAAAATCACAGCATATCCACGAGGTCAATGATGATGAGTGGGGCAAAGCACGGACGGACGGATGAACAGATAGACCGACCGACCGACACCGACAGACAGACAGACAGACAGACAGACGGATCGACGAACGAACGGGCGGACAGATGGACAAACGCACGGACGGGCGCACGTACGGACACACGGACGCACTGACGGGTGCACAGATGGACGCACGAATGCACGGATGCATGTACGCACAGACTCACGGACGGACGCTCGGATGGACACGTGGACGGACGCACTGACGCAGAGATGGGCGCATAGACGAATAGACCGATGCACGGACGCACAAACAGACGGACGCACGGATGAACTGACAGACGTTTCGCCCCATTCATCATTATTCATTCCATGGATATGCTCTGACACAGTTTCCGTTGACATGCAATAAAATGCAACTACCTACTATGATGACTACGATGACACGGCACATACGACCCACGTCGTAAGGAGCTTCACCCCCAAAAATTGGCAGATCCCCCGTACCTTGGAAATCTACGATATTCGAAGGATGTGGAAGGAAAGACGTTAGCTACACGCACTAGACGCATGAAGTGTGGTGGGCTGATATATTTCATTAGCACGTGACGGTGGTTACGTGCACGAAGTTCGCGAATATGCGTACATCTGTGACGTATGTCCAAGTTTCCAGGAATAATGAAGACGCGTCAGTGAGCTGTTGACACCTCCTTAACATGGGCCAAATAACTGTGAAATGTCAGCACCATGAGCAGTATTATACTTGTTACTCTAATCGTCCGTTAATGCGTTGATGATGGGCCTATGTACACTGAGGTATAGAACGTATACTTTCGTAGTTTAAAATTGTTGACGTCTGTAATGAAGAAATGGTCAATTACACTTGCGTTCCTCTACTAGGGCATGACACATCGGAGGCTCTGTCTTCATAGAACACGTCCTTTCTATATAGTGTGAGCCCGGTCTAGATGTGTTTTCAAACATTCAATAAAGTCGCCAGCAATAATAGGCAGCATGTTCCTGTCGCCATAATTACTGCTGCTGGGATTCGCTCCTGTTATGACGTGTTATTTTGAAAGAACGTACGTAAGAGTGTTTTCACTTATTCGTTTGGGGCGCCAGGCCTAAAGTAAATGGGGGCGATTGCCAAGTCGCTGTCGTTGTAATTCATATGCACAACGCAAACATGGCCCATTCGGGTGCTTCCGTCATTGTTTTTGGCGTACGGAGGATGGCGCGTCGCTATTCACCACTGTGAGTACGAGCCACAAAAGAAGGTTAACAAGATCAAGAACAAGATGATAGTAATGTTGCATTTGCAAAATGCCGTGTTCCTATAAATTGCCACGCAGGCGCTACAGCAATGAGGGCGCTTGCTGTGGACGACACACTCAAATTCCCGTATGTAAATGGGAGCGCTAGCTTTCAGAGGAAACCAGCACAATAGTTTTTTGTAGCAGATACTTCAAGGTCTCTAACGTGTGCGCGCATAGGCTGGATGAAGACAGCGGTGAGTGTCTGGTTGTTTCTTTCATCGTGGCGGCACACGAGTGTGGTCCAGGATAGTAGTCAACTGCCTTGTTTCTAGTCGGGTCATTTCATGGGCGAGTTGTCTGTCAATGGAAACACGCACGTAAAGAAACTTGAAATCACATTTTTCGTTGGTTAGGTATAAGCCCTCGAGACTGGTGGCCGTGAAGAGCGCCACGTAGACGGGTCTCATGGGTTGCCTCTTCTCGTATTCATACACTGGGTGTACGTGGCCCCTAGCGATTTGTGATTGCTTATAGCCTTTGATTGTGCTTTTGTAAATAAACTGCGTATATTTGGAGGAGATGCCTTGCCTCGCGTAGATTCTGGTCGTGGTTCGATGTCGCACGGGCACCCATTGATGTTTAGTCGACGCACTTGCAACCGCGATGTGCCTCGTTTTAGCTCGAGTGATGGTGCCGCCTGCTGTAGATGTTGGAAACTCACCCCACACATGCTCAAGCTTTGCGGGTTCATTATTCTCAATGTACCACGGAAATTTCAATGTACCTGTTTGCTCAGATCGATCACTTGTGGCAAATATTTCTTGTGCTTTTTTTTATGGCAGTTCATTCATTTTTACCTGGCATCACACTGCCTGCTTTACCATTCGCTTGTGGCAAATAATGGCAAAGTTGTTCAACAGATTATGCCGTTATTAGAAATTACAATTGTGCCACAACCTGATATTAAGGCTACATATATGATTAGAAATTACGCTGCATTAATCATCGTATTAACTTGATTTTGTTGGTCAAACACTTCGCGTGTCGGTTCTGATTCATGAAAACCAGCAACTTGACCTCGCTGCAGGTGCTTCTTACGAGCTCTTCACTGCCAAGCAGGTGCATGAGTAACCTTTCTTTCTTCGATGAATAAACGGTCAAGCTCAATGTAAGCGCTGTTGCATCACCGTGCAAAACCAAGACGAGGACGACCAATCGAAGGTCACATAAGTCACAGTCCTTCTTACATTCCTTGTCTAGGAGTTTCACTGTTGGTCAGCAAACATTACTAATTCCACAAGGTGTGCGTTCGAGGTAATTGGTACTCCATGATCAACTACATATTGCGCAAGTTTTCACCCGTCTTTTTTTGTGCACTGTCTTAAAAAACAACGTTGGGGAGTCTTCGGAATTGGTAAAACACGCAAGTGAAACAAGTCTTTCCAGAAGTAGTTTAATGTTTGGTGTACATTGATATGAGAGAGCTTGCGCAATTTATATTGGTGTTTGAGAGCTACTGTATCACTTAAGGTGGATACAGCGACGTGGACGCTCAGTCATACATGTACAGCTCGATGACTAACGTCTATCATAAATGATTGCATGAACGCTTGTGCTCATAGATGCTTATGGTAGCTGTAGTAGTTAACGTTGAGAGTGGAACCAGAGAAAGTGATCTGACAGCCAAGAGAACATGACTGATTGGACGCTCAACTTGGGCTGAGGTCGTGTACTCGCTGCATGGTGGAGTTATTGAACAAAACTGGCAGACCAGACGGAAGCACAACGCGTGTCGAGTCTTCTCTTTGGTCGGCTGTGATCATTCGCGGGGTGAGTGTAAGATAGATAGATAGATAGATAGATAGATAGATAGATAGATAGATAGATAGATAGATAGATAGATAGATAGATAGATAGATAGATAGATAGATAGATAGATAGATAGATAGATAGATAGATAGATAGATAGATAGATAGATAGATAGATAGATAGATAGATAGATAGATAGATAGATAGATAGATAGATAGATAGATACGCTCACAGTCGCCGAAGTTCGCTCAGAAATGTTTCGCATTCATTAAAAGATACATTTAAGTGTGCATCCACAGCCGTTGTGCGGACGCAGCCTTTCAGCAGTTTGCAACGGGAGGCTGCGTTCATATGGCTGCTGTAGACGCGCAACTAAACCTGCCTACTAAGGCGGAATAAACGGTGAATCAGTACGCATATGCATCGTACAGCCGAGTTTTCCAGTCACCACCCGGATGCAATACTTAGCGGATAAAAACAGATATAAGAACAATGGTGGGACGAATTGAAACGCGATGTGCGCATATAAGTTCTCTGCATTATTGGATGTATTGCGGACGCGTGCACGCGGGTTTTTGGCGTACCCCGTACGGCCAATGTTAACGAACTTCGAATGCGCTAGTATGAGCGACGCAGCTTCTTCTGGTCAGTGGTTGGTGCCTAGAGTTCCGGCTTGAGAGCTGGCAAAAATACCGTGAAACTGTATACAAAGAGCCGTGCCAGCACATGTGAGCGTCACGTGTATTCATACGTCTAGCGAAGGTTTCTATGTTGCAGTTTTTTCGTATCTCGTCGTATACACGGGGCAATGTTTTCCGAGCGTGTGGCTCCCTAGACTATGGTGGCACATCGTAGCTAAGTTCAAACATCAGAGCAGCAGATCGGCATACGCCACGAAGAACGTACCAGCTACTGAAAAAGCGCGAGTCATTCGTTTGAAGTACAAACACGCATAGCAGACATTCGCGAAGGTACACGCCTTGAAAGCTAAGAATAGACGCATCTGAAGCTTGTGCATGAGCGAGGTGGATGACTCGCTGCAGGGCCTTTTGCTGGTGCGGGCGCATTAATGCAGGGCCGCCAGCGGGTGTTGGCTCAGTGGGAAAGCGTTCCGGTCGTCACTTGATCTTAACAAGAACGTGATTAGGCGCGGGCAAGGGCCTCTCACCCTCACATCGCTTCGCTTGAGCAAAGACGAAAAAAAAAGGAGCGCCACAGGCTATTCGGTCTCAGGCTTGTCGTTCGCGGTGCATATTTCCGTAGAGGAGCGTCGACGTTTCCGTCACCCACCCAGAGAGCTGCCCTTCGTTTCAGCAAATACGGAAGTGGGCTCTGACGGATGCAGATCCTCGTGCTCGAGAGATACGTGGTTTCTCCTAAGTAGTCCCCAGCTTTCGTTCTTGTACCGTTAACGCACGCGTGAGGAATTCTTCAGCGCGAATGTACATGGGCGTACCCTCATTTCAGGTTCTTGTTTGGCACAGGTATTGCGAATAGGATGATACGACAGCGCTGAGCCGCACTAACACTAAAACAAGATACACATGCAGTTCGTAACGCGTTGGCAACTACTAAAGCGAAAGCTTGGAAAGAAGCAAACGTTCATTAAAACATGCACCCGAGCCACCTAACAGGAGGTGCGGAAGTCGGAGCGCTTGGAAATACGTTCGTGCCGCGTATACCCCAAGTTTATGTACTGAAATAGCTTGGTTTTATTATTCATTTTTCTTGGGTTGGCAGACGACGACAGGTGATCTCAGCGCTTCCCATTGAGATACCTTGAGGCACGCTTCATTTTCCGCAGGCGCGCGTGCTGAGATTCTACGCTGTGGAAGCTTTACGTGAATGACGTACATAACATTGGCGTATCCATGGAGGGGGGAGGAAAGCTTTATGAGTTCTTTCTACACCCGGCTGATATAACAAGCGCCACACATATAAAGGCACCTTGGCACGTGCGTTTGTATGTGGGCGTGTATTTTGCATACACACTTGCGAAATTCTTATGTTTCATGGCAGGAATGAAGAGGGCTTGTACACCATAACCCCTTCAACCCCCCTCTCCCTGGCTTCCGATAGTCAAGAATTTCACAAGTGTACATGCAAAAAACAGACACATATACAAACACGCGTGCTGACGTGCATAAAGCATGTATAAATCTTCCTTCCCTACTACTCCCCAACCTCCCCCCCCCCCCCCCACACACACACAAAACAAGATACATTCTGCCTAGGCCCCTGCCAGAACATATCAAGCTGTGTGTTTAGAAAAAGTGGTTAACGATTTAGCGTACTCGGTACTCTACTGCGGGAGAGCTGAAAGCCGTCCCCAACTTAATGTTGAGAGACGAGATAGAAACACAGGACAGCAGAAGCACACTGTTCGAATATTTCCTTGCGTTCCTGTCTGAAACGCTTCTGTTACCTGAACTATTCTTGCCCCATTTCAACAAATCAGAGTGTTTTATATTCTAGCTTTTGATCAGTGCATTGTATCTGTCGTAGTTTGAAAATTATTATTCTCATTAGTTAACAAGCAAGGCATTACGTTTGTCCTTATCCGACTACTCAGGTTTTTTTTTTCTGTGCTCACTCAGGCTTCGTGTGCAGCAGGGCTCCCAGCAGGGAGAATGGCGCCATTCTTTACTCGTTGCTTATCTAAGGCCATGACATAGATGATAGTTATTAAGTATTCATACTTCTTGTGACCTAGCGCAACACTAGAAGGACAGAGAGAAAGTACACACAGTGCTACATATGTCCCTTCCCTGTACCTGTCATGTTGCGCTGTGTCATATGAATTGAGATAGCTGATCACATGTAGGCCCGGAATACACAGGTGCAAATTATAAGACACTAATATAGCACATGCTTCTTTCTATCTTTGCTTTAATTTTTGTCCCTCAGCGCAGGGAAGCAAACAAAACGTGTCTAGTAACAATAGTAAACATTCATTAAAAAAAACTGAGGTTGCCAGGGAAACCAGCCTCCAGTGGGCCAGCTTCCCTACACCCCATTGGTCATAGCTGTGTTCCCTTTCGTTTCTCCTCCCATTCCTCTTCTAACCTTTCCGAATCTCGCCCCGCCGCAGTGATCTAGTGGCTAAAGTACTCGGCTGCTTACCCGCCGGTCGCGCGATCGAATACCGGCTGCGGCGGCTGCATTTCCGATGGAGGCGGAAATGTTGTAGGCCCGTGTGCTCAGATTTGGGTGCACGTTAAAGAACCCCAGGTGGTCGAAATTTCCGGAGCCCTCCACTATGGCGTCTCTCATAAACTTATTGTGGTTTGGGAGGTTAAACGCCACATATTTATTTATCTACCATTCCAAAATTATCACCGCCTTGTAAACGACGTTCACACGACTGTCAAAGCCCCGCAATATCACGGTAAGGCCAGAAGCGTAAGACCAACCCCCATAAATGAGAGAACTTAGATCCCATTGAAAGTAATGCTGCCGCAGAAACCGCCGACATTACGGCAATCCTACTTACTGAAGCACGATGTATACTAAGTGTATAATGCCGCCTCCTGAATGCAGGTGTTACAGATTGCATATTACGTTTTCGTCAGGCGATTGCTGTAACAAACCGATAATAGGAAGTCAGAAACCCGAGATTTTTATAATAGTTAAGCCCCAAACTTTCTCTAATTTCCCACGAAATCTGCGTCGACTTAAGAATGAACTCATTGGGCACCTAATATCACAGATTTACGATGAGGAATGCTGAAGGGAAACAATGTGCAAAATGGTTATTTCTGAAATTGTTACCCTTTATTGCCCAACGTGACGTCCTCTTGCTAGTAAGCTAAATTTTGCACAAAACAGGCAGGCACGAAAGGCTACCTTCTATAAACACCCTGTTATGCATGAGAAGAAAATGTTCAAGCTTGTCAAATGCAATTGTTAATAATAATTGTTGGTGGTTTACTTGCCCAAGCCCTGATATGATTATGAGGCATGCGGTGGTAGAAGGCTCCGGAAGTCTGGACTGTCTAGTGTTGTTTAAAAAGATCCTGAAACATTTTTTGAGACTTTGTGAGCGTTTGAGTTGCGCGCTCTCATCACGACGTCTGCACCATAAATTAGGCGACCCATTTCGTATCAAGCCTACTAAGGGCTATTATATGTGACCACACTCCTTAAAGAGGCACTAAAAAACAATGAGTTGGTTTAAATTGACAAAATGCACTCTGATAACTATAGTACCATATGTTCCAATGTCACATGCTCCTCGCTAGTGCGGTAATTGAATGCGTAAGTTTGGTTTTTAAATATCAGACCGAAATATCCGCCCGTGATGTCTAAAATTTCATAATGAATGTTTCGTATTTCCGCTACATTGGCTCGTTGAAATTTTCTGCAACATCGCATGCTACCTTTATGGCACTAAAAGGTGACAATGTGTTCCATTTTTATCGATTAGAAGCTACGTAAGTCCCAGGAGACGACTAGCTTAAAAATCTCACGACGCGGTGCTTGGGGCGGGAAGCTCTAGTGTCGTCTCCAACTGCATTTTCTTTTCGCGCCTTTTCTCGCTTGCCAAGCGTCTTATTCTGGTAAGGGTGGTGTTTTGTGGATTGTGAAATTGTACTTTACTGATACCAAAAAAATAGTTTCGCTGCTTAGGTTCTCCTTAATAGTGCCGTTGTTCTTTATTTCTCCAGACAACGTGCTACCGTCACTGGTGGCGGCAGTGCACGTGCCATAGACAAAGCGCGTCACCGAGTGGTTTAGTGGTTGTCATGTCTGCATAGTGTCTCTAATTTTTTATTGCGCAATAGTTCGTAAACTACAGAATGGGTGCTGTCTACTCCGACAGGTGCCACAATACTTCATTTCCCTGTGCGGCAAGAAACTGCAAATGCCAAGTAGGCGAACAAGCATAAGTATATGAGAGCTGTCACCGCGATGAGAGTAAACTTAGATGTGGTTGTGTTTTCAGGGATAACGTTACAGCCGCTCATGCTTCCATTTCGCCGTTGATTGGACAGCGAGTAACTGATGCTCACAGCAGCGATAAGCCCAGGCTAGTGACTGCGTCAGCTTGTTGCCCTAGACTCCTTGCGTGATCTCACAGCTTTATAAAAGTTAACGATTGCTAGAATGCTAGAATTGCAGCACAAAATAAAAGCCGGGTAATTCATATTGTCTGACAAATAAAACCTACATTTAAACGTAGCAGCGAAGCTCCCGTCTATGCAGAGCTCACTTCAGCACAGGCAGAAGAAGCTGGCATTGCTCAAAAAGTTCCGTGTCACAGAATGTACATATGAAATCAGACTTATCAGGGTGCTAGATATAACGGAACAGTTATCCGCCAAAGAGAAGAGGGAAATTAAGAACTCGTTCGGCAGACCCGCTAAGATCTGTAGCAATGTACATTTCAAAAATCTTGCGACAAATTGCACACTCTGTGCAAATAGGTTCCCAGGGCCCCTTAACAACCTCCGAAAATACGAAGAACGACTGCGTTAGTTTCTTCCTACATTTCCCGTCTTGTAAGTACAATTCGTGACGTCCGCTGAGGCTTCACGCTTCGTCACGATGAAATGAGGTGTAGATTGGTCAGTGTACGAGAGTTATCTACAGTAAATTGTGGCACAACCAGTTTTTTCATGCAGTCGTATGCCAGTTTTGCCTGGTTTTGCGTGACTATTGTGTGCGATACACTGATTTCACATCGTTCTTTGCGTTTGCGACTGTGAAAGCGGAGAAAGTAGCGTATATTCTAAAATCACGAAATCCTGACTGGCTCAACGGCTAGTGCTTATATTTCACGTGCTTTATGAATGAAGAGGGGAAAATAAGGAGACAGCATTGTAGAAAGGGTTGAGAAGGTGAGAGAGAAACTACAGTCTTGACTTTGAACTCGGGGTGGTTCAGGGGCCCTCTTAATTGGCATGCATGCGATCATTTGGACTTGCGTTACCGGCTCAATGCGTTTGCACAAAATCACCAAAACTGTTTCAGTGTCTCTATAACATGCACTGACATGGCGCAGCACTTGGCCTTTTTAGAATTTCCCCTGACTGGCGATTCCATCCACTGCGCCCAAAAAGAAAGCGGCGAATTTTGGGACACCACCAGAGCACACAAACTGCAATTATTCGCTTATTAACTTCAAAATATACAGCTATTTCCGAGATGCCCACTCAATGAGAAGATTGGCTGAGTCGGTCCGAGTTAGCCTTGCCACGTTTTTTCTCTGCGTGCCAGCGTTTACCAGAACAAAAGTCAGTGAACAGTTTTAGCTGCACAGTGGGTGGGGAGCCTACGCTCTAGGCCTCCGTGCGGTAGCAGGCGGCCTAAAGGGCGTGAGAAAAGTTCAACGACTAACAGCTTATGTAGCGCACTTAGTGACCCGACCATTTGGCGTTCCAGCTACATTAGTCCCAGTCCCGCATTCATAACGGCGTGTACCGCCATCCATATTTCTGTTTCGAAGGCGTAAAACAGGAACAACGAAGACACTTCTCAGTGGCAGCTGATCTGAGCCTACACCTTAGAGAAGCGTTACTCATCAGCGTGCCCTTCCCCTCATGTTTATATGTAAGCCGTGTGATGTTTTTCCCCGCCACGAGCCGACCCGGATGTCATTCCGAGCGTGGCGTGTGTGTCA
The DNA here is from genome assembly GCF_043290135.1 of Rhipicephalus microplus. NCBI lineage: Eukaryota > Metazoa > Arthropoda > Arachnida > Ixodida > Ixodidae > Rhipicephalus > Rhipicephalus microplus. Next base: position 193,418,158 of record NC_134700.1, read on the forward strand.
ACTCGGATCGCAGTCTGGTTCTCACAGCTTCGCTGCACAAGTTTTGGGGGGCCACGAACTACCAATATTCTCATATTCTCGAGCCTAATATAACTGTCAATCGTTGCCACTCAAGTGCAGTAGCACGAGGTCAATCAAGCTCAATGCTGGACTACTTTCTGCACAGTGGTACTTCCTTCTATTCGGTTGAAAGGATATGCGTTAAAGTTGGCCATATGAGCAATGCAAGTTTTGCCTAAACAGAAAAACTACAGGATGAGCCAAAATGCCCATATACTCAGTGAATGTTTATATAATGAAATTCGATTGTAATTTATTTACGTTTCATATATACAAGCGTCAGTAACATCCCCATGCTCGTTGTCACAATGCTCTGATTTTGGCGTTTATGGTCCGTAGACATATTGACGTTCGTTATCGAAAGAAACAGTATTGCCGCAAAGCATTTATCTGTAGGCAAAAGCTTCTGTTCTTATGGTCTAATGTAACATAATACTGGGAAAAAATAACTCCTCGTCGCTCTATTAGACGCGATTTTGTAGCAGCATAAAAAAAACAAAGTTTCGAAAACGTTTAGATGTAGTGTACTGCATGCGTGAAATATACCTGGACCAGTGACTGCATGCGTTAGCATGAAAACTGCTATCTTTGCTTTTACCCTTCATTATCAATCGCTCTAATAACACTTGTTTTGTCATATTCCAAGCTGGGAGTCAATTTAAAATGCTTTTGACAGGGAAGCTGCTTAAGCCAGCCGTAAATTGTGCCCCCTGCCACAAAACAATCATCATCGTTGATTTATATGTGGGGTTTAACGTCGCAAAACCACGATATGATAATTTATTCACAGATATGCGGAGTTTAACGTCCCAAAACCAGCTTATGAATATGAGAGACGTCGTAGTGGAGGGCTCACTGAATTTCGACAACGTGCAGTTCTCTAACGTGTACCGAAATCTCAGCACACGGGCCTACAGCATTTTCACGTCTATTGAAAATGCAGCCACCACAACGTGGATTCGATCCCGTGACCTGCGGGTCAGCAGGCGAGTACCTCAGCCAATAGACCACTGCGGCTGGACATGATCACCATCATTAACGGCTATCTGACCCAAAAATGCTCCAAATAGCCCTCGCCACGGGTATACTAAAAAGGAAAAAAAAAGCAATGGTTAGCTCAGCGAATTTCTGTCAGCATGGCCATGGTATTCGAAAATTTGCTGAGTGCCTCTGACTAGTCCTTCAAAAATGAAGGAGCAACAGTTACCCCGGGAAAGCTGTCAAACGTCGGTGGTGTGCTCAACCCCGAGTACGTACAATGAGAGAATACTAAGTAACAATATTCTGTTACCTATTATTCTCTCAATTTACGTATTGAGAGTGATGACGGCTGCGATAAAGCCTTGAAGTGACGGATGCCCTACAACAACGACGATATGATAGGCGAGGGCGCTTGGTTAGTATATAGTAAGTTGTTCTTGAAGGAAATGAAAAGGGAGCTAATTTTTGTCTGCCTCATTGGAGACACGGCTATTCTCCTTGTTGTGAGAAAGCGGGGTATGAAAAGGATAGTAGAAAGAAAATGATAAAGAACCCGTAGCGAATTTAGGAAGAAGAGATAGGATAGATGGGGGACATGGAGGAGTCCGAGGACGGCGCACTGATCGGCGAGATCTACATGGCACCAGGCGTTCCTGAATGGTCGGCCGATATGCGAGAGCTACGCGGGCGTCTGAAATTGTGTACGACGTAAACTTTTAGCATGGAACTCTCCAAGGAAGTCCCTCGCTTTGAGTGCTAGTTTCTGTCTTTGGAATATGGGCGTCCGCGTCGTCTATGTGACCACAAGTGGTTCTACATTTAACTGGACCATATCTGCTCTGAGCCTAAACCGGCAAAGAACCTAGCATGCCCTATCTAAAGCCTAGCAGGCACCCAAAAGCGACCAAATTAGGCTTCAGGTTTCAGGCGCTCATTTTCGCCATATTTTATTACGTGTTTAGCGTTAGTATACTGCAGAATGGTAAGGCATTACAAGATTACAGAGCACCATCTCGATTTTACAAAATATAGCATTATTTAAGAGGGGTATAATTTATCTTCATGCTTAGAAATAGACCATTTCTACTAGAATGCGATTTCTTGTCTCATGTCGATGAAATAATTTTAGCTTAAGATCAGCAAAAATGGTTCCATTATGTTTTATCGGTTACAGCCTACCATTACTGACAATGTGGCAGCAGATCCTCACTGCAGACCGCTCAATTTAGGTGTAATCTTTTGTTGCAGAGAGATTACATGTTTTAAACATAAAAGGTGTCGCCAAAATCAAAAAATTTATTGTTGAATTGCTTGATTAAACCAAGGTTCGGCAACCTTTTTAGACTGAGGGCCAAGTTGCATAAAGCCGACACTGCAGAGGCCAGCTGGTCGAATCGAGGAGTTTCAGCAATTAACAATAATGTAGAAAAATAAAATTGAAATATTCTTTTTTTACAGTACGCCTTACAAAAGGTTGCAGTTTTCAAACATAGACTGCAAGCAACAAAAACTGAAAAAGTATAAGAATGTCACTATGAGCTGAACATCTTTAGCCATTGCAATTCGAAAATATCTACGTCAAGATTGCTCAAAGAAGGAGTCAGAAAGTGGTACAGGTGAACTGGAAACGCTAGTTTGGTTTGGTGGACTTCATTCTGGAGTAAGTATTTTCGCCGACGAATGTAGTATTACAGAACGCTGTTATCATGGCTGATGTTACTTTCTTCAAACTCGAAAAGTGAGTCTGGAAGGCCTGTGTTGAAGTCTTTAGTGTACCTCTTTTGCAATAAATTCGGGGATGAGCTGATTCTTTGTCTCCAGAAAAGCCAGTTTCAACTGACACATATTTCTACCTTAAAACTATTACAAAAGAACAGAATGCTACTCAAATGTTTTTAATAAAAAAACGCTTACTTCGAACTGAATTTTAAAATCTCGTATTATTTTACGCAGTTTTCAGTGAGAAAAAGCGTTTTAGTACATGCCACAAAGCTTTTGCCGTACACTAGGAAAAATGATTAGAAATCACAAGCCTGCAGTTCAAAGCTGCCTCGTCGGCCTTGAAATAGAAAGTTCTAAAGAGGGGGGGTGGCGGTTGGCATAGGGGCAGGGGGCAAGTAATATCACTGCACCAGCCGCAGGTTGCCCACTATCCTGGATCAAACCAGCTTTCAAGTAAAAATAAATGCTCTAACCTTCAATTAGCAGCGCGCACGCTTCGGAAACGCTTCTTGAACAGCGCGTGGGAAAAAACCACTGTCCAGCGCACAAAAGCGATGCTTTCCCGACCACCTTGGCGCTGCTGTTGATTCTGAGCCAGCACTATGTGGATAGGCCATCAGTACTTACGGCAGAAGTTGCGTGACTTACTTTGCATCTCCATGCCCACGCGGCTTGCCAAATGGCGTGATAAATATGCATACATGTTTGTGTTTCCATAGTCATTTTGCTAACCTCGTTCCCCATTACCAAGTATTGGCAAGACAGTACAGTGCCTTATAGTTCTGACTGTGATGCAAAGTTATACGTTTTATATTAGATTATTCATCTTCATTTTTCTTTCTGGGTCAAGAATTTCCATTACAGACTATGCCACAGTACAGGCCATGCTAAATTGATTTCAGCGAGTGGAGTTCTGTGACCTTCACAGACACAAAATGACACATCACTTCTCTCTAGGGGCCATCATAGTGAGATGCGAAAGCCTCACGGGGGGTACGCAATCAGTTCCTCTTCCATTATTTGGCTGACGAAACGGTGGTAGCCGAGGCGTTTCAATTGCTGCTTGCCGGCGTAGACGTGTACGTTCGGTTTCCTGAGCCTTACTGTGCTCTGCTCTGCGGCGGTGGTGCTACCGCTGCAACTAGCTTCGACGTTGACGTTGTTCATGGCGTTTCGCACGCCGTTGCACAGACGGAGAACGACGGAAGTACAGCGAACGCGCACTTTCGCAGCTTCGGAACTCCCTCGCCGGTATCGCCATTTACGTTCAGTTGTGCGAGTGTCCATAGCGCCGTTGGAAAGGAGAGTTCAGCGCTTGCGGGTGAATCCGTCTACGTTCAGCTTCACGAGCATGCGTAGCGCCACAGCGAAGGAGTGTGTCATGAAAGTGAGAGCGCGCCGCATTATATACGAGCGCAGAGCTGTGGCATAGAGAGAGAAACGGGAGAAGATATACGAAGTGGAGGCTCTACGCCACCTCCACTGACTACCTCGTGCTCACGCGAAGAGAAGGGGAGGGGGGGGGAGGGGAGTCGGCGCATGCGCAGCATGTTTGCGGACGCCGCATAACGCGCGCTGCCGTGAGCACAAGAAGTTCTCGCATATAAAAATGCATTAGGATGTTTGCATTTCGCCATCAGCTAAGCGATCTCATGTATGCCTTATTCAACAACTATGAAATCACCGGAATAACGCCACATCAGCTAGGCTTCCACTGAAATTTTGATAAGTCGCCACTATTTCGCGGTGTTGGTTCCTGCAATAACGGAATTTGTTCTTATTAGGTGACATGCTTAAATTCTTTACGAGCTATTACTCAGTAAATTCATTTTAAATACCACATTCTGGGTGTCTTTGAGATGGCATATGAAGAAGCTAAGACAGTCATGATAATTATAAATAAGTGTATTACTTTCGCAATTTCACGCTTACTCAGATTGTTGGTCGCAGAGTCGAAAGCCAGTTGAGGCTATTTAGTTTGAAACTCTGATTCAAGAACTGAAAACAGGCATAATCACATGAAGGTGACAGCCATCACGTTCGCTTTGCAATGTGTCTGTGAATTCTGTTAGCTGGTGATAGTAGCCTGTGACAGAGTACTTCGCGATGGGATATTGAATACGCGTTTTCTGCATTATGGAAACTTCCTGAAAACTATAAATATTATCTCGTGCCTTGCGAAAATTAATTCGCGAGGCATAACATTCTTCGGGACAACAAATTCCTCTAATGTTCTTTCTAAATGTTCATTCAATTATTTATAGGGGTGAAGCTCTATTTTGTCTAACCTTGTCCTACGTCAGGCATAACAGGCAGCATCTCCTGAACAGTATCCTAGACGGTGCTGTCTCATCACCATTTCTTGTCCCATTCCCAGATGCCATTGGTTCAATAGAAGGGTGCGCAACAGGACGGACGGATGCATGGACGGACGGAAGCATGAATGGACAGATGGATGCACGAAGGGAAGCATGGACAGACTCACGGATGAAGCACGTATGCATGGGCGGACAGACGGACCAACGCGTGGATGAACGCCCGGACACTTTGTCCCACTCATCACCATTCGCTCCACGGATATTCTGTGATTTTTTACTAAAAAGCCCTCTTACACTGGAGAAAGGATAACTAATCTGTAAGAGCGTATGTAAAACCACGGCAGCGCATAAAAGGAGGGCGGTAAAGTTATATTTGCAAGACGTTTCAGCGCGCGAACAAAGGAAAAAGGACAGGGTAGAAAAAGGACAGGCTGACCTTTTTCCTTTGTTCGCGCGCTGAAACATCTTGCAAATGTGACTACGCACCTACTAGCCCAAGCTTCCACTCTTACGGTTAAGTTCGTCTAGGTGCGCCAAATATTTTCGTAAAGTTGGTCATCGATGATCGCGAAGCTTCTATTTAACAATTCTGTAGTGCTAGAAGTAACAGTAAGTGATTTTTTTTATTAAAATAGAAATTAATTGAAGGAGTTTTTGTCACCGTTACTTGGTGACGGCTACCCTTTTCCACTTAGTTGGTATGAATAAAAAATATTAAAAAACAGTACATGATAATTTTTAGGTGCTCTATTAATGTACAAGCATAAAAAATCTAAAAAGAAATGATAATTTACCAATAAATAGGCATTCGCATGTGCGACATGCATATAATTCGCTTACCTCTTCATTGTTTTTCCTTTCCTTTTCTCAAGAAAATAAACAGAACCACGTATCTAGTTTTTTTTTTGTGCACATGATAGGTGCCACCTGCAGAAAAATGTGCAAATGGCAATAACGTATAAACTGAACTTCTAAAGAAGACTTCCGGAAGGCAACACTAGCAACGATTCCAGTGTCATTCAAGAGTCAGAGCCCATCCAAAATCGCTTTCAAAGAAAGGTGTAATGCAAGAACTTCTAGCTGAACAAAGCATTAGGGCAAGTTCGATACTCCTCATATCATTAGTAATGCAGGATGCTGAATGGTAGCGGCTCCTTTTAAATTGAAAGCTTTGTGAATTAGCCCTCTAATTTCAATAACGAGACTTCTTGTATGCACCTTCAATACAATTTTAATATTTTTGAATATGCAAACGCTGAACTGCAGTGCTTCATTTAGAATCAGCATTGGCCAGACTTTACACCACTGACCGTGGTGTAAGACGTTCGTAACCGCTCTTGAAGCGTGTTCAGGAAGTGCTATTTACTCCAGCCTAAACGATGTAACCTGCTATTACAACAAAAGCGATGACGTTCGGAACTTTGGGCATCTTGGTTGTTCATCTCACATCACAAATGATTACGCGATAAAGAAAACATCTGTCTGCATACCCTGTCTGCTGCCTGTCCTGTGTTATTCATAACCGCACTATTGTTTCTGATGCAAGCTGCTATTATTACTTCAGACGTAGTCGTCATCATTTGAATATTCTCAGAAAATTTGCCTTAATTTTATATCCACTGTTATAACTGCTCAATTTACGTTGAGTTTAATGGCAAAAACATGTGAGTTCAACTTTCCCGAGTTGTGTTACTGCATTTGCAATACGAATCTTTCGTGATCTCGGGAACTAAATACGCAAACGGCGTTTAGACTCATAAGTAGCTGTCTCCTGTGCGGCGGTCATGGCGCTGAGAAAGCCCGTGATAATAAAAACAACCCAAAAAGCACGGCGGGGAACAATGGTACCTCCAACCTGTGAGCGGTTACATACACGCCAATGCACATTCCGCATACTCGTGACCAACGAGCTCCACCATTAGAAAACGAGCCGGGATCTAAATGGGTGCGGAACGCACATTCAGACCAGGGGGGAGGAGTGGCTTCCGTTGCACCAATTCCTTTGTTTACAGGGCTCCCTTTCTTTGGGTTTCACCCGAGTTCTCCGCGGGGTCCTTGTTCACTTTCGCTCCACGCAGACAGCTTCATCTCACGAAATACGCAACAAATGTCCACTCGGCGTGCCCTCCATTCGGACACCTCATCCCTCACTACACGCAGCGTGACTTTCCTCGGCGTTACAGAGGGCTCGCGTGACGCAGCCTCGTGCACGAACGGAGTCTTCGGCGCAATAGAGGCCAAGGTGCGTGGATACCCGTAGCGGGTCGGTCATTTGCGGGCAATGATACGCCACGCGTGCGGGCTAGCAAATACACGCGCTGGAACCGATATCTACTTGTTCACGCCGTCGTCACTTCGTGGAGGGCGAGTGGGGGGCCTTGCGATGGCATGCCGCAGCAAAACGGGGTCAATGGCGCAGCGCGGGAGTGCCCCGCTTCTTTTCGGCGGCTGCTGACAAGCTACCTTGGCACATATGGACTCGCGCGGATTACTTGTTCGGCATCTTTCGGGGTTTGATCTCCGCGTACCTCGTACATACGACTGCCAACATGCTTTATCTGATGTACAGCGCTGGTATGTGGGTAGGAAATGGGAGCGTAATGAGAGCGAATGTTGCTAACACCTTTTGCTTTTCTTGTTCTTCCTTTCATCCTTGGACGTGGTGCTGCAAGTATATGGTGTTTCTTGAGGGTCGAACAATGACGTCCGTCAGACTGGCTGTCTATGACCTTCAGTGACGCAAAAATTGATATTTTTTAGGGTGCGTTGAAGCATTTATATACAAAAGTATTTTGGTGTAGAAGATACAACAAAAATAAAACCAATACAAAACATTCTATGCTCGTGCAAGTTGCAATGTAGTATGTATGACAATGGTAAGCAGCCGAATATCGCAGACAATAGGACTCAGACAGGTTAGCATAAATATCGAACTAGTTCAATTCGTACTATTTCAGTTATCTCCTTATTCCTCATTACGACCATGTTTTTGAACATCCTCGACCACAGCAGCAACAGCAGACGATGTTTCAACGCAACACTGCACACTAAACGAAAATAACCTGAAATAACCTCAAAAACTGGATAAACCTGTTTCCCTCTGGCGCACTACTTTTTCTGTTTTTTTATACCCCCTACTTGTCGAAGCAAAATGTACTCTCGTGTGTTAACTGAATTTTCGAACCTAGGAAGTGTAGTAGTTATTCATCCCAGTGACGTTTTAGCGAGTATAGAGAGAGTAAATTTTTACTGCCATCCCATGGTTTTCGAGGTGATTTCTGGGAGTTATTTTTGGTGGTAAAAAAATAAAAGTTGATGGTGCATTCGCACAAAGAGTCGAAAAATTTATTACATATCAAATCACTGCCGAATTGATGACACTTGAATTAACATACAGACAAACACGCACACAACAAATGCAGAATAATACATTACTTGAACAGACTGCACACGTTACTCGAATGTTTTTTTTTCTTTATTGCCTTGATATCAAGACTGTTCAAATTTTACATATTTACATATCTGACGAATACATAGCACGCGTTAATTGTTCCGCCATGTGCCCCACCACGGAGGTCTAGTGCCTAAAATACTCGGCTGCTGATCCGCAGGTCACGAGATCAAATTACGGCTGCGGCGGCTGCATTTTAGGGGCGAAGCTCCTTATAGCGGCACCCATTTGTCCCTCGTAGTCGTACTAGTAGTCGTAATGTGTAACCAGTTTTACATTTTGACCTCCAAGGGGGTACCGGTGAGAGATTTCTTCTGTGCGTTGTTGAACAATAAAAAATTTGCAGCGTGCGGTTTAACTAAAAGCCGAATTCTCCTGTCTCTCATTACCCCTTAGCAGCCATTGGCACGTACATTGAACACTATCTGACAAGAAAAGGTTGCTACGTTATACTCGCTGGGCGTAACCTCCCTGGTTTCAGAAAGGTTTAGCGAGTGTTGGGCCGCAGTGCCATGAATACAGTGAACACTATAGTATATACCATGAACTCGAGGTGGTTAAAGGTAGCAAGTAGACACGAAGCACAAGCCGTAAAAAAGTGTGCGTGTGCCACCTCTTGTTTAGTCCTTGGAATATCTGCTGGATGGCGGTGCATATGCGGAATATATGATGAAAATATGCGAGATGGTGGTACTTGCATAGTTGAATAGATGGACGAACGGACACAGTGACAGATGCATGGACGGACTCACGGATGGCTGCACCGACGGATGGACGCATGGACGAACGCAGGGACGGACGCACAGATGGACGTGTGGACGCACAAACGGACGCATGCGCGGACGGGCGAATGGACGCACGAACGGTCACACAGAGGGGCGCATGGACGGACGGAAGCAAGAACGAATGGACGGACAGATGCTTCGCCCCACTCTCCATCATTCACTCCGCTGATATGCTGCCATTTTTTTATGGAGGCGAAAATGCTGTAGGCCCGTGTGCTCAAACTCGGGTGCAGGTTAAAGAACCCTAGGTGGTCGAAATTTTCGGAGTCCTCCTCTACGGCGTCTCTCATCATACTATGGCGGTTTTGGGACGTTAAACCCTACATATCAATCAATCAATCAACGTTCTGCGATGCTGCTTCTCCTGTTAACAAGAAGTTCTTTCACACTACTGTGTGGTCGATGGGTGGCGGCAATCATAACCTCATTAAAATCCCCCATTGTTGAACTACGAGGTAAGCCCCCGCATGGTTTGTTGCAGACAGTCACGGCGGGGTCGTTTTTTTCGTATAGCAGATGCTATGTTGGGATATAAAAAGGTCTAAGTCTTTACAAAAAAAAAAATTACTGACAATCACAAAACTGCATTATGTAAATGCTCAGCAGAGCTTCGTGTTCGGTAAGGCAAAGTGTGTTTAAAGTGCTCGCATTGCGCAAGGTATTGACTAAGCTATAATCTTTTCTATAGCTTTTCTAAAGTAGGACAGCACCCACTGGACCATGATGTCTCTTTCTGAGGATAAGCGAGGAACACGCTACTCATGTGTAAGGTGTTATGTGCACTTTCTTGATGATACATGTGGCTGAGGAAAATAAAAAAAATTTGGCTAAGCATTTTACAGTGGGGGGAATCATTGAACCTCACAAGAGTTGCACAAACGGCACTGGTTATTTTACGTTTATGCCATGCCATATTACCTAGATTAACGCTATTCCTTGCCTATAGCATGACACTTGCGTAAGGCCTTTTTGCGAATAAGTTACAAGCACCAGCGTAGCTCTGTGGTAGAACACTCGCTGGCCGCGCAAAATTTGAGCATTCAAATTTCATTCGATTCTGCGTACTTTTCAAGACAATAGTCTTTATCTATGTGCTGTTTAGAAATAAATTATTTATACTATACTGGCAACAATTTTTTTTCGCACTTGAGCGACGGCTACAGAGCCAAATCACGTGCATCCTACCACCAGTGAATGTAGTTCTCGAGCTGACTATTCATCCTTCTCTCTCTTACTCTTCTTGTTTTCTATTTTTTTCCTTTCTATTATTCCTCCTTTCGCCCAACTCAAGTGTAGGGTAGCTAACTGAGCGAAGCTTGGTTAACATCACTGCCTTTCCTCTCTATTTATCTCTGTCTCTCTCTCTACAATAGCGCCCTTATGTTCAACCTGAAATACAAAAGTTTCACCTTTAATTTCTATACGTGGAGCTATTTGAGAAAGGGCGCAGCTGGCCCTATTGAGATAATCATATTTATTTTCATCTATTCGTTGTGACTTCGCATTTATGAGCTCGCGAGAAAGTCCGGCCTTTTTACGTGTACCGCAAACGCTAAGCGGCGTCTGCGTCTACATGAAATGCTGATGGTGCCCCCCCGCCCCTTTCCGTAGCGTGACGAGACACGCACCACATCAGACTACTTCGCGTAGGGCTACATGTGCAGAAGCTCCGCACCCGTAGCTTTCCCTTCAGTGCCAAGAAAAGTTGTCGCCGAGTTTACAGAACATAAGATATGCGTGACGAATCAGTATTTAGGAATACATTCACATATTGACAATTGTACATCACATTCCCTTAACACAAAAACTAACCTTTTCACACAGAGAAAACAGGATAAGTCAAATCAACAAACTACAAATACACATAATTTTGACGCAAGTATTTTGGTATGTCGAGTTGAATATCACCCGAAACGACTGAAATCGATGAACATGGGCAGCGCCCAACAATATTGATCTGGTTTTGGCGTTCAAACTTGTGCGTATTTTCGAATAAAACGAAATATTGCGCGTATCTGAGGCACAACTTCAGCACGTCCATATCTGCGGGGTGTTTCTTTACAGTATAAAGGCATTCATAAGTAACTCCAAGATACATAACGTTTATTACGCTGTCCTAACGACGCAACGCTATGCGCGAAATAGCTGGTCATTCCTGCGCTTTTCGAAGACGATACGGTGGAGCTTTGCATTCTACAAAATATGGCCTCCAAGATCGCGCGCACACGCCTCGCGCTCGCTACATTGGTGGTCCTTCTTTCGTTCTCCGAAATGTCTCGCGCAACACCTCGAAGCTCATATATGCGCCAGTTTGCACGCGTAGAGCATCAAATAAACGTTTTATTGAATCCCTCTAGATGCCAGACTATTGTCCTTCGATGATGACATTTGCTGTAAATCAAACAGATACGGGACCAGTTTCTTTCTTACATTGTGTCTTTCTGCCTATTGGTTATCTTTCTATACTTAGTGTTTACGGCACTGATCTCGATGGAACCGGCGATAGAGTCGCTGTGTAGCTCAGGAACGTGAGCTGACGAGTTGCGCTCGAAAAGATGTAATCGTGAATTGCCAAAATATTAACGCGTAGATCATAGACTGCCAGTTTTAGGCAAATTATCACAATAAGAAATAAGCGAGTTTTCATTTATACACATGATTGTGGTGTGGTTGCTTCTAGTCTTTCTTTTTATCAGATTACTGTAGCTTTATTGCAGGAAATACATGTTTAAGACATGTATGCATATCGACCGTTCAATTATAAGTGTGTCTCCTAGCTGTTAGGAGACAAGTGGTGTCCCATACTGCAAATTTTTCAGGATTTATGCCATTCCATTCAAAAAAACGACCGCCTGTTTCCACCCACCTGGCCAGTCGCATTTAGTTCATCTTATTCCAACCTCAATTAATCCCACTTTCGGCCAGGAATTAAGCCATGCGACCAATGGTATATAGGTACATCTAATAGGCTCATAATTCTCCTTGCTGTTGAAGTTATCCGGGAACACTTCTTTGTCGATTATAAAAACACGGTTGCCTAGACCGTCGCTCTGGGAATCAAAACCATGGCCTCCACGCATTGCATGCGGACTCTCTAACGCCTTTACTGCTGCGGTGTTCGTTCCGTCTTGTTTTTCTGCCTTTTGCTTTGTCGTTCCCTCACAGTGCTTTGTTCAATTATCCTATTCATCTTTAGAGCATAGAAAGCAAGTCACGCACTAGCTCTTACCTATCACGATGGGCGGACGAAGAAACAGAATTTCGCAAGGTCAACCTTTAAACCCTCTAATAACCACGGTTTCTGTTAAAATTTGTAACATCCGCAAACTCAGATTTTGCCATGGACGGAGGCTAATAGCGTATGGGAGATTTGGCATTCAGTTTACAAATTTCTCGGAGCCTCATATAGAAACATTACAATCCATCAACATCGTGGATGAATATTCCCGGGTGGAAATCGCAGCCGATGCTTTTGTGCACGTATCTTATAATCGCCCTTTATGCATGCTTCTTTTAATCCTATGCGCTTTCGAAATTGTTATCGTTCTTTCATGGCGTATATCGTTCATAGGTACTGCGATTATATCAGTGGCGTAGTCCGGGGGTAGCAAACAAGGGCCTTCCCCCTGTTTCCGATTTTTATTGCCACACAGGGTGAAAAATTACGATTTCAAAAAGGTGCGTACGCCCTGCCCTGGCTTACCATATTTATCACGTGGTTAGCCGAAGGCATGCAATGAGACAAGCGTGGTCGGAATGTTTGCTTGAAAAGCCCGCGAACACAATGTGCCCCTTTTAGCTTAACTCTTCGGGAAGGAGCTGCCATCTATCGTGCAATTTACCATGTGCAGGTAGCAGTGAAATGTTATTGCGTTTCATCGCTTATAAAGTGAAAAACTTGCTTGAACCAATCAACTTTCAGTAGATGATGCGAGCATATATTCAATTTTGCTTCAACAGCAACAACGATGTTTTAGGACGCATTGAGGCGTTGCTTCCGAGATAAAACTGTGCAGCCTTTCAACGATAGTCTTGGAGGCCTCGGCCACTCAAGTCGATTGCTTCTTAAAGCTTTCATTATGTTTCACAGACGGCGCTGCACGTATTAACTTAGCAACATCACTGCAAAGTAGTCTGTACCTGACAGGCTCCCTGAAATGAGCAACACTTCATTTTTTAAAGTCTTCATAGCCTGTGATAATTGCAGAATATGAATACCTCAACATTTCAACTGTACGTTGACGCAATTGAAACCACTGTGTGGAAAACGCGCAAAGAGTGAGAAAATGTGTTGTCCCAGTGCAAGGACCGTGAGTGCCGGTGCGCTCTTATAAATAGCTTTTTTAGAGTATCAGCGTGTTCTTATCTTTTTTTTTTTTTGCACCTGCATGAACTATCGCTGTAATCTGGCAGTCACCTTACAGCTTTCTCTTAAAAAAATGCTTCGCTACCAAGTTCAGTGCAAAGTTTTCATGTTGCGATGTTTTTGTCTTCTACACACAAGTTCCTCTCTTGTACCGTGGAGTTAATCTGAGGCCATGCCTCATAGACGTAATTCATGTCGACACTTTTTGACAACCCCATGTATGATGTGGTTGTCAAACATGTCTGTCATAAATGTTCCGATCATAAATGTTCTCATCATGACCTTCACGATCAAGACGCCTCCTGAAATGGGATGATATCATCGCAACACTTATTGTATGAAGTGAATTGTGTATCTCCCGAGTGCCTCATGAAAGATAAATGAAAGCACCACTGTTTGCCTAACTGAAAATTGAGAGGCTTGAGTGTTGCAAGCGGGACAGATCGACAAATTCATTATTTTTCAATTAAAAAAAGGAATATTGTGACGCTTGCTGAGTGAATTTATCTTGCTGAAATTTTGAGCGCTGACCTGACTGAAGTCTTACTTGGCGGCTGACAGATATCAACCACGACTGAGGTGCTCCCTTGTGTCCGAGCGAGAAACTGCAACTTGCGAACGTTGCGAACGAAATCTCCGAGCTGGCGCTACTGTGTCGTTGCATGAAAGCGCGACTATATAAAAGTTTATAAATATTACAACGTGGTAAACACAGATCAGTTAGTAGGAAGGGCTCTTTTTAAATGCCCGTCATTGTCGTGTTTCCTCTTTATCACTGATATTTTTCCACTACCAATATGTACTCAAGGCAGCTTCTGGGGCTCCTAGCGTGATTATTCGCTGGGTGTGTATGCTTGATCGCGGCTTTAAGAAGCCCTTCAGAGCCCTTCTGTGCTTCATCATGTTTCAAGCATCATTCTCAGCCTGTCATATGTTTACTACAGAGTGAAGGCCTCTCCTAGTGATCTCAAAGCGCCCCTGACTTGCGCTAACTGATTAAAATTTTTGCCGGCAAATTTCTCAGTTTAATCGCTTCACCTGATCCTCTGTGGCCAGGCTTCCCATCTTGCGGTACCCATTTGATCTTCTAACTGAACATCAGTCTGCCCCGCCGCGTTGGTCTAGTGTTTATGGCACTCGACTGCTAAACGGAAGGTCACGGAACTGAACCCCGGCTGCAGAGACTGCAATTTCGCTGAAGACGAAAATGTTTGAGGCCCGTCTGCTAGATATAACTGCATGTTAAAGAAATATCAGGAGCACTTGACTATGGTGTCTTTCACAAGTATATCGTGGTTTTGGTACGTTAGACCTGAGATATTAATATTACTGTACATCGGCCATCAGCCCTCATGACGTAACCTGTCTACGTACATTTCTTCCCATTTAATGTCTGTTAAGATATTAGCAGAAAATAAAGGGGCAGAGGAAGGCTAGTAAATGCAATCAAATAAAGTTCATCACTTGTCGCTGAATAGACACTACGATGGAGGAACAGATTGCATTCAAGAAACGAAAAAGTGGAAGTTTAATTACTCCTCCAAAACCAAGGCATGTCACACTCAAGAAAGTGAAAGGGACAACAGCACAAAAGCAGGAAAACATATTATATGGCAAAGTATATATTCACAAGACTATGTCCTTTATTTAATGACTCAACAAAGGAACATTCCCTAGGTATCCTTTGGATTCATTATCGTCTTGTTTTTCACAATGTTACGGGAAATAAACGAGCCCTCAAGATTCACTTCATTCGTTCAGAGTGAGGGTCCTATTCAAACGCGACATGATGCTTCCATTAAGCGAGGGCTTATTGGTCAGCCGTTGGCTCGTTCAAAATCAACATGCTACATGATGCCATGTGGCAAAAAGAAAGAGCGTTCCACATTCGCCATGAAGGGTACGATTGATGCTGATTACACTCCTGGGTTTCACGCTCAATAGTACTCACAAATGTGGATGAGGGGACGATGGTCGTCGTATCTCAATTGGTGAGAACATTGGGCACCGAATCCGAGCGTAGCATCTTCGGTCCATGCATTCATGTTATTTTTTCGTCCATTCATTTTCTTCACATATGGATCACAATTACTACAGCTCAATTTAGGTACAATTAAACATAAAAAGCAGTTAGCATTCGCTATGCCTTTTTTGGCCTTATTATCTGCTCGTTTTGAATAATCCCGATATTTAACAAGTATTCCTTGACACTTGACGTCGTTAACGAGTTAACCTTTCACGAAATATGCATGGAGAGATGTATAGAAAAAACAAACATGGCTTACGTCCCCAACTTCACTGTCTCACCAAGACCCAGGGTTCAGTCGAAAGCGCTTTTGTTGTTGTTTCACGTTCCGAAATAGCAAATAAGACACAACGGTGACTACGAAGATATGCAGTGATGCTTAGATATAATAAAACAATAGCGCAGTCATCAAATCTCTGTGGTCAGGTGGTGAGAGAATTATGTTGTTACAGCGATCCTAAAAATTTTGACTGAGGAATCTGATGAGTGACTACAAATTATCGGAAGCATTCGCTTACAAAAATACGCATGATGACCTGATTTTATTAATCTGTATTTCTAATAATTTGTTGTCTATCATTTTATTTTTCTTTCGTTTGCACCATTGTGTATGGTGCTCTTAGCTGCTAATACACAAATCATAAGTTCACTTCTTACACCTCTTCTTTGTGGACACCTGTAACTTCCTTGACCAAGTTTGAGCGTTAGAATTCATAGAAAGCCGATGGTAAATTCATGAACGTTTCCTAAAAAAGATAGTAACGAAAGTAAAAGTATATAGAAGATGTTTAACAAGAAATGTTGATGTTTGACGTTTGTGTGTTGTTTTATATGCATACTCGTGTTTTCATTTTACACACACTACTTCTTGCATGTTTATTTCATGTGTTTTATGCTAGATCCACGTATGAGCTAAGAAAAAGCCAGTGCCTTTTGTGTGTCCACATATCATTTTGCATCATATGAATAAAAAGCGTGGTTGATGCTTCCGTCATGCGACTCGGTATAACGCAGAAGTAAAACGTGCACTTGGAACTTTTTCTTAAATGCAGATCATTTTTTAGCCGTATGATGTCGCTGTTTGGCGTCGGCAGCGATGGTAAATCACAGGAGCAAGTAACCCCCAGGTGCAGGACGCTCCAGCTGAAAAGTCACAGCATGTGATACTGGCCGGGCACTCGAATTTAAATCGATGCACAGAAGCCATCAAAGAGAGGGTAAGAGGTGCAAGAGGGTTGCTGTAGGGGCGTTCCCAGGACGCCAGCTGGAAGCAGTCATGAGGCAAGCCAGTGCAAAACTCAAAACTACAGCTGATAGACGAAACCTCGTGATAATTTCAGGTGGTTTAAATGATATCTTAAATGAAGACACAGCAGGACTAGCAACCACACTGGTGAAAGGCGTCGATGACATGCGCGCCACTTCTCCTCAGGTACAGATGGTGATATGCACGATACCGGAGGTGCCGGTGCGTGATAGCAACCTGCAAAGAGCGGTCGTCAACGCAAACCAAGAGATATGGCGGATGAGATGAGAGAAAGGCTTTGAGGTGGTGGAAATAAACAGAGAGGTGCATAGGTGGGGTGGTTTTCAACGAGACAGAACTCACTTCGATGGGCGGCTAGGTAATGAGGTGGGTTGGTGACTTGCAGGACGCGCAGTAGCTTTTTTGGGGGGGCAAGCGGGCTCTTCGTGGTGCAGGATAGCTAGTAACGAGGAAGAAAACCAGGGAGACTCTTTGACAGGTGGTATGGACAGATACAATTCCAAAGTGGCACAAGTATCTAAGATAGGTAGAGTCCGGGGCAGAAGTAGACGTAGCCTCGAGCACCGAGCCAATTCAGACATAGGGTATATTAACATGCAGGGTGGTAGGAGCAGGCTGAAGTGGGAAGAGATAGAAGAACATCTAAGGGAGGAGAGGCCGATGGTATACGGTTTTGTAGAAACACTACTCAGGGACATGGAAAAACCTCCGAACAATCCAGACTACGCGTCGGAATATTGTAATAGAACAGAAGGCAGCAGAAAGGGGGGTGGTATTGGGGCATTCATTCATAAAAGTACAGACTGGTAAAGGGTCAAGCAGGAGTGCAAGGAACATTTATGGCAAAAAGGGAAAGTGGCAGGGAAAATGACACTCCTTGGTTTCGTGTACTTGTGGATGGGAGCAAAGGCCAGAGAGGAAAGCCGGACAATTGTAGAGTGTATATCAAAGGACATTCAGGAGGTAGGAGGAGAGTGCGAGATAATTATACTAGGAGATATGGATGCGCACATAGAAGATATAGATGGGTATACCAACGCGACAGGTAAAATGATCATGGACATGTTTGAAAGGCTTGATTTGATCATAGTACCGAGAAGTGTGAAGGGCAAATTACATGGGAGGTAGGAAGGCTGCAGTCGACGATAGATTACGCACTGATTTCACATAGGATCTATGATAAGCTCAGGGGAATGCACATAGATGAAAGTGACTCCAGAAGCCTGGGTAGTGATCACAAATGTATCAAGCTAAGTTTTGGACGAGCAGTGAAAGTGGGAAAGAGACAAGATGAGCAACTACAGGAAAATTTTCAGTCAGAAAGGGAAATTGAAATAGCCACTAAACAAAATGAGAAAGTAATCACTGAGGATAATAAAACAGTGTATACACGAATCTAATTAGACTGTTTGAGCTAGAGCTTGCTAAGACACGTGAAAAGTCACCCCGGAAAACAAGACACAAACCGAAAAGTTGGTGGAATGAGGAAGTTAAGAGAGCCAGAGCAAAACGTAAGGAAGCCACTAGGGAACACAGACATGCTAAGTAGCGGGGTGAACCGACAGTTGATGTTGAATGAAAATGGGAAATCTTTCTAATTTGTAGAAGGGATGCATCCCTTCTGATCAATGAAAATATTAGAAGAAAGAAAGCTCAGTGGCTGGCATAAGTACATAAGAAAGATAGAAATGCAGCTGCAAAATTTTGGAATCATCGAAACTCCCTAAGAAACGAGACGAGCCTAGAGGAGAGGGTTATACCTACAACTCAAGGTGCTAGGCTAGAAGGGGACGAAGCTATTGAATACATAAGAACAAGGGTGACAGAAAAATTTCAACAAAGAAGTGCTTTACGCACCACAATAGATAAGGATGAATCAAGTCGCACAATGGCTCCATTTTCACAACGAAAGTGGGAAAGGGCTGAGAAAAGGGTTCCTAGTAGTACATCAACAGGCCCAGATGGCATTCCAATTATGCTGATGAAGACATAACGAGCAGGCTTTGAGAGAGGCAGTGAGCGAAATAATAATCGATGGTGAAGTTCCCGGTGGATGGAAACTTAGCGAGATGAGCATGATCTATAAAGGAAAGGGGGTCGAAGCTGACATAAACAACTACCATCCTATAACAGTGACATCAGTGGTCTACAGGCTGGCAATGCAGATTATAAAGGAAAGACTGCAGACATGGATAGAGGATGAGGGGATGTTGGGAGAACTGCAGAATGGGTTTCGGAAACACAGGAGGTTGGAAGACAGTCTGTTCTCAGTGACGCAGTGCATCGAAATAGCAGAAAAGGAACACAGGTCCTTGTGGCTAGCATTTTTGGATATCAAGGGAGCGTACGAAAGCGTGGTTCAAGAGGAATTGAGGGGAATACTAGACACACTGGGCGTGGAAGATGTAGTCACTAATCTTTTAAAGGATATCTATGAAGGTAGCAAGGTAGTTATAAAGCGGGAAAAACAGGTATCCAAGCCTGCAGAGGTAAAACGGGGGCTTAGGCAGGGGTGTCGCCTGTCACCCTTAATATTCATGGTGTACTTACAAGAATTAGAGGCCAAATTAGAGAGAAGTGGACTTGGCTTCAACCTTCCTTT
This sequence comes from Rhipicephalus microplus, assembly GCF_043290135.1. Lineage (NCBI taxonomy): Eukaryota > Metazoa > Arthropoda > Arachnida > Ixodida > Ixodidae > Rhipicephalus > Rhipicephalus microplus. The sequence goes on from NC_134700.1 coordinate 193,437,736, forward strand.
CGTCAAACAAGGAAAACTCATTGAACAGGCACTACCAGCATTGATGTACGCAGATGATATAGTGCTAATAGCCGACAACAAGGAATATTTGCAGAGATTGGTGGACATCTGCGGTAATGAGGGACATAGGTTAGATTTCAGATTCAGTAAGAAAAAATCAGCAGTCATGTGTTTTAATGCTAATGAAGGTAGTGAGCTTAGAATACAGGAGGTCACGCTAGAGAGAACAGATAAATACAAATATCTGGGCGTATGGATAAGCAAAGGGGCCGAGTATTTAAGGGAACACGAAATATATGTGACGACTAAAGATAACAGTAATGCAGCTGTAATGGAAAACAGGGCACTGTGGAATTACAATAGGTATGATTTTGTGAGAGGAATACGGAAAGGGGTCATGGTTTCTGGTCTGACGTTCAGCGATGCGATCTTGTGCATGAGATCAGAAGTTCAAGCAAGATTAGAAATTAAGCAACGTGGAATAGGTAGGCTTGCCTCAGGAGCTCATGGGAATACACCAAATCAGGGAGTACAAGGTGATATGGGATGGACATCATTTGAGAGAGGGAAGCTAGCAGCAAGATAAAATTTGAGAAGCGATTGAGAGAATTTGGGAAGGAGCGTTTGGCTAGGAAGGTATTCAGCTACTTGTACATGAAGAATGTCGTTACAAAATGAAGAAAGCGAACCAGAAAATTGACTGGTAAATACTCAGAAAACAGCAGGGGCCAAACCAAAAAGAATTATCGGTTAAGAAGAAGGTGAAGGAAGCTGAGACCTATATGTGGAGAATCGGCATAATTAAGAAGTCCGCACTAGACATCTATCGAACTTTTAAGCAGGAAATTGCCAAGGAAAGGATTTATGATAATACTCGGGGTAGTTCTGTACTGGTCGAGGCCAGGACGGGAGTATGCAAACCAAGACATATTGGGCCAAATACGAAGGGGTAAACACGGTATGCAGTGCGTGTGGAGAGGAAGAATAAACTGCCGAGCACTTGATAATGTTCTGTAAACGGCTTCACCCTATAGTTCAGGATGATGGCGCAGAGTTTTTCGAAGTACTGGGGTTTAGGGACATGGAGGGCAAAATAGACTTTAAGCGGGTAGAATTAACTAGAAGGAGGTTATCTGATTGGTGGCTAAAGTCAAGGCACGAATGAAAATTAAACCCTTCACTGGAAAGTACGAATCCTCAACCTCACTTTTTAAAGGGGAAAAAAGTAAATCTAGTGTTTGGTTCATTAAGTGTTACGGCTTGGTGGCGCTAGTCACCGCCCCATCTAAAGAGTACAGACACATCTATCCATCCATCCATCCAGCGCCGTCTAGATCCCCAATGCCCATTCTCGCGTCTCGCGACGATCAGGAAGACACCCCCAAAATTGTCTCTCCAGGAGCCATTAAAGGATAAGGCACCACCAGGCGTTCAGCAAACCGAGCATGGCCAGTGGGGGTGCGCAACCTTTCCCCGTACTCATCTCCCTCGAACTCGGGCGGTTTCTGTGGTCTCGCTCGCTGGATTCCGGGCCGACTGGTTGTGCCCTCGCGATCTCCGATGACAGCGCAGCTCTGGCTGACTGGGCTGGTCCTACGCCACCTCCTGCCGCCGGTCCCCTACGACGACGTCAGCGCAGGCCGACCGGATTAGCCCTACAGCATCTCCTGTCACCGACAAGAGCTCTCGCAAGTGGTGCCCCGTCCTCGGACTCCTGTGACCGTGTTTCCATCTTTCCTATCTCTCCTATCTCTCCTACGTCGTCGCTCACTTCGCGCATCTCTCTCTATATATATACCCTTAAACCTATCCTTTCAATCCCTCTTCACTCCCATCCCTTGTGAGCTACTGTTGAGGTGTCGCACGCTGATGCAGACAGTTACGGGGCTCACTTTTCTCTTCTTTTCCCTCTTATAACCACATTGATGGGCGGTGCCTGTATAAGCGGCGGAGCGCGCGTTCGTACTTCAGTCAAAAGCATCTATACTTGGCTTTCGCTGGACGTGACGCTTTGCTTGACTCGAGCAGATGCGATGGAAGGGACAGTACTTTCAACCAGTGGTAGGGCACAACCCAACATCCGCGTCCCACCACTCGCTGAAGGCAACGAACGCTTCTCCTTCATTTAATCAGTAAGAATAATAAAGATGAAATAATAATTAGGCATTCTTAAACCATACCCAATACACAACATTCACGCAATAAACCCCCCCCCCCCGCCCTCTGCGATGCATTTTACTCGAGTTCCCCCCGTGGGAAGATGCGGGTGAATTTCTTTTGTTTGCTTTGTTTGCAGCGTGTGCGTGCTGTTTTTCTGCGTGTTTTCATAAATTGTAGCGCTAAACTTACAAACAGCCCCAGTATTTTCCAACGGACGTTGTCGTCACTAACGCAGGATACCTCGTGTAGAATAGAAACATTCCCGAACCCAATGACAGCATCACCCTCATGTCTTAATATTCACAAACTTTGTCTACTTGTGGCGTAATGCTGAAGTGCTAGGATGACATTATGACATGATCATTTTTTACCTCACTCGTCTCTTATGCCATCTTTTTTAGAACACAGGGCCACTGAGAGCTGGAAGCACCAAGTCGTTTTAATTAAAACCCCTGAAGTTTTCAGTGCAGCATAGAAAACACCCCCTTTTTTGTTGTTATCGTCGCATAGTCAGTGAAGCATAACAAACACTTCAGTTTTCAGAATTACGTATCAATGTACTTTTAAATAAAACGACACTGCCTAACACTTACTTAATGATGTTGCGCCTCAAGTATGCGTAATATTTGATTTGTGATTGACAACTTTCACAAGTATAAACGGAATCACCAAATCAAAATGGGTGGGCTTCGAACAGGGGCTCAAACTTTTGCCGTAAGGCTGAATCATCGGACAGACACCAACAGACAGACCAAAATGTTTGCGTTCATTATCTCTTGAAAAATTATCGTATTTATTATGATTTTCACCAGGATAGGGGCTGAATCCCAGCCATATTGCTTGCGGACGCGCTCGTACACACTCAGCCACTTGGCCACATCAACGCAATTCTCCACTAACCATACCGGGATCACGGGGTTGCGTTGAAGTGACGTATACTAAGTTGCTTTTGTTGGAGTCACTGACGCAGCTGGTGAAGGAGCGTTTTCACCCGGAGTAAGGGAGCTCCCTTCTTCACCTTCAACTAGGCTACAGGACCTTATACCATTTAGCCTTCCGCTAATGCGACCGCCATAACAGACTGGTTGAACTGGTATTCTGATGGTTAGCAGCCGAGCATTGAAATAAGTGTACCGAAGCGTGAAATTGTCAAGGGGTGAATAAAATCTTGCATGTAGCAACAAACAGTCCGCGAAGGTAACAACTAAAGTGTTGCCTTAACCTTTAAGGATGAACTATTTGCCTAAATATCATATGAATTCAAATTGGGAGTCAAATCTGTTGAAGACAAATAACTTTGGGGTTTCGTACATAAATGAAGATTTTAGCGATGCATAATTACATCATCTAAACCCAAGCGCTACATAAAACAGCGTATATTATACCTATACTGTGGAGTCAGGTTTAAAAGAGCGCTCGCAAAATTCAGTCGTTCGGTGGCACCTAACTCTGAATAGACACCATATTACCACGTAGTAAACATTCAAGCTACATCAGCTGCCGCACTTTTATTCCCAATGTCACGCCGAGCCAAAATGTCTCGCGGGGCTCTGCGTTCGCTCATCGCACATAGCCACAAAGAGGCGGCCATTTCATACGGCTGCAGGGCTCGCGCCATAAGCGATTCTGCTTACAGCATTCGCGATGACCTGCGGCGCACAAAAGTTATCTGCGAAACGCCCGAGGAGGTGCCACACGCGCACTCGAAAAATTTGCATAATGATATCCACCTTTCAAGGGAGGATCTCAGAATGTGCTTCCGAGCCAGCTGAAAGACGCTAGGCTTTACACTGTTGACCCACGTTTGTTTATTAACGAGACGAACGAGGGTGATGGAAAAGGAAGGCGGAAAAGTTGGAGTTCTTGGCTGATGCAGCAGTGCTGATAAGGGTGACGACGTTCTGTCTAGGCTGCGGCATCTGCAGGGCCATGACCGCATCTTGTTTAGGCAACGCTTAAATAGGCCGAACAGTCACCTGGGGCTTAGAACGCAGCTTGGCAAGTACTGGGAGAGGGGAATCGGCGCATTGTTGTAGAAGCCACCCACGTAAGCTTGTCAGTTACGCCGTTTCACTAAGATTAACCACGAGAAAGTAAATGCCATTTTAAAAATTTGCCTCTTCGATTAATTTCCGAGAAATCACGTCTACGCATTACGTTACGGGCAGCAATGATTGAGGCTCTATACAGTGTTTTTTTTTGAAACTTTGAAGAAAGCACAAAGCACCGTTAGGCCGTCAATTAGGCATCGTGTGTCACCAAATTTGTCCGTGTGAGGACATTGCAGGCATGAAACTCTGACTCAGATAGCAAAAGCAATCCCAGTTAGTGACGTAAACTGTGACGCAAAGCAATCACTAGTGATTTCCGATCAAAGCATAAGCACTTCTCGCTGATAATGCAAATAGTATTCATAACATAATTAAATGTTCAATGTTTCTTCTTGAAATGGTACGTATGCCTGAGCAATCAAGTCGGAATACTGATGAAATTGGCCGGAAAGTGAAAGTAGTCCACCGAAAACTATCAAAAGGAACACGTGCGTCAACCGCCAAGTCATATGTATTAAAGGCGTGAATGGTCATGACGTCACGTAAATAAGCAATTACAATTAGTGGAAATTTATAAAAAAAAACTTTATCTGAATTACCGCTGTGAACGAGCTTACATTTATTCTTAGGCTGTAATGAACTGTAAGTGTCTGTACGTCAGGGTGCCAATGTTAGTCACATTTGAACACTACTTCCTAATTTAAACATGAGTGACGTACACCTTTTTAATCAATTTAGGAACAGGCGTTTTTTATGCCTCTAGGGATGCTTTAAAGACGTATCAGTTAAGAAAACTACCAACTGGCCTAATCATATGAAGTTGAAAATACATAGAAGAGTTCTATTGTGCATGCCTTTAGATCACCATTTGCGAATAAATGATAGTTGCGCTTTTTATTGGGGCACAAAGCGTCTCGAAGAAAGAGATACATTGGGTGTATGAAACGTGTGCAGCATAAGGGCGTTGTCGGGACGAAGTTCCCGAAGTGCAATTTGCCAACAATAATTCATTGGTCAGTGATCACTTAAAAAAAAAAAAGAACACTCGCCTCACAAGTACGTTGAATCCTTCCTTATAAAGTCGACTTTGTCGTAGTAGCAGATGTCCCTGATTTGTGGACTTGTGTTGCCAATTTTCACTCTCCTCCGAGTAATGTTCTCTCACGTGTTACACAAGGTTCAATACTTTTTCCTCTTGAATTTGGCAACGAAGCTGCTTAAGCCAATTGTTGGTCCATGACGTGTGAACACAATCGACCACCATCCTGAACTGGCACGCACTTTCTTCATTCGTTTCTCTCTATTCGTCAATCTTTGCTTCATCTCAGAACACGTCCGCCGTTCACTTTAGGGGGCTGTTGTGATCGGCCCCCATGTCTGGGCGCCGCTTGGACGCGTGGAATGGTTCCGGCTTCGCAGCGCGTCCTGAGACGTCCAGAATCGGCAACAACACAGCAGTAGTACTGCGAATTCCTTGGAGTCGTCGGCTCGTCTTGCCAAAAAGCCCTTTGGGCACGCACGACCGACAGATTACCGGGGGGGGGGGGGGCTGTTCGCTGTCTGGGCTGCCTAGAAGGAGTGGTCATTGCTTGGGTCGTCAACATTCAGCGGACAATGAGCCGAGCGCTTTGTATTCATCTTCGGGGACATTCCTCACGTTCCATGGCGCCTTTCCCGAGCGATGTTTCCTCGAAGAGTCATCTCGGCGCGTCCGACTCCCCGTTCTCGCACTGTGCCAGTGGTGTCGTGTATTGTGTGTGTTACACCCTCGCCGGGCAGCGAACTGGGCGGGCCTCTCCTCCCTTCCCAGGTTGGGAAGGAGGCGGTGTGACTTTCTCTCTTCGGGGGCATAAAAACGCGAGCGCAGGACGCTCGGAGAGAGAGCTTCCTTCCATCATCTAGTATGATGCTTACTCCATGTAACACGCTACCTTCAACATCATGTAAAATAGTGTAAATAAATCGTTCAAGTTATCAGCTCCGGCTCCTCGGCCCGTCTTCGCCCTGACCCGTGGATGGCTCAAGGCCCGACAAATTCCCCCAGTCACAACAGTGGATGGCAGCGGTGAGATGATCTGCGCAGGAATTCGACTCCGGCTTGGTGAGTGCACGACCTTTTCTCCTTGAGAGTTGCCAGGCTTAAATTAGTTCTTCCTGGTAACAAGAGTGTTGGAAGCCTGTTCACGGGAACCTTGCTTCAACGCTTTCCCTTGAGAAACTTGTCGGCAGAAAAGTAGCAGCCATGGCTTGGAGAAAGTTGCACAGATCGGACCTAGACGTGATATGCGGGGAATTCGGGATTGATTGCGGGAAACATCTTAAAAAGGCGGAAGTCATCAGGGCTATGGAGGCAAGCAGAGATGACGAGGAGATCGTGGAGTTGTGGGAGGATATAAAAAAAAAAAGGGAAGATCAGGAGCGCGAGCGCCATAAAGAAGAGCAGGAACGCGTGCGCGAGCGCGAGCGCAAGCACGAACTGGATAAGAAGCGCCTAGACTTAGAAATAGCTCGGGCAACTACCTCAGGAGGCGCAACACTCAATGCTCCAGTAAGCAAGGCACCAAAAATAAAAGACCTCCTGAATCCTTTTAAGATGGGAGAGGATATCGGGTTATTTTTGGTCAATTTTGAGAGAAGTTGCGAAGGCAAGTTTGAGCGTGAGTTATGGGCACAAATGCTCTTGACCGTGCTTCCATGCGAGGCAGCGGATGTACTGGCTCGTTTGCCGCGAGATGAGGCGAATGACTACGATATTGTAAAGCGTGCGCTACTAAAGAGGTATCGGCTGTCTGCTGAAGCTTTCCGACGACGTTTCAGAAATAGTAGCAAACGTAGCAGTGAATCATTTGCCGATTTTGCATACAGTCTGAGGTGCAATCTCACCGAGTGGCTTAAGGGCGAGGGAGCTTTTGGAGACCATGACAAGGTAGTCGAGTTGATTTGCACGGAGCAATTCCTGAACGTTCTAAGTGACGAAGCACGCTTATGGGTATTAGATCAGCCCGGGGAAAAGAATTTGGAGCGTACCGCCGAACTGGCTGAAGAGTACACCATGAGGCGTGAGGAAATAAGAGAGCGCAACAAACCCGCAAAGAAACCATACCGTGAGAATTCTAAGCAGTCTGAGCGCAACAGTTATGCCCCTATTGCACCAGGAGGGACGAATGAAAAAGACACGCACGGGGAATCGACCATGAGTGGACGCGCTGGCAAAGAGAAAGAACAGGATAAGAATCGCGACAGAGCATTTGAGGCAAAGAAACCCATTGTGTGCTATCGATGTAATGAACCGGGGCACTTAGCAATGGGTTGCCGTAAGGAAAAACTCGTTTTCTCCCTTTTTAACCATACTGATGAGAACATGAGGTTACTTGAACCGTACTTAAGAGAGATGACTGTCAATGGGCAAAATTGCCGGGTTCTACGCGATTCTGCGGCCACTATGGATGTAATACACCCATCTTACGTGCCCGCGGATGGGTTCACCGGAGACTGCGCGTGGATCAGACAGGTAGCGCAGGAAGACAGTGTGTGTCTGCCAGTGGCCAAAGTCCTCATCAAGGGTCCCTTCGGAGAACTGGAAACAGAGGCTGCCGTGTCACAAAGTTTGCCGAAGCAGTACGGTTACCTTTTTTCTAACCACTCGGAGGACCTGTTAAGAAAGAAAGGTCTGAGCTTTGGAGAACACACTGTACATGCTCTAACGCGGTCTAAGGCAAAGGAGATCGCAAAGGAGCTCGGCAGTTCCCAAAATAGAGAGGCACAGGCCCCCGACGAAACAAGGGCAGACGCGAATCAGGAGAACGTCCCGAGCGATGGCGAAAGCAGCTTTAAGAGTTCCAGTGAGGCCAGCGAGGAAGTTAACCTTCTTTCCGTGCTACCTTGCATGGGCGGGTTCTTGGAGCTATCGAAAGTAAGCCCGGAGGTTATCGCTGCGGAACAGGCCGAGGATAAAACGCTGCAAAAGTTGAGCGATATGGTGGAGGAGGGGTTGGCGCGGAAGAACGTCCTTTTGCACCGCCGCGCCGGAATTTTGTACCGTCAGTACAAAGACTCGAAGGGGGTGCACTATGATCAATTAGTGGTTCCACAGAAATACCGAGCCAAAGTACTGGAGCTGTGTCACGGTGGCGGGTGGTCGGGCCATCTTGGCAAAAAGAAAACGAAGACTCGTCTACTTAGGGAGTTTTATTGGCCCAATTGTTTCAAGGATACCGAGAGGTATGTGCAATCCTGCGATGTGTGCCAAAGAATAGGCAAAGCACACGACCAGCAGAAAGCGCCCTTAAAGTTGGTGCCACTCATTAGTGAACCTTTCCGCCGCCTTGTCGTGGACGTTGTGGGCCCCCTGCCTGTGACAAAGTCAGGGTACCGCTACATCTTAACCTTGATATGTCCTGCCACAAAATTCCCGGAGGCGGTTCCCTTGAAGGAGCAGTCATCTGTAGAAATAGTGGATGCTTTGCTTTCAGTGTTTTCGAGAGTAGGCTTCCCGTCAGAGTTACAGAGCGACCAGGGCAGTGTGTTTACTAGCGCACTAACTACCACATTCTTGGAGAGGTGTGGCATTAGGATAATACACAGTTCCGTCAGACATCCTCAGAGCAATTCAGTAGAAGCATGGCACTCGGTTCTCAAAAGGGTATTACGGGCATTGTGCTACGAGAATCGGAAAGATTGGGAAGCATGCTTGCCAGCCACCATGTTTGCCCTGAGGTCTGTGCCGCACGAGGCCACCGGCTTTAGTCCCGCTGAGCTAGTATATGGGAGATCTCTAAGGACCCCACTTCGCATGCTGCGAGAATCTTGGGAAGGGAGGGGTGAGGATCCCACTGTGATCGAGTATGTGTTGGGCTTACTCGGGCGACTTCAGACCTGCAGAGAACTCGTTGAGGCGAACATGACAATGGCGCAGCTTAAAGCAAAACGTCTGTACGATAAGAACGCACGTCAACGTTCGTTTTCAGAAGGAGATCAGGTGATGCTTTTAGCATCATCTAAAGCGAACAAGCTCGCGGTTCAGTGGGAGGGCCCTGCGAAGGTTATGCAGAAGTTGTCGGACACCAATTATGTGGTCAAACTACCGGGAAGGCGGAAAGAGGTAAAGATTTACCATTCAAACTTGATGAAACCTTACCACCAGCGGTCAGCAGTAGTTCAACTCGCGCTTAACGTTCCGGAAGAATTAGAGACAGATTTTCCTTTTCCCGGGCAGGCTTCTGATTCTCAGTCCCTCGACATCTTGCTAGACACGGTCACCAGTAACTCGAATTTGAATGCAGAACAGAAAAGAGAACTGGAGAACCTACTGCGCGAGTTTGAGGAAGCTTTCGTCGACCGGCCAGGAAGAACCGATTTAGTTGAGCACGACATTGAACTAACTTCTAATGAACCCATTCTTTCACGGCCTTATCGCGTGTCACCCAGGCAAAGGGAAATTCTCGCACGCGAGATTCAAAGAATGTTGGAAATTGGTGTCATCGTCCCGTCGGAGAGTGAGTACACCTCCCCTCTAATACTGGTGGAAGCACCCGGGAAGGAACCGAGACCCTGCATCGATTATCGGAAACTGAATGCCGTCACGCGAGACCAGCTGTACCCTATTCCCAACGTAGAGGAGAGAGTGGAAACTGTTAGCAGGGCTCAGTACGTCTCCACGCTAGACCTCACACGCGGCTACTGGCAGGTGCCTATGACCGAACGAGCCAGTAAATACGCAGCGTTTATCTCCCCCTTGGGCACTTTCCGACCCCTGGTCATGAGTTTTGGGCTCAAAAACGCGCCCTTTTGCTTTTCACGGCTCATGGATCGTGTGCTGGCGGGAGCAGAGAACTACGCTGTTCCTTATCTAGATGATATTGCAGTGTTTTCGGACAGCTGGGAAAAACACCTGAGCCACTTGCGGGACGTCTTGACGCGCTTAAGGAACGCGGGCCTCACTGTTAAAGCAGAAAAGTGTCAATTGGGACAGGCGGAAGTAGAGTATCTAGGGCACATTGTTGGGCGAGGATGCCGGCGGCCCCACGAGGTAAAACTTGCCGCCATCGAGAACTATCCCCGACCTGTCACTAAAACTGATATCAGGGCCTTTCTAGGCCTCACTGGATATTACCAACACTATATCCCCAAATATTCACAGATCGCCAGTCCTCTGACCGACAGTTTAAGGAAGGGAGAGCCCGTTAAAGTCCAGTGGGACGAGTTAAGGGAAAGTTCGTTCCAGGCTTTGAAAGCAGCACTGACGTCTCAACCGATTTTACGAGCTCCGGATTATAACCGACCTTTTGTACTTCAGTGCGACGCTAGTGAAAGGGGTCTTGGGGCTGTTCTGAGTCAGCGAGATGAAAGTAGAGAGGAGCACCCCGTGCTTTTCATTAGTCGTAAGCTTTCCACACGTGAGGAGGCTTATAGCACCTCAGAGAAAGAGTGTGCATGCTTAGTGTGGGCTATTTACAAGCTTCGGTGCTACTTGGCCGGCTCGCCCTTTCTTGTCGAGACAGATCACTGTCCCTTGTCATGGCTCCGGAATATGTCGCCTAAAAATGGCCGCCTACTGAGATGGAGTTTGGCACTGCAAGAACATAATTTTGAGATCCGCTACAAAAAGGGGCGGGATAATGGAAATGCTGATGCTCTCAGCCGAGGCTTCCTGTGATAAGGAGCAAGCGCATTCCGATTGAGTTACGACAGCCCGGGTTTTTTATTTTGTTATGTCATTCCGTGTATCTTTTCGTTTTGGATTTTTTTTTAACCTTTACTGCATGGTGAACCTGTTACTTAGTCTGCCTGCCACGGCCAGACGTTGAGAAAGGGATATAATTTGTTAGTTGAGTTTCCCGACCTTCTCACTTCTCACTCGCCATTTGCCTCAAGGCTATGCGACTTGCGGCTTGAGTGCAATTTATTTAAGGTAAATTCTTCAAAACTTTAGGAGCGTTGCCATATTGCTTTGTTTGGGGACGTTCCAGGCAACGTTCTAGTGTGGCTGCTTTTATGCCGACAACGGGCTAAGAGTTCAGTAGCCTGGCATATCTCGGGAGGGGTGGTGTACCGCCTTGTCGCTGCTTGGGTACTGTGCGGATTTGATCACTAATGTCAGTCCCAGCCTTCGACCTGCGGGGGCCCCTTCGACGGAGAGTACTACTTACGGACCTGCTGACCCCACTTGAGCGAGAGAGAAAACCTGAGCCGCAGCCGTTCCAGAGCTGCTGCGCTGCCAGGCCTCTTCAAGGTGCAGCGTTGGGCTGCCCATCTACGAGTCCTTTTTCCCGGCGGCGGACGAGCTGTTGTGATCGGCCCCCATGTCTGGGCGCCGCTTGGACGCGTGGAATGGTTCCGGCTTCGCAGCGCGTCCTGAGACGTCCAGAATCGGCAACAACACAGCAGTAGTACTGCGAATTCCTTGGAGTCGTCGGCTCGTCTTGCCAAAAAGCCCTTTGGGCACGCACGACCGACAGATTACCGGGGGGGGGGGCTGTTCGCTGTCTGGGCTGCCTAGAAGGAGTGGTCATTGCTTGGGTCGTCAACATTCAGCGGACAATGAGCCGAGCGCTTTGTATTCATCTTCGGGGACATTCCTCACGTTCCATGGCGCCTTTCCCGAGCGATGTTTCCTCGAAGAGTCATCTCGGCGCGTCCGACTCCCCGTTCTCGCACTGTGCCAGTGGTGTCGTGTATTGTGTGTGTTACACCCTCGCCGGGCAGCGAACTGGGCGGGCCTCTCCTCCCTTCCCAGGTTGGGAAGGAGGCGGTGTGACTTTCTCTCTTCGGGGGCATAAAAACGCGAGCGCAGGACGCTCGGAGAGAGAGCTTCCTTCCATCATCTAGTATGATGCTTACTCCATGTAACACGCTACCTTCAACATCATGTAAAATAGTGTAAATAAATCGTTCAAGTTATCAGCTCCGGCTCCTCGGCCCGTCTTCGCCCTGACCCGTGGATGGCTCAAGGCCCGACAAATTCCCCCAGTCACAACAGGGCGTATATGGGCATTTGAATGTGGGAGCGTCAATCTGCGCCGCAAATACCTATGATGGCGAGTGTAGAACACTTTTTTCTGCCTGTTGGTTTCACGTAGCATGTAATCTAATTGCGAGCTGGCAGGTGATCAATAAACCCTCGCTTATCGCATGAAGGCTGCCTGAACCAGGCCCTCTCTGGGGTAATGACTGCAGCTGTAGCATAATTAGTACAGCATCGCACGCGTAACGGGAAAGTCGCAGGTTCCATTCCTGCAGGCGGCAAGTTACTTTTTCCTCCACTTTGCTTTCTTCCCAATTACCTAACAATTGCTACTGGAAACATCCGCTGTAAAGTCCTTGGTATTATTGTAATTTAGCTCTCATTGATGTCATGTTTAATAAAAAAAACACGACCCTAATTGCTATATAATTTTTAAATGGAAGTCATATGCGTCGCAAGTTGGAAATTTCAAAAAGGAGCCGAATTGAACTTTTTTTTAAAGTGTACTAATCTAGACGTGTGGCAGAAAGGAGGGCGAAGGTGGCGCGTTGGCTGTGTGACGATCGAATGAACTCACTAAATCAGAAGAATGTTTGAAAGATCAGAAGCGAAAGCGTCCTCTGCAAACGGTTCGCACATGAGGCTCTCTCAACCAGGAGTTTTATTAAGCAAGAAATTGGTTAGAGATGCGAGCAAAGAAAGCCATATACGCAGCTGTGCCCCCAAGATTTATACTTTTTGTTCAGCTTTAAAACACTAGTATGACTGTGTTTGCTGAGCAATGCACTAGGTCTGACTTCCCACAAAAAGGTGGCGCTTGTGTGTGGGAGTGCCAAGAATAATGTAAATAACAGATACTTAGTGTGAAAGACGGACAAGGGACCCACATTGCAAGGAATGCGTAGACAATAAAAGATGACAGAGGAAGGAATCTTGTTTAGCATGCCATATAGGTTTTTAAGTATGCTGTAGACCCCCCTCCAAAAAAAAACTATACGACATGCTAGTATGCTGTAGGCCCAGAAAACTAACATCGGCTCTTTGTACATGCAATATTATTAGCCCCTTTATTTAACGTAAAAATGACTAAGAAGTGTGGTTTGAATGACGCTGTCAGCTACGAGCGGTGGCAGACAGGAGCACGGACGTTTGCCTGCTCTCAGGGTTCGGCTAAAGATTTAGTAGTTGTAAATGTTTTTTTATTTTTTCATTATTTTATAGGCATTTTATAGTGTCCTGTTTGATTAGCAAGTGTGTTTTCAGAACGTAAGGCCAGACATATGTCATTTTCTTCACCTGGACCAGAGGCTTTCCTCTGGTCTGCTTGTCTTCCTCCGCAGGAATTACCAGTAGACTTGTTTCTACGCAACGGCATCTCATCCGTGCCTGTTGCATTAGTCCCAAGCAACAATGGTATCATACGGATGAAAATGAAAAATCCAAAAATGATTGAGACGGAGCTGAGAGCCGCTACAACTCACTACTAAAGCATCACAGAGGTCAGACAGTTCGGCAAGGGTGGCATTCGTTACTTCTCGTCTATTGAGATGATCGAGACCAGGGACTACTTCGAACGAATACGGTTTATTAGAAGAAGCAAAGTAGCACGCGCTCGCTCCAGGCAGCAGTCTTCTTTCTTCTTCTTCCGGCGTTTGATGATGATATTTTATATCGTCTGACCAGCTCTGTGTTTGAGACCTACTAAAATGCTCAGTATTTGCTACCAACCCGGTGAGCGCATTCATTCAACCTCACCTAGCTTGCGTCAAAGGCCTCGTTCGGGGTGTCGATGTCAACTTGACTCCAACTGAGATATTAGATATGTTTTAAAAAGCAGGTGTAATAGAGGTCTATAGATGTCGAGTTGTGGAAAAGAACAAGGTCCCAACGGAGTCTGTGTTTGCTACAATTGCCGGGTTAAATCGCCCAACCGAAATCAACGCGTGGCCTTTGATGTACAGAGTGGAGCCGCTAGCACCTCATCCCCAACAGTGTATTAAGTGTTGGCGTTATGGGTACACAGTGAAAGGATGCAGGTCAGTACCTAGATGCAGAATTTGTCAGTACCTAGATGCACAACTCAAGTGACTGTAAAAGTATTGAAGAAAAGTGCTGTCTTTGCCATAAAGCACACTGTCCTGATAACCCAAATTGCTCAGCCAAGGCACGTGAAATCCAAATTTATGAAATTGTAGACAGAAGACGATGCTCCCGAAAGGATGCCATTGCTGAAATTCAGGCCAGAACTCAAGGGTACGCAGCAGCAGCTGCCCGCCATAACATAGCAATGGAAGCATCACTTTCCCTATCAATTGCAGACATGATCGAGAAGGCTGTGGATAAGGCTATGCAACGCCTTGCTACCACCCTGCGTGAGTCGCTGTCGCATATTATAAATAACCAAATCGCACAAGTCTATGGAGTGCAGATAGATATAAGTACGGCTTCAGAAAATGCTGAGTCTGCACACCCGACAAGTGAGGCAGAATCTGAGATAACTCGGTCGGATGCACATTCTGCACAGCCCTCTGGAGAAGGCCTTCAAAGGCAAAGCGAGGGCGCACAGGAAGCTTCTTAGCATACACAAGATATGGACATGGATCTCGAATGCCTAAAGCGTTCTAGATCCCCTGTATTGAAAAAACCTGGCTCGCCGAACCATGTAATACGCAAAAAATATCAGAAGGGCAACCTTTGAAAAACCGATTTTCTAAAAGAAAGCATTTTAGATAAGGTTGTCGTCGAAACCATTCTAACGAAATAATAAGGTCTCTTAAAATTATAAATTAAAATTATAAGGTCCTCCAAGCTCGCCTTGGAGGACCTGGACCAACAACAACGTCTCGTCGCCAGGGCCAAGGAGGCAGCGAAGGCCAGAGGGTTCCTGGAATAAGACCTCCCACCTAAGGTGAACAAGGAACCTACACCGCTCCACCGTTTCAAAAATAAACGTTTATTCCTTCCTTCCTTCCTTGGAATTGCCGATCTCTTCACTAAGCCATCGTTATACCTGTCTTCCAAATTCAATCCGGCCATTATTGCATTACAAGACTTGGCTTTCCACACATCACTCGTTTCCCCTACCCAACTTCCAAACTTTTCGTCTAGACCGTCCATCCAAAGGCGGAGGGTTAGCATTCTTTATAAACAATAAATTAGTTTAAAATTTAACATCTCATACAAATGTATGTCTTCTGAATGCGAAATTTTCGCGTTAGATGTTACCTTGCCAGGATACTTGCCTTTATCGCTATTAAACGTATACTTTCCTGTATACTTTTGTGTGAATTTACGTTCTATCCGAGGATCATCGCTATCCTGCGGGCAGCGATGAATCCAGGCCCCACCGTACGCAATCCAGACAAGCGTCCCCTTCGACGTCAACCTCAAGGAAGCGCAACAGCCGAGAGGACGACAGCACCAGTGACAGCACTGAACTGTACACGGCGAGTAGTGAAGACAGCGACGATGATTTCATCCCTGCAGTGAAGCGTAAAGCTAAAAGAAGAATGGTCGGCGCGTCTTCGCCAGCTAGCGTCTCTACCGTGAAGGCGGCGTGCAGTTCTGAATGCCATACCATACTTTTTGTTCCTGTCGACTCTTCGATCAACCTGAAGAACATGAACAGGCAAGTGATATCAGCGCGTCTCGAAGCTATCGTGCCTAATGAGATAAAGGATATTAGACTCAACCCACGGAATAATATCCTGGCCATAGACGTTGAGCACCCGGCTGCGCTACATACCCTGCGAACTGTCACTGAGCTTGGAGGCATCTATCTCAGAACTTACATTCCGCAGGATGGTGACACGACGACAGGCGTCATTTATGACGTTGATGTTTCCATACCAAACGTAGACCTTCCTGTTCTGATAACGCCAGCTACTGGGGCAACGGACATATTGCAAGTATGCCGGCTTGGCAAATCCCGTTGCATCAAGGTGATCTTCAGAGGTGATTGCATCCCATCACATGTAAAGGTTGGTCATTTTCGTCACGTTGTCCGACCATACATCCCAAGACCACTACAGTGCCACAACTGTCTAAAACTGGGCCATGTTAGTGCTGTGTGCAACAACAAGCAAGCATGCCCACGTTGTGCCGGACCCCACAAAGCAGATGCTTGCCAAGCAACTCTCCTAAAATGCAGCAACTGCAACGGGAACCATGAGACCTCGTCCAAAGACTGCTCAGTACTGAAGAAAGAGAGGAGCATTCTGAGACAAATGGTTAAAGACGGATCCTCACGAAAAGAAGCGGTAACGGTTGTTCAACGACGGCGTTCCCGTCGACGGCGGTGCTCGAAGAAAAGAAAAAAAGCAGTCCTGTGCCGAAGGTGCCTTCACTAACGCCGCCACCGCCACCACCACCGCCGCCACGACCACAGAGACCTTCCCCGCCCCCACCGCCAGGTGGGGTACGTCCAGAGGTGCCGAAAGACACTGTGGCGCTACAGAGAACATCCGGTTCTGACTGGTTCACTTTACCGCGGGTACACGTGTCTACGGAACCACAATATCGACAGTCAACAACGAATATGCCCCCAGCAGGCAGTCTGTCCGCCCAAGAGGTACAAGTCTTTTCTGTATTGAGGTCGTTCATGAATGTTATTCGCACTCTATTGGATAGTCTACAGATCCCTGCCGCTAAATGCGCGCTGCAAATCTTGGACACACTAGAACCAGTTCTTGCCGGACTTCAGTAACAAGATGGTGCACTAGAGACCGCATCAGCCTTTCCGAGAAAAAGTCAAGCGTGCTTCCATAATTCAGTGGAACGCAAGAGGTCTACAGTAAAGAATGCCTGAGTTCAGACAATTCATTTTCGAAAATAAGTTTCCCATCATCGTCATTTGTGAACTGCATTTTTCAAAAATACCTCGTCTGTCGGGCTATGAATCGTTCGTTTCTTCATCGTGCATTGAGCGAAGTCAAGTTGCTGTGTACATCCGTAAAGAACTCACTTACGTTCTCCAAAGACTAGAGTCTCACAATGGAAATCACTATGTGTGTCTATATGTTAAAAAGAAGAAGTTGTCGTTTACGCTCATAGGCGCATATATAGCGCCGTCAGGTCGACTAGACCAAGAGATATTGAATGGCATATTTGCAACGACTCCAGCACCTTGGATATTGATGGGTGACTTTAACGCCCATCATCCATTGTGGGGAAGCATCAGGACAAACCGAAAAGGCACGGACCTAGTTGATCTCGCATCAGAGCACGGGCTTCAGGTGCTTAACGACGGCAGCCCTACTTATCTCCGAGGAGTAACTTACAGCAGTTGCCTGGACTTGACATTAGCGTCGCATAGCATTGTCACGAAAGTCCAATTGTTCACAGATATTGAAACACATGGCAGCGACCATATCCCCACGTACGTGACAGTCAGAGGTTTGGACGATTCTCCTTCCCCTGGACATTCAAGGCTTATTGACTGGGAAGAGTTTCAGATATCAGTGGAGAGCAAGTGCACGTACGAACCACCGGAATCCATTGAAGAAGTGATTAGTTGTGCAATGGAGACTTCCACGAGGATATGTTCGAAAGAATCAAGGCGCACGGCACTCGACCAAGAGTTGAAACAACTTCTAGTGGTCCGCCGACGTGCCGAAAGACGATACAGACGCACGAAATCTATCTCTGACCTCAGAGAATCCAGACGCATTCAGAAAAAAATCCAGCGTCGAATGCACAAACTTCATGAACAACGGTGGAAGAATTTTTGTGACTCACTAGACCCTCGAAAGCTCTTGTCTCCCGTATGGAGGACTCTTCGAGGTATTCACTCGCATCCTCAACAGCGTCACCCCTTCGGCGCTCTGGCGCTACATCAACGTCGCTCACAGCTTGACGTTTCTGGGGAATTTTGTGGAAAGATCGCCGGCGACATCTCTATACCGATCGATCTAATGCCACAGGAATTTTCCAGTCGCACGAGATCAGCAAATGGAGGTTGCATTCACCATGGAAGAACTTCATGCGGCATTGAACACATGCTGACGCTCATCGTCCCCAGGTCCGGATGGAGTGACCTATACTGCCCTACGTCACCTAGGCCCGAAGGCACAGCGCTGTCTCCCGGACATTTTCAATAAGTCTTGGCATGATGGAATGGTGCCTGATGAGTGGAAGTGTAGTCACCTGGTGCCTTTGCTGAAGCCCGGAAAGTCTCCATTCGATTTGGCATCATACCGGCCTATAGCACTAGCAAGCTGCGTTGGCAAGGTCATGAAGAGGATGCTGCTTACACGCATGGAATGGTACCTGGAACATTATAACATCTATCCTGATGCTATGGCTCGTTTTCGACGATGTTGGTCCTCAGTTGATACCGTTATTGACTTAGTGGCCTCTCTTCAGCATCAGAAAGCTCAGAAGCGGCTGTCGGTAGCTCTGTTCTTAGACGTGAAGGGTGCCTATGACAACGTGACCCACAAGGCTGTTCTCAATGCTCTTGAAGCAGCTGAACTTGGAGGTCGTGTCTTTCGATGGGTAAGAAGCTACCTCACAAAGAGATCCATGTTCGTTTTAACTGAAGATGGGTCTACGAATAAGTATTTCACAAGTCGTGAGGTGCCACAAGGCGGTGTTTTGAGTCCAACACTTTTCAACCTTGTTCTCGTGGGACTCACCGAAATGCTGCCACAAACGGCTTATATATCTCTGTACGCTGACGATATCTGCATTTGGGCGTCCGGCGTGACACGGCCTCAAGTGCGCGCAAGAATACAGAAAGCGGCAACAATGACATCGACATACCTTCGCCAGCAAGGTTTGACTATCGCCACAGAAAAATGCGCAGCGGTGGCGTTTACACGCAAACCGATATCTTTCTACTCATTGTGCATCGATGGCAGATCAATCGCATATAAGAGCACTCATAGATTCTTAGGCGTCATCGTAGATCGTGACTTAACCTGACGCCCACATGTCACATACCTGAAGAAAAAGCTCATTGGCATTGAGAATGTATTCAAGTTCGTCGCCAGAAAATCATGGGGCCCAACCGTGCACTTCATGTTGCAGCTATACACAGCCCTCTTTCTCGGAACTCTTCGGTACAGCCTTCCTGTCCTTTCCAACACGTGCAAGACTAACATCCGTGCACTGCAAAGCATACAAGCCCAAGCACTTCGGACATGCCTTGGCCTTCCAAGATGCTCATCGACAGTGTCAACTATTGTTATTGCACAAGAACAACCGGTCACAACGCACATCATTCGCGAGACGCTAAGAGCGCACATTCGGCATTTATCACGGCTACCGTCACATCATTTAGCGTGTTTGACAGCTCGGCTTCAAACTTGCGATGCATCCAGCAACTGCGCCATGGAGTCTTCGTTAACCTGACGTGCGCTTATCAGTTCCTGGAATCTTTAAGAAGGCACGCATGTCAACGCTAGCCCTGAAGCAATTGACTTTGCGTCTGTTGGACGTAAGGTACTTCGACCGCATACATGTTTACACCGATGGCTCCACTAATTCCAACAGCTCCACAGGAGCAGTGGTTGTTCCATCTGAAAATGTGTTGCTTCAGTACAAGTTTTCTCACACCACGACGTCGACAGCAGCAGAGCTCGCAGCACTTCAAGGTGCAGTAAAGTACATTCTTCGCCAGCAACCTAACCAATGGGCCATCTTTTGCGACTCCAGGTCAGCCTTACAGTCACTACGGTTTGTTATGCAGCACGGGCTACATGAACAATCAGTATATCAGATAAGGCACGACTACCACGAAGCACTCGCGGAAGGTCACGATATTGTATTTCAGTGGTTGCCGAGTCATTGCGGAATCGTCGGCAATGACCGCGCGGATGAAGCTGCTCGATCGGCTCATGACCAACACCAGCGCACGCCCATACCACTCTTGAGAACGGACGCTGCAAGGCTACTACAATCACTTGCTCGCCGTATATCTCTCCTACAATGGAATACGCAGGGTTTCTCCAACACGCACCTGTATTCGATCGACCCAAACTTGCAACTTCGTTTACCATGCGGGTTCCCACGATGCGCTGAAACTTTACTGTGTCGCATGAGGTTGGGCGTGGCATTTACGAATTCGTACTCTCGTCTCCTTGAAATGGCGAGCACTTCGGCATGCAACATCTGCGCCTGCGAAGAAACGCTTGAGCACATTCTATGTCATTGCCCAGCATACCAGACCAAACGACGTATTATGGAAGCCAAGCTCTGTCAGCTGGATTCACGGCCGCTTACAGAAGAGAAGATCCTGGGACCTTGGCCGACGGCTTCCCATACGTGCAAAGCCACGAAAGCCCTCTTGTACTTTTTAAGGACCACCAAACTTCACGACCGCTTGTGAAAGAACTGTGCGAGGCCGTGCTGTGTAGTCTCGAGCTGACTATTTATGCTTCTCTTTCTTACTCCTCTTCTTTTCTGTCTCTTTCCGTTCTATTATTCCCATTTTCCCCCACCCCAAGTGTAGGGTAGCCAACCGAGCCAAGCTTGGTTAACCTGCCTGCCTTTCCTCTCTATTTATATATATCTCTCTGTCTCTCTCTTTCTCCTGTAGGCGTTCAAGACACGCAATTGTTAGATATGGCTAATAATTCGGGCTGTATAGAAAAAAATACATAGTTGGTGACTTCAATTCTCACCATACCTGCTGGGGTTTTAGGACAGATCAACGTGAACAGCGATTTTGGGACTGGTCGGTAAACAACAATTTATTGTGCCTTAACACTAGAACTCCCACATTTATTCGAGGTAATTCACGCTCCGCCTTAGATTTAAGCTTTGTAAGCTCGGCTATTGCTAGTACATCGTGGACAGCCTTTGAGTGCGCCTACAACAGTGACCACTTTCTTGTAATCCTCGAGGTCGCTTGCCCCGTTAAACCATCATGCTTCCATGCCCGGATCTATATATATTATCCAAAATTTCAACAGGACCTAAAAGCTGCTTTAGACTCTCCCTCTCAAGATGGTGATAACAATAAAGCTATACGAAATTAAGTGCAGTAAATAAAAGGGCGTACAAAAACGCTGAATTTGTTGTTCAATCGGCGAAGAGAGTATCCTATAGCCCCTGGTGGAATTCCGACTGTTCACGAGATCACAGACGACGACAGGCAGCTTGAAAGAAGCTAATACATAATCAGTCCCCTAAAACTGGTCAGATTAAAAATTTCTTGCCGCTGTATTTAAACGTACGGTGGCCCAAGCAAAATAATAAAATGATAAAAACATATCAATTTCTCTCAAAACCTAAAAATAAAAAAAGCTTTATTTCAATATATGCGATATCGCAAAATCCTGCCGTCTACAGTAAATACTGATTATGAAAAACTATCACTGTAAAAAACGAAGAACTCTTTAGAATCAATATGCGAGGTCTAGAAATTAGATTTTCTTCGACTATGGCTTTCAACTGGCAAAAATCTAGCATAAGCGGTGACTTCAAATACGTAACGCTGTCGAAGCATCAAAAGTAATTCGAGATCTACCCTCGTCAGCTCGTGGTTAAGATGGAATCACAGTTCCTATGAATAAAAGTTTATTCAAGCTATCCCCCGGCGACGTCCTCAATCTTATAAACTACTTTTTAAAGAACGCCTGGATACCTTATGACTAGAAAATAGCTAAGATAATCCAAGTATTAAAAAAGCAAGGAATAGGTTTTAACATAAAAAATATCACACCAATCTCGCCAACTCCTAACACGTTGAAAGTCATAGAGAGGGTACTAAATAGCCAAAGAAACTTCTGGATGGTGGATAAGTTATTATTAGAGCCAAACCAAATTGGTTTTCGCAGTGAATGCTGAATTTTGTACGCCCATACGGATTTGGAGAGTCGAATATAGCTTGCTCGTAAAAGGAAACAATACGCCGCATTAGTAACTCTCGACCTAGCTAAAGCATATGAAAGTGTCGAGCACTCTATTCTTCTGAACACCTTGCAGAGCCTAAAGTTTGCTCATTAAAATATTATTGAGTGAATGGCAGAATTCTTAAAAGCAAGAGAATTTCGCTGCGCGAAGGATGGATGTTGTATGCATCACATAAATTTAAACAGAAACGCGGTGTTCCCCAAGGGTCCGTCCCCAAAATCATTCAATATACTTATGCGCTCTATTCCAGTTGTTCAGGATGTCAGTGTCTACATTTATGCAGATGATATCCCGTTCTTCGCTGCAGAGAGCAAAATTTACTTACTACACCAAAAATTGCAAAGATATAATAATACTCTGGAAATTTGGTTGCAATCCATTTTATTATCATTGAACATCAGTAAAAGTGTGCTCTTGGTGTTTTATATAGCAGATTCAGTTTCAATTTCTGTATTATATAATCGGGAACCTATTCCACAAGTACATTCAGTCAAGTACTTCGGAATTATTTATAATGAAAAGCTAAATTGGAGCCCACACATAGGATATATAACAGCAAAGACACAACGGGCGTTACGTTTATTACGCATGCTAAGCAACAGAAAATACAGGCTGCACAGAGATGCGATGTAGATGATATAGAAAATGTATGTGCGACCAATATTGGAATTCGGGTGTGTATTTCTCGGAGGCGGCTGGTTATAAAATTGAAGCGCTAGTATTGTTAGAGCGAGAAGCCTTGCAAATATGCCTGGGACTTCCCAGGTTCGTGGCGAATAATGTATTGTATCATGAAGCGTGATTGCCAACACTCCTCTGTCGATTCTGCATCCTAACGGTTCAAACCTTCTTAAAGTTCTACAGTTTACCGGCGCAAAGATCAGAGTAAACATTTATCAGCGACCCTGACTCTTTCTTTCTGGCACATTGGCCTCGATTTTATACACTTCAGATAACTCTTGTTCAAAAGAAACTGGATTGCATAAATGTAGGCATTAGCACGGTAATTGAAACTAATTCCTCAACCCTCAAAATTAGGATAGAGTACGATTAAATCTTGCCCCCACAAGCTAAGTTGCAATCTCTTAGATTTTTGACCACTACATTAAAAGATTACTTGGTACATGCAGAAACAAAGAATGAAAATGCTATAGATTGGACAAGCGATCGACAATGACAGTAAAGATGCTCATGCCTACTCTCTCAGCAGTGATGACTTTTCAGATGACAGTTTCCAACCTGTGCGGAGCCGCCAAGCGAAGAGGAAAAACTTGAGGACATCCTCATCCTCAAGTATTCAAAGTGTAACTGAAACCCCGAAGTGGAACACTTATACCATCCTGTTTCTGCCTGCACTTTCTACCGTCAGCATGAAACGCCTCAACAGACAGTCTTTGCCAATGGCTCTAAAAGCGCTCGTGCCGAATGCGATCACGGACATAAGAGTTAACGCCAGAAAGAATGTACTGGCTATTGACATCCTGCACGCAAGTGCTTTGGGCGTTCTGCGCAGTGTAACTGACTTGGGCGGCAATCAGCTGCGCTCTCATGTTGCCTTGGGATCTGATGTAGTAAGCAGCGTCATCTACGACATAGATGTGGCTATTTCAAATAACGAATTCCTAGTTCTTGTCAAGTCAACAACTGACTTTCCCATTGTTGATGTCACCCGGCTAGGCAAGTCTCGATGTGTGAAGATTGCGTTTAAGAGCACATCCCTCCCCTCTCATGTTAAGGCGGGGTACTTTAGGCATGCTGTGCGGCCTTTCATTCTAAAGCCTATCCAGTGCCGTAAATGTGTAAAACTTGGACATGTGAGCAACATCTGCTAGAATTCGGTGATATGCCACCGCTGCGCCAAGCCCCAGGCTGCGGATAAGTGCGTCGCTACTGTCAAGAAATGCTCTAATTGTAATGGATCCCATGAAGCCACATCAAAGGACTGCCCGCGGATTCAGAAGAAAATTGCCATCTTGAAGGAGATGGTGCGTGATCACTCATCTCATCGAGAAGCCGCAGCTAAAGTCAGAAGGCGTCATTCACGTCGACGTCGGTCTTCAAGGATGCCCGCTACCTCCTCGATGCGTTTACCAGATCCCTCATCAGTACCACCTCCTTTACCTCCCAGACCACGTGCTGTGGGAAAGGGTGTAAAGGACAAAGCAAGTGAGCATACCCTAACTGCGACAGAGTGGCCTGCACTTAAAAGGGAAGCAGCACCATGCGAACTGAAGGAGTTTCATGACGGCCAGCCCGCGATTTCGGTTCGAGATCTTTCCAACCAAGACAGGCAAGTGACTGCAATCGTGCAATCATTAATTGCCACGATTCGCACGCTACTGAGCAGCATACAATCTCCGTCTGCTAAGAGTGCACTGCAAATACTGGATCCACTGAATCCAGTGCTTGCTAACATCGTATAAGCACAATGGCTTAACAAAATCTCTTCTTCCGCACTGAAGTTTGAAGTGCGTCGATTTTCAATGAAATTCCAAAGGCATGAAGTCCCGTATCTCAGACTTTCGCCAATTCGTCCAAGCTAATCAATTAATTCCCTCTACTTGTCATATCTGAACCAAACGTGTCAACGCCTTATGAAGATTGTCTGGTTATGAAGCTTTTTGCTCAGCCGCTTGCGAAGAATAAAGGAAACTAATTGTTTACACCCACACAGACTTATGTTTCACACCCAGTAAGTTCAAATGACGACGATCAATACGAGTATATTCGTGTAAAGAGTAATGTTGTTTCGTTCACACTTATTCGTGGATATATATCTATCTTTGTCAGCGCGATTTAACGGCGACAGACTAAAAGACACCCTAATGAGAACCAATGGGATTTGGATCATAACCAGTGACTTCAACGCCAATCACATGCTTTGGGGGAGCTTTAGGATGAATGGCAGGGGCAGGAATATTGTTGCATTCATTTTCGACTACTACCTTTCCATCATAAATTATGGTACCACAACATATTTGCGGTGTCTCACGTATGGCATTTGCCTTGGCCTGACATTGGTGTCACAGTGCTTCTCTCACAAAGTTAAATGGTTTTGCGTTATTGAGACTCATGGGAGTGATCACATACCCACCTACGTGAAGATCGAAGGACCCAGAAAAAATTGCTGTTCCGGTGTTGTAATTGGCACTGACTAGTCGATGTTTACATCGCGTGTTAAAGAAGCTTGCCAAGAAGGCCTTGCCTGCAGCCTGGAAAGTACCATCGCATAGGCGATGCAAGCGTCCAAAAGTAAATTATCATTCTTGTCTAAAACAACACTGTCTGACATCGAAGTGCAAAGATTACGAGCTATACGAAGGCGTGCTGAACGACGACACAGACGCACAAAATCAATTTACGACCTGAGGGAAGAAAGACGGATCCAGAAAAAGATTCAACGACGCATTAACAAGCTGGAGAGTGAACGCTGGAAAGCATTCTGCGAATCTCTACCCTCATAAATCACTATCTTATATATAAAGAAGACTTTGTGGTCTTCGCTCCTCTCCACAACAACGGCACCCTTTTAAAGCTTTGGCACTCCATCATGGAAAAACATAACTCGAGGTGGCTGAAGAATTTCGCACGAGAGTTGCCGGGAATATTATGAACGAGAGCATCGACGCCGTGATCGTTCCTGAGACGCGATTACCAGAATTGGACATTCCATTCACCATGGAAGAACTAGAAGGTGCGTTAGTCGCTACTAAGCGCATGTCATTGCCAGGTCCTGATGGTATTGCTTATAGTGCGTTGAGACACCTTGGACAAAAAGCCAGAAAAGAACTTTTAACATGCTTCAATAATTCCTGTCTCTGCAGTGGCAGTGTTCCCCGAAAATGGAAAATAAGTCGAATAATACCACTTCTGAAATCGGGAAAATCATTATTGGACTTGAAAGCGTATCACCCTATTGCCCTCGCAAGCTGGCGCAGAAAAGTGATGAAAAGAATGGTTCTATTTCGTCTCGAGTGGTACTTGGAACGATACACCAACTACCCTTCCTGCATGACTGGATCCCGTCGGGGCCGCTCCTCCATCGACTGTGCCCTTCACTTATCGACATTTGTTCAGCAAGAAAAAAGTCGCAAGCGCATATCAGTGGCACTCTTTCTTGACGTGAAAGGTGCATATAATAATGTAGCTCACGATGTCATCCTCACTTCTCTCGCAGCGATGGGCATTGGTGGACGAATGTTTCAATGAATAAAACACTGTATAACTGGTAGGCTGTTTTTTCTGTGCAAACAGATGATGGTAAAAGTACTGGACATTACACCTACTGTGGAGTACCCCAGAGAGGTGTTTTAACTCCACCTTGTTCAATGTTGCCCTCATTTGTCTGGCGGAGGTTCTGCCAAAGACAGTGTGCCTATCCATATACGCCGATGATATTTACTTCGGGAATGCTGCAGTGACTCGCCCTCAGGAACGTGCACGAATACAGCGGGCAGCAACCCTCACAAAAACCTACCTTCAGAAACAAGGCCTGGCTATATCAACTGTGAAGTGCGCGTTAATTGCGTTTACACGCGAACCAATGACACCATACCCTGTTTACATCAATGGGCAGAGTGTCGAATTCTCACGAACGCATCGTTTCCTGGAATAATTATCAATAGAAGTCTTTCGTGGAGCTCGCAATTGCATACTTGAAGAAGAGACTGCTATCTATTGTGCATGTTATGAAATTCATGTGCGGTAAAGCACGGGGAACTGCTGTGGCCCCTATGCTACAGTTGTACAGGGCCCTAATTCTGGGTCTATTGCGCTACAGCTTGCCTGTATTGACGAAAACATGCAAATCCAATACACATTCATTGGAGAGTTTGCAGGTTCAGACACAGCGTATCTGCCCAGGACTGCCCCGATGCGCTTCTACCTAAGCCACAATCGTGCTTGCCAAGGACCATTCGATCAGGACATATAGAGTTGTGGATTGCCTCAGAGCGCACATTTGACATGCTAGCCATGTCGCCGACCACTACTTTTACCCTCCAAAAGACCACGTGCTACGTTTTCAGACGTCATAGCCGAGCACCTAAACAGAATTCCATCAGGATATACGCCAGCTATGAGAATTGCATGTCCTTTGTAGTGCCTCGACCAGCCTAATGTGCGTCTAGAAATTCCGGGTATAAAAGAGAAGCAATCACTCTAGAGTAGCATTGAAGCAAGCAACAGTGTTACTATTATATGGGTTGTACTTGGACCGAACGCCGATATACACTGATGGGTCGGTCTTGTCCAGCAGCTCATCAGGTGCCGCTGTGATTCTAAGTGCAGCAATGACAATCAAATTTAAGTTCTGTCATACGACCACATCTATGGCGTCAGAGCTTGCTGCTATAAGGGCCGCTTTACAATATCTCGTTCAAGAGCGTTCAGGATAATGGGTCATGTTCTGTGATTGCCTTTGGTTGACTGTTGCATTCACAAAGGTGTAATCCTTTCACATTAGTATGGCACACACTCCTACATGCGACTACTGCGGAGCTGAAGAGACCATCGAACACGTCCTGTGCAGCTGCGCTTGCTACGACATGCAGCGATGCCAGCTCCGGATGGTTTTGAACCAACTGGACCCCAGACCATTATGTGTGCGGAAGATTCTGGAACCTTGGGCGTCTGCCTCAGTTTCACAGAAAGCGACTACATTAATTGAAGACAACAAAGCTGAGCGACCGCCTGTAGACTGCGTGTGCTCCCCCGAGTGTGCTCGTGGGTGTGTGTACCTTTATTATCTCTCTACAACCTCTTTTCTCCCTTTTACCTCTTCCCCAGTGCAGGGAGCAAACCGGACGTGCGTCTGGTTAACCTCCCTGCCTTTCCTTGCATCTTTATCTCTCTCTCTCTCTGTAGGCCCGTGTGCTGAGATTTGGGTGCACGTTAGAAAATGCCAGGTGGTCGTAATTTTCCATGTCTTTCACTACGGCGTCTCTCATAGTAATAAAGTGGTTTCGAGACCTTAAACTAAGGCCACACATCAATAATCAATCACAATTTCGAGTACCCGTAAAACCTTCACTGCTCTTACAGAGTTAAGCCTTGAGCGATTTGGTGTCCGAGCCTTCATTAACCACTCTCTACTTTCTAAACTAACGATGTCATTTGAATTTAATAAAAGGACGCAATATAAATTGCTTCAACAATGAAGCAAACAGAAAAGAAAATGGACAAAGTAAAGCGGCAGTTGAGAAAACGAGTGCTCAAAAACTGTAAGAGCTAGCAGATGGTCTTCTGATTCAAAAGGGTATAACGTGCCTACACAGGAAGATCTGCTTCTGGGTCTAAGTGAAGCCTGCAGCCAGTACGACAAAATAAATTAGCATAGTAAACGCTGGGAATGCATTCTTCAAAAGCAAGCAATGCTATCAGAAAACTACCTTATTTCGAGACAACCTTTATTTATGTCGTAATAAATTTTCCTCCCTGAGCCACATCATCATTATCTGCAAAGGTGCCAGTGTGAATACATATGCGGGCGTCCGGGCATGGTAGTAATGTTGAGGCTAAGTTCCAGTTTGGCTTGGTCAGGTACACCACTGGTATTTTATATCACTGGAATGTGCCCTCTATCAGCCATTACCGGCTGGTTCATTCGGAAACACGACCACTCAATGGCACGCAGTGTTCCCCTGCTTTCAAATCCAATAAAACTCACCCACCTGACGTGTGTGGTAGTATTCCTAATGCCTCGTTTAATTGACACTCGCTTACCATTTCAATATGGACGCTGAACATGGCAGTAGTACTTGCACTCACGAATGCTGTTTTTTTTCTTTCGAGAAGCGACTTTATTCAAAAACAATTTTTTTTTCGGTGATTGCTTGGCAAAGTGGTTCGTGACTCCTATAAAATAAGAGTGGAAACACTTCGTGCGGACGGCGGGTTAGGTTTTCCTCTTCGATGCGTTAGGTGGATAATTTACTCCTGGTTAAATTTTACATTCCTCAATCTATTTGTGCAATAAAAGGCTCTTTTTGTTCACTTCAATTTTATTTCATGTAATTGCCATTTTTAAAACATTTGTGAACATTAGTGCAACAGAGCACCGTGCCAGCCTTGTTTTAGAGGATGAAGCTCCCTAAGGTGTGGGGTTGTCCATCCCTTGTATGTATGTACGTGACCGCCTTAAGTTCCACTTTTGGAAACTGCCCACTCCTTCGTCCTTGCAAACATTCCACTACGCCCTATCACCGATCCACCACTTCACCGACCATAAAGCAAATACTGTTGAGAAGTAGCCAATATGAAATGAAAGATGGTCATGTACTTCTATCCAGGTGCGCGTTAAATATCCATAGATTGTCCTACTGTGTCCATGCCTTTTCTGTACGTAACCGCCTATAGTTCTACCTTTGCAAACTGCTCACTACTCCGCCCTTGCAAACATCTCACTACTCCCCACCACCGATACTCCCCACCCCCCATAAAGCTGTTATAAAGAAGGGTGAACGGACGCGACCGATAGCTACAACTTTCAAATAATAATTTTTTTTAGAAATATAGCGGGCGTTTGTCGCGTCTTTGACAATGTAGTGGCCGACATTCGCGGACGGTTGACGGTTTAGCTATGAAACCCTCCAGCGCTTCGCCCCACTCATCATCCTTCACTCCGTAGATATGCTGTGATTTTTTTATGAATGTTCTGTCTTGCAGTTTCTTGCCTAAACAAATAACATTAAAATTAAACTGACTATGCCACGTCATTTGAAGAGAAGCGCTTCTGATCCTAATGCAGACACCACTGCATGCCTATCTATCTATCTATCTATCTATCTATCTATCTATCTATCTATCTATCTATCTATCTATCTATCTATCTATCTATCTATCTATCTATCTATCTATCTATCTATCTATCTATCTATCTATCTATCTATCTATCTATCTATCTATCTATCTATCTATCTATCTATCTATCTATCTATCTATCTATCTATCTATCTGTCTGTCTGTCTGTCTGTCTGTCTGTCTGTCTGTCTGTCTGTCTGTCTGTCTGTCTGTCTGTCTGTCTGTCTGTCTGTTTGTCTGTCTATCTATCTATCTATCTATCTATCTATCTATCTATCTATCTATCTATCTATCTATCTATCTGTCTATCTATCTATCTATCTATCAATCTATCTATCTATCTAGCCGCCATCTCTGGGTGCTCTTGTCCTCGCCTCTTTAACTTGGGCGGACCAAAATTAGTATGAGAAGGTAAAAGGGAAGAACAATATGACTGTCTCGCCAGGACATCAGTAATCAAAAAAAAATACTTCTCTGAGAGCGTTTAACCAAACGGATTCACAAATGCCATAGTCGTTTACTGAATATTTAAAAAATGAAGAGACGCGGCTGGCTCGAATACGGCGCTAAGCGTGGGTTTAGAGAATGAGTGAATAAATACTAGGATTTTAACAAGTTCAGCGCTGCACTTGAAATGTCACCACACTGGAAAAATAAAAACGAGCAGTGTAAAAACTGTTTTTATCTGAAAGGTACAAGGTTATATTGCCTGCGAAAGCTGTGACTTTCACAACACTTCTGCCGAGAAGCGCAAGATCGCAGACGCACGCGTCTGCGCCTAGAGCACGCAAAAATGGCTAAAGGCTGCGGACAAACAGCACAGGAGTAAATTGACATCGCTGACGGACCCCACGAGTAATTAAAGAAGGAGCACTCTCCCAACTATCAAGAACTAGTGTGCTTTTCAGAGCAGTGTAAGTATTTCTAAGTCTAAATAATTCTACAAATTAACGAAGACATTCAAAGGCTTTGAGTGCTATAAAGATGTACACTAGTGGCACAGGTGCTTTCTCTTGGTCCAAGGACAAAAGAAGACTACGCCCATGTATACTGCTACAAAGTATAGGTTATTATATAATAAGTGACAAAGGAGAAACGGTGTATTTTTCATCCATGCACAGATGAAACTTGGTGATGACCCACCAGGGTGTCCAACAGTGTCCTCAAGTGTTGAACGATTACCGTCGCGATTATAGTGAACGCTAAGGAGCATGATAGGTCTCCAATTATCAGGAGTAAAAGGGGAAGCATCATCTTTTTGGATAAGCACAATGCGGCCATCTCGAAAACTGGATGAAAAGACGCCATCCTCAAAACATCGCTGAATAACTGCCGTAAAGGCAGTACCCATCTCCTTCCAAAATGTTAAGTAAAACTCAAGTGAAAAACCATCCGCCCCAAAGATGATTTCGCATTTAATAGACATCAGTGCTGCCTTTACCTGTTCGGCCGACGGAGGAACGGGCAGACAATCAGAGGCTTGTTGAGGAACACGAGGTAAACTTCCAGGGAATAGCGGTATTATGTCATAGTTTGTCCGCATGCCAAAATAAGACATCGCTTCAAAATATACAAAAAAAAAACAGACCGATCATGCGTATAGTGGTTGCGCAGGTGGTATTTGAGCGGCCATAGAGACAGACTGCTTCGATTTCTCTGAAAACGAGTGTATCGCGTAGCGCAGCACTTCAGGACAAGCACAGAGGTTTCTACAACTCCACGCTTCTGCCACCAGAGACAAAGTAGCAGTAAACGCTGGAAGCGTTCATGGAATTTGCGCTGTGAAGCTCGCATCAGGGGAGATGGTGTCTTGGCGCGCAAAGTGATGTAACATCACTGCAGTGTTGGCCAGCTCTTCAGAAACGCGAGTGTTTAGAAAAAAGTGTTTACCAATTTAGAGTATACTTGGTAGTCTACTATGGGAGAGCAGAGAGCGGTCCCTCGAAAAGCACTTACGTGTGTTTAAAAAAGTAGTTAAGAATTTGGAGTATCTACTATGGGAGAGCAGAGAGCGGTCCCTCGAAAAGCACTTACGTGTGTTTAAAAAAAGTAGTTAAGAATTTGGAGTACTTCATACTTTACTATAGGAGAGCGTGAAGCCGTCCAAAGGCCTCACACTTGACGAGGCCAATACGGCGCAGCAGAATCTGTGTTTAGAAAAAATGTTTAGCGATTTGGAGTACTTCGTACTCAACTATGGGAGAGCACTGAGCCGTCCCGCTAATAAGGAATGCTCATTACTCTACTAGTGGAGAGCTTTAAGCCGTCCCCCTACGCATGGAGACACCAATCTGTGTTTAGAAAAATTGTTTAACGATTTAAAGTTTTTCGTACTCAACTATGACAGAGCACTGAGCCGTCCCGATGAAACGACATTATGAACTTTAAAACCACAGCCAGATAAGTTTTTGTTTAGAAAAGTTTTTCTTTAACACCTTTGAATGGTTGCTACACTAGAATCAAGTGCGACAACGGCGCCTCATTCAAACGTCACTCTATAAACACTTCAAAGATATCGTAGGTACATTGGCGATGTCAAGAGCACATACTGTGTCTAAGATTTTTTCTCTTTATTTCTATCGTGGTATCCAACGAGCATTTTGGCCGCTGTAAAGGGTCTTTACCTAAGACTCGGTGGTTTCTCATGAGGACAGAAAGTACATGTATCATGAAGTTGTAAATATCAGTGAACTCTTCCAGGTGTCAAGAAAAATGCGCGGTTCGTCAGTCGTTCTTGATGAAAGGAAAAAATTCACAGCATATCCATGGAGTGAATCATGATGAGAGGGGCGACGCAGCCATCCGTCCGTCCATCCGCCCAACCATCCGTCCATTCATCCATCCGTCCATCCGTCCATCCATCCATCCATCCATCCATCCATCCGTCCATCCATCCGTCTGTCTGTCTGTCTGTCTGTCTGTCTGTCTGTCTGTCTGTCTGTCTGTCTGTCTGTCTGTCTGCCTGTCTGCCTGTCTGTCTGTCTGTTTGTCTGTCTGTCTGTCTGTCTGTCTGTGTGAGTGGACGGACGAATGGACGTGCACTTCACCTGACTCATCATCATTCACAACAGAATATAGTGAGCATTTAAAAAAATTGGCGGATCCTAAAGCATCGCGTTTAAGAGTTGAACGCGATAGCGAAATCCGGCCCCTATAGTGCACCCTTCAATCGCTAAGTGCATACTTATTCATATGTTTTGTTACATACACATGCACACAGTAGATTGGACCAGCGCGTGTTAATGTCGCCGATTGGGCTAGTTTTCGTCGTGACACCAATCGAAGAAAATCCGTTAAAGGGGCCCTGAAACACTTTTTCACGTAAGCACATAATGAGCTCACTAGAACAGCTTATTGCCCCAGGAATTAATTTAACGCCGCAAAAATGTTAAATATCCGTCCACAGCGAGGGGAATTACAAAGGTTTGTGTCATGCTGCAATTCCATTATCTCTTCTCTCATTCCGACGAAAGCACTGGAAGCTAAGCAGGGAGGGATGGCAGGGCAAAGGAACTATCACGAGTTGTGACCTTAAGCACTTTTTTTCTTCGAATGCGCGGCTTTTTCCAGTGCGGTCGCACGCGCATGCGTGGACAAGTCGCAGCCTGCCGCGGCTATCTCAGGAGCTTGATTTTTTCGGTCACAGAGCACAGACGATTTTTGGCTCAAAACCAACGGAGCCGTCACCGGTGGCGGGCTTTCTGCGACACGAGCTCTTTAACACTGTCGCGTTAATAACTGAGAAAGGCTACAACGTACATGGGGGTACATGGTCGAAGGAGTCCGAGGACGGGACACTCCCGGAGAGAGCTACACGGTGTCAGGAGGTCGCGGATGGTGGGCCGATCATGAGTGCGACTGTCTGCTTAGTCGCGGAGGTGATCGCCTCTCGTGCCTTGGTTGGCTGGGCGGGGCCCTTCTTGCAATTTCAAGTTGTGTCCGAATATAGTACGCTTTCGCAAATTCATTAACCACAAATGTCCGGAAACGATAGATGTAGTTGTGTCGTAAAGTAGATAATTTAACCAAACTTGTAATGTGTAAGCTTCTGCTTCTCATGCATGCAACGTGATAGTCACTAGAATTCACTATTACTTGTTTGTGCTGTGTAACAGTGCAGGCGGATTCCTTGGTTTGCACTCTTATATATTGTTAGAAGACGCAGGAGGGCTTATTGATGTCAATTTGATGACTGCTGTTTTTCACTACTTACAACTAAGTGAGCACTCTAATAAAACTTATATTTAGGCTTGCTTCACCATGAGCTAGTGCCATACTTTTGTCTTTCCTTAATTTGTGTCTGTCAGTGTGCCTGTTCCATAATATAATAAGTTCCTTAATCAATTTAGAACTATTATACGTCGGCACTATATTTTTGTCAGTTGAAAAATAGCCAGTACACTTGAATCCGTGTACGTACTTGAATGAAATAATACCAGTTAAACTAGGTTGAAAGCTTTGTAAAGTGTCTGCTCTTATATCTCTGTGTCAAGTTCTTGCCCTTGCCCATTCCCCTAGAGCTGGGTGGCCAATTGGAAGCATAATTGGTTAACCCCCTACCCCCTATATTTGTTTTTTCTTAACTATTACAATTCTCAGTAATTATTGCAGAAAAAAAGAAAACACGTAGAAATAATCAGAACTTGAGGTGCACTTACATGCTCTAAAACTGTCTCCACTTAGCGGCAAATATAAATAGCTTTCGCATGATGTCTTGAATGCATCTATGGCGGCTTCGATGACAAATATAAAGTTACTTATGTTTGTCGATGTGGCTGGAAGGCCTCCGTGCTTGAATAACGCAATGGCTTGCACGTTATGTTTTCATAACGGCAAACGTCGCGGACCCAGCCGCCCATTCAGGAGCCCTAACACAGCGGTTTCAGCGATTCATTGTGTTTGCGTATATATAATAGTGACACATGTTGGTTAACAAAAGGTACACGTTCCTGGCACTTGGTGGTTGGAATAAAGTGTCAGAAACAGTAAAACATTTAAACACCCATTCACTTTGAAGGAAAGAGCATTTCCTTAACACTGAGGCTTGTAGGGCCTTCGAAATAAAAAATGACACCCAAGCGTGAAGAGCTATTGTACAGAATACCTGGAAACATTTACCGCGGAACCAGCGGTAATACAGAGGTGTTCACAAGCACTTGCGATATTACATTGGCTTTGCCAGTATTTTTACCAACATGTCGCACTGCTGATAAGTGGGCATCGCTGACAGCTATGCTACAACGTGAGCAAAACTAATCAGAAACCACTAAGATGCACAACCTTTACCTTATTATTTATCTGATGAAAGCCTGTTTCTGGCGCATTTATTAACATCAATGGTTTCTTATGTGACAAAAGAAGTTCAATTTATTAATCAGTGTGTGGCTTGAGGCGTGAGATTCCCTTCTGTAGACTTAATCACACTTTTTCAGATACATTCCGCTCTTGACCCTAAAACAACCAAGTAGAACAACACATTATTGGCACAACTGGTTACGCTGCGCAGCAGTGGTAAGAACACAAAAGAAGCAAAATATTATCACGAGAGGAAAATGGAAAGCCGATTGTTTAGCGAGTGCCAAAGTAACAACTTTTTTGAGCCACTAGAACGCAGACTAGAGTAATATTTGAGCACCTAAATATCAATTAACCAACACGGGAAGAATGCGCGAACAAGCAAATAATTAGGCCGGCCAGCAGTGCCCCTTCGTTTTTGGAAAATATTATTTTATGAAAACTTTGACCATTTCAAATGATCCAACTACACGAAACACACGTTAGACTATGGCAGAACTATGAGAGTGCAACTGAAGTAACTACGAGCCCACTAATCATCTGTTGTCATTTCTCACTCAGAGCTCGCACGTAAACACAGCCTATAAATTGCCCCTTTGAAACTGTCACATTAAAGTGGTCGAGTTTTTTCCCGCTTACCTCGCGTTTACTTTTTCAATTACGCAAGAAAGACGGCGTGCTCTCCACGGAAAACGCGAGACGCACAAACTTTTCTCAAGTTGACTGCGAGAAAATGAACTTGTCGTGGTGCTCGCGCCAAGAATGGCATTGAACCAGAACGGGCCCGGACGCGTTGCGAAACAAAGCGCCTCATGCCCGGCATACACGCGTACGGCTCCTATTCTCAGTGCGCGCCACTCGTCGAAAACTTGGGCAACTTAGCACTTCAAGGGTGACGAGACACTCGGTGCACAGTCCGTGCCGTTCCTGCCTAATCCTCTTATTCTCTCTCATTTGAATTTAGTCAACGACCGTGGCGAAATGGCGAAGAGACTTCTTGTACTTGGCGACCACGTACGCGCATGGGCTCCGCTGAGGGTTCGGTGGGCCGTTGCGCGTGCCGTTCTCCAAGATTTATTGAAGGTGAAGACCGTAGCTGCTCACCTAGTCGTTCATTCAGCAATTTTGAGACTTTCGAGTGGATTATGGTGGAGAATGTATACAATCGTGGCAGCACCCTTTGTATACACTGTACACTATTCATGCACGCAATAGTAGTTTTTGCAAAACTCAATTAGACTTCAGCTTCTGCATTCTGGGAACTATGGTGACATGGGTCGAGTTGGGTATTGTTTTTGTTTATTTTATTTCCATTTTGGCTTCAGCCTAAGGGTTGTGTGCCAGTAACGTCTCATGTGCCTTTGTAAAAAAGTGTATTTCAAGCTATTGCGAAATGCTCGCTCACTTCAGCTCCCATACATTTCGTGTAATTAAATCAGAAAATAGGTACCGCCGCTTCGTTGAGTTTCTCTGGCAAATATGAATGTAGAGTAACTATTGTTTTAAGCAATATGCACTGATTCAACATTAAATGCATGGAAAATTGTTGAAACAGGAAGATAGCATGATAAGTGGACGTGGTTTTCACTGTATTGTTTTCATCTGGTTGAAATCCTATATTTCTCTTCTACATGTGCACACTACTTTGAGAGGTATACTGGTAAAGATACCCAGCACCCCACCAAAATGTTGCAGGTGGCTCATGTGAATCTTAGAGGCAATGAATCAGTTGAAACCTCTAGCATAGTTATCCTTTGATTGTTTTGTTACGTTTTTCTTGTTTGTTGTACCTGCATTGAACTCTTGTTGTTTTGGTAATAGATTGAAAGTTTCTCCCTCTGTCGAAAAAGTAAACTGACCGGCTCTAGTGAAAACTCTACCAATTTTTTTAACGCAAATTCTTCTTTCTCTGCTTATATTAATCAGCCACATCCTGTATTAGCGAGCCAACCATCGATTTTTTCTTCGAAGTACATCAGAATTTTCTCGCGTTATTTTTTGGCTCTAGCAATACGCTTTTGATTTCGTTTTACATATTAGATAATCAATGGAACACAAACGTCAAGATTGTTTTGTCCGGACCTCTGCTGCCCATGCACTGATTGCAATCCCTAAATTTCACTGTAGTTATTGATATGAGAAGCTCGGAGGAGCAAATATATAAGTAGCTAACCTGTAAATTGCACTGAAGTTAGGTTTGGCAACTTCTTGGATTTCCCATAGCAGACCACTTTCATTTAGAGAGACCTTGGGAATTTTTTCTCTCTGGAGAAAAAAAAATCTCTAGAACTCTCTGAATATTTAAGGAAAGGAGTTTTTCCAAGACTAATATGTGTTTGTGCTGTGGAAAACGATTTCCAAATTTAATTTTATGGTATATCAGAGGATTTGTTTGAAAATATTCACTAAAATCACTGTGCAGTCGCAGTCTAAATTGTCGCAGTCTAAAAATGTCGCAGTCTAAATTGAAAAGCCTTACACAACATTTTATCTTATGAAATCACAAAGGTAAGCGGTCATCACATTTAGGTAGAAGGGGGGACATGTAGTATCGCAGTATTTTATACAAGTCACCAAGAAAAAGGCATTGCGTAAAGGTTCAAGAAGTAAGTTATCAAAATAATACTCAGGAACACTGCAAGCTGTTCAATCCAAAACATGAAAATCTTACAGTACAATACAGTGCACTTGTCATAGCGTGCAAGTTACAAATAATAAGAATAATAATAATAATATTAATAATAATAATATTAATAATAATAATAATAATCAGAACGAGCATATAAAGCGTGGTGCGTGAAATATTCCGGCGAGAATATTTACTAATAATATTACATCAGTTATCGCACACATCGTTTCATGCCATACTGAGTGCTACATTACTATGTCTTCTTTGGTGCGAAATTTGTTTCTGCATTTACCTTTGTATTATTATTTTTTACGTGTTCTGTGTAAATATTTCTGTTTTGCACATAACCCTGCTGTATTGTAACTACCCCCCTCCCTCTATGTAATGCCCAGATGGGCCTTTAGGGTATATAAATAAAAATAAAATTAACAATTCATTCTGTTATTTTGCAACTCTCCCGTAGAAAATGCTTGGTGTTGTTCATATGAAACATGAAGTGGTGCACGCTTACTTAACATATAAACAATGTCTTGAAAAACGTTACTCTCAATCTTTGTCATATCTGAT
Organism: Rhipicephalus microplus; assembly: GCF_043290135.1. NCBI lineage: Eukaryota > Metazoa > Arthropoda > Arachnida > Ixodida > Ixodidae > Rhipicephalus > Rhipicephalus microplus. The sequence continues at coordinate 193,476,059 of NC_134700.1, forward strand.
GCAGGACAGTGTGATGAAAAATAGTTTTAACAATGAAAGCAGTTTATCCCATGTGGCAGTTCATCCCTCGCAACCTTCTGAATGGTAACGAAAAGATATCGTATTTGTTTATTTCCCTTTAACAGTCTCTTTGAAGCGTCTGATGTTCAGCGTCTGATGATTTGGAGCGTCTGATGTTTGCTCTCCCATAGTAGAGTACAAGTACTCTAAATCGTTAGCAATTTTTTCTAAACACATATGTTTATTAGAAATGTTGACTGCCAGAGATTCGTTCCAAATATATCCTTGCATTCTTCCACTAGGCACTTTTTTTTCAACTTTTTTTTTCAGCTGTGCAAATAACCGCATACATGCTGCCTACTGCTTTTGCTGCGCTTTTCACAGCAACCTTGGGGACATTATCGGAATCACGTGGCTCTACGAGCTAGCTCACTAGCAACGTTACAGCGTCCACAAAAAATGGAAACAGATAAAAAACATCAACAAACCAAAGAGATAACGCCACGGGTGAAAGGCGAGAAAATGGGAGCTTGGTGTAAAGGAAAACATGTATATACTTGGCGAGTTCGAGTGAGAGCGCCCTTTCTATGGTTCAAATCGGGATTCAGGCAATCGACGTCGAACACAGACTTCACAGAAGAAACCGCAATGAAGTGGAGGAGAGGAGAGCGCTGACATAGCGTTGGGGACGGTGACCAGCCCTGTACCCCCTTGCACCCCTCGACACCACTGGGCATGGCACAGCGCTTTTAGGGAGTGTAGAGGGGGTGTAACAGAGAAAAGGTGGAAGAAGGAACAAAAAAAGAGGCTGTGGGCGGGATGTACTTTCATCCGATGAGTTATATACAAGTATTATCGTACAAAACTCTATGTCTCCGTCAGTCTTCTTGCTCCACGTGGAAGCAAGAAATTCTCTAGATGTTTTCAAATTTTTTATTTCCCCTAAATACAACCGCAATTCTCTAGATCTAGGGAAATTTTCCTAGAGTTGGCAGCACTGGTCTGTACATTTGTTTGTTTGTCCGCCCTTAATGATACCCCAAGAGAGAGGGAGACAGAACTCTTTATTGAAATGCAGAGAATTTAGCCGGCATATGAAATTCGCTGACTTGCTACTCTGCGTGAGGAAGGGGATTGAAAGTACGAATAAAAAGAGAGAGAGAAAAAAAAACAAAATGTAGTTGTAGATGATAGAGTAAAAACAAATATAGGAAAAGGCCACCTCTTTGCCCATTGAATGAGGACGCGCGTTATTAGTTTTTTCGTGGTGTCAATCTACAGCTACAGCTTGTCTAGCTGACCAATGCTGTCCATGTATGCAAACAAAAGTTTCATAGCACGCCTCTGTAAAGTGAGGCCGGCTAATGGTCCCAGTACACAGTCAAGGGAGAAAGTTCTTTTGGTTATAGAATGCATATAATGTTCAGAAAGCGCACGCTCATCAGCATACGCTCTACACTCTAACAACATATGTTCCACAGTTTCGATAGAGCCACAGTTGTTACCGTAGGTAACAACTGGGGAGCCACAGTTGTTGGAGCCACATTTGTTACCACAGCGGTACCGTAGGCTGTTAACATAGGCACTGTTTAGACGTAAACGATGGTATAGGTTTTCCAGACGGCAAGGAATTTTGAATGAGAGTGTTGTTCTTAAATAGGGGTCGACTGAGTGAAGGAAGGCATAATTATGTGTGGGAAGGTTCCAGCGTCCCTCATTTTCTTCAATCTCAAGTCTTTTGGCCATCTGAGCTACATCTAATTTAGTGAAATAAGTTCGTTTGTAATTGTGGTGTCGAAAACCTTTGCATACTGCTTCATCTGCTTTTTCGTTGGCGGAAATGCCACAATCAGCCGGAATCCACTGAAATGTTATATAGTTTCCCGTGGTCACAGCCAAGTGATGTAGATGCTGTGTCGAATGAAATGGGGTGAAAATTTGTTTTTTTAGGAGGTTCAACAATATCTGTAGTGCTCCCTTGGAGTCGGTCAAAATTACCCATCGGTCCGGCGTTTGGCGCAAGATGTAAAGGACAGCTTCTTTGATGCCATGAAGTTCTGCTGCTGCCGAGGATGTCATCCATTGCAGTCGACAGGATAACATTTGTCTTGTAGAAAGGATACAAAGTCCATAAGCGTGAGTCTCCTGAGTGATTGAGGCATCGGTGTAAACATGCGAGTGCTGAGCATAGTTCTCGGCTAAGAAGAGGGGAGTAGTCTGCACCAGCGCAGCCTGTGACATTCGTCTTTTTGCCCCTTTGAAGCCAGGTACAACGTTTTTTATAGTTAGAGGCGAAAGTGTCCAGGGAGGAAATGTTGAAGGCATTAATTTTTGTAGCTGATTAACAGGGGAGAGTTTAAGCATTCGCACAGCTTGGCCGAACGAAGAACTGCTGTGCGTTAGGTGAACTCGGTACAGGAAATGCTTTTTACCTTGTAATACATGTCGAAGATGAGTACGCATGGTTTCTTGGATAGAGATGACATCCAGTGGGAGACGTGCTGCTTCCGCTACACTTCCCAATGCTGATGAGCTCTTCGGGAGCCCTAGACATAGAAGCCCTAGACAAGAAGCAGTACCATTGAGCATCTGACCCAATCCGTAGCGCCCACCAATATTGCTCATTGTGCAGCGTTCATACTTATGTGATTTTCATTTAAAAAGCAATTGCTGCACATATCTGAGGCACCATAACAGCACGTCAATATTCCGTATTTGTGTCTTTTTACTAGAAAAGGCATGCATAAGTAATTCCAAGAACTATAGCATTTATCACGTCGCGCTAACCATGCAATGCTTGCACGAAAAGGCAAGTCTTTCTAACGCTTCGCTAAGACGACACGGTGGTGGTACCTACCCATCGCATTGCGTTCGACACCTCATCGCCTCCGAGACAAGCGCGATGGTCGCCGCGCTTCGTTTTCCAAGTTAACTGCCAGATAGCGCAGATGTCTCACGTGTGACGCCACTTGATGCTCTCGTTCGGATCCACTGCACGTTTGAGGCACTCTAACGCAGCGCCTCTAGAATACCATTCACCAGTTTTGTTGCACAGAACATCAAATAAACGTTTTATTCACTATCTCAAGACGCAAGACTATCTAGCAAGTGTGGCAGTTTGGGCTAGACGGTATGACATCCCGATAGTTATAGCGTGAGAACAGAACGACGAAAAACAGACAAGAAAGAGACGAGTGCTCGTATCCTTGTTGTCTTTTTATCGTCGTTCTGTTCTCGCGCTATAACTATCGTCATAGCAAGACTATCGTCTTTCGACGATATTTGCAGTGCAACATGCAGATACAGGGCCAATTTTAATTGCAAAGAATTTTTAGCGAACTTCGGCGACTTTCAGCGTATCTATCTATCTATCTATCTATCTATCTATCTATCTATCTATCTATCTATCTATCTATCTATCTATCTATCTATCTATCTATCTATCTATCTATCTATCTATCTATCTATCTATCTAGCCGACTACGACCTTTAACTTTCCTGACCGTTTCGATAATGGTATTGATACCGTATGGCATAACCTGACTGTACGAAGAACATATTTGATAAGTCATAACATGAAAGCCATGACATGTATCTCATGAATGTCATGACTTACATTTCATGGTCCTGCACCTCTTGCAGTGGATTCGTTCACATAGCGTGTTGCAAAACTGGTATGGTATGGCATGATTGAATGGAGAACACAAGCAACAGACCCTTACATGAAAATCATGACATGCATGTCATGTAACAACATGACTACATGTCACGCTCTTAGGCACTCACGGCCGTTTCGCTAGCGTCACATATGCGAAATTTGGTATTACAGTACGTGAATGGATGACGAAGGTATGTAACTGGTGCAAACCTAATAATCATGAGATGCGTGTCATGTAACAACATGTCTACATGCTACACTCAAGATGCGATCGGGGCCGTCTCGCTACCTTCACATGTACGAAACTCGGTATTATGCTACGCGAACGGACGACCTAGGTAAATGACACATCCAAACATGATAATCACGACATGCGTTTCATGTAACAACATGACTGCATGCCACGCTCATGATGCACTCGCGGCCGTTTCGCTAGCGCGTACTTACCAAACTTGGTATTACGGGACGTGAATGGATGACGAAGGTATGATACTAGTGCAAACATGATAAACATGAGATGCGTTTCATGTGAGAACATGACTACATGCCACAGTCAAGGCGCCCTTACATTTCGATGTGACGCAGTGCGCGTGCTCACCGGCGTTCATTTCGTCGCGTCTCGCCTGGCCGGTCCGGCCATATACTGCGTGTTTCGGTCCTGCCGCATTCGCGTTTCAGCGCGCCCGCAGTCCCTCCATCACGAAAAGAGGTAGACGCATTGTTGTCTGGGTAACGCATCGGCGTGAAATACAGCATATCGCATTTCGCACTGGTTGCCGTTGGGCGCGCCTGGCGTCAGACTATAGAATGCTCGCGTTTTGCTAACGCAGTGTCACTGTGCACAGCGTGCGCGCGCGTCAACGCTACTTTGGAGTATATGATTGGGCGCTTCATGATGCACTCGCGGCCGTTTTGCTAGCTCATCATATACCAAATTTGGTGTTACGTGAAGCAAATGGATGACGAAATATATGACTGGTGCAAACATGATAATCATGCACGCGTGTCTTGTAAGAACATGACAACATACCACACCCATAGCGTGCTCGCGGCCATTTCGCTAGCTACACATATACTAAATTTGATATCGCGTGACGTGAATAGATGACGAAGGTGAACGACACATCCAAACATGGTAATCATGACAGGTCATGTACGGCATCATTTACCCCCACCTCGTAACGTTGTGCTGATGATAAAGTGACATATCAACATTTCTCATTCGTGTTTCGCATAACATCGATTCCCACTGTACGTTCTAAAGAGACATCCGATTTTGGAAATTACTTTGTTTTCGTAGTTCACTCCTTGAATTATAAAATAAGATGGCAAAATTTGAGCACATTTGGTCGTCACAGGTGGTGGGAAAAAGCATAGGTGGCAAGCTCAGGGCCTTCTTTTTGATTGAAACGTTCTTGTGCAATTCATCTTTAATGTATGTATATAGATTATAGACTCCATAACTTTATTTACGACGATTATGACTGAGCACTATAATAATGCACGGGTGAGCTGGAAGCCACCGTGAAAAACGCACACGACGTATAGCAAGAGCGTAGAAGTGTTACAAGCAAATGTCCGACGATTTAGAGTGCGATGTATTCTACTCTTGTTCTCCCCATTCCTAAAACAATTACATCCTTGTCTCACAAATGTCAAAAAAAGTTTAGAAATACATTCTGAATGGTAATACATACTTCATATCAGCTCTTTGACTTGAGATGTTGCAGGTCACTTAACAATGAACGCAGTGGCGTTGCTCGACTTGACGCATCTTTGAAGTCAGTGTTGTTAAGCTTTAAGAACATGGGTTAAGCGGCAGAGCGAGAGGGCAGCAATACACAAAAAGCATCTAAGTTTCTAGTTACGATCAGTCATTTCTTGTTATTAGGGTCCCTACAGCATTTGTCAATATCGGTAAAATTTTACCACTGCACCTTCGATCATGACAGGAAATGTTGCCTTGTAGCATTAAATGTGAGGTATCCTTCCTTTCTTATATCTTAAAGCTCCTTGATACTTCCGCCGTAAAATGTCATGAAATCGCTGCATTGTTCACTCCTCTGGGTTACTCACTTTTAAGGACGATAGTCTTTCTTGAGGACCTTCAACGCAAAAATGTGATCTGTCTGTATGTATTTTCATTTGTCTGTTTTAAGAGAATTTTTTTTCCAGATATATCTAACATAGTTATTGTGCACACACAAAGATGATTGTCCATTCCTTAACGGCATTGGGTTCTTTAAATAGCACCAGCGGATCTCCCTAACGGCCGACTTCATCCGCAGCGCCCACCAATGTTGCTCAAGCATTAGCGTTCATACTTGTGCGGGTGTCAATTAAAAAGCAATTATCGTGCGTATCTGAGACACCACAACAACACGTATATATTCTGCATGTGTGTCTTTTACTAGAAAAGGCATACATAAGTTATTCTACGGACCGTAGCGTTTATCACGCGGCTCTGACGTGCCATCTAACACTTGCACTAAAAGGGAAGTGTTTCCAACAATTTTTTAAGGTGACACGGTGGTGGCACCTACCCGTCGCCTTGCGTCCTACACCTTATCACCTCTGGGACGGGCGCGCACGCCCGTCTCAAGGCCACGCGTTTCTTTGTACAAGATAACGGCCAGATAGCGCTCTTGTCTCACCTGTTACGTGACTTGGTGCGCTCGTTCGCCTCCGCTGCACGCTCGAGGCACTCTAACGCAGCGCCTCCAGAATACCATTCACCGAGTTTTTTGTGCATCAAATAAACGTTTTGTTCAATCTCTCCAGACGCAACACTATCGTTTTTCGGCGACATTTCCAGATTAGCATTCAAATACGGCACGATTTTTTTTGTTGTTGTTGAATGTGCTGGTATGTATATATTTTTGAATCTCTAGATATAGGTGTGTAGATATTGGACTATAAAATGAACATCTGCATCTAAATAGCCTCAGTCGGTTATTTAGATGCATATGTTCATTTTAATAGTCGGAAAAAAACTGCTATACCATAATACATAAAAACGAAAATGTAGAAAAGCAAGGTATATTGCTAGAACCTACAGAAACATGTGTGAATTTTCAACATTCTATGCTAGCAAACTGGTTTAGAAAGGCCAGTAGTGTATCGTAAGCAAACACAAGTGCAGCAGATTTTACTGCAAAGGCGTGCTCGCGATCTCAAGCAATGGCACGTCACATGTGACGTCAGGAACGCTGGAAAATGGCGCCACGAACGATTCCAAGCTGCGCTGAGATGCTATCAAAAAGTTTAAATGGAACTGTTGAGATAAAGGTCTATGGTCTTCATTGTTCCTTGCATGTGCTTCCGCTATGCTTTACGACGCGTCGTAAGTGGTTTCCGTGACTCGAGCGTTCCTTTCGTTCTTGCGATCCGGGAAAAACCACGGGTGCGTGAAATTGATTCTGGTGGCATGCAAAAACTAATAAATAGTAATATCGCTTTGGCAGTTGTGCATATTGTTCGTGTCTTGCTACCCGTATTCGCTGAGTACATGTCAAAACAAAACGTGGGTGAGCAAGTTTCGCCGATTATTTGTAGCTTTCGCTTTGACAGGCTTGACTAGCCGTTACAGTGCACTTGATTGTTCAGATGAGATCTCTACCTAACACGCAATGAACAACATCATGCTGGTTGTCGGTGTGTCATTTCGCCAGAAAGATAGATAGATATGTGGGGTTTAACGTCCCAAAACCACTATATGATTACGAGAGACGCCGTAGTGGAGGGCTCCGGAAATTTAGACCACCTGGGGTTCTTTAACGTGCACCCAAATCTGAGCACACGGGCCTACAACATTTCCGCCTCCATCGGAAATGCAGCCGCCGCAGCTGGGATTCGAACCCGCGCCCTGCGGGTCAGCAGCCGAGTACCTTAGCCACTAGACCACCGCGGCGGGGCCATTTCGCCAGAAAGACCATAGCAATTCAAATCATCAATTTGTCGAGAAATTTGTAAAATATGGAACCGTTGTTTTTCGTAGCCTGTGTGTAAAAACGCTTCTGTAGTAAGGGCGCCTTGCGAGACAAACCAGAACTCCTCTGGCGCGATAAATCAACGAAAAGCTGAAAGTAAACCTGCTTTCTTATCCCGGTCTGCAGGGATATATCAATTCGTTTAATTTTTTGTGGGCATGAAGAGATACCTGCTTCTATGTCTACTGCATGCCAGTCATCAATTGGATGCAGTGAAAAATTTAACTCTTTTTAATATCCGATTTCTGCTGGTGAATATCATCCACGCTATAAAAAAGAGACACAGCACGCGTTTTCGTCTAATGATGTTTTCACTTTGCTGGGTTTTTCCATGCCGGTGCTCCACGAGTCATTTATCGCGGTCATGGTCAATCCAGCTCGATCAATATCAAGCGCCATTACACGGTCCCTTTTCATCTTGATCAAGCATGATCAGGACCGAGACGATTTGGATCAGGCTGAAGTCTGCATCACACTTATTATGAATTTAAGTATCAAGTAGCAGTGATGAACTTCTCATTGCGATTAAAGTTGCCAATTTTGATCAGCCCGATTCCGAACGGCTGATAATAATCAATGATTCCCCTGTGACATCTGCGTTAGATAAGGCACCGTCGTCTTCAAAAGTTCGTGCATATTTAAGTACGATTGCATAGCTTGAGCTCATGAGCTGCTCTTGTTAATCATATTTGCAACAAAATAAAGTGCAAATACATGTAAAAAGATTTATTCTTTTGATTTATAACTCAGTGATCTGCTGGGATTGCATCTATGAGTACCAAATAAAAAAAGGCTATTCAAAGTCTTTTTTATTATACCCCAACTCAATTGAGCTGAGCGTGCAGTTTCTAATTTAGAGAGCCATGAAAACAATTAAAAGCACGCAGTGGGGAATGGAATTCATAGTTATGCTCTGCATATAGTGTAGAGTAAGTTCTATGGTTTTTTTAGAAACGTAAAGAGGGATTGATGCCAAACAATAAATGTGTAAACAATGCATAACTAATGGGATTTGGTCCCTGTAAGGATGAATAATAAATATTTGATCGTGAATTAGTCGGTTTCCATCATCATTAAGGGGCCATTAGTCTCCAACATATTATTATTATTATTATTATTATTATTATTATTATTATTATTATTATTATTATTATTACTTTTGAGTACATATAAAACGCACATACAGAAGCGATTGGGAGGGGACAGGCTGACAGATGCCACCCATAGGAGCACAATGCTTGCCTGCTCCTTTGGAAAAGGGAAGCGTATAGGAAATGAGGGAAGAAAAACAATACAGCAGTGGGCCTGACAATCATCGCAGGGTAAATTTTGTTTTACAGGTACATTGCAACGCACCGAAAGGTCATACAAATTATAGGACCACGTGGCATAAATTGCTTACAAATCACATGTGCTCACGTTATACTAACGCGTAAACTTGCTTAAACTTTTTCAGGTGCTCATGTATAAGTTTATAAAAGTTCGAGTAATAATTAATTAAATTGTATGTTTTGGAGTGCGTGAGTGAAAGAACGTAGATTCAAGAATGTTTATTTTAAGGGGCAGTGATATACTCGTTTGCCAAATAAGTTGTCGACGAAAAGAGTCATATATGTCACACACGCTGGTTTACAAAGCATCAAAGTAAATGGTGAAATAGTTTACAATTTTCAAGAGTGAATTACTGGTTTCTTATCGTAAATAAGCTTAGTATTATATGTCCTTAAAAGTTCACAGCTTTGCCGGAAAGGTGAAGCAATGAACGCGATAGCAACGAATTGAAAGGTCACGCGCAAAATTGAAAGCGGATTGAAACATGCCCCGTGTTCCTCACGCACGAAACGTACCCAAAGGTACGGGTGCACGCAAATAAGCGTCTCATTTGTTAGTTTGCTCTGTCTGCACGCGCTTTCCGCAAACGGAGACTGCAAAGATTGCATTGACCTTTGTGGACCAGGTAAGTACAGCAGAATCGTTCGAGGTAGAGCCCGAGGCCAGCCAAGGCGTACGACCTTCCCCTCCTCGCCGGGCGAAGTACGCATAGGAGATTAGAGCGGGTGCCGCCGCGCGATGTGGCGACGCGCGCTCTTTGCGCCATCTTGCTGGTAATGCTGAAAACACAATTCCCTCCGAGATACTCGTGAACAGCGATGCGTGGTAGATATAAGTAGATTGTAGTTCGAACAATGAAGGATGTGCTCCGGGGTGGCTCAGTGGTTAACGCCTCGCTTTCACGACGCAGAGGCCCCACGTTTGATTCCGGGTGCGGGGGTGTTTTTTTAGATTATTTTTTCTTTCTTGCGTTTCATATATATAGATAGGTATACATATATATTGCATGACATCGACGCCGATGCCGGTGGCAAAATTTAGCCGAAAGTGTCCACATAGGTGCTATCGCAATAAAATTGCCGTACGTTCTTAGCTGGATTTCTATTACCAGCGCAGGAGCACAATATTAGCAAACTTGAAGGTGTACGTCTTCCAAGCAAGTTTCGGAAGGTGGCACTTTCCGACGAAGAGGAAAGAAAAACTTCCATCTCTGGCCAATGCTTCCTTGATAAGACGTGCGCTTTTTTTTTACGTCCACGCCTCGACATTATGAAAGCTGCACAGGCGACCGTAATAACTGCGGTTAAGGACGCGAAGAGAGAAGCGCACGTTACGCTCGCTCTCCCATCTATGATATTCAGTAATACAACTGCCAGTCCTTTAACCTTGACTTCTTCGAGTTAGTTTTTTGTATGCTTCATTATGAAACGCAATAACAGCTTCCTTCCCGACCTTGCCTCGGCATCATTACATGAATTTAGGTTAAAGATGTGTAGAACGATTCACATCATTGCTGTTTTTGAAAGTGTGCGCACAAAACATAAGACATTTGCGTAAGGAAGCCAAGGCGCCCACGTGATCTTTAACTGACAGTCTTGACGTTAGAGGCAAGACAAGTCAACGACAATGACATTGTACGTACGTGTTCTCAGTGAACGTTTCGTCTCCATTTCTGTAATCACACAGAAAACGATTTCACAGGTTGCATTGTTTGACTTGTAACGCAGCGATGCTATTTCCACGCGTAAGCTGCGGTATAAGATTACAGCCGGTAAAAAATCTACTTTCACGGAGTGGGGCTAGTGATCTGACTCGCTTTCTTATTGAAAAAAAAAATTGTCAGGTATCTCAGTAATTAAGCGACAATTGAAAAAGCAGTGGTGAACTTTTTAGCGTTCCTGAAGTGGCCGCGACGCAGCGTCCAGTAGACGAACCGGTAAAGGAGTTAGGAGCCTGAGAATAGACGTCGGAAATGAGTTTAAAACCCAACTAGCTACACCTTTACATCTTTTACATTTTTTAGCTATTTTCATTCTCTTGCTACTGGATTGATTGATATGAGGGGTTTAACCTCTCAAAACCACCATATGATTATGAGAGGCGCCGTTGTGGAGGATTCCGGAAATTTCGTCCACTGCGGGTTCTTTAACGTGCACCCAAATCTGAACACACGGGCCTAGAACGTTACCGCCTCCATCGAAAATGCAGCCGCCGCAGCAGGGATATGAACCCACGACCTGCTGGTCAGCAGCCGAGTACCTTAGCCACTAGACAACTGCAGCGGGGCTCCTTGCTACTTATTTAGACCAGAAATCAAACATCCCACATTATACACTATTACTGGAGAATGGGTAAGAGTAGTTCAGGAAGATACTATCACAGAAAAAAAGATGAACATACCTCGTCGTGTCAAGACTGAGGGCTATCTGTAGGCCTGTTTATATATATATTGACGCGCGTATGTGCCAGTGGTGAGGACAACGAAGGAGCGCGAGTGTCTTTAGCCGAGGGCAAAAGACGAAGAAGTCGTTGCAGTCTGTTTTCCTGCGATCGATAAATCGTATTTGTTTGAGGCGCTTTGTGTGCTCGTCAATCTCGCGTCGTCACACTGGTGGAGGTGCTGGGTACGTCTTCATGCTTGGCACCCCTTCGCGGACCCGACATTCAAGCCCGGAATCACTACCACTTGTCGACACACCAGTCCACTGTTCCAGCCGCCGTCTGCGAGGCCTAGCTCCCGAGCTCAATCCCTTTCCAGAAACTGCCAGCAATCGCTTGCCTCCTTCAACCACCATGGCCACTGCAGCTACATCGCACATGACACTTCAGAATTCCATGATTCCTGACTGCTTTCATGGTGAGACCTATGAAAATGCACAAGACTGGCTGGACCAGTTCGAACGCTGCGCGAAGTACAACCAGTGGGCCACCCCAGAAGACAAGCTCGCGAATGTGTACTTCTACCTGAAAGACAACGCCCAGACGTGGTACATCAACAGGGAAAGAAGCATGGCTGCGTGGGATGACTTCCGCAACCAGCTGATTGACACCTTTAGTAGTCTTGACAGAAAGGAGAATGCGCAACGTCTCTTGGAAGCTCGAATTCAAAAACCAAACGAGAGCGTCGCTATGTTCGCCGAGGACATGACCCGTCTTTTCGGCAGGGCGGATCCCGAGATGCCGGAAGACAGGAAGCTGCGGTATCTAATGCGAGGCGTGAAGGAGCAACTGTTTGCTGGGCTTGTGAGAAATCCGCCAACAACAGTAGCTGAGTTCACGAAAGAAGCCACAGCTATTGAACGGGCCCTACAGCAACGGTACCGCCAGCAGAACCCGGTCAACGTTCGAGCGAGTAGCCCTGTCACGACTGCGGCGAGCCTCTGCGACAACGACAGGCCTCTGCGGGAAGTCATCCAGGAGATTTTGAGGGAGGAGCTTCGGCAGCTTGGTTTAATTCCAGCAACTGAACCGACGCCGGCATTGTCTTTTGTCGCTGATGTTGTCCGGGATGAGGTCCACCATGCTCTCTCTTCATCCGGCTATAATGGTGTGCGACGACATTTTACTTATGCTGATGCAGTCGGACGCCCCGTCGTCGCTCCTTCAGCACAGCAGACCCCAATGACTGGACCACCACCAACCCTGCAAACACAGCCACTGTCAGCACCGACCACTTTCGCAACCTCACCGATTCCTCCGACAAGACGAATGCCGTATAACCAACATGCCCCACAACGTAGCCCCACAACGTGGCCCAATAGTGAGTCTCCACTTACCTACCAGCGTCGGAAAACCGATTTGTGGCGTACCACTGACCGTCGACCGGTATGTTTTCATTGTGGCGAAGCTGGGCACGTCTACAGAGTTTGCCGTTATCGCGACGCTCAGTACTCGAGATTTCCTCGCTACCCTGATTACATTGCGTAGGACGATCAACGCATGCACAACTACGCCCATGTGACCACACCGCCGCAGAATCCAGTAATGCCCAGATCACGTTCTCCATCTCCTGCGCGGCCCAGTTCACCTAATCGTCGCAGTTTTGCCGACGTCACCAGGGGCAGGTCCCCTAGCCCGCGACGGGGAAACTAGACGCAGCGACCTCGGGTGGTGGGGTTGCCAATATTCGAAATTTCGAACAGCCCCATTGCAGACAAGTGACAGCTCGAAGCCATCGATACCGAAGAAAACAGTCTGCAACGACTTCTTCGTCTTTTGCCCTCGGCTAAAGACACTCGCGCTCCTTCGTTGTCCTCACCACTGGCACATACGCGCGTCAATATATATATATATGTATATATATATATATGTGTGTGTGTGTGTGTGTGTCTTTGCCCTCAATCTTGGCAACACTCTGTGAGACGATGAAAAACAAAGCAATAAGAGTGAAATAGAGCAATTGTATTCCTTTCTGATTCGCTCAAATAATAGCGAGTAAATTATGTACCTATAACAAAACTCATGTGCAGACAATGTTTATCACGAAACTCTCGGCTCAGTCAAGTTTGTTAAAACTTGAGAATGTTTAAATTGACCAGATGTGTATAAAGTCGAAAAACTGGTTTTCAGACAGGTAGCGCGAAAGCAAGATGCTTATACACAGCTACTTTTTTGTTTTATCATTTCAGTTGCTTCTGTCGATATACTGCACCTCCGTAGCTGTGCCACAAAAAGCTGGATAAGCTAATTTCGCATTGCTGAAAGACAGTGTACTCCACCGAGCTTCACTACTCCTTCCTTTAATTTGTTGTGTGGGCGAGACTCTACTGGGCGTCCTTTAGCTTGTGGTTGAAATGTTGGCAGCTCAGCTCAATGTTGCTGATCAGCGTGTTACACATACACGGTAGGTTGAAATCGAGATGCCATTAGAGTACATCATGTGGAAAGTACAGCCAAAATGCAATTTGGGTGCGCCCTCAAAAGCTACGCGTCGGTATTTATTGGCAACTACGAGACTTGGTAAAAAAAAAGGTTTTGTCTGAAAATGTAAGTGTCGTGACAGTGATGCATTGGTCATCCAATGGACGAACTAAAAAAATGGCAGCATATCCATGGAGTGAATGATGGAGAGTGGGGCGAAGCATTCGTCAGTCCATTCGTTCTTGCTTCCGTCCATCCATGCGTCCATCCGCCCGTTTGTGCGTGCGTCTGTTCGTGCGTTCGTCCCTGCGTTCGTCCATGCATCCGCCCCTGCGTCCATTCATGCGTCCATCCATGCATCTGTCTGTGTGTCCGTTCGTCCATCTATTCAACACTCCAAGTACCACCATCTCGCATCTTTTCATCATATATTCCCCATATAGAAACACCGCCATGAAGCGGACATTCCAAGGAATAAACGAAAGGTGGCACACGCACATTTTCTTACGGCTTACGCTTCGGCTCGACTTCCCAGCTTTAACCACCTCGAGTTTATGGTATATACTAGTTCACTGTATTCATAGCACTGCGGCCCAACGCTCGCTAAGCCTCTCTAAAACCAAGGAGGTTACGCCCAGCGAGTTTAACGTAACAACCTCTTCCTGTCAGCTAGTGCTCAATGTACATGCCAATGACTGCTCATGTGGAATGAGAGACAGGAAAAGTCAGCTTTTAGTTAACGCGCACGCTGCGAACTTTTTATTGTTCAACAACGCACAGGAACAATGTCTAAACAGCACCATCTTGCAGGTCAAAGCTTAAGACATGTTACACACTATTACGAGGGACCAACGGGTGCCGCTTGAAGAAGCTGCGCCCCTAGAATGAAGTGGTACGTCATCTGCATGAAGCGAATAGGCGGTATCGCTCATGTGTAGGACGCGTTACCGGCAGCAGATGGACGCGGACGCCGTTGAAAGAAAGTCCCATCTTAATATTAGCTGTTGAGTACACGAACTAAGCACTGCAAATTGCGCATAATGGAGAAGTCCATCAATGTAGACGCGAACAGCGCACATGTCGGAAGATCGGATGGCGTCGCCTTCAGCAGAGAGCAACGTAGGTCTATCGTAGGGCGTACTAAATTTGTGGAGACGCGCACACAAATCTCGGTGAATGACTGAGAAACTAGCACCAGTGTCTAATTATGCTTCCACATCTATGCCTTCCACTGAAACAGATATCATATCATGTGGATGTTCTGAAATTTTTTTACTTTGCTAAATGCAACTTTTCCCCCAGAAGCTGCGTAATTTAGTTTTCCGTGCGACTATCGGTGAACTGTGAGGCTGGTCCAAGTGGCGACGTAGAGCGACGGAGAGGGGACGGTGAGTGATGCCTGGCACCACGGTAGCGAGGAGCCATTTCAGGAGTTCTTGATGGCGAGAAAGAGTGACCGCGAAGCGTAGCGTAAGGACGGTGCTGGAAAGAGGTTGCTGTGCCATCGTCATCCCGTACGTAAGTGTCGAACCCCCGACGCTCGTCTCGCTGACGCTTGCAACAGACACGTGCGATGTGTCCACGATGCCCTCAACAGTAGCATGTAGGTCTCGTTGGGCGCCATGATTGATAGTAGGGTTGGGTGTTTGGGGCTGGGGACTATAGAAGCCGGGTGTGCTAGCACCGGTTGTGCATAAAAAGGCTGGTTTTGCGTGCTGGGTGCCAGGGGTGCCAGATGGGCTGGCCTCGTCTCTGGCACTATCTGTGGAACGAAGGCTGGAGTAATTGCGGTGACCTGCGCGTAAGTCAATGGGGCTTTAAGAACTTGAGGGTTTGTGTACGCATTACCAGTCATAGCCATCAACGCCTCCTTGACGACGTCCCGTAAATTTGTACTGGGGGTGTCAGAAGGAAACTGATGTGCTGGAAACCCTAGCGACTGCAGTTCCTCTCGTGTCATGGTGCGAATCGTGGCTCGTAACGAGAGGTAGGCCGTAGGGTTGTCAGCGATGGCTGCGGGAGAGTTGTCCAGCTGCAGCCGTGCGGATTAGAGCTCGTTCAGGCGCTGGCACATAGCTATATACAATGTCAGCAACGGTACTTGGGTCCTTTACGACCGAAGCATTGGAGGCGACAGGCCCTATGCCTTTGAGCAGATGGCGCACTTTAGCTGTCTCGGTTAGAGTCACTGTATATGCTACCTTTAGGTAGCAGAGTTGCGCCACTGTTTTCCGGGCCCCGCTCGCTCCGCCTACAGGAGTTCAGCACCCCTATTCGCCGAGCGCCATCACGTAGTCATAGGTGGTTCATTTGCACTGCGGAGAAGCCAACGCTACACAGATTCCGGGCAGATCAAGCGGGGTTGACAACGGCTGTTGTCATTCTCGCCGTGGTTCTTCGGTAATGTAGCCATGCTGCCTGTTGGTCACGAGAAATTCGGCAGCAAATGCATCCTGTGTTGAATTGTTCTATGTAGAGCCCATGCGATTAGACGCGGGTGCAGCGGGTGCTGCTATAGAAAGATTAGTGTTAAGTCGGAACGAATAAACGCTTGGCCATTGTCGTTAAGTCGGAACGAATAAACGCTTGGGCATTGTCGTCGGCAGGATTTTCCCTTGGGGGTGCAAACCATTGTAGCATTGCGGATTAGGGAGAGCAAGAGCACTGGTCTAGCTTGGGTGAGGGCAAGTGCTGTTTTGGCTTCAGGGGGGAGGGGGGGGCAAGGGCCCCTTTTCCACTTCTCTGCTGACGCCCATGCGCGCTTGGCATTTTTTTAAATCTGTCCACGGCACTGCAAAACTTGCTCTATTTGTATTACCCACAGATGCAGTAGTGAATACGTTATACATGAATAGTTGGGCAGTGGGTGCCAGCTGCATACGTCCAAATTAGTCTGCTGGTTAAAACGCTAAAAATAAAGGGAGAGTTTAAACTATAGAGCTATTTGAATCGGCAAGGTGTTGCTGCTATTGCGGGAATTGAATGCATCTTTGAAACCCTAAGCGAAAAGAGTGTTGGACATGACAGGGTTGTTGAACGACGATTCACATCAACTGTGGTGAACCGCGATTGTAATACGACCGTATTACGAGATGCGCGCTCAACGCGGACGTCGCACGGTCACTCTCGACCGCTATTTAGCTCGATTAGGTAGAAGACTACAAAGCTTTAGCTTGTTAACTGACACAGTTAACGAATGAGCCCAACGCGATGAAAATATTCCATTCCTGGCTCGATAGCAATGAAGAGTGAAAAATAATGTTATACATGTAAATGGGGGGAACAGTGCAAAAGAAGCCGAAGCTGATGTGTGGCCTACCATAAATATAAATATGTACTACTGAATCAATGAGCTGACGAACGTTTTTTTATTATACTGACCAAAAACGTAATCATTAAATAAAGGCTTCCAGGGGTGACCAGAGCTGCTGAGTTTGTCTCGTATTTTCGTGAAAATATAAGAAAAAGAAAGCAAAAAATAAATAAAGGTACGCTATAAGCGTGGGCCCTGCTCCTACGTGGGTGGTGAGTGGCTTTCCCGCAAGGCATTTGAACCCAAGATGGCGTATCTTGGCGCAACTCTGCTACCTAAAGGTAGCATATACAGTAACTCCATTCTCGGTCATGGAGACATTGACGCGTCGACACAGAGAGAGGACATCCTCGATATACGATCTATAAGACTCGCCTAGTTGTTTGCGACCATCAAGTGTTCTCTTTGCCAGACTGGCTCGAACTGCCTGAGTAGCGAAGACTTGTCGCAGATGTTCTTTGAAGACGTTCCAGTTGGGAAAGTCAATCTGGTGGTTAAAAAACCAAGTCTTCGCCACGCCAGTGCGATAGAAGGAGACGTGGTGGAGCTGACAGTTCGCTGCGCTCAATATGTCCCATTGGTGTAGCCAGTCGTCCCCGTCCTCATTTCGGAGTCCACCGAATAGAGGGGCCTCGCGAGGGGGTCTACTGACGATCCAAGAGTGGGTAGCTGAGGCAGTCGTAGCCAGAGGGGTAAAGGGAGAAGCGCCCGAGGGTACGTCCTGTGGCATGCTGGTGGAAACGTAGCCCAAACGGCGACCTGAGCGAAGCTCCCAGAGGTAAAGGGGTGAGCAGGAACGGGAAATTGAGGAGTAACCTCCACCATTTGCGACAAAGTTCATTACACGCCTTTATTAGGCTTGGAAGACGAGACCAAAAACAGTTACCTCCGAGGGACAGAACCGACTCAAGGGTCATCCCCACTAACGATGAAGATGAAGAACACTAGGTGATGATGCTTTTTTGCAGGTGATGACGAAGCGTGCTTTAAATGCCGACACTAAATATATCATACATATGAATAGTATATATATGAATAGTAGTTCTGCTTTTACAAATCTGACTTGAATGTAACGTCATAACGTTATAATTTTACGGTCACTTTCGAACGCCTTCATACATTCTTCCACTTAAAATTATGCAGTGTGTAGGATACGCAAATTACGCATGCATCGAACGTTATAAACATTTTATAGGAGCGTGGCCAAGTCCACTTGAATAAGTAGTTTAAAAAAATACAAAATTAATGCTTGCTTCAGAAGTGAGTCATTATATTGGACCCGAGACCATTATGACCCAAGTTATGGGACACAGAACGCCTCATGCTACTTCGTTTTAACACGGAGAGGGAGGGGCATGCCGAGTGAGTAAGCTTTTGACTGATAGCGGATAGATACCAGGAGAAAACATCTTGTTGAAGGCTGAAACACTATCTGCTATGGAATAATAGAGCGCATTTTTAAATAAGTTTCTGGAACTCTACGCAGTTGTAACAAGTTAAACTGGCTGAAACATTAAAGATACAAAGGGTTAAAAAATAAATGTGAGGGCTGGTCATGAACAAAGCTTGGAACAATAGAGAACTGTGATAAAAATCCGTTTCTTTCTTCAGCGTCGTTTAAGCGAAAACTTGAAACAGAAAGGCATGTTTTGAAGAGCTCTCACCCGGGCCTGACCCAAAGTGCCGCAGGCTGATTCTAACTCTGGTGGTCGTCGGAAAGGGCTGGAATTCCCGGGCACCACAAAATCGAGCAAGTTGTCTGTCTCTGTTTTGATAGCTAGGAGAATTCGCAAGGGAACATAATCAAAAAAGGATTGGTGACATCGACCAGTTTCTGCAAGACGTATAGTGAAAGAGAAAGCTACTGAGTCAAATACGTTTATAGGGTGTCGTTCGAGAACTAGAAATTGAGCGCAGGTCCAAGTGCAGACTCGCCAAAGATGGTTGAGACCCCCGGGATAAAAAGCGGCTTGAGTACAGCCGTATACGTCTTTTTTTACTTTTTACTTTATTGTTGTAATGTCGCTGGACACGCCAGTTTTTCGCTAGAGTAAGCAGATAACCTAAATGAAGAGTTTAGACAAGAACTACGCCAACGGCTGTACTTCAAGACATTATTCAGCGTTGGTCGTAAATTCCCCTAGGCGCTGTTATAAGTGAGAAAAACAAGAGGAAGGAAAGTGTAGATGGTGAACCGGAAATATACAGGTTCAGAGAATGCTGCCGGATGGGGCTTTTTTTATGACTCGGGAAGCTGTCATTTCGATCAAAGTCATAGTGAAAGACATTTGTTATTCTATGATACAATAAAATGCGGAAACAGAAAAAGTATATTGGTTGATTTATCACCGCAGGGCCTTGTTCTCACCATGTGTTTGTTGCACAAGCACCAGTCGAGCAAAACAAACATTAACCTGTACTTATGTTTGAGCAAGTGATCGAGTATCCATAAGGGTGGATGAAAAAAATGCTCTTCTCAAAACAAAACATTTCACTGCATATTACGCCTTTACCAACAAGTGTGCTACACTCAACTCCTTGCCAACGAGCTCCACAAAACGCAACCACACACTTGCCAACTCCCCCACCATTGCATTTTTTTTAAGGAATGAAGATTATGGCTACGTCAAGGTTCAAATCCCGGCTGCGGCGGCTGCATTTCCGATGGAGGCGGAAATGTTGTAGGCCCGTGTGCTCAGATTTGGGTGCACGTTAAAGAACCCCAGGTGGTCTAAATTTCCGGAGCCCTCCACTACGGCGTCTCTCATAATCATATAGTGGTTTTGGGACGTTAAACCCCACATATCAATCATTATGGCTACGTCAAGCCATGAAAATCTGCTTTTACATTAAAATTAGGTAACTGAAAGGCATGTGCAGAACTGACGAATTTATTCACGAGATCAAATTCATCGTCGCAACGTCGCCGTAGTCAGCTTTTATTAATGGTCCCACATTAAATTTACCCACGTTTTTTCTCGCCGTTTCTGGGTAGATATAAACACTCAGTGATCTGTGTCATATACCCTCGTACAAGTTGCATGTAGCCACGCGCGGGTATGTGTCACAGGTTATGGCCGAAAGGGTTTTATGACGTACGCAGCGGGATTGTGACATTTTTTATGTCATGACCTTCAGCGAGCTGTATTCATCAAACTATGTTGTATACTTTCCCGCAACTACTTTGGTTCGCCCAAAGTTGGGGGGTGATCACAAGAGCACCCGGACACAGGCAGGCAGGCAGGCGGGCGGGCCGGCGGGCGGACGGGTGGGCGGATGGATGGATGGATGGATCCATCAATCCATTCATCCATAATGAAGTCCCCATGGATGAAGTCCCCATCCATCCATCCATAATAATGAAGTCCCCATGGATGGATGGATGTGGATGAACGGACGGGCGGACGGACGGACGGACGGATGGATGGATGGATGGATGGATAGATGGATGGATGAATGGATGGATGGATGGTCGAAGTGTCCGTAGTACTCTAAGAAATGCTTCACATAGAAAAACTGCCAGGCCTGCTTGGAATACGCACCACTATTGCAGCGACAGCTGGAAGAGCGGATTTTCTGGAGCCTTTTTAAATACTTTTTTCCAACAGCTACAGACTTGCAGGGTACCCACTATGCCATAAATTCATACTTTTTGTGTAGTTGGAAGGCAATCACTATGCATTTCCTCGTCATTCTTCGGGGAAACGCACTGCACGCAAAAAGGCGCTGCACGTATTTTGTTGCAATTTTTTCATGTTGTGGCTGACGACGATGAAGAATTATACATGAGGCGTTTTTATCTATGGGGTAGCGCATTCGACGACCCACTTGTAACGAAGTTCCGATTGTGTGACACCTAGGGCTCATTTTTCTGTCCTAAAACGCTTTACTATGCATGGTAAACAGATTGCTTTCCGACTTGAAGCCTGCCTCAAGCCAATTTGGGACGGATTTAGAACCACCGGCGTGGCTCTGTGGTAGAATGCTTGGCTGGCACGCAGGGGACCCGAGTTTGTATTCCTTTATTTCATTGGTGTATTTATTACTTGTTTTCGTACTTTATGCGATAGTCGTTACGGACGCCGGCTTCAGCAGCGGTGGCAGCAACGACGGCAGCCGCAGACAACTAAAGCGCCAAAAAGAACCTTTGTTTAGATCTTATAACCTTTTTCGATGAAAAAAAAATGGCAGATTCCACTTACAGTGGGAATCGGCGATATGCGAAGCACTAATGAGACATGTTGATATGTCACTTTAAAACTTGCACAAGGTTACGAGTTGGAGGCAAGTGATGCCGTACATGACTTCCATGTCATGAATATTATGTTTGAATTTGTTGTTTACCTTCGTAATCTATTCACGTCACGTGATATCAAAGTTAGTATATGTGGAGCTAGCAAAACAGCCACGAGCGCATCATGAAAGCCAAATATACTCCAATGTAGCGTTGACGCACGCGCAAGCTGGGCACAGCGACGCTGCTGCGTTAGCAAAACGCGACCACTTCATAGTCTGACGCCAGGTGCGACAAGCGTCCGTCGGGGCGTCTGACGGCAACCGGTGCGAAATGCGACATGCTGAATTTCGCGCCGATGCGTTATCCATACAACACTGCGTCTCCCTCTTTTCGTGACGGAGAGACGCCGGACGCGCTGAAACGCGCATGCGTCAAAGCAACGCAGCGCGGCGCGCGCCTGTAAGTATACGGCAGGACCAGTGCCTGGCGTGGCAACTCTGGCTTGACGCGACGAAATGAACGCTGGTGACCACGCGTACAACGTCACGTTCAAATATATTGGCGCCTTGACTGTGGCATGTAGTCATGTTCTCACATGACACGCATCACATGATTACCACATGTTTGCACCAGTCAAATACCTTCGTCAATCATTGGCGTCAGGTAATGCCAAATTTGGCATATGTGGAACTAGCGAAAGGGTCACGAGCGCATTATCAGTGTGACATGTAGTCATGTTGTTACATCACATGCAAGTCGTGATTATCATGTTTAGATGTGTCATTTACCTATGTTGTCCGTTCGCGTAACGTGATACCTAGTTTGGTACATGTGAAGCAAGCGAAACGGCCGCGAGCGCATCACGAGCGTGGCATGTGGTCATGTTGTTACATGACATCCGTCTCATGATTATCATGTTTACACCAGTCACATACCATCGTAATCCATAATTGTACTGTAACACCAAATTTGGTATATGTGTCGCTAGCGAAACGGCCGCGAGTGCATCATGAGCGTGGCGTGTAGTCATGTTGTTGCATGACACGCATGTCGTGATTTTCATGTTAGGGTCATGTTAGGTGTGTTCGCCATGCAATCATGCCATACCATACCAGTTTTGCAATATGCCATTTGACCGAAACCATGGAAAGAGCTGCAGAATCATGAAATGTAAATCATGACATTCATGACATACATGTCATAATTTTCATGTTATGACCAATGAAATATGTTCTTCATATAGTCATGTCCTGCCATACGAAGTTTGGTATTGATACTAATATCGAAATCGCCAGAAGAGCTAAAAGTTGTAGGTGGCTAGATAGATAGATAGATAGATAGATAGATAGATAGATAGATAGATAGATGGATAGATAGATAGATAGACAGACAGATAGATAGATAGATAGATAGATAGATAGATAGATAGATAGATAGATAGATAGATAGATAGATAGATAGATAGATAGATAGATAGATAGATAGATACGCTCAAAGTAGCCGAAGTTCGCTAAGAAATGATTAAAAAAAGATTGGCAGCATATCCATGGAGTGAATGATGGAGAGGGGGGGGGAAGCATTCGTCCGTCCATTCGTTCTTGCTTCCGTCCATCTATGCGTCCGTCTGTGTCACCGTCCATGCGTCCATCCGCCCATCCGTGCGTGCATCAGTTCGTGCGTCCGTCCCTGCGTTCGTCCATGCCTCCGCCCCTGCGTCCGTTTATGCGTCCATTCATGCATCTGTCTGTGTGTCCGTTCGTCCATCTATTCAACACTCCAAGTATAACCATCTCGCATCTTTTCATCATATATTCGATGGATGGATATGGCTCTACCCTTTAGATCGGGCGCTGGCTAGCGCCACCAAGCCGTAATACTTAATGACCAAAAACTAGATATATTTTTTTTCTTTAAAAAGTGAGTTTGAGGATTGGTACTTTGCAGTGAAGAGTTTAAATTTCACTCGTGCCTTGACTTTAGCCACCAATCAGATAACCTCCTTCTAGTTAAGTCTACCCGCTTAAAGTCTATTTTGCCTTCCCGGTCCCTAAACCCCAGTGCTTTGAAAAACTCTGCGTCATCATCCTGAACTATAGGGTGAAGCCCTTTACAGAGCATTATCAAGTGTTCGGCAGTTTCTTCTTCCTCTCCACACGCACTGCATACTGTGTCTACCCCTTCGTATTCGGCTCGATATGTCTTGGTTCGCAGTACTCCCGTCCTGGCCTCAAACAGTAGAGAACTACCCCGAGTATTATCATAGATCCTTTCCTTGGCAATTTCCTGCTTAAAAGTTCGATAGATCTCTAGTGCGGACTTCTTAATCATGCCCATTCTCCACATGTCAGTCTACGTTTCTTTCACTTTCTTCTTAACCGATAGTTCTTTTTGGTTTGGCCACCTGCTGTTTTCTAAGTATTTACCAGTCAATTTCCTGGTTCGCTTCCTCCATTTTGTATCGACATTCTTCATGTACAAGTAGCTGAAAACCTTCCTAGCCCAACGCTCCTCCCCCATTTCTCTCAATCGCTTCTCAAATTTTATCTTGCTGCTAGCTTCCCTGCCCTCAAATGATGTCCATCCCATATCACCTTGTACTCCCCGATTTGGTGTATTCCCGTGAGCTCCTAAAGCAAGCCTACCTATTCCACGTTGTTTAATTTCTAATCTTGCTTGAACTTCTGATCTCATGCACAAGACCGCATTGCCGAACGTCAGCCCAGAAACCATGACCCCTTCCCATATTCCTCTCACAACATCATACCTATTGTAATTACACAGTGTCCTATTTTTCATCACTGCTGCATTCCTGTTACCTTTAGTCGTCACGTATATTTCGTGTTCCCTCAGGTACTCGGTCCCATTGCTTATCCATACGCCCAGATATTTGTATTTATCTGTTATCTCTAGCGTGACCTCATGTATTCTAAGCTCACTACCTTCGATGTCATTGAAAATCATGACTGCTGATTTTTCCTTACTGAATCTAAAATCTAACCTATCTCCCTCATTACCGCAGATGTCCATCAATCTCTGCAAATCTTCCTTGTTGTTGGCCATTAGCACTATATCATCTGCGTACATTATTGTTGGTAGTGCCTGATCAATAAGTTTTCCTTGTTTGAATAAAGAGAGGTTGAAGCCAAGTCCACTTCCCTCTAATTTGGCCTCTAATCCTTGTGGGTACGTCATGAATAATAAGGGTGACAGGGGACACCCCTGCCTAAGCCCCCGTTTTACCTCTGCAGGCTTGGATACCTGTTTTTCCCACTTTATAACTACCTTGTTGCCTTTATAGATATCCTTTAAAAGATTAGTGACTACATGTTCCACGCCTAGTGTGTCCAGTATTCCCCACAATTCCTCTTGAACCACGCTATCGTACGCTCCCTTGATATCCAAAATTGCTAGCCACAGGGGCATGTGTTCCTTTTCTGCTATTTCGATGCACTGCGTCAGTGAGAACAGATTATCTTCCAACATCCTGTGATTCCGAAACCCATTCTGCAGTTCCCCCAGCACCCCCTCATCATCTATCCATGCCTGCAGTCTTTCCTTTATAATCTGCATTGCCAGCCTGTAGACCACTGATGTCACTGTTATAGGACAGTAGTTGTTTATGTCAGCTTTGTCCCCCTTTCCTTTATAGATCATGCTCATCCTGCTAAGTTTCCATTCATCGGGAACTTCACCATAGATTAATATTTTGCTCACTGCCTCTCTCAAAGCCTGCTTAGACTTCGGACCTAATGTCTTTATCAGCATAATTGGAATGCCATCTGGGCCTGTTGATGTACTACGAGGAACTCTTTTCTCAGCCCTTTCCCACTCTCGTTGTGAAAAGGGAGCCATTGCACCACTTGATTCGTCCTTGTCTATTGTGGTGCATAAAGTACTTCTTTGTTGAAATTTTTCTGTCACCCTTATTCTTATATATTCAATAGCTTTGTCCCCTTCTAGCCTAGCACCTTGGGCTGTAGTTATAAAACTCTGTTCTAGGCTCGTCTCATTTCTTAGAGAGCTTAGATGGTTCCAAAATTTCGCAGCTGCCTTTCTATCTTGTTTATGTACTTCTGCCAGCCACTGAGCTCCCTTTCTTTTAATCTTATCATTGATCAGAAGGGATGCATTCCTTCTATAGCTTAGAAAGGTTTCCCATTTTCTTTCAACATCATCTGTCGGTTCACCCCGCTGCTTTGCATGTCTGTGTTCCCTAGAGGCTTCCTGACGTTTTGCTATGGCTCTCTTAACTTCCTCATCCCACCAACTCTATAGAAGCACCGCCATCCAGCGGACATTCTAAGGACTAAAGCAGAGGTGGCAAACGCCCACTTTCTTACGGCTTCGGGTCTACTTCCCACCTTTAACCACCTCGAGTTCACGGTATATACTATTTCACTGTATTCACGAATGAATTTTATAAAGATAGAATGTGCTCATGATTGTTAAGCATCTCTCCGCGTGTGCATCGCAATGAAGTCCCGCTGCGCACCTTCATGCTGGCGAAGTGGATTGCAGGGGCACTGAAAGGCCGCCTGGTTGAGTTCGGCACGGCCAGTTGTCGCAACGATCCGAGCTTCACGCAAGACAGCCATATGTTCTTTCAGCGGGCTCATTCAAGAAGCTTTGTTCAGTTCTACTTGCAGATAATTGTCTCTTATGTGAATTTATGCTGCCATATGATATGTATTCAATATAACTGTTAACTTGAGCTATAATCGTCGATGTCGTGACATTAATCTCCAGAACACTTTTTTCTCAATAACTGCGAAATCGGATGCCAAAATACTTGGTTGTCACTCTTGGAAATACTCGGAAGGGCTCTTCGAAGTAAATCGGAATTTTCCAATAGAGAAACTAAAGTACTATTGGTCGCTTGGGCTGCTATATGAAAACAAATGTCGCATGAAAAAAAAATGTCGCTGAATCTTTTTTCTATGAATCAGTATAACACGAAAGTGCTGCGTCTCTTCACGGAGGTAGTTGAGCGTTTATTGTGCGTTGTTTCGCTACAAGGGCGACAGATTGAATGCTACAGTAACAAATTACAATGTCACACGATGAACAGCAAGCATCTTAAAAATATTTGCGCAAGCACACAGAATAGAACACAAATTGTCTGTTATTTAATAAACCTCTTACCGTTATTTGTGGTATGCGCAAAGTGCATTTGTTTTTCTTTTGGTGACAAGAGAGCGCAGATCCGAGGGGTATAAAGCGAATGTTTTTCCAAAATCACAGCAGTTGTTGGATTTCCCCCGTTTGTGTTCTCTTCTGTGTCCCTGTGTGCTTACGTAAAAATTTTCAAGATGGGTATGTTCCAGCTAGGCTGAATCGTAGCTGAACAGCAAGAAGCTCGGAACTGGCTGCGCGCACTTCAAGCATCAAGCACGTAGGAAATGAGCATACACAGGACAAGTGCTGACCACTGACTGTTACAGCTCGACAATTAAGGTACGCTGCCCAAATAGGAAGACGTACAAAATTAACGCAAAATATACACAAGACTAGCGCGATCAACTGTCACAATTCTTTTGCGTATGTGAGCAGCGTGGTGCTTTCGTAAACGCAGCCGCGGCCGCAAGCTAAGTGACCTTCGCGGAACTTTGAAGCAAACTTGCGGCGGAAGCACAAGGGTAAAAAGCACCCTGTTTCCAGGATAAGCGCGTGCGCTGGTGAGCGACCACGCCAGATCGTGTCACGCTATGTGGAGGTGCGCACGTATAGAAGCGTGCGGGGCAGCGCGGGCCAGCGACTTTTGAAGACAATAATCTTTCTTGGGGCACTTCGACGCAACAATTTCGGTCTGCCTTTCTGTCTGTACATTTATAGGTTTATCCGCCAGAACAATATCCAAAGCAGTCTCAAGTGATACACCAAATGGCCATCCCCATCCACAGCACCTACTAATATTCCTAAAGTTTCAGCGTTCAAACTTCTGCGATTGTTAATTAAAAAGCAAATATTGTGGATATCTGAGGCACCTTAAATGGACACTAAAGCAACTATTAAGTCGATGTTGATTTTTGAAAGAGTGGTCCAGAAGCCTCGTAGGGGTACTTTTGCGTCAAGGAAGTGCCTATTTTGAAATGAAATTGGATCTTAATGGTTCGCATTAGGTTAGCGCACTTCATATTACCCGCCTCATTGAAGTGGACCGACCGGACAGACTTACGTCACTGTTGCCGTGCACAATGTTGCCCAGCTTTACTGCGTTCGTAGCAGCAGTCCGGAAGTGGCGGGAGCCCCAGCAGCAACAACGCCCATCCCGCCATTAACTCCGAGATTGCAGACGTATTTTGGTTCAACTACGCTCCGCTGGATGACACCACCTGTCCAGTTTGACCAAACTTAGTTGAATATTTTAACCACTCATGCCGTTCCCTATAGTAACGTTCGGTGGTGGTTTTTTACACAAATCAAACAGACACGAACAAGTAGCATGTTATTGCGTCTCTTGATGCACGTAAGGTTCTTGATTTAGTGCAGCTAGATCGATTACTAGTGATTAATTGTAGGCGGTCTGTGTGATGTCATTGGGATCATTTCGAAAATGTCCTACTGCGACGCATGTGTTCTTGTGCATTTACCTTAATTCCTCGGTAAGTAGGACACTGTTGATAGTATTGTCGTTTTAGATGTTGTCATATATTGAGCTTTCACTCTGACGTAAATTGTTATTTGACTTTAGTGACCCTTAAACATTATGTCAATATTTTGAATGTGCGTCTTTATACTAGAGACGACATACACAAGTAATTGTAGAACCGTTGCGTTTATCACGCTGCGCTGATAATGTAACGCGATGCTCAAAAAGGTAAGTGTTTCCAAAGCTTCGCAACGAGTAAAGTCCCTTGATCTTGGAGAAAGTACCGCCATCCAGTGCACTCGCCACCACGCGCTCGACCTCCTCTCTCTCTCATCGCCCCCCTTCGCCTCCTCCAGGTCTCTGAGATACCTCTTCTGCCCGATGATTGATCTCCTTCGTGGTTGCCCTTAGCGACGCGTGGACCTTGCACTTTGCTTGTGTTTTTTTTTCGCTCGCGCCATTTTTCACCGATGCTCTGCGTAACATAGTGCTTTGTTTTCTTTGCTTTGTGCGGGCGCAAATCCGTGCTGTTGCGCCTATTACTGCAAAAACTGCAGGGAAAGTGCTTACGCACTTTATATGATACCCCAAGATAAACGCGATGGCTTGCGCAACTCACAATGGTTGCACAACATCGGCCGAAAAAACATTCCGACCAAGAACAGTATATTTTGTGAGGTAAGGCGCCTCTCTTATTGCTCGTATCAAAGCATCGCCGAATGCTGCATTTGAATACTGTTTCGGCCTGGTCGTCAACATACATGCTTTTAGGGGTGAAGCTCCTTACGCCGTGGATCGTATGTCCCGTGTCGTCATAGTCGTCGTGGTAGCCAGTTGCATTGCATTGGATGTTATTAAAAATGGCGTCACAGCATATCCACGGAGTGAATGATGATGAGTGGAACAAAGCGTCCGTCAGTCCGTTTATACTTCCGTGCGTCCGTGCGCTCTTCTATCCGTCCTTCCGTCTGTGCGTCCGTCCGTCCACACGTTCCGCCCCACTCGTCATTATTAATTTCCTGTGACATAAATTTCCTGTGATGTGTGATTCGCTGTGATTTTTTTCGCGGCTACGCATGAGTTCTGACCTGAGCGTTCATGAAATAAGGTACACTCCCACC
This sequence comes from Rhipicephalus microplus, assembly GCF_043290135.1. Classification (NCBI taxonomy): domain Eukaryota; kingdom Metazoa; phylum Arthropoda; class Arachnida; order Ixodida; family Ixodidae; genus Rhipicephalus; species Rhipicephalus microplus. The sequence goes on from NC_134700.1 coordinate 193,505,158, forward strand.
TTCAATCACAATCTTAACTAATTGAATGTTTTCTCTCTCTCTTCATGCGTTGCTTTAAAGTGGAGTTGTCATCAATATGCTGAATTCCTTTGTTAGAAACAAGAAAAGAAGTGGAATCTTTTAACGTTGTTGTACAAAGTTATGTAAAAAAAAGTTGCCTTAAATGCACCTTGTTGCGTTCGGCCAGCCACTGCTAGGAATTTCCGCCGTAAACATGATTAATTTTCGGCACTCATATTTGCACAAACTAATGCTTGCATATACATTTATTTTCCCAGAACAGTTGTTGAATGCAATTCACTGCCTCGCGAAATTTTTTTAGCTGACAATTATGTCACTGGAGCGTTATGTACTTGGTGATTAGAATGTTCAAATGTGTTATAAACTTTGTTGCTGTTTCACAGACATGTGACCTCGATTAGAGTATGGATACATGTTTTTTTTTGCTGTTACGAATCACGTGATGTTTCTTGTGCCCCTTCTTTCTGGGCCAAATCGCTGGTCTTCAGTATGTCTAAATAAATAAATGAAAATATATTTACGAGAAGGAGACGGACTCGGAGGGGTATTCACAGATGTATTTACAGCCGGTTAAACGAGCAGCGCCAGCCACACAGATTAGCTCGCACCAGTCTATCTGCTTTGTCTTCTACAACTCCATGCATTGGCACGTAGCATGACCCCCGGCGGCGGAGGTCATGCTAAACGGTGCATGACCTCGGTGCCTTAAGGGTCGTTATCTGACGCATTATTGTAGGGCTTGATCCACGATTCGTGTGCAATATCACTGGACCGCACAGCAGATGATGATGGATAGATGGGGCTGATCTCGTAGCTGAGAGGTGTTACTTGACGCAATATACGGTAGGGTCCAGTGTGATGAGACAGAAGTTTTTCTGATAGGCCCAGCCTACGATGAGGGGACCAGAGTAAAACGAAGGTACCGGAAGCGAAATGTACCTCTCAATGTTCCGCATCGTACTGACGGCATTGGTTGGTTTGCGATACCATCATCCGAGCGCGAGCGAGCTGACGGGCATGATCGGCTCGCGCAATCGCGTCACCGGCATACTCGCTGGTGGACGAGGTGTGAGCTGAGATGACTGTGATCAGTGGTAAAGTGGGCTTTCTTCCGTACGATAAGTAGAATGGCAAAAAGCCTGCTGTGTCGTGACGGGATGAATTAGAAGTGAAAGTTGCGTAGGGTAAGGCAAGGTCCCAGTCTCGGTGGTCGGGCGACACGTACATAGCGAGCATATTTGTTTAAGTGCGGTTAAATCGTTCAGTGAGACCGTTTGTTTGAGGGTGGTAAGCGGTTGTCAGTGTGTGTTGCGTGGAACAAGAACGAACAATGTCGGCGATGGCTTGGGATAGAAATGCACGGACACGGTCTGTGAGAAGCTGTCTCGGAGCACCGTGAATCAATATAACGTCCCGTAACAAGACGTCAGCGACGTCGGTTACACAGCTGGTCGGCAGAGCTCGCGTAATAGCGTAGCATGTAGCGTAGTCTGTAATAACGGCTATCCATTTGTTTCCCAATGTTGATGTGGGAAAAGGACCAAGCAGGTCTAACCCAACACGGTAAAATGGTTCCGCGGGTATGTCAGTTGGTTGAAGATAGCCAGCGGGCAGCAGCAGCGGTGTTTTACGACGTTGGCATAGTTCACACGTGGCGACGTATCGGCGTACCGAGCGAGCAAGGCCTGGCCAGAAGAAACGGCACCAGACGCACTCGCACTTGCGGGATACGCCAAGGTGTCCAGCCGTGGGAGCGTCGTGAAGTTCGGTGCGAACACAGCGGCGCAAATGCTTAGGCACAACAGTAAGAAGGTTGGGCCCGTCTGGTCGGAAATCGCGACGGTATAGCACACCCTTTTGAATGACAAAGTAGCGGACAGAAGCATCATTTGGGGAGGATTCCATACGGCCGATGATGTCAAGCAGCACTGGATCTCGCTTCTGTTATTCTACAATATAAAGAAAGTCGGACACTGACAGGATAGAGTTCTCCGTGGGCTCGTCAGTGTCCTCAGGATCGTCGACAAGGTACCGGGAGAGGCAATCGGCATTATGGTGTAGGCGGCCAGATTTGTAGACCACCGAATAGAAAAAATCTTGCAGGTGCAAGCCCAGCGACCAAGGCGGCTGATGGATCTTTCATAGAGTTGAGCCAGCAGAGCGCGTGGTGGTCGGTAACTACCGAAGCTGGGCGTCCGTATAGATAACGTCGAAATTTTGTCACCACCCATACAAGAGCCAAGCACTCACGTACTGTGATCGAATAGTTACGTTTAGGAGCGGATAGGAGGCGGCTAGCATATGCAATAACGCAATCATGGCCAAGCTGTTTCTGAGCCAGCACTGCACCAATGCCATGCCCACTTGCGTCTGTACGGATTTCTATAGGGGCAGCAGGGTTGAAGTGTGCCAGAATCGGAGTAGTAGTGAGAAGGGCGATGAGAGTCGAGAACGCAGAAACCTCTTCGCAGCCCCATGAAAACAGGACGTCTTTCTTGAGGAGCTGCGTAAGCGGCCTCGCTATGTGCGCAAAATTTTTCACGAAGCATCGGAAGTAGGAACATAGTCTGATAAAGCTGCGTAGATCCTTTGCAGATCGTGGTACAGGAAAGTTTTTGACAGCGCTGAATTTCGCCGGGTCTGGTTTTACACCGTTGGCGTCTACTAAATGTCCAAGTACTGTGATTTGATTGCAGCCAAAGTGACATTTGGACGAGTTAAGCCGAAGGCAAGCGCGACGGAAAATTCCTAAGATGGCTGAGAGGCGCTCTATATGAGTTTCAAATGTTGGTGAAAAGACGATGACATCGTCCAAGAAGCACAAACAGGTGGACCATTTGAATCCTCTGAGCAGGGAGTCCGTCATTCGTTCAAAGGTGGCTGGAGCGTTACAAAGGCCGAAGGGCATGACCTTAAACTGATATAGGCCATCGAAGGTGATGAATGCCGTCTTTTCACGGTACATTTCATATACCTCTGTCTGCCAGTAGCCGGAACGAAGGTCTACGTAGGAAAAAGTAGTGGGAATTATAGAGGCAATCAAGCGCATAATCTATTCGTGTCACAGGGTAAACGTCTTTTTTGGTAATTTTGTTGAGGTGTCGATAATCAACACAGAAACGCCATGCACAGTCTTTCTTGCGGACTAGCAATACAGGAGAAGCCGAAGGACTGCAGAATGGCTCAATGATGTTCTTGGCGAGCATTTTGTCGACCTCACTCTTGATAATGTGACGCTTGGCCGCCGACACCCGTTATGGACGCCTATGATTAGGATGCTCATTGCCAGTGTTTATGCGGTGGGTCATACCAGTAGCTTTCCCCAACGGACGGCCGCTGAGGTCAAAAACGTCGATGTAAAACAGCAGAACCCGGTGGAGCTCATCAGTCTTCTGAGGCGTTAACTTGGAAGCGATCATCGACGTAATAGCAATGTCGGAGCAAGTGGCAGATTGATATTGAGCGCGTGGGTCAGAAGGAGTGGCCATCTTGAAAACATCTACGGCATTGTCTTCTAAGGTGCAGAGCGACGCCAAAGAGATCCCTTGTGGCAGCACTTGAGGTGTCAAGTTAAAGTTCACAACTGGGAGGCACGTAGAATTTCCTATGAAGGACAGAATAGTGTGCGGTAATGTGATGCCACGGTTTATTAGGACATTGGTGATAGGGGTCAGAACATAGTCACCGTCTTGAACTGGTGTTATTCAGACGAGCTCCATGTAGGTTAGTGTCTGTGGAGGGAGGCGCGCGTGTCCCGTTGTTGAGAGGCGAGTCGGCCGTTGTGCAAGAGATTCTTTTGCGGGCAAGTGTAGACGGAGCGTACTGGTCGAACAACCTATGAGGGCAGAATGCGCGCACAGGAAGGCGAGGCTTAAGATCACGTAGCGGTGGCATTTATCAAGGACGGTGAAGAGAACAACTGTGTGTCGATCCGCAATGCTTACACGAGCGGAGCACATTCTAACGATAGATGCTATTCCGCCATCCGCAACACGAACGAACTGAGTGGTCACAGGTGTGAGAACCTTCTTGAGCTTGCGGCGAAAATCACTCGTCATCAAAGAAAGTTGAGTGCCGGTGTCGACAAGAGCAGCGACATGTGCGCCATCTACTTGTACGTCTATAAGGTTCCGTTTCATTGGTATCGTCAAGAGAGGATTTACGGTCAGTCCGAGCGATGCAGCGCCACCTCCGCGGGCTGCAACACTTAGTTTTCCGTCGGGGAACCTCATGGGAAGGCGGGGGAAGACGGTCAGCGGGGCTGTGGAGAACGCGACTGGCGTCGTTTGGGGTACGGAGAGCGGGAGTAGCGGTGTTCAGTAGCGGGTTCCTGGGCAAAATAGTCGCGGCTAGTTTCATGGTGATAGGCAGGACGCGCATAGAAGGGACGAGAAGATGGTTGTGCAGGAGGACCCCAGCGACTTCTACAATGGTGAGAAATATACCCGATTCTGGGACACGAGAAGCAGATCGGCTTGTCATCGTGTGTTCGCCATGCGGACGGATTACAGAACGTTGAGGGAGAGCCGGTCGGGAAGGGACGCGCAGGTGTGCGTTGGGGCTGGTAGTCGGTGCGGGGAGGCGGTGAGATAGAGTGAATTCCCAAGCTGGTGATTTCCTGCCGGAGGACTGCTTGAATGAGAGGCAACGTAGTTGGAGGAGAGGGGTAAGGGGACGTTGGTCCCATCTTAGCTGGAGCAGCCGCTTCAAGTTCCCGCCTGACGAGTCGCGTCAAGTTGTCACAGGTGTATGGTGGATGTGTCGAGACACGAGGACATCGCAGTGGTGTTCGGAAGGGGCTGGAACTGATAGGAGATGCGCCTGCTTTTAGCTTCTTGGAACTGGTGTCATTTTTGAATGATAGCATCAACAGATGACACATTGTTGAATACCAACAGGTTGAACGCATCGTCGGCGATACCGTTTAGGTAATGAGCAACCTTTTCAGGCTCGGACATGTTTTCGTCAGCTTGGCGACATAGTGAGAAGACAGCCTGAATGTAACCAATGTAGGGCTCCGTGGAAGATTGTGCGCGAGTCGACAACTCATTTTTTGCAGCTTCACGACGATCAGAGGTGTTGCCAAAAAGCTCACGGATCTTTTCCTTGAAGCTTTCTCAGCTTGTTATGTCATGCTCGTGGTTGTCAAACCAAACACGAAGGATTCCATTGAGATAAAAGATGATGTTTGCGAGCATAGATGTGGGATCCCTCCTGTAAGTGGCTCTGACGCGTTCGTAGAGGCGTAGCCACTGGTCGATGTCAGAAACCTTGCGGGCCGAGAGCACGCCGGGGTCTTAGAGCAAGGGAAGCGTCACGAAAGTTGTGGCGGGCGCTGGGTTGACAGGCCGGGCAGAAGGGCGGGCGACCGGAGAGGATGTAGCCGAGTCCTGAGTAGCCATGTTGAAAGCCGCAAGGGAGCGTCCGCTTCGGAGTTCCGTGGCGAGGATGGGGATTGCACAACTCCACCAAATATGTTACGAGAAGGAGACCAACTCGGAGGGGTAGTCGCAGATGTATTTACAGCCGGTTAAGCGAGCAGCGCTTGCCACACAGATAAGCTCACGCCAGTCTATCTGCTTTGTCTTCTACAACTCCATGCACTGGCACGTAGCAATATTGAGCTCACGCTTTCTCTCGCACGCACCTCGGCAATTGTCAAAAATGCACAACTAAAGTCTGCTTTCACTGCGAACAATTACGTGAGATGACAGAGATTCTGGATCGCGCTTTTTGTGACTCTTAGGATTTGTTTACGAGAACGTTTGTTGGAGAAAAGAAATGAACTTATGAGTAGAGATGACACTAATTGGTGGTTGCTTCCATAAGGGTATTTATTTTGTAACTTTATAGGGGGAACTTAACACACAATAATCATGAAAGAGAGGCGATCCATCGAACTAAATAAGGAAATACAGAGGTGCAAAAAAAAATGGCAGTATATCCACGGGGTGAATGATGGAGAGTGGGGCGAAGCATCCGTCATCTATTCGTTTTTGCTTCCGTCCATCCATCGGTCCGTGCAGCCATCCGCGCGTCCATCCAACATGTGTCTGTGTGTCCGTTCGTCCATCTAGTCAACACTCCAAGTTCCACCATCTCGCATCTTTTCATCATATATGCGTCCGTCTGTGCGACCGTCCGTGCGTGCGTCTGTTCGTGCGTCCGTCCCTGCGTTCGTCCATGCATCCGCCCCTGCGTCAGTCCATGCGTCCACCCGCCCGTGCAGCCCTCCGCGCGTCCGTCCATGCTTCTGTCTGTGTGTCCGTTCGTCCATCTAGTCAACACTCCAAGTGCCACCATCTCGCATCTTTTCATCATATATTCAGCATATATAAGCACCACCATCCAGCGACATAAACGAGAGGTGGCACACGCACACTTTCTTACGGCTTGCGCTTCGTGTCTACTTCCCACCTTTAACCACCTCGACTTCATGGCATATACTAGTGCACCGTATTCATGGCACTGCGGCCCAACGCTCGCTAAACCTTTCTAAAACCAAGGAGGTGACGCCCGGCGAATATAACGTAGCAACCCTTTCTTGTCAGATAGTGCTCAATGTACATTCCAATGGCTGCTAATCGAGAATGAAAGACAGGAGAATTCAGCTTTTTGTTAACGCGATTTTTTTTTTATTGTGCAACAACGCACAGGAAAAGTCTCCCACCGGCACCACCTTGCAGGTCAAAGCGTAAGACTGGTTACGCACTACGACTGCGACAAGGGATGAACGGGTGTCACTTTTCGAGCTTCACCCCTAAAAAGCTATAGCATTGTGATAGCGAGTTAGCCATTTTCTAAGAGAACGTGGCCGCAATCGTTTCGTTCACGACTCCATTAACACTTTTTACATTCCCCGGTAAAAAAATTATATTACCTTTTATACTAGTGTCACATGGGTACGTCTGACCGAGATCAGTCAGCCGGATAGGACTTCTTTGGTCGCTATGGACGCACAGCTAATGATGACAGTCCTGGTGCAGAGTTTTCCTTTCACAAATAAACCGATCGCTAGTTTCTTTGACAAAACACGAAAACAGAGTTCTATTGAATCATTTTCTTATGTTTCTGTTATTGTGGTAGACGAGTGACTGTTGGCGACACTTACTCGTAATGACATTGCTTAAAAGCCTTCTTCAGTTTGTAGACCACTGCGGAAAGCTACTTTCTCACCGAGTAGATAAACACGTGGCTAGACAATCCATCATCCGCGAAGTCATTCCAATATGTGAGGCTGTAAGTACCTGTGTAGTATACTGGCGCACAAGCACGAAAAGAAATCCGAACACAGACGGACATACCACAAGCCGAACTACATCAGATGTAAACGTGCAGCTTGTCATCATACAGCAGAAAAACATCCGCGTCGCAGAAATACCCATAAAACTTTTAATTAATAGCGTGCCTCAATTATACGACCTTCTGAAGAAGCTTATCCTTTAATAAACGATTGCCTCAGTGTTCCTTATTTTCTTATGAACATTTAAATAAAATTCGGCAGATCCCACATATCTGGGAATCAACTTGATGCGAAGCGTGTGGAGGGAAGGTGGCTGTGTTGCATTTTTTTATTGAGCAACACGTCCCGAAATGACGCTAGATATATGCACAAATTTTGCACGCACAGATATATGTTGAAGAGTTGCAGATGTTTATATAACCAGTTGTTTGCACTTGCGCAACGACCAACTGGAAAATTGGTAATAGCAACACCGGAAGCTGATATGAAGCGCTGATATTTGTGAGGATGCTGGCCCTGGACACAGTTACACAAATCAACTTCAGCGCATGGCAACTAACCATAATTGACGTTAACCCGATGTGACGGCTGTATGAAAGGAGTACATATGTAATGTTTATAAAACGGGGTAGGCAGCATTGCAACCATTATTGGCGTTTTACAAAGATTAGCCTCTATTTGAAAAGTAGTTCCGAGACCTGGTGTAGCTCTGTGGTAGAATTCTTGACTGCCACGCAGAATGCTTGGGTTCGATTCCTGCCGGGCTCCTTAAATTTATTATTTGCATTCGTCGGGTGGCCTACGCTGCTCATGTCAGACTTTCTTAACGCTGACATTTATTCTATGCCTTCATTGAGTCGACGCTACTAATGTCGGGTATTGCTGAACGCTCACGCGTTCAGATTGATCATGTGTGTTTTCGTCGTTTTTGGGTAGTTACCAAGTGTCTATCACCTGTGACACATAACCGCGCGTCAGTATGTGCCAGTGTCTAGCGGGAAGTTTTTGACGACGTACGCGACGGGATTGTGACATTATTCATGTTTTGACCAGCGCGTCGTATTAGTCAAACCATCTTACCCTCGAATGCTAATTTTGGTTCACGCCACGTCAAGGGGGTGACCATGAGAGCACCCAAACGTAAGCGTCTAGATGAATATATAGATACGCTCAAAGTCGCTGAAGTTCGCTAAGAAATGCTTCACATTAAAAAAATTTCAGCATACTGTAGCGCGCTAGCTGCCGCAAATAAACCGCCTCCATTGAATTCTGCGTCGCACCCGCGGGAGCGTGGGCGAAAAATGGCGCCGCGCGCCTAGCGTGCGGCAAGCGGGTGAGGAGAATCGAGGAGGAAACACGCGCGTGGAAGAGAATATCGTTACTTTATAGCTAAAACGACACGGTGGTGGCACTTGCCCGTCGCTTTGCGTTCTACAATCTATCGCATCTGAGATAGGCGCACACGCCTTCCATCGTTTTTGAAAATAACTGCCAGATAGCTGTTGTGTATAAATTGCCTTGATGCACTCGCCCGCCTTCGCTGCACGGATCGTGACTCTCTAACGCAATGCCTTCAAAATACAATTCACCGATTTTTTCGCGCAAAACATCAAATAAATGTTTTGTTCACTCTCTCCAGACGAAAGACTATTGTCTTTTATTTGTAGTGAAACATGTAGATGCGAGGTTAATGTTTTCAGCTAGCGTGTTATCTCACTACTGATGACGAAAACGCGCCAATATTGCTGGGCTCCTTAAATCGCCAACGTTACATTGTTTTATATAAATGGCTTGCGGTTAAGAAGCCGGCGATTGTACGCTCAGTGGTCCAGTGATTTGCTTCGCATGTTGCGGAGAGGGAGGTCGCTGGTTCGACGCCCCACCAAAGATTTTTTCATGTTGTTTCTTTCTTTGCAATCTATGATTATTTACAACGTCATATCCGTGATCAAAGTGCGCCAGCGCAGTCATGGTAGAACGCGGCATAAAACAGTTTCATGCTAAAGAACAGTAGGGCGGCTATGCACTTGTGGTGGCAAGACTACACTACACTATACTACACTACAGAAAGCTGTGTCTTACGTAGGGCTTCATCTTTTTGATGTGTATTTTAGAAAAAGAAGAAGGTGTTGTATGGAGTACACTATTGTGAAGAAATTCGGCGTTCATCGAAGACTAATTAGACCGATTTTTATAATTCGAAAATCCTCCGCAATCTGGTGTATAATTTCGCATTATAGGTTTTGTGATGCTTTTTTAAGTTGATTATTTCTCCTATAACTTCGTAACATTGCAGCTTATATACTTTCACTCAATATACTTTTTATTATATACTCATTATTTCATTCTTCCGTCATGTACCCTGTTCAGAAGGCTGTTGTTCATGTGGACCCTCTCATCTCTTTTACCTCATATCCCTCACTTGGTATACTTTACTATACAGGGTTATGCTTGTTGAACCTGTTCTATGTCGTTTTCATTAGGCTTGTCTGTATCTTTTTTTTTAAAGACGATAATCTTTCTTGGGGACCTTCGATGCCGAAATTTTGGTCTGTCTGTTTTTTTGTCTGTCCTTCTGTCTGTACATTTGTCTGTTTGTTTTAAGAAAAAGTGGTCACTGACTTATAGTACTTGGTAATATACCATGGGAGAGCCTGAAGCCGTCCATTGGGCAATCTTGCTAAACTCAAGGGCAGTACGAGGTACTCTTCTTCCTAGAACTGTGTGTTTAGAAAAAGCGGTTAACGATTTCGAGTGCTTAGTACTCGACTATGAAAGAGCCTAAAGCCATCCCAAACTGATACAATGGGTGACGACAGCTTTTATGGCAACTACGTGACCAAACAATACCTCCATTGGCCAGCCCCATCTGCTGCATTCACCACAATCGCTCAAGTTTCAGCGTTCACACTTGTGCGATTGTTAATTTAAGAGCCATTATTGGGCATACCTGAGGCACCAAAACAACACGCCGATGTTTTGTATGTGTGGCTTTATACTAAACAAGGCACACACAAGTAATCCCAAGGATCGTAGGGTTTATCACGCTGCGCTGACAAATCAACGCGATGCTCAAAAACACGAGTGTTTCCAACGCATTGCTAAGACGACACGGTGGTAACGCCTGCCCGTCACTTCGCATTCTACTCCTTATTGCCTCTGAGATGGGGGCACGCATCTTTCTCTGCGGGCGCGCACGCCTTCCTTCGTTGTCGAACATAACTGAAGGATGGCGCTCTTGTATAGCGTGACTCGATGCGCTCGTTATTCTTTCCTGCACGGATCGAAACTCGCTAGGGCAGCGCTTCCAGAATGCAATTAAATTATTTTCTCGCGCAGAATAAATAAGTGCTTTCTTCACTCTCTCCTAACACAAGGCTATCGTCTTTCGACGACATTTCCGGGGAATTATGCAGATACGAGGCCAATTTTGGTCTTTGCTTTTGCTTGGTCTTTTTCTCTCAGTCTTTTAATTTTTCCATTTCTCTCTTTTTGATTTGCCTAATATTTCTCTACATTATTGTTCGTTCTCTCCCCTTCCATGTTATTTCGTTTTCTCATCTTTCTGCCGTTCCCCCTCTGTCTATTACTTTCTGTCTTTCCATCGTTACTCTCTTCTTCTCTTCCTTTTCTTTATCTCCTTCGACCCCTCTCAGTCTGTAGTCGTTCTCTTCCCTTATTTTTTCTGTCTCCCCATTATCGATATCTCTTCTTTTTTCTCTGTGTTTCATTCCCTCACTCGTCATGGCCATTGAATTCTACGCCGGGTAAGTCGGTGCACGTGTCGTCGGAGTGAAGCAGAAGGGGACAAAAAAGCCCATGCCGGTTTGTTGTGAGGGTAGTTTTCGAGTTCTGCAGACACATAACGCTCGGTTTAGGACAAATCTGATATATTGAAAGCTTTAGGGACGAAGCTTTTTATAGCGGAACCCGTTCATCCCTCGTAGCCGTTGTAGTATGTAACAAGTATAACATTTTGGCGTCCGAGGTTGAGCCGGTGAGAGATTTCTTTTTTGTGTTGTTGAACAATAAAATTGTGCTCAATATACATACCAATGGCTGCTAATGGGGAATGAGAGACAGGAGCATTCGGCTTTTAGGTAACACGCACGCTGCGATCCCCATTAGCAGCCATCGGCATTTCCATTGAGCACCACCTGGCAAGAAAGGGTTGCTACGTTATACTCGCTGGGTGTAGCCTCCTTAGTTTTAGAAAGGTTTAGCGAGCGTTGAGCCGCAGTGCCATGAATACAATGAACTAATATATACCATGAATGAACTCGAGGTGGTTAAAGGGGGGAAGTAGATATGAAGCGCAAGCCGTAAGAAAGCGAAAGCCGAATTCTCCTGTCTCTCTTTTCCCATTAGCAGCCATTGGCATGTACATTGAGCACTATCTGTCAGGAAAAGGTTGCTACGTTATACTCGCTGGGCGTAACCTCCTTGGTTTTAGCAAGGTATAGAGAGCGTTGGGCCGCAGTGTCATGAATACAGTGAACTAGTATATACCATCCACTCGAGGTGGTTAAGGGTGGGAAGTAGACCCGAAGCGCAAGCCGTTAGAAAGTGTGCCACGTCTTGTTAAGTCCTTGGAATGTCCGCTAGATGGCGGAGCTTCTATATGAGGAATATATGATGAAAAGATGCGAGATGGTTGTACTTGGAGTGTTGAATAGGTGGACGAACGGACACACAGACAGGTGCATGGACGGACGAACGGATGGCTGCACGGACGGATGGACGCATGGACGAACGCAGGAGTAGATGCATGAACGAAAGCAGGGACGGACGCACAGATGAAGGTGCGGACGCACGAACAGACGCACGCACGGACGGGCGGATGGACGCACGGGCAGCCACACAGACGCACGCATGGATGGACAGAAGCAAGAAAGAATGGACGGACGGATGCTTCGCCACACTATCCATCATTCACTCCGTGGATATGCCGCCATTTTTTATTCAGCAATATGCTACAGTTTGCACAACCGACAATAATACATGATATTGTTTCTATGTTTCATGGAGGCAAGTCTGAAGCTCATTTTCTTTCTTGTCGAGCAGAAACTGGAAGTAAACTTTGCATGATTTTGTACACAGGTTTATCATGTCCACGAACGCACGCAAGCTACAATCTCTAACTGAATCCCGTGTTTTACTTGCACAGCATGCGTACCACTTAACCTAAGCACGCAGAACGAGAGGGTTGTCTTCTGGCGCGCAATAAAAGTGATGCTCAGTGGCGAGCCAGTTACGTTGACATGCGAATGTGCGAGAGCCTTGCAGCACCACCCTGTCAGTGTACACTGTCGTCCTTTATGAAAGGGAACACGTGAACGCGTGGCCGGCGCTATGCGGCGGCTGCCTACAGCACCATCAACCGACAAGTGAAGAAAGTACGTTCACTTTTGGCGCCATCTATGGCCAAGCTAGATAACGAGTCATGGCCGGTAGACAAACGCTGCCAGATTACGTTCCCGCGCCGCTCGCTCGGCGAGCGATATCGGGCGATCACTGCAGCCTGCGCCGTGGTCGCACACAACGTTTGATATCATGGCAGCTGACTACGCACTGCAAGCCTGAGCAGAGAGGGACTGCAATCTAGCAGCGCTTGTCTACCGGTCATAACTGGTTGTTCTTTATTTTTTGGCGACAGATCACGCTGAGAGCGAACGTGTTTTCTTTTGCTGTCAGTTGATGGTGCTATAAGCAGCCGCCGCAGAGTGCAGGCCACGCGTCCGTGTGTTCTTTTTCATAAAGGATGGCAGTGTACACATGGCGAACTACAGGCCGACAATTTGGCAACCGGAAGGAGTAATCCTGTTCCGTATGTGGTCTGCCCCTCGCTCTATACCACAATGCAACACATTGGTTCCACACGCACCCACTAGCGGTGGCACATATATACCATCAGTCACACGCTCCGACAGTCCCGTTTCAATGTGTCAGTACTGTACTTGGGGTCACTCACGTGCCAAAACGCTGTCAAATACGAAATCTGGCACAGCACCCAACTCACAGACTGCATGCAAAGCGAAGCGAAGGAACTGTTACTGGCACACAAACACACATTGCAGGCTTCTCTAGTGCTAATTACCGTTGATACACAGGCGCCGATCCCTGCATGATAAGTACACTAAGGCACAGGCTTCGCTGCATTGAACCGCACACCAAATACACTACCGCTGGTCTTCAAACCGCTTTCACGCACCAAAAAAGCAGCGGTAATCAAAACACAATCCAGTCGAATACTGAAGCAACTCAATCGAGAAGAATTTGTTAAAATCGGCACCCACAGAGACTTTCTTTACGATGCCGTGCTGTTTTCGTGTTAAGAAAGCTATTAACAAGTTCTTGTGCGCTTTTCACGGCGCGACGCAAAATTTAGCTTCATTAATTTATTTACGGGCATTTTTTGGTGACGTAAGCAAATATAGCAACTGCAACACCATCGCTTACACGTTGCTGAGCAGTCGCCGCGCGCTGTCTTGCAGTGGCCGATGTGACGACAAGGACGTCTTATGACTGTTTTTTTTTTTGCTTCATGAATCGACTTACGTGACCAAATTTCTCTGGTGGGACGTTTTTCTTGTGAGTGAGTTTAGTGAATACTGCCACTGTTTTTTAGTTTTTAGATCTGCTAAACTAAACCATGTTATCACAAGCATCAGCTTGTTCTGGAAAGATAAAGTTCAGCGCATGCATAAAAAAAAGTGAGTGGGATTAGCTAGAACTCGGAGTATTTTCATGACAAACAAGAAATAAAACGGAAGGAGACATTTCTAGGACGTTCCTTTAAAATATCCGACATCGTATCATTTTTGGGGGGTCTCTTTATAGGAATATACAGATTATCGATCAGCTCCTATAGAGTGCACTCGGATACTGCTGCGTAGAAATAGTACTAGTTTCGGATAGCAGGCACAATCGCTTTTATGGCTGTTAGCTGTCCTCGCTTTGCAATTGGAGTTACGCGTATGGGGGTTAATCTTGATTTTGGATTTGTGCCGACGAAAACCTGTAATTTCGGTAACATGTCACGTTTCAAAGCCGTTATAGACGCAAAGAGACATGTGCAACAAAACGCGTGTTCTACGTTGCAAGTATGGCCTTCCACGTTATTATGGATCTTCTCGTAATTTTTGTATTCACACTGCACTTGCAGATAACTATCATTTCGCTTAGTTCTTCCTCAGTCGAAGAGTGATGGCCATCATCGCTCAAAGTGCAGGTGGCCCTTGTCTACTCGGAGGGCCTTCGTTCATTGCACTCGACATGGTGCCTTTGTTCGCACTGTGCTAGAGCTTCTGTCATGAAAACCGTGTGGTTTGGCGTTGCATATAGGACATTCTCGTAGCCAGTTATATGTCTTTATCATCACTATCGTAGCCACTCACTCTATCGTGGTTTATCTGTACGAGGACTTTGCTTTTCTAGAGAAAGACTTCGCTTTTCTAAGCTTTCTTTCTTTCTTTCTTTCTTTCTTTCTTTCTTTCTTTCTTTCTTTCTCTCTTTCTTTGTTTGTTTCTTGCTTTCTTTCTGTCTTTCTTCCTTTTTTTCTTTCTTTGTTTGTTCGTTTCTTTCTTTCTCTCTTTCTTTTCAAGTTTTTCTTTCTTGATTCTTTTTTTTCTTCTCTCTTTCTCTTTTTTCTTTCTTGTTTTCTTTAGTGGATACGCTGTTGCTGTCAACATTTTGGCGTCACATAATGACAGCACGTTCACATGCAAATTGATCGCCGAAGATGTGTTGCATGGGAGTAAACAACAAGAGGGAAGGCAAGGAGGTTAACCTGCCACATGTCCGGTTTGCTACCCTACGCTGGGGGAATAGGAAGGGGGCATAAAGATGAGAGAGAGAGAAAAAAAAAAGGATTGTCAGTCAATCGGCTGGCGCGAATGCAGCGGTGGCACTACACAAAAGTTAAAGGTGGTCACTTAGGCCTGTAGTCCTCAAAAAGCACAAGACAGCTTTGACTGCTTTTTGAGCCGACGAAAGGCGATGACGGTGTTCCAGTAGCATCTGCACAGAGAGTGGCCGATCGTCCAATTGTCGCAATGCGTCCGAAAGCTTCTGTTTTTCAAAGGGAAATCGGGGGCAATGGCATATCAGATGGTCGATGTCTTCTTTGGTGCAGCAGACGTCGCATTCCGCGTTGTCGGTCAATCCGATGAGGGTTCTATATGCTTTTGTGAAGGCAACGCCCAAACATAGGCGACAAAAAAGTGACGCTTCACGTCGACGAAGTCCGGATGGAGGTCGAAGTTCCAGTCGAGGGTTTATTTGGTATAGTCTCGTATTTCTTATGCTTGGGGTGTTCCACTCCTGCAGACTCAGACTACGTGCCAGGTGACGAAGTTGATTTGCAGCGTCAGTCCTTGACAGAGTAATCGGAAGGGTGTGATCTTCTTGGTGCGATGTGCGAGCCGCGTTGTCTGCGGAATCATTGCCACTGATCCCACAATGGCCAGGAAGCCACTGAAACTAGACCTCGAGGCCTGTTTCTGTGACGTGATGAACGAGCTTGACAACTTCGTAAGTTAATTGTTCATGGCAACCTCGTCGAAGGACTGACTGCATGCTCTGTAGGGCTGGTTTTGAGTCGGAAAACACAGCCCATTTACTAGAGAAGATGTGTTGCACTGTTGCTAACGAAAACAACAAAGCAGGCTCAGTTCAGTTTTGTTGTCCCATTCGCCAACCTGGGGCTGGACTTCACAAGTGAGAACATACTTTCTTTCAGTTCTTAGGATGTGGGCTTCAGCCACAAAAACGCTTTTGATGCGGTTTGTAGTTATCTTCAGAAAACGAATAGAATGCGAGTGTAAATTCATACTTGTGTATTTACCGTAGTGATGAACTGTGGTGATGCATGAACATTAGAAAGTTCATTTTTTATTTATTTTTCTTTTGCTTCAATTTATAATCAAATGAAATGTTATAATTTCTTTTGACAACTACAACAAGATCGATCGATGTTTCTTTTTTTGCTGGCGAAAGCACTGTGCGAGCGCGTACCGCATGATGCTGTGTACGTAAGTTGCGTGCGCTGTGAAAAATCAATCCAGTTTCACGCAAGACTCGGTGGCGACTGACCACTTCGGTACTTTGTCTTCTCTGGAGGCACAGCGCCCACATCTTCATCAGCAAAGCTTGTGTTCACATCATCGTTGATGGACACATGGTAGCTAGTGCGGTGTTGTTCCTCCCGAGCTTGTCCATGTTCGTTCGCGGTAGCACACATGTTGCACCAGCGTATGATTACAGCAAAATAGGAAAGATGGCAATCCGTCGCCAAGTTTCCTGCATTAGCCGCAATCGGCACTGTTCTCGTTGTCTCAGTGGCATGATTATATGATAGTGATATTCTTATTATTTTTGTGACTACAACGAGCATCTGCATTTTACCGGTAGATAGAACATTTATTGAAGTGCCCAAATTTTTGATAAATAAAACAGCCTCGAAGCCCGTTTACACAAGGGTGTCATTCTAGTACGCATTAACAGACACTCGGGGAATCATATAGCAGTGCCTGCATGCACGTAGTTTAGGTGTTTCGTATGAGCTAGATAGCGAATGAAAATCAGTATTCTATAGAACGCAGTTCCGGTCATACTTTTGAATCATTATGCAAACCTAACTATGTAAATGCTATGAATATAGAAATAACGATAAGTGGTGGTCTGTATGATTTTTTAAAGCAGCGGACAAAGACAAACTTTACTTTCATTTCTGTGCGTCTTTCACAAGCGAAAGTGTATTGAATATTGTCAGCTGAAAAGCACTACTTTGTCAGCTTCATGCGCGAAAAATAGATCGGCATGTGGAGACACCTAACTGGTTAAACCCCACAAATCAATCAATCGGAGACACCTAACTGGGGAGTAGCCTGCCCCTCTATACATAGAAAAACCTGTGCGTTCATCCCATGGAGAAGTTGGAATATATGAGTGGGACGGTATTCCATTTCTTGCGGACTAACGTTGCTCGGGGGCATCAAAATAAAACACGACAGAGAACACCCTTTTCTGTCACAGCGGCTCGACGGAAACAAGTGTGGCTTCCGAAGGGACTGCAGCCGTATTTCCGCAAAACGCCGAGTCTGACGAGACTGACACCCCGAGGTTTTCACAAAGGCCGAACACTTCCGATGTGGCTGAGTTCACTAGCACTTTATGACGTGGGCGCTCAGTTTATAAAGCTCTACGCCATTTCCTCTCACGGGCTAGGAGCATATAAGTGGTGTTTGTGTATAGTGTATACTATAATACCGTGTTACGTAAAACGCCATGCCGGCGTATCGGAAATTTGGAGTTTGCTATTGGCTTGAAGACCACGGCAATACTTCATGTGCCTGTTTTGATGTCCTAACGTGTACAAGAAGCAAAACAGTTTATTATTTACAGAGCTAATGTGTACAGAATACACGCGCGTTTATCAAATATATGTCTAACTTCTGGAATGGCTGAAAGTACGTGAGTAATGTTCAGTTATATTCCAGTAAAAATTGAAAAATATGGCTTCTGATCACAGAATGTGCAAAAGAATTGTAAACAAAGGCACGGTTTCAATCCGTAATTTTTAATGAATCTCAGTGAGAACGCGTGCCCACCGTGATGGTTTAGTGGCTAATGTACTCGTCTGCTGACCCGAAGGTCGCGGCATCGAATCCCGGCTGTGGCAGCTGCATTTTTGATGGAGGCGAAAGTGCTGTAGCTACGCCCGTGGGCTCAGATATGAGTGCACGTTAAAGAACCCCAGGTGGTCGAAATTTCTGGAGCCCTTCACTACAGCGTCTCTCATAATCATATGGTGGTTTCGGGTCCTTAAACTTCATGTATCAAATTATTATCAGTAAGAACGCCCCGCGGTAACTTTTATATTTGTCCCATATTGTGATTCTGCTGCCTCTCGGTAAAACAAAAACAGGGTGTGGCTTAATAGTTCCTTGAAACCGAGATGACGCAAACATTTTGTTTTACATAGATTACTGCTACATCCGAAAAGGAGAACTGTGGCCGTTGTTTTATACTTGCAGAATCAACACGGCCAGTCTAGGTCAACGTTATATATCAACTTGAAGCACATGTAACATCGCTCTTCGAGGGTACGAAAGAAGGCGCTTGTTTTATTTGTATCACTATCTTAAAACGTACCCAATACTCAAAAAAAGTGTAAAACGTTATAGGCCATGCGTGGCCACATCACACCGAATCAGATCGATCTCGTAGTTTTCTGCAGCATGTGGAGGTCAAACCAGGCTGCTTCAAGGTTATGATGGTGTGGTCACGGGCTAGGTAGGCATTGCTTGTGTTCGACTTCGCGCCACACATCCGTTTATACTCAGTATCCCGTTCTCCTAGAAGGCTGGCGCATTCGGGATCGTTACATCATCGGCGCCTCTTATTCTCGAGGGCTCTTGCTGCGTGTTCGGGATCGGCTTGTTTCTGCCAATGTATCTTTCTCATAACAGCGAGTATCGCTTAGTGAAACCCGACCTCCTCTTCGGAAGTGCGTGCCTTTCGTAGCGAGCCATGGCATCAACTGTCTCCACACGGTGCGTTTCGACATCGCTGTGCAATCGTGGCCCAACGCATACGCGAATTCACATCAAGTTCCTCCAACAGACGCCGGATGTTCGTCTTGGCACAAGTTCTCCGGCGTGGTCAGCACGCAGGTGCTATTTCGAAGCACACACAGATGAACATAACGTCACACTAGCTTTGCTATAGCTAGCGGTTGCTCCGCAATGGCGCATCGAGATTTTTAGGGGCGAAGCTCCTTATGGCGTGGCTTGGGCTTCCCTCGTAGTACGTAACCGCCAGTGGCACATACCCGAAATAGGTAAAACATTTGACCTCCAAGGCGATGCCTGTGAGAGCTTTATTCTGTGCGTTGTTTAACAATAAAAAAATAGTGCTCAGTGTACATGCCAATGGGTGCTAAGGGGGAATGAGAGGCAGGAGCATTCGGCTTTTAGTCAACGCGCACGCTGCGATCCCCATTAGCAGCGATTGACATGTACATTGAGCACTATCGGACCAGAAAGGGTTGCTACATTATACTCGCTGGGTGTAACCTCCTTAGTTTTAGAAAGGTTTAGCGAGCGTTGAGCCGCAGGGCCATGAATACAATGAACTAGTATATACCATGAATGAATTCGAGGTGGTTGAAGGGGGGAAGCAGATACGAAGCGCAAGCCGTAAGAAATTAAAAGCTGAATCCTCCTGTCTGATTTGTGGGGTTTAACGTCCCAAAACCACCATATGAATATGAGAGATGCCGTAGTGGAGGGTTCCGGAAATTTCGACCACCTGGGGTTCTTTAACGTGCACCCAAATCTGAGTACACGGGCCTACAACATTTCCGCCTCCATCGGAAATGCAGCCGCCGCAGCCGGAATTCGAACCCGCGACCTGCGGGTCAGCAGCCGAGTACCTTAGCCACTAGACCACCACGGCGGGGCAGAATCCTCCAGTCTCTCATTTCAGATTAGCAGCCACTGGCATGTACATTGAGCCCTATCTGACAGGAAAAGGTTACTACGTTATACTCGCTGGGCGTAACCTCCTTGGTTTTAGAAAGGTTTAGCGAGGATTGGGCCGCATTGCCATGAATACAGTGAACTAGTATATACCATGAACTCAAGGTGGTTGAAGGTGGGAAGTACACCCGAAGCGCAAGCCGTAAGAAAGTGTGCGTGTGCCACCTCTCGTTTAGTCCTTGGAATGTCCAATGAATGGCGGTGCTTCTATATGGGGAATATATGATAAAAAGATTCGAGATGGTGGGACTTGGAGTGTTGAATAGATGGACGAACGGACACACAGACAGATGCATGGATGGACGCATGAACGGACGCAGGGGCGGATGCTTGAACGAACGCAGGGACGGGCGCACGAACAGACGCATGGACGATCACACAGACGGACGCATGGACGGACGAATGCTTCGCCCCACTCTCCATCATTCACTAAGTGGATATGCTGCCATTTTTTTTTCAGGATAGGGCTGCACACACTACTGCTAGGTTCCACAGCTTTGCTGTTAAATATTGAGGAAGTAGGTGAAGCGAACATGAGATATGGCTTAGATATGCATGCACACTTAGTAAATCATAGACGATATATTCAAAAATAAAAAAAGTTCGCTTCAGAATTTACAATTAATAAAACATTAGGAAAGAGAAGGTGGAAGCTCGCGATACAGAACAGAACGCTCTCTTCTGTTCTAGCCATGAGAAAACTCTCTTATAACCTTAAGAAAGACGAGTGCGCCTGTCAAAACGTCAGCTTGACACAACCCCTGTTTACAAATTTTTAATTACAATCCATAAAATTCCAAGTTCTTTTTAGAATGAGTGGAAGTGGTGCGTAAGAATAGCCCACTCCTGCCTAGGCTATTCTTAGCCTGCGGTATTTTCTAAATAAATAAATAAATAAATAAATAAATAAATAAGGAAGGAATCTTTTTTCTGATTTGTGCGTATGGTTGCCACCCGTAGGTCCATATGGCATGGTATATAATTCAAAAGTGTGCACTCATCAAAATGGAACTGTGCGTTCCTACGCCCCACCGTGGTAGTCTAGTGGCTAGTACTCGGCTGCTGACCCGCAGGTCGCGGGAACCAAACCCGGCTGCGGCAGCTATATTTCCGATGAAGGCGGAAATGTTGTAGACCCGTGTGCTCGGATTTGGGCGCACGTTAAAGAACCTCAGGTGGTCGAAATTTCCGGAGCCCTCCACTAAGGCGTCTCTCATAATCATGTGGTGATTTCGGGACGTTAAACCCTACATATCGATCAATAAATATGTGCGTTTATACGAAAATTTACATTTATTTTGGCGTTTCTCACTTGAATGAACGTTTTCACAAAGGATCACACGAACACATACGCACATGCGCACACATGTTATACTTCGCTGAGTACCGCTAAGAGATACGTTTCGCTACATTTAGCATGAAGTCGGCCTTTCTTCGCCTTAAAGAACCTAGTAAAAAATAAGACGCTTGTGCCAGTGAGAGTGTCAGGAGCAAATCAGTTCAGCCAGCTAAGAAAAATGGGCATTGATTGATATGTGGCGTTTAACGTCCCAAAACCACCATATGATTATGAGAAACGCCGTATTGGAGGGCTCCGGAAATTTCGACCACCTGGGGTTCTTTAACGTGCACCCAAATCTGAGCACACGAGCCTACAACATTTACGCCTCCATCGGAAATGCAGCCGGCGCAGCCGGGAGACCAACCCGCGACCTGCGGGTCAGCAGCCGAGTACCTTAGCCACTAGACCACCGCGGCGGGGAAATAACAATGGGCAGGAAAAAGAAGACGTTATAAGATATCCTTTGATAGTGCAGATTTATTTATTTATTATTGCAAATGACTGGCACCCTGTATTTTTTATTTTATTTTACCGAGATATCAACGAGCTATTACGCCATGAATGTTACAAAAACAGTAAATGACACTTTTCACATATGAACACAGATTATCTGTCTTTGTTTCGATGAGTTGAATATGCTTATAACTTGTAACTAATAATGAAAATCACTCAGTAGCAACCAATGTGACAACAATAATTTTGGGGCTACAAGCACGAACTCAAGACAAGTACATACCTTCAGCTATGGTCACGATTCTACACGAACGATGTGCAGCGCCAGCTTTTCTCCTAACCTTAGTGCTATCAAACTAAATGCCACGACATGCGTTGTGGTGTCTTAGTGGGCGCGCGTTGTTTCTTCACAGAAGGAGGCGCACGGACATGTGTTGTCTTTCAGGCTGCATTGTTTTCTGTAGCAGCCACTCTTGCAGCTCAGTCACGCTTTCAATGGCACCCATATAAAGCGGGCTCCGTATCACCCCAGTTTGAGAGCGCGCGTGCCCCGCATAGACAAGCCGAACGTATCCATAAATCTTCAAGTGCGACATCAAATGTCCCACGCTGCGGATTGCTAATCTCGAGCTTATAAGTAAGTGATTGTCTTCACCGAAAGGATAAGAGAGGACACTCTTTCAGTGAAGAATTACAGTGTATAAATCTATTTACGAAAGGAATGAAGCAGTTGGATGAATCAGCTGCAGTAAAAAGATTTGACTAGCGCTGGATCATACCTTTCCGGACGTGGTAAAAAGCGAATCGAGTAGCCATAAATTCATAAAGCTGTACAACGGTGTCGTAAGCTTTTTCTGTAATATCCACCGTGGTGCTGCAGCTGTTGCCGTGCTAAGTTACTTACACGAATGACGCGGGTGCGATGCCAACCACGGCGGTTACGCTTCCATAATGGCAGAATGTCACAGGCCTGTGCACTGTGCGATATCGGTAATTTGCTGAGCCCTTCACCGTGGCGTGCCTCACAAAAACATCACTGTTCTTGAACGTAACGCGCTAGGGCGGCTACTCAGGACGATCCCAGCTTATCGTGCAGACGAGGTTGCTCCGAGCTCGCTCTACGGCGGCCATGGCATGAAGATATTGTGGAGCGCGAGGTAGCAGCGCTTACGAAAAATGCTACAAGAACGAGTGTGGTGACAGAAACGCATGTTGGACATTTACGGTGGTTACCAAAGTGCTGCACTGGCTCAACAATTCGGCAGTGCAGAACCGTTAGCTTGATTGTCGTGCTGCCCGACTTTGCAATGCGAAGCAGTTCTTAGTGAACTTCGGCGACTTTGAGCGTATCTATCTATCTATCTATCTATCTATCTATCTATCTATCTATCTATCTATCTATCTATCTATCTATCTATCTATCTATCTATCTATCTATCTATCTATCTATCTATCTATCTATCTATCTATCTATCTATCTATCTATCTATCTATCTATCTATCTATCTATCTATCTATCTATCTATCTATCTATCTATCTAGCCGCCTAAGACATTTAGCTCTCCTGGCTGTTTCGATAATGGTATCGGTACCAATCCTGGTATGGCATAACATGACTGTATGAAGAACATATTTGACTAGTCATCACCTTAAAATTGTGACATGGATGCCATGAATGTCATGATTTACATTTCATGGTCTCGCAGCTCTTGCGGTGGCTTCGTTCACATGACAAATTGCAAAACTGATATGGTATGACATGATTGCATGGCAAACAAAAGCGACAGATCCTAGCATGAAAACCATGATATGCGTCTCATGTAACAACATGACTACATGCCAAGCTAATAGTGCACTCGCGGCTGTTTCGCTAGCGTCACATATACCAAATTTGGTATTACGGCACGTGAATGGATGATTGAGGTATGTGACTTGTGCAAACATAATAATCACGACATGCGTGTCATTTATAAATATTACTACATGCTACGCTCATGATGCGCTCACGGCCGTTTCGCTAGCTTCCCGTGTACCGAATTACGAATTACGCGAACCGAACGGACGACATCGGTAAATGACACATCCAAACATGATAATCACAACATGCGTGTCTTGTAACAACATGACTACATGCTACAGTCATGATGCGCTCGCGGCCGTTTTACTAGCTTTACACATGACGAACTTGGTATTAGGTGACGTCAATGAATGACGAAGGTATATGTGACTGGTGCAAACATGATAATCATGAGATGCGTGGCATGTGAGAACATGACTGCATGACACAGTCAAGACGCCAATACATTTCGACGCGACGTAATGTGCGTGCTCGCCGGCGTTCATTTTGTTGCGTCACGCCGGCGTTGCCACCCCAGGCGCCGGTCCTGCCATATACTCGCAAGTGCGCGCCGCGCTGCGTTGCTTTGATGCATGCGCCTTTCAGAACGTGCGGCGTCCCTACGTCAGAAAAAGAGGGAGACGCAGTGTTGCCTGGGTAACGCATCGGCACGAAATGCAGCATGTCGCATTTCGCACCGGTTGTCGTCGGGCCGTGCCGATGGACGCCGGTACGCCTGACGTCAGACTAAAGAGTGCTTGCGTTTTGCTAACGTAGCGTCACTGTGCCCAGTGTGCGCGTGTGTCAGCGCTACATTGGAGTATATGGGGTCCTTCATGATGCGCTCGCGGCCGTTTTTCTAGCTGCACATATACCAAACTTGTTGTTAAGTGACGTCAATGAATGACTAAAGTATATGATAATCCTGACATGCGTGTCATGCAAGAACATGGTAGCATACAACGCTCATAGCGTGCTCGCGGTCATTTCGCTAGCTCCACGTATACCAAATTTGGTATCACGTGACGTGAATAGACGACGAAGGTAAACGACACATACAAACATGATAATCATGACACGGAAGTCATGTATGGGGTCATTTACCTCCACATCGTAACGTTGTGCTGATTTTAAAATGACATATCAACCTTTCTTATTCGTGCTTCGCATTTAATCGATTCCGACTGTACGTAGGATCTGCCAATTTTTCGCCAACTCACACCGTGCGTCCCACAAAAGTGTTCGGGGGCCTCTTTGGGGTATGTTTCTTGTTTCCACTTTCAGTACAGAGATTTCAACTCTTGAAGGCTGCAAGGGTGCAAACGTAGTACTCTCGTGCTCCTGGTTGCCCTTTAATAAACACTGCAGATAAATATAAAGACAGAAGGTTACAAGGGGTCCTCGCATCATGGTGGCAGCGTGGCTGTGAGTGGATACACCGTGACCGCGGTGAAATTGAATGCAATAGATGGTAGCTCCGTGATGATATAACTTTCAATTCTGCATGAGAGTGTGCGTTGTCTGCACGATAAAGCTGGTAGAATAATCGTGCCGGCCGCTGGCGTTGCGACGTGAGCACTGCTCTTCCGCAGGTTCAAAAGTGATGGGTGGAGGTGATCTTTGCCATGGTCGTCTGTCAATTGAACTGATTGACGCGTGAACACGAATACAAGCTCGTTTAGCATGAGAATGCCTCTGTTAAACTCGGGACTGCCATGGTGCCTGTGTAACTTCCAAACATTTGAAGTGGTGAAGCTAACCCTCATATTCTAGAACGTCCCTTCACTTAACACTTCACCTTCACTTGACAAAGCCGATGGGAGCGCCAGCTCTAAGAACGGCAAGTTACTGCATGCATATCAGGGATAATAGGCTGCGATTATTGAGTAGCGCAGCGTCATTTTCAGCCGAGCAGTGGCGCACTGCTCCACTCTGTCAAGTGAAGGGTGAAAGTCGAGTTGAGGAGCGTTTGTGAAAATGGGGGTAAGCACCTGCTTCTTTGCATATAAAATATTTTGGTCATCTTGGGCTGCCATAGAGAAGCTCTTCATAACCTAGCTTATTCCAGCTTTTCGATTCATACTTCTTGGTCAACTGCTTGGTCTGCTTCGAAGAGAAGGCCGCGTCAGTTGTGCCTTAATTTCGATTAAACTATTTACATAGGGCTTAGTAAACATAACACAACCACTTTGTCTTAATTGACAAGGTTTTAATGAAAACATCAATAATTATCTTGGGTGCAATTATCAGTAATCATCAGCATGTATTTATTTACCGTAATCAGTAATATCATGATGATAATTGCCAGCATATCAGTTACGTATAGTTAGCACAGTTTATTTAGCGTGTTCATAGTTAACGTTGCGTTTATTTGCTTAGTTTAGTTCGCGCCTCAGCGAGCAATGCTCTCTCTACTTTGCTAACCAAAACACTCTAGAATGCAATTTTGGTTTACATGGCTTGATCACCCTGTCATGGATGTGGCGTAATTACCATGGTCTTACCGCGGCTTGGCTTAATTCCCATGAACTAAGCATGACCTGGCCTGACTTACCAAGAGTACCGCCCCACCTTTTCCCCCTATTACCACGTTTTATAAAAAGAAAGCCCTAAAATGAAGTTTTAGAAGAAGCTGTTTCTGCAAGAAGGCATACCAGGTTTTAAACCAATCTAAATAAATAATTGGTGTTATCAAATAATACCCAAAGTGCAAAAATATTTTTAGAGAAGCCAATCGGTAAAATTAAAATTGTGGGCAGACGGCAGTGTATTTCGTGAACTACCAGCTCACCGAGCACAGAAAACTCGTGATAATTTAATGTATTAATTACTGGGCCGTGCCCAGTCATGAAAGCCATGGGAAAAAAGGGAAAAGAAAGAAAAGTAATAAAAGAAAAAAAATTGTGACAACAATGACGTAGCACTGGAGAAAAAAAGCAGAAAAAATGAAAGAGAAATAACTCGAGGACACATCGGCATTTCAGCAGTACATGATTAGAGTACTTCAGATCTGGCACTGGATGCCTGAAGGGAAAAAAATGCCCACAGCACACGATGCCCACAAATGCTCTGTGGTAAGTAGGGTCACGTATAAGCCAAATAGCTTGTTTCCCGGTCACATGTGCTCGGGTACTAGCGGAAGATGACTAGAAAGAATACGCGCACCGGCAGAGCAGTGCGCAAGAAGGTACAGGCTGATCATGATGATTAGCTCCTGATCTTAGGTTAGCTGCGATCATTATGTTGTGAGGCACTTGGCCGAAACTCAGAGGCCACTGGGTAAATTATTCTAAAGTGGACTTAATGCACGCATTAAATGCATACAAATGAATTTAAATGAATCGTGCTTTTCAGAAATCATCCTCACCGAAATCTTCTGACACATTCATTGCGTGGGTGCACTTTTGCACACAGTGGAACGACGAACAAATGAAAGGAGATGCATATGGTTTGGAAACACCACCGAACCATGTCGACCACCTTTAGAGTTATGCCGGGTTTCATTGTAACCAATAAAACGCGGCGCGCTGAGGGGCAGAGTCAACTTTATCGCGCTGTTGGCTCATTCAAAAGGGGGTGTCCCCAGAGCTTGGTAAGATCCTGAGTTTAGCCAAGTGCGGACCAAGCTCTGGTTATTCTGCACAGCGTCCCAAATGGTATTAGGTCCTACTGCATCTTTATCAGAGCAGCGAAAGTTTGATGAGTGAACATAAAGGCTGTTAAGGACACCACCTCAGCACATAGGATTCTATGCATAATGATTGTACGTTTTAGGTCATTTTTTAAGCTCTATCTTGCAAGGATATACGATCGTAAACCTGTGAAAGATACTTAAGAAAGATGCTACACATATAGCATTATCATCTGTGGATGTAAAGTGATAAGTGATGCTGGATGCTATCGTTCGTGTAAACTGAAATAACAGACAGACAGACAGACAGACAGACAGACAGACAGACAGACAGACAGACAGACAGACAGACAATGAACTTTATTTGATCCTGAAAAGCTTTCGCGGGAACCCCTATCGGGGACCGGCGAAAGCCGCTGGCCGCGTGCAAGTCGGGGCTGGGACACAGTGATGTTCCGCCCTTAGTAATGAGAAATTTTCAAGTTGTTTTCTATATCTTGTCAGGTATGGCAACCTCTTACTGAGTGCGAGGTTTTTACGTATTCATGAGAACGAACTACATTTGAGTGGTAAAGCACATCGGGATTTTTTCGCTATGAATGCTGGGTCATGTGATATTATAGATCATCTGGTAGTAAAGCACATCGAGATTTTTTTTCCTATGAATGCTGGGTCATGTGATAATATAGATCATTTGAAAGCTATGTATGGTTCTCATTTTTTCCCAGCAGGCTGTGCACAAGATAGTTCCTGCTGTAGAGAAGCCTTAGAACTTTGTATTAGGTCTGCGTTTATAGCGGCTTATAGTGAATCGTCCTGTTTGGTTGCTTGCTCTGAAAGAACTCCACCCACTCTGGGAGTGTGTTCTGACTGCCACTACTGCAAGTTGTCACTGAGCGCTGCCAAATAAATGCATTCACACTTTGGTAAGACATCAGTTCGTTTCATCCTTGTCTCACCACCTTTATTGCGATCGACAGATCAACTTCTGAAGTAAAATTTGTAAAGCTGCACTCTCCGTCCTACTTTCAAAACGACGCTGTGCCGTTGGCTCTTTTGTGCGACGGAACCAAGTGCATTTTCTAATCTCAACCCACTATGAACAGCGTAATGAGTCGCCTAAGTCTCACGAGCGAATAAAACACCCACGGCTAATGAAGTTCTGAGGCTCTACGCGTACGGAGTAATAGAACTACAATAACAAAACGAAAATATGCGGCCGTTGATTGCATTCCGTGGTGGAGAAAGGGCAAGCTGTTTTTACGGTTTCACGGATCGCATGGTTCACTGTTCATGCAAATGCAGTTAGGGGACACAGAAGTTGGCTTTTGCTTGGTGGTTTGCGCCGCTACAGCAGCAAACAAAGGCCTGCATTCCTTCGATATTGCTTTTTGCCGTACACATTTATGCATTGTCTAAATTGCCATCCAGACCAGGTTCATTTGAACCCGGCACCGAACTCACAGGGAA
Source organism: Rhipicephalus microplus (assembly GCF_043290135.1). Lineage (NCBI taxonomy): Eukaryota > Metazoa > Arthropoda > Arachnida > Ixodida > Ixodidae > Rhipicephalus > Rhipicephalus microplus. The sequence goes on from NC_134700.1 coordinate 193,533,697, forward strand.
GAAGTTATACCTTGTGGTTCGTAGAGCTGAATGTGGAAGAACAATATTCACGGGGCATTTCGGAGAGGGCCACTATGGTGTTTGCCAGCACTGAAAAGAGAAATGGTGTGAGCCATTTGTTTACATTGAGGCTTTGATTAACAAAAGATGGAAGTCCATAAACAAAGCGCAAAATGTGCGAATTTATAGTTATTCGAGGTGCCACGTGAAAAAAAAAAAAACTCAATAGATTATCGGATTTCTCAGTCGCTGTGCTGTTTGGGCTTTTGCTGGGTGCTTGCTATGTTGGCTCTTTCGATGGAACTGTTGCAGTATTGTCTATTCTGATGAAAACTTGCAGTTGTGAGAACTGAAGTAACGTAAATTACTGGGCGAGTTCATATAAATTCATGTCGGAGCGTAGCACGAGGAAAATAAACAAAGCAAAGAACACACAAGATAGGCGCTAAAAAAGCACCCGTCTTGTGTGTTCTTTGCCGTGTTTCATTTTTTCGCTCTACGCTTCGACATGAATTTGCGAGGATGCCGACTCCCAAATGTCGCGTTCTATGTATATAAATTGAGCGTCTTAATGAGACACCTACTAGCCCTCACCGGTAGCAGATTATTCGAGAATTATGGTACGCTTCATCGAGAGGCAAGTTGGAAGAAAAAATAGAAAGTAGTGAATCACGTTTCAAAAGAACCTATGTTTTTCATTGCGTTACCATATAGCAAAAGTGACAATCTTACAAGAATTAAAGACATTGTGTGGCTTAAGCTACAATTATTCTATAACTTCGCGAACATAAGTAAGTTTTGAAAGATGTCACGCAGCCTTCAATACTTCGGGTGAATGTATCTACTTTTCTTCACTTCTTGTAACACACAAATGAAAATATTGGGCGATGTATTACCGTCGTTGCAACTTATTTGCATTGCGTAGCTGCCAGAATCACTAGGGCATGCAATCGTGTTGAGGTAAATACCAGCAACAAGTATGCAGAAAATGCAGTACGTATGTACAGCAACCCATTATATATAAACAAAATAAAATAATTTCGTTTTATTCTGATTAACACAACAAAGAACAAAGGCTACTAGCATCGCCAGTGAATGAACTGGGCATGCCATTTTGCTTATTTTGCTCAATGAAGGAAGAAAACCGCTTTCCCGAACCGCTTCGTTATTCTCTTACCCCGAAAATAATGGTTCGCAGCTTCCGAATATGGATTTTTGCACTCGTCCTTTCATTAACGATGGGGGACTTGCATTATCGTGTGTATTTATGTGCTTTACTCTGAAAACACACCGATGGTTATGAAATACCATGTACTCGCAATGAGTATTCAAACTGTGGTGCATTCCTGATTAAACACAAGGTGCGTCGAAAGCACACATAAACGTTTTCATATTGAATTGGTGTTTTGCTTTTTGTATAACAACGACTTTGCGAACATAGAAATCAGTGTGGGGCTTAACATGTTTTCATAGATTATGCAAAATAGAAGCAAAACAAAAACGCGAACGGTTGTTTCCTTCTTTGCTTATTGAATTAGAGCACCGCTGACAAGAAAGACAACGCAACCAATGTTTTTTCTTTTCTGAGCACACTTGAGGCGCATTCTCCACGACCGCATCTCGTAACAAACTTTGCCGATTCACGCCTCTTTCCACGTGCTCATTGAATTTTGCACAGGAAGCAAAGCTATTATTGCTCACGTGAGTTTTTTTCATCCATGTGTCACATAGTCCTTGAGCGCCCGCCACACAAAGGGCACGCCCTAACTGGCATACAAATACTCGCAATGTAGTTAAATTTTGTATTGACCGTGCCGACACGCTTCTATACTCTGAGCTATGAAGGAACTCACACAACGAAACTCGCCAAGGCGACAGCAAACAAAGTACTAGCTGGTGTGTGGAGCAGTGCTCGCTGCCTGCCGCGCAGTATTCGTTACATTGCTCAGAACATGGCGTAGCAAAGCAGAAATTTGAAAGACGCCACATCAAGCATTCAAAGAATTTCAATCACAAAGTTTCTTTCATCTTTCTTCAAGCTGTCTTTTTTAGAGGTTCAGATGCTGCAGTGACTGTTTTTTTTTTCAGACCATGTTATAATTACAGTTTTTAACTCCGGCAGAGACTTAAATGGGTTATAATTAGGACACTGGCTTAGTTTTACTTCCTACTTAGGTTCATGGTCAGCTTCAGAATGGCCGGGTGAACACAATATGGTTGTGAAACGAATGCTTGGCTTTCTTGAATATACACGTCCAAGCGAATGTCTGCTGTTCTCTTTCTTTTTGTTCTTCGGGCTGTACGCACGGCTTCCAGACAATATGTTTAGTTGAATGAATATTCTTTGAGTTTATTTGCTATAACTTGTTTTTATTTCATTATTGTGTATGGGGCAGCCTGAGAGAGCAAACAGCACGAAGGCATAAGATGTAAGTGAAAGCGAATGCACAAGATCCGTATATTTTTTCTGCGTAAATATTGGACGTTCATTACATGTCTTTTAGCAAAATTTTAGGTAATAAGGATGTTCTAGGACTTAGGAAGCTGAATTTATATATATCAGAAAATAGTATCTAATGTGACAGCTAAAAATGCCAAAATTTCGCACCTTCATTAAGCCGTTCCATTATCTAGTTTGCTAGTAACTTGTGGTGTTGGGTGAACGCTGATTCTCCAGTCACTTCTAAAATAGAAAGTAGCTTCACTAGACGCCGCGTGATAGCGAGTACAGCGACACCTGTTATAGCGGCTTTGTCACACAGTTGCCTCTCGTGGTATCATCCTGAGCTGTTCGCGACTATTGAATCCTCAAGAAATCCGTCCTATTAATCTCAGGAAAATCCCTTTGCAAATTGCAGAATGCACAAAATCGCGAGCTATATAGCATAACAGCTTGATTTGTATGTATTAACTAACACTGAAGAGAGACAAGACATAGTATGCGGTATTCTGCTCCCGTTATGCCAAGTTTGACACAACCGGCTTGCAAATTCAGCTTGTAGGTGGAACAATAGAACAACTAGAAAACATAAAATATTTAGGGGTATATTGGACTGCAACTTGAACGGGAGACCACATATATCTAATATATGCACCAAATTAGCTTCTGCTTGCTGTTTGCTAATAAAATGCAGAGAATGTCTTAATCTCCGCCTACTTAAAATTGTTTACTTCTTAATATTTCACTGTCACACAATGTACTATACGGGATCATGGTCTGGTACATATAAAACACACTTAGATTCTATATTCGTTTACAAAAAAAGGGTCTCGCGCAATATGGCATGCACACGATGGCACGATGATAACTTGCTCTCCTACAATCAACTCGGTATACTACCTTTCTTCATGGCATGCAAAATCAAAGTGGCCGTTCTGATAAATATTATTTTACGTGGGAATCACTCTTTATCACGAAGTTTGCTTATTACACCAAGTTTCAACACAAGAGATGCAAAAAATGTTACTTTCAACCTGCCAGTTACCCGGAACACGTACGGCCAATGATTTCTGAAGTTTCATGGCGCGAAAATTCGAAACGCAGTACCACATGAAGTTGAAACTGGCTAATAATTTCACGCCTACTGTGAAAAAATTATACCTATCAAAAAGTATGTGATTTCCCTCATTTACTTCTAATGTATCTCATATTGTGCTAAATTATTTTTCTTCTTTCAGAGTTTTTGTAGAATGCACTTTTTTTATTTATGTTGATTTTATGTATTTTTCCTCCCCGCAAAGCTTTTGTGCCTGATAATCAGATATGCAATAATGTTGCAGCTTTTTTTTATTGAAATAGAAAATAAACAAAGGAGTTTTTGTCACCGTTACTTGGCGACGGCTACCCCTTTCCACATAATTGGTACAAATAAAAATATGTAAAAGAACAATACCATATGTACATGTATACCTACATGGGTGAGAGCAAAAGTTCTCCTATATGGGCAGAACAAACACGTAGACGACACGCTCACATTTAACTTTTGTTCCCTCAGTATTCGTCACAAATCTTTGTTTCTTCGAAGAACTGTTGCAGCACCTTCATTGCTTTGCCGTTTATTTTGGATGGCCATGAACCTAGTATTTCATTCAACCCGAATGGTCGCTCAGGATCTAACCTATGCAGGTCTTGTTCTAGTCGCCTTCGGTGTGTGTCGTGTTTCGGACAGTCGAGCAATAGGTGATTGATATCCTCGTTGTCGTGGCCGCATGAACACGCTGACGACGTTGCCCGATGAATACGACGTAGGAAGTGCTTTGTGTAAGCAATTCCGAGTCGTAGGCGATGAATGAGTGTGTCGATACGTCTTGGGACGTCATGGTTTAATTGGTATTCAAGATTAGGATCAACAGAAAAGAGGATCGATTCCTTTGTTTTGTTTGTGAACAAGGTAGACAAGCATAATTCACGTTTTGTTGTTAAAATTCTATTTACATCATATTGAGATACCGGTATAAGGCACGTTTGCGTAGAATTATGAGCGGTTTTCGCCAACTCATCCCCCATTTCATTTCCCTTAATTCCGCAGTGACTGGGAACCCACTGAAATGCCACTCGATGATTCGACTTCGTAGCTTCTTAGAGCTCTTTTAGTATAGCGTATACTATACGCACATCAATGTGTCTTAAAGTTGCACTTTCCTCACATGCCAGTGCTGCCAGAGATTCTGTAATTACCATCCATTTTTTTAGTGTCGTTGACAGTTTAATAAAGCTTATGGCTAGCAAAATCGCTACGAGCTTCGACGTTGTTGAAGAAGAGAGGTGGCCCAGCCGGCATGCATATTCTTCGTGCAATTTCGGAATTCTGAATGCTGATGTTGCTGTCTCTTTGGTGACGGAGCCGTCAGTGTACACGTGAGTGTATCCTTGGTACCTGTCAAACAGACGATGTGATGTCAACTGCTGAGCGGCAACGGTTGACACTTCATGTTTGCTGCGAAGTCCTCCTATTGACGTTTGAATAGTTGATAGCTCAAGCAGCCATGGAGGGTAGTTTTAGTCCAGTGGCCAATATGTCGACACAGGAAGCCGGGATATGTACTGTTGGTACACATGGTGTATTTGTGCTCCAGCATGGTTCACGATGTTGGATATGAGCGGATGGGAAGGGTGTTGCGTGACTAGACGAAAGAGGTGCCGACATGTCTCCACATTTCTGATTACTATAAAGTTGGGTTCTCTTGCCTCTGCCAATGTCAAAGAGCTTGATGTTGCCTGCGGAACCCCCAGACATATGCGTAAGCTTCGTGTTTGTAACAGCTGAAGTCGGTGGAGCGACGTCTGAGAGATGTTGTGGAGAACTGGCGCAGAGTAGGCAATTTTCTGTCAGATTAGTGCACAATGGATGTGGAGGAGAGACGCTGATGTAGCGCCCCATTTTGTTCCCGCGATGCGACGTATAACATTTATGGTGCTGTTCACTTGATGTTCTAGATCAGCATTATGCTGACTCCATCTGAGTTGGCTATGTAAGGGAACGCAAAGGAAGCGATGCTTTCGTGCGATTTCGATTCTCAGGCCATCCACAAAAAGCTTCAAGTTTTTCACTCTATTTCTCGTGAATGGCAGAACTACAGATTTGGCGTGAGAAATCTGCATGCCTCGCTCTTTGAGGTAATCTCTTATTGCGTCTAGTCCTTGTTGAAGCCGATGTTCGGTCACTTCCAGTGATTTGTGAGGCGTCCATATGCATATGTCGTCGGCATACATGAATATGTTCAAGGCTTCAGGCAGTACTTCTGAAAGACCTGCCATTGCAGCATTGAAAAGAAGCGGACTTAGAACGCTTCCTTGGGGTACGCCTCTGCTCATGTTGAAGCGATCGCTGTCTCCGTTATTGGTTGAAATGTATATTTGTCTGTTACATAGGAAGTTGGCGATTCATTGAAAGATACAAACCCCTAGTGAGGTTAGCCCGTGCAGCACAGAAAGGTGGCTCACAGAGTCGAACGCCTTCTTAATATCTATGAACGCCGCAACAGCCATCTTTCCACAGCTCATCTCATGTTCTACAAATGTAACGAGGTCGAAGACGCAGTCCATGGTGCATCGCCGTCGTCTGAAGCCAGCCGTCTGTTCTGGAAGAGAGTTGTTAGCTTCAATCCACTACTGTAGTCTTCTGTCAACTATTTTTTTCATTACTTTAGATGCACAGCTAGTGAGGCTGACTGGTCGGAATGAGTCCAGCGAGAGCGGTGATTTACCGGGCTTCAGTAGTGGGACGATTCTCGCGACCTTTCAACACATTGGAATGTACGCCTTGGTCCACATGACGTTATATATCCGTAGAAGAACTGGCATGCCGTTGGGTCCTAGATTTTTCAGAACACTGTACGATACGTTGTCGGGACCGGTTGCCGTTATTACGCGCGTTAGTGATAGAGAAGTACGCAACTCTAGTAGAGAATACGTGTTATCCAGATGAGCATGTGATAAAGTGTATGCATCTTGGATTTGCTGCTCTACAGAACTAGGCAGTGCAGTAGTGTTGGGAACCAATTGTCCAGTTCCAGTCAGCATTGTGCAAAACTTATTAGAAACATCACGCTCGGGTAATCCAAGAGATATGGCCAATGCTCTGAATGGGTTTCTCTGGGATACTGGATGACTTAGAGCAGTGATTGTTTGCCAGATTTTCGGAAGTGGAGTAAATGGGGTCAATGAATTGCAGAAATTATGCCATTTTTTCCGACCTAACTTTTGCATGTGTTGGTTAGATTGAATGTGTGTGGCCTGACTCTTCTTATATTCTTCAACCCCCCCCCCCCCCCCGTGCAGCGATAGCGACGTTCTGTTCGCCTTCTAATAGCTCGTAGGCGTTCATAGTCTGCATCTATACTGGAGTGGCCTGCTGGGAAGCTGTAAACTTTGTCGCATGGGAGTAACTGCTTTTAATGCAGGACACAATTGTATCCAATTCATTGACTCCCACCAAGTCACGTCCAGTATGTTCACGAAATAGTTTCCAATAGGTTAGCTTCGAAATCAGAGAGGTCGTTCGCCCTTGCATTCTTGGGTGTTGCATAAGAACTGGGTAATGATCACTCCCTTGTGTTTCGAGGTCTGTACACCAGTTCATATCTAGTACAATGTTAGGAGAGGCTATAGCCAAATCTAGACAGCTGGCATAACTATTACCTCTTAAAACGTTACTGATCCATCATTCAGTACAACAAGACCACATCGATCAATTGCTTTTTCGAGTTTTCTCCCACGTGAATTGGTATGAGTACTGCCCACGTGGTATTGCGCGCATTGAAATCTCCACAGATGAGGGCAGGTCCCAGGGCTTTGCCCAATAAATGAACCAGAGATAATTCGGAGATGCGTGTCGATGGTTGCAAATAAGCACAAAATATGGTGATGGTAAGTTTCTTGAATTGAATTTTGCACCCTACAAATTCTGGCACGTCCGAGTCCGACAAGTATAAAACAAAAGAGGGTATGTCGCGCCGTACGCATAACAGTGCCCTGCTCAAGCCTGGATTTCTTCTTGATGCATATGTGACATAGTTAGAAATCCTAAAGACAGGGCCAACGTTGGTTTCATTTAGACATAGAACGTGGAAGCTATACTGAGCAACCAGCTTCCTAAAGTCAGCGCTTTTGGACCTAAGGCCATTGGCATTACACTGAAACACAGCTGTGTTGCGGAAACAGTTGTTCATTTGTAGAGTTATTTTACTATACAACAGTTTTTTGTTGTACTGCTAGAGGCTCTAATGAAAGGACTGCGCTCACCTCTGGTAGGTCATTGGCCTGTGGAAATACACGCAGGATTGCCTTCAAAGCAAGGAAGAGCATCGACATAACCATATCTAAATCACTTGTTTTCGCTGCACTTTGCTGTTGTGCCATTGGCTTTGCCGAAGTGAAAGGTGTAGACGCTTGGTTGTCATGAGTTGCTGACGGTTTCGGTGTCCTGCTGTCGCTTGTCTGCCTTCGAACGCTTGGTGATCGTCCACTACGGCCCGTTTGGGCTGTACTTTTGTTTTTCTGAGCTGAAGCACGCTTGGCTACCGTCGCATACGACAGTGGTGATGTACTCTTTTGTGATTTTGAAGTCACAGGGAGTAGATGCACAGTTTCAAGATTCGGACAAGGCGATCCTTTGTCCGTTGTAGCTGCTATACGTATATTGATTGAGGGCCTCCACGTGTCTCTGGCTGCTGGTCCAACAGTTCTTTTTCCAAAAATACCATATGAATGAAAACTAAATAAAACTGAATTAAAAATTGAAGTGTATGGTTTTCATTTGTGCAGCGAAAGACTTTACTATTTATATAAATGATATCGTTCACGTGCCAGTGGCTTCTTATAGAGTTATGTATGCAGAAGATACAAGTTTGTTCTTCTCTGGCAGCTGTCTAAAAGACCTTGAGAAGAAAGCGAATGAATGCCTGGTCTTACTCTCTTACTGGCTAGACTCAAACCAACTACAGTTGAATGTTTGTAAAACTAAATTTATTTTATTTAAGAGCAAAAACAAGTGTGAAGATTACTGGATTTCTCTCTGGTTTAGAAATACTGAAATCCAACGAGTTTCTTTGTTTAAATTTTTATGTGTACTTTTTAATGAGCACCTGAGTTGCACACCTCAAATAAATATAGTTGCACACCTCAAATAAAAAGTACACGCCAATATGTCTCGATCGATTTCGGTTTTAAATAAACTTAGGTCCCTAGTTCCAAACAAGTTCAAGCTCCAGCTATATAAATGTTTGCTTCATTCCCATCTACATTACTGTCTTTTAATTTGGGGCACAACTTCAAAAACCAATCTTGACAGGCTGTTAGTTTTACAAAAAAGGTCTCTACGCTACATAGAAAATCTGCAACCTAGAGAACATACTCCTTCATTTTTTGGCAAGCTTCAGATACTTACTGTCTACCAATTATACAATCTTAAACTTAGCTTATATGTCATTAATGAAATAGAAAACACCGTTGGCACTTATATGGAGCATTGCTACCCAAGCGATACTTCCTATGAACTACGCTTTGATCGTTTTCGATTGCCTTTTTTCAGAACAACATATGGTAAGCAAACTTTATCATATCAAATACCTAATCTACTCCACGAAAATAGGTATGTCCGTGAAAGTTTGAAAGAACATAACACTAAAAACACTACGAGGAAAAAAGTTAACATGTACTTGCTTTCTTGTCAGGAGCCTTCATTGTATTATTTATTATAATATTTCTTTTGTGTCGTTCGTGCTTTTGCATATCAGATGAAAATTGCTCAATTTCTTTCTTTTCAAATGCATTTCTCTATGGTACTTAGTAATTCTATTCAGAAATTTCTCCTTGTTGCATTTATATATATTTCTTTTATATTGGTACTGCAAATTGGTGACGAATGTAATGTGTTAACTTAAAACGTATGTGTCGACATCTGTTATACTTGTTGAAATTGAATTTTGTGTCCCCTCATTCAAAAGCAGTATGGAATTTGTATTCTTCGTTCCACTTCACCTGAGCAATTGTATGGGTGGAGGGACCTAAGTCAGGCAGAGCTAATTTGCCTTTAGTCCCTTCAATCTAGGCAATTATTGCTTTTGTTTGAATAAACAGTAAAAAACAATTACGAAATTTTGCCTTTACTATTTTTTACTAGCCTATATATTACATAGGTTGAGGTTTTATAGAAGTTTGGGCGTGCGGGGAAAGGATCTTCCTCGTTGCTTTCGTCCTAAATATCTTATTCGTATTTTATAGCGGAGCTGCTAAGCTTTTAATTATGCCGTGCAGAGCCGACAATAGTGTGTCACCATCGTGAACCAGCATGAACTCTCACCTTCCACTTTTTCATCTTGTGCTTGGGGAACACGCACGTCGATTTGTCTGGCGCGCGATGCAATACTTCTTGTGGTTGAGACAACCGACACAGTGAAAAAGAGCAATAAATTAGTCAAAATAGAGAAAAAAGGAAATCAGAGATAAGAGAGGTGAAGAAAGCACGAAAACATAGACAGGTAGAAGAAACAAGAAAAAGAAGCAAAAAAAAGAGAGACAGAAAAAAATAACATCAAGAGCGAGACAGAAAGGCAACGAGAAAGAAAGAGATTATCAATAAAAAAAGGCAAAAATAAAGAGAAAAAAGCAAGGAAAGAAAAAAAGTAAATCGAAATAAACAAAGAATCATGAAAAAGCAGACTGCCCAGCTATACGCTTCTCTGATGCTTGGCGCCGCTAGCGCGAAGCTCCTTTGTTTACTTGAGCTTGTACTCATACACAAATGCCCTGAACAATGGCATTAAAGGAGCTAGTGGAATAAATGTAAAGTTCAATCAAGCTTTAAGTTATATATTTGTTCAACAAATTGGCGTAACCTATGCCTTCAACAAAGCCAAAACGTGAGTCGAAACTGGAGCGCTAACGTGGGCTGTCTTTCGTGAGGCCTATTCGATGTAATAGCCGACGAGGAGGAAGAAGTATGTAGTAGCATCGTGTTAGCTGCTAAAGTTAGGACAGTACGTCATTCCTGGAACATTATGGCCTTGAGACCCTGGCAGGCCCGTGCGACAAGTTGACACTGGTCGAACAGGTCCAGCTTGGAGATCGATGCATTACATGCCTTAATGAGACCTTCTGGTTCTGCGTCTGCCACTGTTAACTGTATAGAGCTGTGATGACTGCGTTCCGCTGCAGTAGAAGGTGTGAGAGTGTCTTACACACCGACACTACGTAGCTGTATTATTTCCGTTAAATACAGCACAGTATAATGCCGCCTATTGAAGACATTCTTACGGTGTCACATGTAACATGTCGCTTCTTCCCTTGTGAGCGTCTCTCGTCGGCAAGTATGTGACCTTCATCAAAACTTCAACAGCGTGAGATATGTTTATGGTGGGGATTTTGGCTCTTTCGCTGGTGTTTCGTGAGACGCGCTTCTGATCTCTTGTGGGGAGGGCCGTTTGGCACTTTCGCTTGGCGCAGTGTGATCCACTTCATTTCCCTGGGTGAAAAAATACGTAAGCGGGGGCTTTCTTAAACCGACGTTCCGACAAGTGGACTAGTTTTCCTCATGCCTATAGCGAAGAACTGAATACAAAAGTGCTAGCCTTGAGGGAGAGAAGTCCGCTTGTCGAAACGTCAGCTCGACACGAGCTCTCTTAAGACTTTTTTCTTGGCAAGGCTGCATTTTTACTTCCTGTTGTTTCTTTTTTTACAGCGAAAGCTAGCATGAGACCAAAACACGGGTCACGTGCGGCGCCACAATTGTCCGCCGCCACCGTCACCAGTGTCTATAACCACTATCACGCAAAAGAAAAAAAAACTCAGTAAATAAGGAACACCAAAGACACAATTACATTTGAACCTGGGTCCACTGCTTGCCAGCCCTTACTCTACTACTGAGCCACGCTGGTATTTAGAACTCATTTACAAACTCGCTTTAAGGAGGCTTGATGTCTCGAAAGGAATCGCACTACTATGACTAACACTGCGTTTTAGAACATTAAAAGAACAACCAGGAAACACACAACGCGAATTGTGTAACGTACGAGCCGTTCAATACTCCAACTCTTTACAAAAGGTTGTTCTTCATCACCTATTGAACGTGGCGCCTACCCACTTCCGGCAGAATTCTTCATCGTCGTCAGCCACTGCATAAAAAATTTGTGCTAAATTCGTAGCAGGTTAGTGGTGGATACTATGATTCTCCGAAGAATGACGAGGGATAACATAGTGAATTCCGTCATACTTCACCAAAATTATTATTACGGCATTGTGGGTACTCAGCAAAACACTTGAAACCTAAAATGTTTTTGCTACCCATGGCAACGTAACTCAGTGATTTCTACGGAATTGCTGCAGTGGTTACTGTGAAACTGTATGGTGCCGGGCTTACTTATGCATGAACGCCCCCCCCCCCCCCCCCCGAGTTTTTGAAGAAACACCTATATGTCAAGTGGGCTATGGCTCCAGTGGGAGGTCCGGAGGTGTAAAATTCTTGAGTATCTTGAGCGAACAAACTGCGACTAACACAGGGTGGCTGATGGTTACGCGGAAGTGTTATATTTGTTTCAGCCATGATTGCGAAATCAAAGAAAAAATATAAATGCAAGGAAACTTTCACAAAAAATGCATGCTGTTTTCAAGTTTCCTTGAGTGTTCAATTGTTGTCGGGGGCTTTTTACGAGCTCATTGTTCTTCAAGACCAAAGAGAACTTGTGTATCTGAAAAACGGGTACTCGTAAATGGGAAGCTGCTTGATACTTCCGTGCGTGAAAAATATTTTAAAGACATTTTGTTGAGCACCAGTCTTGCCTGTTTCTTGTCCAGCGATGAAAAAATCCTAGGTATCGTTGATTTAGTCAACGTTTCCAAAAGTCAACTTGTCTCTGTCAACAATGCAGCAACCACTTTGTTAAGACAAGTCTATAGTGGCTGATGCTCCTGACGTGTGCCATTGCGTTAGTCGAGCCTGCTGTCAAATCTCATAGAATTCCGGTACACTGGTGGAATAAAGGGACATACAAGAGTGGACCTGGCTTCCTATTGATTTAAGGTAAATTTGTCGAACACATTTCACTAAAACAGAAGCTCCACCTGTGCCAAAAGTGCACTTGATCTACATCTTCATGCAAATGTATTCCCATTAGAACCCTTTAAAATCAAAAGCACTTTCTTACTCAATGAACCCCGAACTAATATAAGAAAATGGACTCCGCCTCAACGCCGAATTCACCGATGGCGACTTGTAAACCCTTGGTTGGACCAATAACCTACGTCGTTAAAGCTTTGGCGAGTAGGAAATAGTAAAACATGTTTTATGAGAAAGATCTGCATACAGAGGAAAAAATAGGTGTGTTCTTGGTAGTATGTTCTCAACTATACCTAAGTACGAATAGGTCTCGGAGAAATACTTAGCAATATGCATTGTGCTCCAAAGCAGCGTGAAGTTATAAATCTTCTGTTTATGTTTCACGACAGTGATGGCTTAATTCATAAGTTCACATCGCTCTACATAAAAATCTGACCTTTACCTTTCCTCACCTCACCTACTCGTATGACCTATATTTTTTATTTAATTTCGAACCAACCTCCTCCGGCGGCATCTTCTTTTTCGTTTAGATTACAGAGTGGCATGCAAATGGCATGTATATGCCGGCAGAATGATGTGAGTTTCAATAAAGCAGATTACTCTATTTTTTTTACACTCCCTTATCATCTCCTCAGTGCAAGGTAACGTACGAGTTATTTTATTCTTGATTACGTGCCTGCCTTTACCCTCTATCATGTATTTCATAACTTTTGGTTGGCTGCAACAGAAAACTTCCGCAGCCATCATAGTCTAAGTTTGGATTCTATCCGCAAACCCCACCAGTAGATAATAGAACTACCATTTAGACGCCCTATATTATTCCATGGCTGCATATAATTGTTTTGGATAACTATGGTAAATCTACCGTCTGGATTTGTGGTTCTGGCTCACCTGAGAAGAACTGAATGTTTCTTTCTATGCAACGCCACTGAATGGAAACTGTCGTCGTGGAAAAGAAGCACTGGGGCACAGAATGCTCAGTGATCTGATGCAGTCGTTTTATCGACACGGTAAGACCAAGAAAATCGCTGGAAAACTAGATGTGCGATGACACACATCTTTTGTTCACTTGTATAGCCAGTTTCCCGTGCGTGAGCACAAACTGTTTAGGTAAATATCACCGAAAAAGTCTATTGAAATTCAGCCGACCCTTACGCATCTTGAGCTGTAGAGAAGGAACAAAAAATACTAAAGAGTACGAAAAGACGATTGCGACACTCTAGAGTGTTCTTTCCTAAAAAAACGCAGTGGGCACTTGCAAAGAACATGAAGGTTCTTGAGGATCGTTGGCAGGCGCTGTTTTACTGCAAGTACGCTGATCAAGAGCGAAATAGTATTGGGTATTGCTTCGCTGTCATTGTTTGAGCTCTCTAAGTCTTGTAACAAGAGAAGTTTGTAAGTTTTTTTTGCGTATGCACTTATGCACACGTGGATGGCTTTCTCATTATAGTGGCTCACTCAAGGCCCTATTTATCTACTTTTCTGTGTTGCCAAGTTTAGTTTTCACAACAATTGTTTCAGGCTGTACGCTATTTAGGGGATGAACTTCGTGCGTTTCAGCAGTTTTAGTGTCTTTTCTCAGATCAATTTTCGTGAGAGCTGGATGCCGATGTGCAACGACTACTTACGACAAGTCGCACTTGCCACTTGCCTTTCTTAGCCAGGGACGTTCGCAGGTGGAAATAAACTAAAAAAATGTTTCTGATCAATAACGCGACATTATTCGATCTGTCAATATATCGAACGCCTGTTTCTTCCCGACAAGAGGGAAGGGTAAACTCACATAGTCGACTTGGTTGTCTCTGTACACTACAAAAAATAAATTAGGCTGGTGACAGCACTGAAAAAAAAGTTTTTTTTTAAAATAGAAAAATAAAAAAATATAAAGCCCACATATCTCTTCAGATGCTGCGTACTTTTATACAGATGCACAGGCCAAATTGGCACATGATGAATGCTTTTAAAGCATACTAGACTGTAACTCTTCATTTCTGAAGGGTACAAATAATTTTATTTTTCTAACTGGAGTAAAATATGACAAACGTTTGTGGAAGACCATTTCTGATTTTCACTTCTCAAGCAGTACCAATTATTGTTCATTTGCTGTGTTACTAGCTGTGAGTCCTATGCAAATATACGATATTCTCTCAAGGAGCTGCGCCGGTGAAGCTTGATGTAGAACTGCATAGGACAACAACACAAAGTTCGACCCAGATCTGCAAAGTGAAGTAGAAGCGTAGTATACGATATGTATGTTATATCAAAGCAAAGAGTGGAAAAAGAAGGCAAGGTGTGGAGGATGGAAAAGAGACCATAAAAAGCGCAAAGAATAGTATATTTATGTAGAGTATTGGTGTGGTAAAAGGACACGACGACAAGGAGGATGTAAAAAAGCTTGCGAAGAGAGTAAAGAATAGCACAGTCATGTGTATTATGCAAGGGGGCTGGAAATTGAAGTGAATGTTAGGAGAAAAAGAAAGCGTAAGTTGCCCAAGCATGTCTAAGTTGTATAGTATAGCAAATGGCGGAAAACAGATGTGAGGATGAGAAAGGGGAAGGAGATGAGGAAGGTCTTTACATAGTCTAGTTAAGGCGAGTTCAGGAAGCAGGTCAATTGCAGGTGGCCAACGCACTAGGAAACGCGGCAAGGTTCTCTAGAGGCTCAGTCGTAGCACCAAAAAAGTATAGCTGCCTCCATTTTTATAATAGGAAGCCTAGAATAGTCATTCACTAAATAAATAAAGGGGAGCCTAATTTATTTATTATCACTGCCACCTATTGGGAAAATTTGAAAGCATGGATGTACCAGCCAACAGTACCTTACAACATCAAAACAAGCTTTTTTTTAATAATCTTTCATATTTCGAAAGTATGCCCTCTATGTGTTCTTTTTTAAGTACCCTAAGGCAGTGTGTGCTAAATATATTCAGGCTCAAAAACGTAAGAATGAACGAACATATGTAGCCCTTTTCGATGTGTATAAAAACAGGACGTAGTTTAGTTTTAGACTAGAAACATAACCAATGACAATAGCTTTTAGCAATTTATTTGCTTGCTATTTTAACAGGAGAAATGTTTGAGTATAGAAAGTCATTGTGTCGACTTGCTTGGCCCAATTTAGAAAGCCAGCGCGATTGATAGGTGCCTGGGCAAGTGGAATAGTACACGTTATAAGTTGACCAAAAGTATGCTAGCATTGTTGATACTTAATCGCTTTACTCACTAATTTCGCCAAACAAGGTTATTTTAGAAACAATGCGTCATTAGTTGGTTATAAAACGTCTATTTTACGAAGTAAAATATAAAATTTGAGAAAACATTAAAAACTGCAGCAATTTTACCATTTTGGGTACGCTTGAAATTAGCGTCCAAAAGGGATACGCGATAGCTTGATTGAGCCCCATGCGCATTTGTCGTTGCTTCCCATTGAATGCCTCGACCGTGCCGCTAGAAAACGAATGACTTGGCGCCTAACTTAGGTCGTTTAAAAATTGTTAATTGCCCACTTCGCTTCAAGTATTTTGCGAACCAGCGGAAGGCCCAGTACGCGTCCGTAAGGCACCACATGAAGCTATACGCAGCGGTTCCGTTGGTTGACGCTTTTGCTGATGAGGATTACGAGTAAATATGTCTGAGTGTTTTGTTTAGGGTAGGCCTCTAAAACACTAATTCATTACCCACTTCACCTGTTCTGACACCCGGCACGATCCTACGCTTCTGCCCCGCAACATTACATATGATAAGGAGACTATTTTCACTACGGGAAATTCATGTGGTGATTTTTTCTCTATCAAAGCAGTGTCAATAAATAGCGCATCTCCGTGGTAGAACACCTACTTACTGCGCAGATGGCTTCTGTTTGATTCTCACTCGAACTAGAATGTTATTATTTTATTTGCATCTTCTCCGATTTTTCAGTTATGAACAACATATTTTTCTCTTACAGCCAAGAATGCTGTCGTCAACGCCGACGCCAATATTTCTGAAAAACTAGGTAATATTTTGTATATTGTCTTGTGAAATTTGCCATCGTTACGGTACCCGACTGAACCTGTAAAATAATCATGCAGCCTGTTCAAGTCCTGATTGGGCCACCTATCAGAACAAGCGCAAAATTAAACAAAAAAACTGGAAAACAAAACACACCAGAGCACAGCAATAAAACTTGTTATCCTAATTACGTTCACCTCTCGCCTCCTACTTTACAAGAGAGCCTTATTAGCACTGCCCGTAGCAAATGGGGCTATCTAGAATAGAACGCACTAAAGAAATTGTGCTTCGCTCTGTTGCAAAAAAAAAAAATCCCTCGTAAACACTGAATGAACAAAGCGCTGACCTCGTTAGTCTGAAACATCGAGTGCGAAAAGAAATTACCAACTCGTTAAATCAGGACAGGTACTTAGGAATATAGAGTGGATGGATGAATCATTCTCTATACTATGACCTCAGCTCCGTATAAGGAAGCTATATACAATTTCCGTTCTCTTTCCTAATCGTTGTGTTTGAAAAAAAAGAGGCTCGCTAATGAATCCAAGAGAAACGCACACACATAGATGGCGTCAGCTGAAACAGCGTGATCAACGTGAAAGCGGCGGTGAGTGCCCACACTGGGTATAGCCATAGTTGATTTCAGATTACGTGGTCATCGCCATACGGGAAGCGAGCGCCTTTCTTGCTTCTTTTTACGAGGTATATTTGTTGAGGGAAATTTTGCTGAGGCCTTTCACTTCTCTGCTTCATCTGATGGTGCTAATCGACTAAGGTATGACCTGTAATTAATCAATGATAACTGAGCTCAAAAAATTTTGGCAGAGATGCAGTAACCTATAAGCGTGGGTATTGCACAGTAACTTTGCAACAATAAACTCTGCCAAATAAAAAAACAATCAATCCTAATGTAAGTGTGTTAGGCACAGTGGTCAATGAATGTTGAAGGTGCACTTCTTAATCGGCAATTCAACATTGTATGGGTCAATGTTTTAAACTAGATAAAATTATGATGATATTTTCGTAAAGGGATAGTTGTGACTATGCAACGTAGCAATCAGGTTGCGACAACTTCGCTGAAGTAAAAGAAGAGTTTGCTAGTCCATGTAGCAATGGTCGTGCTGTCCATAGCAAGGTGCTTCCCAACGACTAAAACTGCCTTTGTGTCCTTATACAGAGAGTTCAACCGTCAGACAGATGGGGGTTTAGCCGATTCGTAATTATTACCTATATTTTATTGATCATACGGCCACGTTGTACTTGTCTTAGCTCATATCTTGCGGACGATATTGAGTCTATGATAAAACAGCTCTGAAAAAGTACAAACTGTGCTAGGCGATCATGTTTTAGTAACTGAGCAATACTGACACAGACACACTGTTGCGTTGCTAAAAAGTAAAGTCAGTGAACAGCACTGTTCACTCTTCTTCCTGTATAGCGTTTTGCGGTTTCTGATCATAACTGCCCCTTTTGCTTATTTTTTACTATCTTTTCCTCTGTTAATCTGAAGTGCCAACGCGCATAAAAAATCACAGTTTACATTCGGTTGTAGCAAAGAGTTCTTATAATGCAAAGCACCTCTTGCTTGGGTCTATGTGCCACGGCGTCGGTGCCGCCCTCCGCACTTACACAACGCATGCACTGCTAAATGACATCGTGCCTTAAAATTCACTCATAGCAAGTGAGACTCCTACCTTTATTAACCATGAATGCAAACATTCAATTATCTTACTACATCGACAAACCTTGATATACTTTCTTTGAACTGCTGTCTCGCTGGTCTCCTGCCAGAGTCACAGTGAAATCTAGCCATTCGAGAGCGCCATAAGCTGTGTACAGCAGTGATCATAAACGAATGAAATGGTAATCCTTCGCAATTCTCTATTGATATATATGTGATGTTATGACGGTGTAACGGAATTTTTTTTGAATGTCTGCTGTGAAACATCTCAAAAGTATACCCCTTTTCTAAACAGTGTACAAAGACGTGATCGGTTGTTTCGAATTTCGTTGCAGATTACTCAGTCGGATCTCCATGACATATAAAAACGTTGCTCGTCTGGAAAGGTTCTTTCAGGAAGTGTTATGCTGTAATTTCAAAAAAGGGCGCTGTTGTATTTGGAGCTACCTGCTATTTTCTTAACCCTTTTAATTGCAATATGGCCTTTACAAGCTGTGTATATCAATTTATACAGTGGAATGGGGAGCGCAGTGTCACGTAAGTTTTTTTTCCAACAAAGCAAAGGTAGTCTGCCAAAAAACGGACACACTATTACCCATGCTGTGCCCAACTTGCTTGATGCTGCTTTCTACTTATCCTGTAATCAGTTGACTGTTCACAATAAACTCCGGCAACAGCCTACCTAGTTCTTATTGACAAACTGTTAGCTGGAAAGGACTTCTGTCTCCCAGAAAAAGCAAAACCTGTTTACTAAGGGCTTGATGAACAGATGTGCCAGCCCAAGGCTTCCACTTTTCGCCCGTTTAGAAAAATTCTTAAGACTGCACATTTTCTTATTAGACCCGCACACAAGTATTGCATCACCCAATGCCAGTCCACTGTTGTGTATTTACATTAGAATTATATATCTGTCGATACTGCAGCACCATACCAATAGTGGGTTCAGATATCAATCTTTAGATGTCAAACTACTCACACATGCTGACAATGCTGCGACATGTGTTACTTCTTACGAAGGTGTTTAATATTCACCAAGAGTTTCTAATTATCTTGGTGACGTTACAGAAAGCCACATAAACTGGAGTTCATGCCCCGTTCCGGGGCATGAATTTAAGCTTTCAACCCCCGATTGTTTTTCGCAGCCGTTAAATGAACAAGAACACCTGTTAAATTTTTCGGTGTGTCGCACGAGTCATACAAAATGCTGATGGTTATTGTAAACAGCAAACAAAGAAAATAAACACAAAAACAAATTGGTGGAGAGCAACTTATCTGTCCAGGTAAGTTAGGGCTACAGTATGCAGTTGATTGTTTTGTGTATTAGCTATGGTACGTGATGCAAGTGCTATAATGTTCACAAGTCAACGTGCACAGCCATACTGGTTCTCGAAACTTATGCACACAAAAATCCTACAGAAGCGTTACGAAGGGTAAAAAACCGCCTTACGTATTAGAGCGTAGTAGAAGAGTGAAGTAACAACCACGTTTTACATAATAGAAATGCCTAACAAGAGGATCATTGAGTGCTTACGAAGGGTTCATCCATAAATCTCCATCGTCATCAGCCACTGAATGAACTAAAAGAACAGTTGGTACCTTGCAAGCGTAGTTGTATTTGCAGCCCCGAGAGAATTTGCAATGGGTTCTAGAAAACCACTCTTCCAGCTTTCGCTGTGACTGTGCTACGCTTTCTGTACAGGCCTGACAGTAATTGTTTTAATAAGTGTATCAAAAAGAACGCTCTAAAACATGACCTAATGTTCAAGTCAGCTTCAAATCTGCCTACCCTCGGTAGAGTGAGCCAGACAACCAGGATGACGCTTCATTTCGGGTTTTCATTTAAGCAGCACCTTTAGTGAGTCATGGTTCTCATAATATATTTGATGAATTTTAGGCGCTCCAAAGCTTAAGTAGAACAATATTTTCTTTCAGTAATTTTATATCGAGGTAGAGACTAGTGTTTTCTCAATTAATGATGTATTTATCTTTTGAATAACCGCCCAACGTTCTCGTAGCTGTTTTTATTTGAAAAATGGTGGCTAGCGCACTCGAAATAGAGGCAGAGCGTAAACAACAGTATTCCGTCCTACTTAACTACATTCATGGCATATGCAGCAGGTGGGTGTACAATTACCGAAAAACGTGAACAAAGTGGTAGCATCCCAAAACATCTTCCGCTAAATATGAGAACATTTTCAAAATTGCATCTCGCAGTATGACTACGTTGCGAATGTCTAATGTACGAAATGCCTATGTCAGCGGCGAAGTGTCTTTTTTTTTGTTCAATACGTACCTATTGCAATAGTTAAAAAGAACACAAAAAGTTAGTTTGTGACATTTCAACTAAAGTTAACTACTTCATCACGTTACCTGCATAGAAAGCAGGCATATGTAAAGTTTTCGGAGAGATCAATTTAATATACGCGCGTAATATTCTGCAAAAAGAAAAAAAAATCCGGGATGAAACCTCTTGCTCAACGCTTGTTCAACGGCCGTATTGCGTTAAAGGAAAGCCATACCAATGAGAGATAAGCGTTTGTTTATCGTTTACAAAACAATCTTCTCATTCAAGGAGTCTGCAATACGCTTTGTCGCAGATACTTGAAAAAACAGCTACTGAGCCGGGTGCGCGACCTAGTTGCATTCCGCAGGACAAACATAAAATTATTCGCCTTTCTTCCTTCCTATATACCAAATAGCACAAAGTAGATGGGCTGGTCACACTTTCAGAAATGGCAAGTTGTCTCTCTGTCTTGCACGATGGACTCATTTTGCACGGAGGTATAAGGCGTTGTAGGGGTCTCATTTCTGTCCACGACTATTCGCATGTCCAATTATATCTGCCCCACTACTTCCGCTATTTTAGGCACCACAGTACGACAGAAGCTAGGAAGAGTACTCGTTTAGGGGCTCTTTCGAAACACTCATCTGGAGGACCTCAAGCCGTCTTTATTGCGTCCACTGCCCGATTGACCTGTCCAATCTCAGGGCCCAGTCATAAAGCTTCGAGGTCCAGCAACAGCGACAGTGGTTTGGTTGAGCGGCAAGCGTTTCTCTCGGCACTATTGCACGTAGGGCTCTGGGCAGCTCTTGCGAGATTCTGTTGGTACGCAGTTACACACGCTTCTTTTTTCACTGCAGTCGACATGTAATGAAGTAGCTGTGTAACGACGGAAGACGTTCCTACATTGGCGAAAGCTACGTCAGGGGCCGACTGTTAACGGCAATCAAAAGTGGCGGAAGTCTTTGCAGGCACACTGTGAATACGAATCACTTTTTCGCTGGCATGAAGTCGTACTAGGCTTGCAGTAAGCACTGTTTGCTCTTAAAAGGAAACAAAAACTACTAAATGTTGAGAAAATTCGCGAAAGGATGTCTGTGAAAACATAGAATATCCCTGTTACACGAGAAAGTTTAATGTCATTTTAGTTTAATTACATTCGACACATCGAATGTCATTAGGAGACGTGTGCTGCTACTCGTAAAGATATTTCATCTGTAAATGATGGCAATCACGATGTCGCTAAGACGGGACTGAACAAAAAACAGTCGCAGCGTGTGTAAGCAAGTTTATGCGGACTAAAGGTCATAAAAATGATTCCTCATGGACGAAATTGAAAAAAAAAGTTAATATGCAGTTTTTATATATCCGAACAAAAGCTCGTAGCTCATACGATGTCGAGGCGAGACTGGAGCCACTATCGCTCTTGGCGTCACGTGGTAAACGTTCACTACGGCTGACATGGTGGAGTGCGAGGAAGCCACGGCAACTTTTCACGCCGATCGGATGAAAAGCATGGTTGCGACAAATTTCTCCCTTCGTGCCAGGCATGTTAACCAAGAAAGGCAGCTTGACATTGAAACTGAAGAACGGGCAAGTCAGTCGCGAGACATTGAAGCGCAGCTACAAGCTCCGAGGCTAGCGTAAACACTGAGCACATGGCAGACATGGCCAACAACGCCGGCGACGCTATTAAGAATGTCGCTGTGAACGAGAATATTCATTTTTTTTTCTAACAGCTCAGTTTAATTCTAAGAAAATTTTTAAACAATACTTAAAAACAAAACCATATTATTACTTGTTATGATTTATTAACCTTTTCAAATATAATGTGTTCACGGCCCTCTTCTGGCGAAAGTACATCTTCGCGACGAAAACGCATTCGAATGAGTTCGGCTAGCTCATTCGTTTTCCGAATTTATTTTCTTTTATTGACATTAGACGTCCCCATGAGACAGCCATGTAATGTCAATAAATGTAAATATCATTTGGTGCAACTGACATTAAACTTTCTCATGTGACATGGGTATAAGCAACATTGAGCAGTGCCATAGCAGACAGTGCCGAATGTAGTCACTGTGGCAGTGAGGAAACCAATGCACACGTCCTCTAACGTTGTTTTTCCCACAGCTTCAAGAGGTTACAGCTCTCAGCAGTGTTAGCATACCTCGATGACTTGTTTTGTAGCCATCAATTTTGAATCGCCGGAACGTTTTAGCTTCAGATGACAAAGCCATCAAGGCACTTCTGAATTCTTTGGGATCAAACAGTCCCGCTGAACGACTATGATGGTATCGTGTACTTGAGTGTCGGTGCATAAAAAAAATATATTGTTGACACGCCTTTTATTTTATTGCTACGGTTTTTCAATATTTACTTTTGTCACTCCTCGTTGCGTACATATATATATATATATATATATATATATATATATATATATATATATATATATATATATATATATATATATATATATATATATATATATATATATATATATATATATATATATATGTGTGTGTGTGTGTGTGTGTGTGTGTGTGTGTGTGTGTGTGTGTGTGTGTGTGTGTGTGTGTGTGTGTGTGTGTCATTCTATATCATGTGTACCCGGGCATCTTTCGGCCATCTCTGATCATGCTGAAAAAATCGTGCAGGTATATATGAATATAAGAAGTTGTTATGAAGCGTGAGATTTAGCAAAAAAAATTGTATTGCCTAGCGGGCACTTCAAAATTGGCAACAAATGAAGCAAAAACATTGCAAATATTTTGTGGTAAATATAGCATTTGTGTAAAGTTGGGAAATATTGCAGTTTGACTCGGAATGCGAGCCCATTTTCGCAATGTGGCAGTCAAAGCAAATATATAGCTTATATAATGGTCTATGGTATACCTTGTCAGTAAGACATGCAGAATGTTTCAAAAGAGTAGCTTTTTTTATTTTAAGGAAGAAACAATTTTTCTTTCTGTACAACCACAAGGCAGGTTGAAGCTTGCCTTTGCCTCACATTCACTGAGTAGCCAGTCAGCGCGAGGTTTCGACGGGAGCCTTTCGGCAGAGAATTCCGAGGATGTCATACAGCTGATTACTGCTTGTTTTAGTAATACTGCTGTAGAGAACGTTAAAAAGGGCCAATAGTGATATTTTTGTTGAATGGTGCCTTCTCCTTTGGATCATCAAAAGGCAGGTTATATTTAACCGCTTCTTAGTCGCAAGGGAGAGAATTATAATGCAGTCGATGGCCGGAAAGACAGCATTGGGCATTGTGTTTGGCTAGTGATGTAAAATACACACGGTTTTGTTAATACTTAACGACATATTTAAAGTATAGCTTATCTTAGCTCATTTCATTATGCTTCAGGTATAGATGTGCTTGCTTGCTGTTTGTGTGCAGGACGTAATGATGTGTCGTAGGCGTACACGTTGTAGATGGTTCGACTTCGTGCCCATAAATGACAACTATATTGCCTTTCCAGTTATCACCCAATCTTTTCACTCATCTTTTCTTATTAGTCCTAGGGTGTTGAAAACGCTGAAAGCCCGTCAATCATACCGGATGGGCTTTTAAATAAACATTTTCAGCACTTTCGAACCATTAAATAAGAGAGGAGTAAAAATGTTAAAATCCCTCCGGAAATGGTGACTAATTTATGAGGACATTGTCTAGTTCTTCCTAAAGTTTCTGAGAAACATCATTTCCTCATGCACACTAGTGGTATACAGTCACGCATCGGTCTGCACCTGAAACATCATTATTAGACGTTATGTAAACTACACCTAAACATTAAAGACAACGTGGCACTGCCGAGATTTTTACGTGAAAGCTTTAACTATTACGAAATGCAGCTCGGTGGCGGCGTCGGCGGTCATTGCGCATGAATAAAATATTTTGATAAATGAAAATATGAAATAAAGTAAGAGCTATTAGAATGAGCATCTTTTTGTCCTATAAGGAGGTGAATGCGTTGGCGAAAATGAAAGAAGCATATTTTAAGTGACAACCTTATGGCTCTGTAGGTTTGCTCTAGTAATTTATTGTCATAAATATTATCCCCTTTTTGTTAACAATTTAATTAGTACTAGAGTATTTTTCTGTGTTTTTTCTCACTCTTTAGTAAACCTTTTCTCTCCTGTCGTTGTTCAAGCCCTGTTGTGGGTTGAGCTGGGTAATAAAGCTGCTGTTTAAGAGAGAAAGAGGAAACACAGCGATGAGAGAGATAACTTTCGCTACAATTACAGATCTTCCACGGACAAATTGAGTGCCTTTCGTAAGCTTCAAGTCTTGAGGTAGAGTAGTCTCATAGATAAAATGCAATAAATACCAACACCAACTTATGAACTCCTCTTTAGAGCTCTCAAATAGTTAAAGTAACACAACTAAAAGACTTATACAGAAGTTTATTTAGTCTGCGAAGGATCTAAGAGGTGACTTTGATTTATAGGAATGATGATGACAGGCGAAGAATGTACATGCCTCGGGACTCGCTTTGATAGCGAACGCGCGAGCCTATATACAGTCTTTCATCATGATCTGCCCCCCTCCCCCGCCTGTGTGTAAGTGAATAAACAAAAAAAGTTTTAATTTCGAGCTGAAATCCATGCGTGATATTGTGAGAAAATCCTCTGGGGCCCGGGTTTTCTTGTGGGAACGTGTATATACTGGTGAAACACTGTAAATAAGGCAAACGGGTATAAGTTATGCGAGATCACAAAGCCTTCTTTGGTTGTACAAGAAAAATAAGGTCATAAAGAAACGATAAACGTCGAGGTAAACATGAAAGATGGAAACGCATTACGAGTCTTCAGCATGGTAGCCACCAGATAGACCCGACAGCTTCTATAGAAGATATATTAAAATATGTGATATAAGATCAGTGCGTAAATTGACTTGGACAGCGTGTCGCGGGTTTCTAATAGGACAAACTGTCCGCTGGGAAATCAGTGACTATCGAGGTTAGAGCGGTAGCTTGGATGTATAATAGCACTGCCCTGGCAATCACGCAGCTCATGCCGTCAAATATTTAGTAAAAGAATAATACATCCTAAGAAGTACGTGAAGCCGTGAATGCTGCAGGAAGGACAATAGGAGGACAAGAACGACGGGGAGGTTAACCAGCCTATAGACAGCCGGTTTGCTACCCTGTGAATGGGAGGGGAATGGGGGAGATGAAAGAGAGCAGAGAGGGAAGAGAGATAAACACAGCACATTCGGCAGCACAAGCGCGCACACTCTAAATCCTCCAGCTTCGCTACAAAGTGATCTTACGGCGATGCTTACTTTCAGAATAATACATGAGCTATTAAGAACTACTACCAGTCTGATCCCTTCAGGCAAACCATCTATGTTGTTTTTTAGTAATGGTACTAATGTCAAGCACATAATCAATGTACTGCAAACTGTCAAGTAAAAATTTGTCATAGCCCATGCAGTGGGAAAAGTTTGGCAACGAGATGGTTGCAATGACCATAACTTAAGCGCTACAATTCTTCACAAAATCAGCAACTACTAGTAAAACAATGCAACACCCATGTTATAGTTGAGGCATTTTAAAATGTTAAACATCTTTAGGTTACAGTATATCATACCACACATATATTAAGGATGGCACAAAACAGTGACTAATACCCAGTAACATGATATATACGTCAATTTTTTTCAAATTGGGCTAATTAAGAGTAGTCTAACAAGTAGCTTGGCCAATAAATTTACAGTGTTTAGTCTGAGGCACTGTCACAACAAACTTTGGCCACTAGTGACACTTATTCACTCTATTTACTCTTGACTCACTTTCCAACCATGCACAAGGTGCAACGCACTATCCCTTATTCCCCTTAGCACTGAAACCTGCAGATTGGGAAGCTTTTCTTTCATAATCCTTCCCTAATTGTTAAAGACGAGTAGTAGTAACATCCCGTAATACCCAAGATCTCATTACAACCAATAGCTTGCAATAGTTTTAAGGGGTGATAATGTGAAAGTTGAGCTAGAATCATGGCAGCTGTTCATAGCGTTAGATACTTGCGAAAGCAGGCAAACTGTACAGGCAATCATGACTAGAAACTACAATCACAAGGACAAAACATCAATCGTGCGAAGGTTTGTGCCAAGTGCTTGCCATCAAAGGTATACACGCCGAAGAACTCACCCCTAAGTTGAGCAATTTCGGCTTGCAATTCCTCACGATTACGCTGATTCTCGTCCTTTCCTCTATCCTCCAAGCTTTGCAGCTGTTCCAACTGCTCCTCCAATTCACAGACCTTAGCTAGGAATATTGAGCAGCAAGATATAAACAGTAACCTGTATGACACGTGGGCATTAACGTGGCTTCTACTGTTTGGCACGCCAATACCGTGCTGTGATTAGGAAACATTGCG
The DNA here is from genome assembly GCF_043290135.1 of Rhipicephalus microplus. Lineage (NCBI taxonomy): Eukaryota > Metazoa > Arthropoda > Arachnida > Ixodida > Ixodidae > Rhipicephalus > Rhipicephalus microplus. Next base: position 193,560,575 of record NC_134700.1, read on the forward strand.
TTTCTGAGGGGAACACTGGAGGAATTCGCGATTTGGGGTTGTTTAACTAGGATATAGATGTAAGTAAACAGGTGTTGTTTCAATTCATCATCTAATCAAATATAACAGCACCGTGCCGAAATATGGACGACGACGAAATGTCTCTTTCATAGAACACTTGTACATGTGTCTCAAATTTTCTATTTGTTTTATCGCAAATTAGAGCTACCACTCTCTCATTGCGAGATTAGATGAAGGAGCTTCTCAGGATCTTCGTAGTGGACAACCGATACGTCTAGCGGCTAAGAAACGTGGGACCACCTCAAGCGACACAGACAGCGAGGCAACGTAGTTCTACTCTGATGGCTACGAGTCATCGGATGACGACTACACAGTCACGATGAGGCACAATGCAAAAGGGAGACTGCTGAGAACATCGTCGACGGCGAGTTTATCCAACGTGCAGGCTACCCCGCAGCATTGACCGCACGCTATACTCTTCATGGCCGTAGACCCTTCGGCCAATCTACGACTGCTTAACAGGCAAGTCCTCTCTGCATATATCGAAGGACACGCTCCAAATGAGAATAAAGACGGGAGGATCAACTCACGGAAGAATGTTCTGGCAGTTGATATTCTACACCGTAGTGCGCTGCAAAGCCTACATGGCATCATGGAAATCGACAGAGTTACAGTTGAATCAGTGATCCCCACAGACTGGAAGGGCAGTGTTTCAAACGCTGATCAAACGTGCAAACGCCAGCTGATCAAACGTGCATCACGGCACCTTGCGTAATCTTGCGCGCGCTGCAGGAAACTGCGCGAACTCGAATTGACTTCTGAACTGAACGGCACTCCGAGATCATTTGTCTCGAGCCTTCCTGACGGATTTGCCACAGTAATGGGCCACTAGCGAGTAGGGCGCCGTCGCAGCTGCGCGGGACCAAGTGTTTGCGTAGCGATGGCTTGCGAACACATTGTTACGGAAGAGAAGAGACGCCGTATCGATGAGGCTGTGTATTAAATATATTTCAAATCACCAGCAGCGGGGTGACAGATTGACCAGACACCAAGCGGAGACCACTCTTCGTCACACACGCAAATTGCCCTACAAAATGTCAACATGCACGTAGTAATATTACGCCGTTGTCATTACTTGCGCTGTCAGCACCATGAAGCTTCTTGTACGGAACACAAGCATTTAACTTCCCATTACGTAGCGCTTGCGTCAGAGCCATGATCAGACTCTAAAAGTGCGCAGTTCACTGCACTCGGATGTTGCAGGTTTCATCAGCGCGATCGCAACAATAATATTAAAACGGATACACGCGTACGCTTTTTGCAACGTCGAAATTGTACCAGTGGTACCAGCGAAGTGCAGGAGAAGTTAGAAGAGAGAAAGGCGTGGACTGTAGCCAAATTGCAGTTTTCATTGCTCTAACTATTTCGCCTCGCTGGCCGAGCTCGGTCGTGTTGGCGTCAAGCGGTACTCCGTAATATCCAGTGTAGTTAGGCTACATGCAATGCTGAAGAAATATCATGCCTCCATTCTGAGCTTACTGAAATATATTTTACAATAAATGCAATCAAAGTGACTTACGAGCATAAAAAAACATTAACGATCGAGTTGACGTGAAGTGACACATTTGGATAGGCTTAGCGCGATTCAGGCGAAGACCAAGGAGACACACAAAACACAGACGAGTGCTGACTTACAACTGACTTCATGGTAAGTCAGTGCTAATCTGTGTTCTGTGTGTCTCCTTGGTCTTCATCTAAATCGCGCTGAAGCCTATCCGAGTATGTACCAACTCACCCAATTCAAAGTGCTATTAGAAGTGCAACTCGCTACTCGTGAGTTAGCAGCTGACCGTCCATCGTCGCTGTCACTCTAGGTGCGTTATACGTCCCGTAAAAAATCCTCCACATCAGTATGGTTTCTTTGAACACCAATCCTTAAAGTAATGTGAGGAATTCTCTCCGCAGAAGGACTTCAATACCACAACGCACAGCAGCAATTAACACGGCTTCACTCACCTCGTTTACCTAGGCGGGGAGAACTATTCGCTGAGACTCCCGGCAAGAAGCGAATCGCTTGCAGTGTGCTGTCATCTATCAATGAACGCAAAAATCAAGCGGCGCTACGTTGGCCAAGGTTTGCAAAAGCAAATCGTCCAAGATTTGAAGAGCAAATTTCTGCCTACAATGAATGTTATGGGATTCATGCACTACAAAATCACTGACGAATGCTATACGCACGTAAAACTAGGTGAGTTTTAACTGCAAAGGTCAGACGATAACATTTATCTATCCAACCGGGTTGCAAAAAATCTTGCGAAGCTGATATGTGTACATCAAACGCGCAAGTTGCCACGTATTTTCACAAAAACTTCGCGTCTCGCAAGAATGCTCCTCGAGAGAACGCTCCTAAATTCCACTAGGAGGCGCCCCAGTCTATTAACATGACGAATTATCATCTGTTTGCTTTAAATGATTGGGATTATCATACACATGCTCTTTTTTCCCGGTTCCTGATACTTTGCACGGTCTTTCTAGTTGTTTTATGGTCTTGCTTGCTTGGATACGTCTTTAGAAAACGTTTCATCTAAGCGTATAATTCTTATGCAAAAAGAAGATGCACTGCAGGAAATTACACTAGCTCGTGAGCCTCCTAGCCTGATATACATATACGAACATCAATGATGACTCAAGAAGAACCATTAGGTGATGTTTTATTACAATAACAAGAGCTGTGGTAGAATGTATGCATATATGGATGTCTTGAAAGTAGCTAAGGTGAATTTAGACTGGAAGAGCTGATTATTCTCATTTATCTAATCTACTTGGTCCCTCAGGAATGGTGCGCTTGGATTACGCCAACAGAGAATACCCGTTCTGCCCACCTACTGAGCACTATAGGAAAGTCAGGCGAGGTTTACAGATTGACACCCTAAAGCAACTCGCTCTAAAGAATATATATATATATATATATATATATATATATATATATATATACATATATATATATATATTCGCGGAATTTCTATAGTCATAAACTGTGTGTGTATATCCAGCAGTGCTTCTTACTGCTCAAGCAAGGGCTGTCTCAAGTTAGGAATAATAAGCCCTAAGAAATATTCGCTTTCTGATATGATTGTGAATAAATGGTAAAAGAGGGCTCAACACCAACGACAATATAATAAATAATTTCATTTCTGTTTAATGTTCCACAGCTAGTTTATTTCGACATTTACGTGGATGCAAGCAGCGCTACGAACTCTTCACAGCTGATTTGTCCATCTACGTCAAAATTCGCTTCGTGCATAATTTCCCGGACTTCCTTGTCCGTCAACTGCTGGCCCAAGACGGTCATCATACGGCGTACGTCGGCGGCAGTGATATATATATATATATATATATATATATATATATATATATATATATATATATATATATATATATATATATATATATATATATATATATATATATATATATTTATATATATATATATATATATATATATATATATTATGAAGTCTTGGTTTGTATTACCTTTTATTAGGCCCGAAGAACCGACAGCCGACAGCTACGATGAATGAGCCAAGATGATGATGCTACGCGACAACGATGAGGATGCATGAGCCACACATGATAATGATGATAATGTACCGGTGAAGAGGATGCGTATACTAAATGCCCACATCAATTCCCCCCACGTGAAAGCGGCCAGCCTGGCCGCGGCAAGTCAAAGGGACAAAGAACGTCGCATGAAGGGCTTCATACGGGAGACATGGACGACCTCTGTAGTTCGATAACGGCGATCTGCTGGGGCTACAAGTGGCGTCACGCGATAATTCACTGGTGAAGTCTCTTAAAGAACTGTGTACGGCCCAATAAACCGAGGCTGAAATTTGTCGCACAAACCAGGTGTGCGAACAGGCGTCAAAAGGAGCACTTCGTCTCCAGGTTGGAAGGAAACATCACGATGCGATTCATCATAAACTAGCTTTCTGTCTTGCTGGCGGGCTTCAGTGTTTATACGAGCTCGTTGGTGGCACTGTGCGAGTCGTGAAACGTATTCCTCTGAAGAGGATGGAGATGAATTCGCTTGGCGGGTAAAGAAGGAGACGTCCAGGAAAGAAGTAGGGGAGCGTCCATAAACTAGGTAAAATGGCGAGTAGCCGGTTGTTCGCTGAATGGCCGTATTGTAAGCGAAAGTGACGAATGGTAGAACAACGTCCCAGTTTTTGTGGTCTGGTTGAATATAGGCGGCGATCATGTCAGCAAGAGTGCGGTGGAATCGCTCAGTGAGGCCGTTAGTCGGGGGATGATAACTAGAGGCAGTCTTGTGAGTTGTGCCGGAGGCCTGAAGAAGTTCGTTCTCTAGTTGTGAAAGAAAGGCCCTTCCACGGTCACTGAGCAACACACGTGGAGCACCATGACGCAGTATAATGGCTCGGAGGATGAAATCGGCAATCCCAGAAGCTGAACCTGTAGTAACGGATGCCGTCTCGGCGTAGCGCATCAAATGGTCAAGGGCTGTTACTATCCACCGGTTTCCAGCAGCACTGACTGGGAGGGGGCCATAAAGATCGACGCCTACAACTTCGAATGGTGTGGCTGGGCACGGAAGAGGTTGTAGTTTACAGGCGGGAGCAGATGTTGGTAGTTTTCCACATTGGCAGGTAGTGCAGGACCCGACGTACCGAGCTACACTAGTGGTAATGCCCGGCCAATAAAACCGACTTCGAAGGCGATCGTAGGTTTTATGGTAACCAAGGTGACCAGCAGTCGGATGGTCATGAAGTTTCCTGAGGACTTCAGACCGAAGCAATCGGGGTAGAACGGGAACCCAGCGCTGACCATCAGGATGGTAAATTTTGCGGTACAGCACCGAGTTGTCCAGCTTAAATTGCGAGAGTTGGCGACGGAGCCTTGCATTAGGTGGACGGGAACTGCCAGTGAGGTAGTCTATAATACGTCGACAGTATGGGTCAGCCAACTGTCGAGAAGGAAAATCGTGCGGGTCATCCGAAGGCAGCTGGTCCATAGAGGCGAGAGAGGAAACCGCCGTAGACGTGGACTCCGGGGGCGTGTTGTGCAAATTGATGGCGGAAACCCCGAGTGGAGTCGCTGGTAGTGGGCAGCGAGAAAGAGCATCGGCGTCACTATGCTTCCTGCCACACTTGTACACGATCTCAAAATCATATTCTTGGAGGCGTAGAATCCAGCGTCCGAGGCGTCCCGACAAGTTCTTGAGTGTCGAAAGCCAACATGAAGCATGGTGGTCGGTCACAATGGTGAAATGGCAGCCATGCAGATATGGACGAAATTTCTGTACTGACCAAACGATGGCGAGGCTTTCCTGCTCGGTGATCGTGTAGTTCCTCTCGGCTGCGGAGAGCACGCGGCTGGCGTGTGCAACGACTCGCTCTCGCGAAGAGTTGTCACGTGGCAGGAGCACGGCTCTTAAACAGCGGCCGCTAGCGTCTGTGTGCAGGAAGGTCGGTGCATCATCGTGAAAATGAGCAAGTACACGGTCGGTCGTGAGGGCACTCTTCAACCTGTCGAAAGCCGATTCACATTCCTGAGACCACTGAAAGGGCATACCGGAAGCAAGTAGCTTATGAAGTGGTGCGGCTATGGAGGCAAAGTTTTGTATGAATCGCCGAAAGTAAGAGGCGAGACCAAGGAAACTTCGCAAATCTTTTGGTTTGTCAGGGCGAGGGAAGCGAAGCACTGCAGCAGTTTTATCAGGGTCTGGGCGAATTCCGTTCTTGCTCACAACATGACCGAGTACCTTGATAGATCTGCTGGCGAAATGGCACTTTTTGGTGTTAATTTGAAGAGCAGCGCCCGCAAGACAAGTCAGGACCTCGTCCAAGCGTTGCAGATGTTGAGGAAACGTCGATGAAAAGACAACAATGTCATCGAGGTAACATAGGCAAGTCTTCCATTTCAGGCCACGCAGCACGGTGTCAATCATGCGCTCAAAAGTTGCGGGTGCATTTCATAGACCGAACGGCATAACATTGAATTCGTATAGGCCGTCCGGGGTTGCAAACCCAGTTTTTCCTTTATCATCTTCTTGCATGGGGATTTGCCAATAGCCGGAACGCAAGTCGAGGCTCGAAAAGTATTCAGCACCCTGTAAGGAATCTAGGGCGTCGTCGATGCGTGGCATGGGGTATACGTCCTTTCTAGTGATGTTATTGAGTGCTCGGTAATCGACACAAAATCGTACGGAACCGTCTTTTTTACGTACCAGAACGATGGGCGACGACCAAGGACTGGTTGAGGGTCGGATTATCTCCCGTTGGAGCATATCGTCAACGTTTTCTTCAATGATTTTTCGTTCAGCTAGAGAGACGCGGTACGGACGGCGGTGCACAATGGATGTTCCGTCGGTCTGAATACGATGTGCTGTAGCAGTTGTCTGGCCCAGGGTGGATGAATGAACGTCGAAGGTGTTTGCATGCTTTTCCAACAAACCAAGGCGCTGCTGCTTCTGTGAGTCATTCAAGTCTTTGTTGATGGCTGCTGTAAAGGCCGAGGAAGCAGCATGATCTGCAGGATGGCCTTTAGAGGAGACAGGGGTAAGAGGCACAACGCACACAGGCTGCAGATCGGCAACGCAGGCGACAGTAGTTCCCCGTGATAGTAAAATTTTATCTTGTGTGGTGTTGGTAGCAGCGAGGACACTTAATCCATTGTTGAAGCGAGCCACACCTGATGCCAGAGCTATGCCTTTATTAAGGCAACACGGTGACAGAGTGACCAAAATGTCACCAGAGTCGACGTCGTTGGACATAACTGTCACTAATTGATGTTCGTTTGGTGGTAACTCGATGTCTACTGCAGCGATGAGTCGGAGTGGCCTGTAGGTTTCGTCGTTGAGCAAGTGGTCCGTGTCAGTAAGATGGACGACACGTTGTGCACAGCAAATAGCCGCAGAAGCAGAGGAAAGAAAGTCCCAGCCTAAAATGAGTTCATGGGAGCACGGGGATAGCACAGCGAATTCTATATGATGAAGAATTTCGTCGATTAGTACACGGGCAGTACAGAGAGCGGAAGGGCGAATCATTGTTCCCTGGGCTGTAACCAGTGTCGGTCCATCATTAGACGTCGGGACTTTTCGAAGACGGGCACACAAATCAGCACGAATAACAGAAAACGCAGCCCCAGTGTCCACCAAAGCATCAACGTCCACTCCCTCAACTGTGACCGCAATCATATTGTAGGGGCGCGCTGGAGGAATTGGAGTCCTGTGTTGGAATTCAGTTTGTCCTCCAAAAACTGCATCGCTTAGTTTTCCGGACGCCGATCAGAAGTAAGGGAAGCAGGCTGAAGAGGAGAAGAAGAGCGCCGGTAAGGCGACGGTGAACGGCGTCGGGTTGATCAGTGACTACTGCGCAGTTCACCCGATGCTGGCGGAGATGGAGACCGACGCGGCGGTGACAAATAACGGTGACCCTGGTACAAGGCTCCTGCGGCATAGTCCCGTTCGCGTATGTCATACCCTCGGCGCTCGTCTTGCTGGCGCTTGAGGCAAAAGCGTGCAATGTGACCACGATAGCCGCAATAATAGCACGTAGGCCGAGTCGATCGATGAGGAGGGTAGTAGCTTGCGCTAACTGCACCAGGAGAGAGAGAAGTCAGAGGGACAGGTGACGGCTCACGCGGTGGTGATGAAAAGTTCGTGGGAAAGCTTGTGGGAGGTGCGGCAGCAACCGACGCGTACGTTCGTGGCGGGGACGTCGAGCTGACGGTGCCTGGTGGTGCGGCGGCGGTGTGCGGGAACGATGGTAGAGTACGAGAGACAATGGGCTGCAGGTTGGCCATGTGGGTCATGGACGTGAGCTCCTCCCTGATGACATCCCACAATGACGTTGAAGAGGACTGAACGGGACACACTGAAGGTAGTGTGAATCCCATTGATTCTAATTCTTCACGTATAATCGCCCTTATCGTGTCTCGCAGGTTTGGATCAGTCGTAATACGGGCCGCATCACTGTCTGATTGTAGGCGCATAGATTCAAGTTCTTCGAGGCGCTGACAGGTTGTCGCAACGTCAGCAACGGTAGCCGGATTCTGGATCGCTAGGGCATTGAATTCGACGGTTGCAATCCCCTTAAGAAGCTGGCGCACCTTGTCTGATTCTGTCATTGGTGTGTCAACCCGGCGGCAAAGTGAAAGAACATCCTCGATGTAGGATTAGTACGACTCCCCGATGTGCTGTTTCCGAGTCGCGAGAGATTTCTTTGCGAGAGCCGAACGAACAGCCGGTGTGCCAAATACATGGCGAAGCTGATCTTTGAAGGCTGCCCAGTCGGGGATGTCGATGAAGTGGTTGAGGAACCACGTCTTCGCGACACCCGTGAGGTAGAATGACACGTGAGCGAGTTTTTAGGTGTTATCCCACCGGTTAGCAGCGCCGACACCTTCGAAATCGTCCAGCCATTCTTCCACATCTTCTCCGCGCATACCGGCGAAGGGATGGGGCTCACGCTGCAGGCTGTTGATGACGTGAGAAGGCGCGGCACGCGGTGGTTGAGTGGGAACGGCTGCAGCACCAGCCTCATCTTGGTGCGACATATTTCCGGACACCTGGCCCAAGCGGCGACCTGAACGTAGCTCCAAGGGGTATAGTGGTCGAGAGGATGGCGGGGGATCTAACAGCCCTTTCCACCACGTATGAAGTCTTGGTTTGGATTACCTTTTATTAGGCCCGAGGAACCGGCAGCCGACAGCTACGATGAATGAGCCAAGATGATGATGCTACGCGACAACGATGAGGATGCATGAGCCACACATGATAATGATGATAATGTACCGGTGAAGAGGATGCGTATACTAAATGCCCACAATATATATATATATATATATATATATATATATATATATATATATATATATATATATATATATATATATATATATATATATATATATATATATATATATATATATAAGAGAGACAGAGAGATTATGATATGGATTACGATATGGAGAGAGTGAGATTTGGCTAGATAACAGCCCATAAACGCAGTCACTCTTATTCAACAGCAAAACCAACATTTATGCTGATTGTAGCCTGTTCATCTTGTAGCAAGAATGCCGTGTTTTCTTTCTCTCGTCCGTGTTCTCGAGCGCCTTTCACAGCAAGAAAATAACTGTGTTGTATGTTATGCCCGTTGAGAGCTAACCTCTTGCGTGATTACAATAACGGCACTTTGTAAATTACACGTGAGGCCGGCAGGTATAGTAAATATATTTATTGTGAAGCCACGATCACCAACAAGGAAGTAAAGCGACGTACTACAGCGTGTACTTGACTGCACCCGCTTACAAAACAAGGAAACTGCGACGGAAACAGCTACAGCAAGCCCACCAGCAAACAAACAGCTGGCCTGTGTAAATGTTGTTAGAACAGCGCAGCCTTTGAGGAACAAAGGGAAACCATGTTTACTTTCGCGGCCAAACAAGTTTGTTGTTCAGCAACGCGGTTATAGTGTAGCAAGGTGTTGGAGGAGAGATGGCGAAAAGAGAAATAGAAGCTGTAATTTCATCGCGCTAACAAGGAAACAAGTGCGCTGTCGCCTATCTACAGCCGCAGGCTTGGGTTGCGATGTGATATTGTCTTATTTTTTATGTTCAATTTTTCTAAAGTAATTGCATAAAGCCTTGTTGTTGCTTCCACAAAAAAAATGTAGATATCCTGCGTTGTAGCTTACCATAAAAGCAGGAAATGTTATGTATTTTATTCACTCCAGCGAACCGCTCGAACTGCGTAATATGCCCCCACGAAGACAACGCTCGCTGCAGGCTGCGTTAAAAATGAGGAAGCAAAGGAAGATACGGCTCTAAATTACTTTTTTACAAAACTAGACCAATGCCTGTGTACGAAAGTATGTATATTTGGAGCAATAACGCGGCGTAAACCATATAAAGAGATATTCAAGACAAAATCTTAATTCTATAGAGAAAGAAAACCTAATTTTCAACTGGCTTTATCTAGCGTCAGCGAAGAAAGTAGCGAGAAACCTCTTTGCCTTTAAATAACAACTAATTTCACTTTACATAGGCCTGATGAAAAAGAACTCGCATTTAGCACACCATGCATCTAATTCACCATAATCTTCTCTGAATTCTCAAAGGGTTTGGAAAGCTCTACCTGCCAATAGAGTTGATGGAGCTAGCGTCATCGTTCAGTTTTCTAGTTTGGGTACCTGAAGTTGTTCGAATAGTGACTTTAAAGACAGGCAATGAACTCTCTATCTTCGGTGAATATGGTCCACTTATGGCTGAAACAGATTTTCGCCAACACCACTGTATTGTTTTTGCCGAAGCCACTGCAATATCACGCTAGAAAACATAATTTTCCACGAAAAGGAGCTTATTCAATTTATTCATCTCTTCCTGTATACTGAAATATGCCTATAAAAGGAAGCGTAACTAAAGCGCCAACCAATTTTCGCCTGTTTTTCGACGATTGCTTTGACTTTGCTTAGGCACGGAGTTTTCATTGCACAGAATTGTTTTCGCCTTCTGGAAGTATCTTGCTGAAAATAAGAAACTGTGGCATTTACGCCTGTGAAATCGAACATGCACATCTTGACACAAAATAAATAAGTTAAAGTGAAAATGCTGCGTAATCACTTGTGATCTCGCAATAACAATATCCTGTATAGCACACTAGAATTCGACCACCGAAGAAAGCTTTATTGTTCGTGCTTGTTCGTCACTTTTTTTAGGAATGGCCAGCAATAAAGAAAACAAAAGAACTGCGAGTGTAGCGTGGTGAAGGTTGCATTAAGTATGGTTTTTGTGACGAAACAGCGTCGCTTGTCTCACACATTTTTACTCGACAACTACAAATGCAGTGATAAAGCAGTAAGCGAGATCTTTATGGAGTATCCATAGGAAAAAATAAAGAAGTAATGATGGCTAACAACTATAGACAGAAAACAGTGAGCTGAAAAAAAAAAGGGAGCACTGGAACTTGAAGCACGACAAAAGTTTTGGTACCCTGTTTGCCATGAACACACTCCCCCCCTTAAACTTTGCCTAATTCTTCTACAAGATAAACTGTTGCGCAATATGATATGTGCGTATTATGGAATAATTTATCGCAATACGAAATATACTCTGAGATGTTAAACCTCCCAAACCAACCAAACAGCCGAAATATAAGGGGGCACAATAAATGGGACTTCCCGATTGAATGCAAAATGCGGTGGTGTCATTGAGACTTCTAGCAGTTTCAAAGGTAGCGGTTGTCATTTCTGGAAGTTGGGATACGCTGAAAAAAAAAACACTGTGAGAGACCGTTGTGTTCTACATTTCAAACGTCGGGGAAGGCGTTACCGTGAGGGGTAGTGAATAGTTAGCAGATTAATGCGCAGCTACAAGAACAAAACTTAATACATCACGAAAACCAGTGGTTGACGCATAAGCTGACAACGTCTTGTTACTGAAAGGCACAAGAATGATTGTGATACAAGCACAAAAAATGATGTCGAGGTGAAGCTCCGGCTAGTAGCCTGAATCACTTCCGTATATAGTAAGCTTGCCAATGACATGTCAGCCCACGCTACTGCCTACATTGAGTGGTATAGAACAGTTTGCAGCCAAGCAGAAATGCATCACGTGTACCTAAAGAAAAAGCGTTATCGTCACTCTGCATGATGTTGCTTGATCACTTTTCTTGCTATATTTATTTTTATACGTCTTATATCAAAAGGGTATGAAAAGCCATTGAACCAAAAGCGTCGCTGGCAGCAGTGACATTTTTAAACGGTTTCTCTTTTTAAACTAAAAAAAAGCTTTGTTTTATAGGGTGAGATTAGCTGAAGCTTTTCTACTTGCCCTTAAAAGGATAGAATTCTAAAATAAGTAAGTACTCAGGGCTGCAGCTTCAGGCTCATTTCGGTAAATACTGCGTCCTTGTCACAGTTAGTCACCCGTTTAATTACTGACAAGAGCTTTCAATTTCTCTAATTACACCGTTAACAGCAATACCACGAGTGTTAAGAAGCTTGTGTCGCACTAATTCTAGGCTTTGGTAGTACCATTACAAGAAGTGGTGAGCTGTTTTGTAGTGCCTGTGCTGGCGGAGACGGTAGGCTTCTATAGTGCTACGTGGACCATTTTCAGTCGATGCCACTTAAGCATACGACTGATGTTAACTAGACATTACGCCTGCATTATTGGACTACATACGCATTTTTTCATATCATCTGATAGCCAGCACTAGAACCACAATAACTATTTCACCAACATTCTACCTGGATAGGAAAACCTTCTAAACACGTTTCGAGACGTATCTTGGCTCTGTGGTAGAACACTTGATTGTCAAGCAGAATGCTGTGGTTGGATTCTATAGCTCGGACCCTGATATCTATTCTTTGTGTTTTTCGGCTCAACACGGCCGATGCATATAAGTTTTTTGTAAGTTCTCTCACCTTTAGGCTATATTAACGATCGTTTTCGCTGTTGCTAGGTAGATAGAAACTCTCAATCACTTGTCGCGCATACCTGCACACCGCGGCCCGTGATGTAAAGATACGTACCACACGCCTCTGCATGAAGGGTGTGACATCGTAAGCGACGAGGTTTTCGTGTTATTTATTTATTTATTTATTTATTTATTTATTTATTTATTTATTTATTTATTTATTTATTTATGATACCTCAAGGGCCCCTAAAGGAAGGCGTTTTACATGAGGGGTGGGCATATCTACAAAATTAGCTCTTCTATGATGCGTTTGAAGATGGCTTGGTTGGAATGAAGCACTGCCTTGGTGGGAAGGTCACTCCAGTCCCTCTATGTCCGGTTGAAGAATGAGGAGGCATGGGAGACAGTGTGGGCTTGAGGGGGGACTACGGTCTTTTCGTGGTTGGTCCGGCTTGAGTGGCGGTGTGCGGGAGCAATGAGATGGGCTTGGGGTGACTTGTGAAAGAACTTATGAAAGAGAGAAAGGTGGGCGACTCGACGGCGTGATACAAGGCTGGGAAGGTTGGCTTGGGATTTGAGTTTCGATGAGTTAGAGTAGTAGGAATGGTCCGAAGAAATGAAACGTACGGCACGATTCTGTACTGATTCAAGCATGGTAATGTGAGTATGTTGGTATGGGTCCCACAGGGCGCATGCATATTCGAGGTTCAGCCTTACTAAGCAGCAGTACGTTAGAAGTTTGACTGAGGAGGGTGCTAATCGGATATTACGCCGCAGGAAACCAAGAACGCGATTAGCAGAATTTGTTCAGAATTCATGTCATGACTAACCAGACATATTCATAAAACTCTCTTAGCACCCTCCCATGCTAATTTTGGTCTACCTCAAGTAAAATAGGCGATCAAGACTGCATCGAGACACAGGCAGGCAGGCAGGCAGGCAGAGATAGATAGATAGATAGATAGACAGATAGATAGACAGATAGATAGATAGATAGATAGATAGATAGATAAATAAATAGATAGATAGATAGATAGATAGATAGATAGGTAGATAGATAGATAGATAGATAGATAGATAGATAGATAGATAGATAGATAGATAGATAGATAGATAGATAGATATGCTAAATGTACCTGCAGTTAGCTAAAAAATGCTTCACGTTTTAAAATAACTATTAGCTAACCCTACGTGAAGAGCACGTACCCACTTTAACTAGCGTAAGTTGAGTAGTAAAGCAATCAGTACGTCTCGAAACGACATAGAGCTCTCTATAGTAAATAAAAATAGTCTTTGGCAAAGTGTGTGACGTGAGCGAAAGTATATTCTCGGGTTTATTTTCGGGCGCAGCAACTCGAACGTGCGTAAATGCGTGCCCTGGTGGAGCAATGCTGTCAATTTTCAGCAAAGAAGACTCGTTCGCATGTTTCTCGCCGTCGCAGCCATTATATTGAACGTACGGTCGCATAGGCGGGTGTAGAGTGTCGATGCTGGACTACGGTACGTAATAGTAGAATGACTGTGCTAGTTGTGAGGCGTAGTCACTTAAACTTCGAGGCAAACTTTATTTTAGATTTTCGCTGCACTCGCTTCGAAAAACACCAAGTCCGATATGGGCAATGCATATGGCCTTTTTAGGATACACTCACTCAATATAGATCTTGGCAATCATGCTTAGATGGCGCGTTTATGAAAGGGGCCTATTTCAGCTTTCCAGTGGAGGCTAAGTTGACATCGTGTCGCACGAGCATATGCAAAGTGAAAGACAAAAGACGAAACAAATTTTCTAACTATGGCTAGATATATGTGGAAGAAAGACGGTGGAGTGACACTGTTTCAGCAACAGACAGTAGGTAAATAAAAAAAATTAGAAGAAAATTCTGGACGCTCACACTCGACAGCCGGACGACGACACCTGCGATATTGAGACACTTTCCTGAACCGAGGCAGCTTCGTGTGGAAAGCGGTAAAAGAAGAGAGCTACAACATCAAATGGTGTGCAGGTGTCAAAAGCCGACGTGAAAGAAAGAGCTGTAAACACGTTCTGGGACATGTTCGATAGGATAGTATCGCCGGGAGAACTCTTACTGTGGGAAGCGACTGTATTGCACGCCACTCTATCTACGCCTGATTCTCTTCTTGCGTGTATGCATATGGTGCGCTAGCGGAAAAGATGTCCATTACAACATAGGAGAAACAAAAATAAACTGACCTCATTCGGTGCCTTATTGTACGTGATCTATTATTATATACCACCTTTTTCCAGTCTCCCATTCACTTTTGCGTCTTTTGAGTGCAAAGGGGTACCAAATTGCAACAATACCTTGACTTCGGTGCTTTGGTACTTGCACGGACGTATGCAATGTGACTTAGACGAAAGCAGGTGTGTTGCTTTTGTCCCTGCTGTGAATTCACTGCCACATTTTTTTTGGTTCTTGTATTTCCTCCTCTCCCTCTCTTTCATCGCTTTATGTCATTAGCTAATACACCAGTGCATGCAGGACAGCTAACCAGAAGGATTTCTCGTTAACTTCTCTGCCTTTAGGTGTCGCTCTTTTTTCAAGTCCAAATAGAAAAGCGGCTTAGAAAAAAAAAAAAGGAAACTTCGCTCGTATCATAACTACGACAGCTTCCTGAGCTCTAATTATTTTCCTGAAAAGATCTCTTCTCAAAACACGAACCATTTTTTGCCTTCGCTCATTGCGTTGCTTACCATTTCGTTTGTTCTCAAGTTCATCATTACCTCGGACAACATATTCACGCATATGCATGTGATTGCTACATGTTCGCCTTAACCAATTGATACCGAATGGTTTTATATGACATCTGTTTGGTAGAAAAATAATGTAAACACCTAGGTAAAATATTGGAGTGTCATTCAGTTGGTCTGTCAGTTGCATACAAAGAAAGTACAAATGAAGTGAGAGAGGCAGGCAGTACATAAAGCATGTCTAGCAAACGTATTATACCTGATATATTAGAAAGAAAATAACAGTGTAACACTGCTAGGTAAGTACATAAATCAGAAAAAGCCAAATATTATAGTCACAATAAAGACTTCTCTATGAACACAAAGTAAAATTAATGTATAATGTCACCTGACACTTAAGTAAGTTCCTGTTATGTTCTGTTTAAGAAGATAGCCCTGCTCGGTGGTGTCTAGTGGCTAAGGTACTCGGCTGCTGACCCGCAGGTCGCGGGATCGAATCGCGGCTGCGGCTGCTGCATTTTCGATGTAGGCAAAAATGCTGAGGCCCGTGTGCTCAGATTTGGGTGCGCGTTAAAGAAACCCAGGCGGTCGAAATTTCCGGAGCCCTTCACTACGGCGTCTCTCATAATGATATGGTGGTTTTGGGACGTTAAATCCCACATATCATGTTTAAGAAGATACTAATCTGGTCTTAATGCCCACTTGATAACATAGGAGTTATTAACAGAGCCCCAAAAAACATTCGGCGAACTTTTTAATGCACCTCATTTTTGAGGTAGCTACTCGGTGAAAGCTAACACAGGTGTTTGCAGATATTTCTTGACTAAAGTATCCATGTATTTTACTTTCACACATGCAACACAGGAATTGTCTATGTACCTTGATATGAAACCTATCTTTCTCGGTAAACGTGTCATCGCCAATCCTTTTTATCTGGACAAAAGAGCACGAAAGACTGCTGCTACTCATGAGATTGAAATCGATTATGTAAAGCCCCTCTGCACTATTGCTCAATCCGATTCAAAACACTGCGCCCGCTTCTTTATTTCCTTAAATAGCTGCTTCACAGTGAGAGCTCACACTTTGCAGTCTACTTCCCTGACATCTACATCTTAGAGTAGCTGATACCAGAACGCGCAGGAAAATATTGTGAGCCTTTCATAACACCTCATCAGTGAGGAAAGCCGCACATTCATTCTTCAATATTTTTAGGACAACCAAATGAAATGACCAACAGCGTATCTTTACTCCACAATACTGGCGCAACATTTGGGCCGTGCTTTCCGTCACTTTTATGCCAACAGTGTCTTCTCCAGTTGTGGGCAAAAGAAGCGGGTATAATAGCTAGTTAATCTCCTTGTCTTTCCTTCATTTGTTTTTTTTCAGTACATGCCTAACTAAATGATAACGTGGACAACAAGACGTTGTTGAAAAACAATTTCAGCCGTCATAGCGAGCTGTATCTGTTTGTATCAACCATGCTGCTCTGTGCTGACGTCGGCACGCACAGTGCAGGCGGAAATATATTCCTTGTGTAGTGTGTTGGTAGCTGTAATACGCGGTGTCAATTTCGCGATACAGAAAAAAGTAGAATCTAGAAGCACGAACAGAACTAGTTTTGTCTCACTAGTCAAGCTACTTGAAGAGCCGCTCTATCACCAGCATTTCAAATGACAAAGAACAAGGGCGTTATTTTCTATCGGCATTTTTCGCATTTCTGGCGCACTCATGGCGCATGAACACTGTTTCCATGACCTATGTACTGTACACACCTTCGAATGGTCATTATGGGCGAAATATGAGATGTGAATTGTTTCTTGCATTCTTCTGAAATGCAGCCGCCCACCCGTCATTCCTTGTATAGAGCACAATTGTATGGAGCACGATTAACTTATTTAACATTATTTTGGGACTTTGCGATTGCGCAAGGGGGCATAACAGCTTGTAGCCGACAAGTGCGAACTATTGACTGGATCAAGGCTTTGTGCTAATATTGCACACGTGTTAATTTGAAATAAGTGGCAAGAGACAGATATTGCTTATAGCAAGGGTAGCGAAGGCTATGAAGAAGCCACTCTCTCATCTTTAAAAGCGAGGTTGTGACATGTTTTTTCTAAAACACTGTAATTTGGCGTAATAAGCCAAGAACTCTTATCCTACAAACTGACCTTTCAAGTTGCAGTCTATTCAAGCAACTATGTATCCTGCAGAGGCCAGCGCA
The DNA here is from genome assembly GCF_043290135.1 of Rhipicephalus microplus. NCBI lineage: Eukaryota > Metazoa > Arthropoda > Arachnida > Ixodida > Ixodidae > Rhipicephalus > Rhipicephalus microplus. The sequence goes on from NC_134700.1 coordinate 193,577,945, forward strand.
CCACTATTTATTGAGAATTGCCGCGAAAGCCGATATAACCTTGCTCGAGCAAGCGTATTCCCCTGCAGATTGCCCGTGGCACGGTATGGCTGACTGTTTGCCCTGAAAACAAGCAAAATGACAGGTGTTGAAGAGCGTGGTAATTTGCGTAATCTTTGTTCCTGTCCAGATGGACCAGCTGCACCATTTTACTGGTGTTTCAGAAAAGTGCGCCTACGTAAGCCGCTGCTCCACGCGAGGGACGTGAGCTGCTAATTTGGCCGTTGAACTTTGGGATGTGCCAACGCCGCTGAGACAGCCTCCACAATGCGACGTAAAGTGCTAGGGCCATCACTGCACTTTTTTGCGAAATTGAAATTCGGTGCAAGGATGTGCCCTACGACGTTGTAACGCAGTTAGGCAATCCTGATCGAACACGTCTTTATATGTACTCCACGTTCGTTCTTGCATCAGTGATGCTTTAGGCGATAGCAAAGTCATAAATGCTCGTTGCGGGCTTTCCATTAAAAGGTAACACGTCAGCAATGTCGTATCACGCAAATGATATAGGGAACACGACGATTTCATCTGAATAGAAAAATGCCGCAATTTGAATGTCATTAGGCATCTGTAGTCACCGTGATGCCACCCAGATCTTATAAAAAAAAGTAAAAAAAAGCATTTGTATAGACGATTGAGTTAGCAGCAGTAACCTTGCGAAAGAGCATACTTTGAAGGTCACACAACCTAACGAGTGCTGGTACTTTAGAACATGCACTGATGTTGGGGGGGGGGGGGGGATAAACGTCTTGCATTTACATCCGTAAATGCTCCCCTTTTTATAGAAAAGCTCTTGTGGCCAAGGTTTTTCGTAGGTCGCAGATCTAAAATTGCGGTCATCATAAACCGGCATAAGCTTTGTCCTCTTTTTGATTACCTTTCAATGATTCTTATTCTGCTTAGCTCCCAGAACACGTAAACACACTTTACACACTTTACAGGCTTGAGATAGAGCACCAGCTCTGATGAACAAGAGATTGAGTACTCAGAGAGAGAGAGAGAGAGAGAAAGAGAGAAAATGTAAAAGTAAAAGAAAGCAATACAGAAAGAAAGAAAAAAAGAGTGAAGAAACACTGAGAGAACGACAACACAGGCAACATAAAAACACAATCAGACAAAAATAAAAAGAGAGTAGAGAGAGAAACAGATATGATCCACAGAAACAAGCAGACATAAAGAACAATAAAAATACAAACACTCAACAAAAAGACAGAGAGGGGAGCAAACATAGCAATCCATAGAGAAGTGTAGAAAGGGGTGAGAAAAAGGCATGATGATGGTGAAGCCTGTCCAAGTCAGAACTAACAATAGGCCCACGAGTTCTGCTTGTACCCAGCCTTATGGGACTTTGAGGAAGCTGCACCAATTGTTATCACAGGATGGATTGATTTTCCCTAGCAGAGATTGCAGCAACCCAAAACTTTGGAGTTTAATTACAATTAAGACAGACCTGGGCGTAGTATGCAATGTTTGAAGCGATGACATTAACGACGCATTTTTCGAGCAACAAAGAGTTTTGTGTATTAATCATCTGTCATGTTACGGGCGTACGTGTGCCGAATAATTGGATCGAGTAGATGATTGGGAGGGACGTGGATGAAAGAAAAAATGACAAATAAATCATCGGCTATAGGGTGAATCAGGTGCGTTTTATTTGCTGCCCTATGCAGGAAGAAGGTAATTATGGCGTGAAAATAAGCCAGACAGAAATGAGGAAATATAGATAAATTGGATGTCGCCATGTCAAGATCAACTTTATAAATAAAAATTGCTCCAATATTTTTATGTGCAAGCTTGGAAACTCCGCGTTCAATATACTTTCCCATTGTAGGCGCGATGCGCAGCATAGTTCATTTCCCTTTATTCTTATGATACGACATCCTTACTATCTGAGTAGATTTATTTAGTAATGATTCGCGTGCTCGCACACTTCTACTGTTGCATGCCAGTCATGTGTAAAAAAACAAGGTAAACAAAAATGTTCGGGTGTTGTTACATGTATACAGATGGTGTGCAATGTACCGTCGTTGACGTAGCTTTACAGAACTGCACATTATCTTTCTTAACCCATTACTTCTAGAGAAAACTGCTATGCGCAAAATAAACGTGACTGTGACACAGAAACAATAAAAAGGGAAAGGCGCATACTTTCAACTAACTGTCATTTTTCCTTTCTCTTCTGTATATTAGAGCGAAAGCTGTTATGAAATCACAACTTGGGTCACGCGCAGCGCCGTAGTTGTCCCCCGCCGCCGCCGCTGCCTGTGTCTGTAACCACATCGCAAGAAATTAGAAAAAGAGAGAGAGAGAGAGAGTGAGAAAAGAAAGGCCGGGAGGTCAACCAGATATCGGCATCTGCTTTGCTACCCAGCGCTGGGGGCGGGGAAGTAGGGGCAAGAAAGAGGGGGTAGATAAAGAAAGAAAAATGCACGCGCACTCATAAGTAAACGAAAATTAAAAAAAATAGTACCGATGCCGCTGAGGCTCAAACCCGCGTCTGCTGGTAGTGCCAGCCCATGTATTAAACAACTGAGCCATGCCGGTGCTTGGGACTTGTTGGCAAACTCACCTTAGGCAGGCTTGATGTCGGGAAAGAAATCACGTTATTACGACTTATAAGGCGTTTTAAACAGCGAAAAACAACCAGTTGTCGCAAAATGCGAAGCGCTTAACGAGTGGGTCGTCCAATGCTCCAATTCATTACAAAAGCTTGTTTTTGTTCACCTAATAACTGTGGCGCATACCCACTTCAGGCATAATTAATAATTGTTGTGAGCCACTGCATGAACGATTGGCCCAATATTCCTTGCATGTGTTTAGCGGATACCACGCTTCTCAGAAGAATAACGATAAATAGCATAGCGAATGCCAATCTACTACCCAAAAAATTTATTATTAATGCTGTTGTGGGTACGAAGCAAGTGTGCTTGCAGTATTAACCCTATGAGTATGGCGAAAAGGCTCTAAAAGGCCGTTCTTCTAGCTTTTGCTGTGACTGTGCTGTGCCTTTCGCACAGGCCTGGCGTATTTTCAGTAATGAAACATACATGCGCAAGTAAAACGGGTCACATGATTACGATCAAATAGGTTGCAAGAAGGCATGCAAAAATTTGCGCCAATGTATACTGAATTACGCTACAGCTGTGTCGCTGACACAAGATTGCCTCTTAGGAATATATGGAAATCATCCGTGAGTTCTCGGGCTGTGGTATCAATGTGCCTGCTTTATATATTAATATTTCTGAAAATCCGCACACACTTGCAAGCCTGACAATGCGCAGGCATATGCGTGCTCTCATTATTTCTATTTGGCAGCTGATGTTCACTTCAATAATCGTTGACGCAGCGCCCGGTTTAGCCAACGTACGATTTTCCAAAAGAAAGCGGTGTATATACTCCGCCCGTCACGCATTTCGCTTACGCAGAAGCTTGCATTATTACGCAACCACCAGGTTGTTTTTTCTAACCAGAGGAGATTTTCAAAGAGAGCCCCGATAGCTTAAACGTTGTGGAAAAGACCATTGGCAGATTGCGCGTTCTCGCTAACTTTTTTCGTTTTGTGGGATATGCGATGCATAAGGGCATCGCTTCTGGATACCTCTTACGATGCGGGAAGGGGTTCACACTGAAACAGACTGACTCATATTTGACATCCCTCTCACGATGCGGACCAAGCTTCTAACTGGAACTGGCTGAGTTGCGTTTAATTTACCTCCTATACCACGTCGCGCAATATTCACACTGGAACGGGCGCAGGCGTCCTGAATTTGCACGCACCAGATTGCCCTTCACGTATGAGTAAAGAAGGCGTGTTTGAGTACTACATGAACTAATTTACCCATTAACAGGTTTTACGAAACCTATTAGGCACGACTTTGTCAGTCACTCAAGAGCTTTTAAATATCGCACATTCACAAGTTTACAGTGATATTCTAGTTAAAGTAGTTACATAGCCTCTATTCATTTGTTCTTAAAAACTTGACAGCAAAGCACGATTATTTTGAGCATTTAAATAAAATTCGTTCTATTGTTGAGCGTCTGCACATATACTTAATTTACTCTGATTGTATGCGCTCAGGCTCATATATACTCCAATTAAATCTCAATCGCTTGTTCCGTAAGCACCTCTTCAGTAAGTACCGCAGAGAATGATTGCTTTCCCACTTACCACTTGGTGCAAGGAACACCAGGTTCCGTGCCGATAATGGCTGCTCCGCGGCGTTGTTAGACGTAACGTTCGCTAACCAACTCGCGTTCTCTTATTCTCCAAATCAAACCTGTGCGACAAAACGTTTTGCTTGCCCCTCTTCTAACACAAGTGAGCGTTCAGCCGTGAAACAAGCTAGGCCTTATAGCTAGGTGATGCAGGTTCTAAGTTGCTTCTACGTTCTTGCAATGCTTTATACAGGTAATGCTTCAGTGTTTCTACGTTGATTCTCAGTGCAGAGAAGCTCGAGATCAATAACAAACAGCCACAGATATGACACAGACACGTAGTCGTTAGCATAGATCATAGAGTTTTATACAGTAAAACTTTGAGAGGAATATGACACTGCGATTGCGGGCCCTTATGGGAATTGTGGGGAAGTACATGCTTCGGATTGGATTGCGTTAGCTAGCGAACTGTTTACGAAACTTTTTTACAGTTTCAATTTCATTGTTGGCGCAGTGTGGGTAGTGGGGTAAGGTGCATAACACTGAAGCAGCTCCTTTGTTGTTCAAAGAGGCTGAAGACCACCAACTCTGAGATTCACTGTGGCTTTGGAGCTTTAAAAGTATTTTACAGTTCAAGCAAAGCGTCGTCCACTCACCGCTGTGCATAGATGTAGCGTCTCATGCAAGGGCTGAATATTACATTGAGTTCATGTTTTTTTTTTTTCATAAAGGCGTTCTGCCGAAACCTGTTTAGATCGACTGCGAAATTATGGCGAAGCTAAGTAGACACACTGTCATGCTCCTCTGACTCGATTTCATCGATTTCACAAAACGAGAGGTGTATTGAGGGCAGACTACTTGGACAGACGCACCTGGCATGGCAGCAGACGTGATGTAAGGTGTTTCTTGCTTAAAGGGGCCCTCCAGCCCTTTTGAAGCGCCTATTTTTTGTATGTGTTTTGCGTAGACCGATGGCCGAGGATAACTTTATCATAGGTTTAAGCACCGATATCAAATCACTTAGTATTTTAATCGTGCAATAAAGTCACCTCATTGCTGCTAACCGCGTCGGCGCAAAGTGGCGCTCGCTAGAACTACGCAGGCGGAAATGACGTCAATGAGCGCAGCCTCTCACAAGACGCGTAAAGCCTCGCTCCGAAGCGAAAGAACCTGCTCGAGGTCTGACAAGTCGGGAAGGCTCATTTCTACCAGCTTGACCCAGCTGTTCGACCGCGTAAACAAAACGGCGTGATCAGGCACCATGTTGCCTGCTGCTATAGAAACAGAGCCATAAACACATTTAACTGAACAGGCAACAATGGTGTGCGAGCTTCCTCTACGTAAGAGCTTTCAGACCATGTCATTGGAGGCCCCCAGCGACGTCACAGCAGAGAATGAAATGTGGTCATGTCACCCCGCGAAATTCGAATTGAGGGTACGCGTTTTTTCTTGTATTTTGAATTTTTTTAATTGAATAACTTTGTACGGCGTGCCGCTATCGCTGCCGTTTTTGCTGCACTAATTTGTCTGTGCGTCAGTCTATGCAGTCCAAGAGTAAAAAATGGGGGGTTGAAAAGCGTTAGAGGGCCCCTCTAATACTGTACTGCTATTTTCTCAAATAAATAATGTGTACTTCCGAGAGGAAAACAAAGAAGTGTGCTTCGAAGTTTCGCAAAATTAATTCATTATATCCTAATACTAACTTTGCAGCGCATTGGCAGAGCAATGCATACCGTGGCGGTTAAATATGTTCAGGTTTCATTTCTACCTCATGGTCACAAAAGCATTTGCAACGAGATTTAAGTACAAAAGAATGAAGCAAGATTTAATATAATATATCTTAATATCACTTTGTTTTACACTCGGCAAACAAGCCTCGAGAATCTCAAGAAAGTAATTTATTAGAAGCAGATCAGAAGCCTGTACTTTCAATAATTCCCATGGGGGTACATGCACCACTGAAGGAGCCCGCGTAGACACTAGCGCCAGATTCCCGTCTAGGTACTTGTGTATGACTCTATGGCACAGACCTTCCATTGCTTCGAGGTCTTGTCGCCACCATCACGCCTCTACCGTTCCTCTACGTTCGCTCCTTGTCCACACTCGAGAACGTTGCTCCCCGCTGTGAGAGACGGGTCTTCACTTCACTTCCCTTCACTTTATTACCTTTAAGACCCCTCAAGGGGGTGTTACATAAGGGGTGGGTTGTTCAGAGATGTAACTAATGCCACAATTTATTAACGAGACAGGTACATAGATACACGTTGAACAAAATGTGAGCCAAGCTCCGTTTCGACAACGGCACCGTTTGCTGCCCGGGATGGCCTTCTAACATTTCACAAAATCTGTAATCACTACCGACTCGGCCATATAGCCTCATCGCTGCTATTGCCGAGATCTCTGCGAAGGCGCGAAGTACTGTGGGGACAGCATTCTTCACCTCATGTACCCTTCCCTTTACCCGTCCTCCTCCTGTAAATATTGCTCCCCACAGAAAGCAAATCTTTATCATATCATGTGGGGCTGCCCCAAGCATCCCCCTCCCCCGTCCCTCCAAAAAGTATGTTTGTATTGAGGAGCAGTGGGAGGCTGCCTTGCGCAGCATGAAACCTGACGTGCAGGTGGCCATCCTGAGTTGGGCAGAGATAGTTGCGAAGGACTACCGAGCGTAGCAACCTCTCCTCATGTCTGTATCATTTTCCCTTTTTCTTCCAAAGGAAAAAATTAAGTTTTTGTCGCCACCACGACCTCCCCATGGTCACTTTGAAGTCATTGTTGGTCAACTGTTGCCTTCTACATTTCTACTGGACTGTTATTAGTAGTATTTACCTAATATCTGCGGCACATACCCGTTTCTTCTGATGTTAGCTTTTGAATCAATTCAAGAGGGAATGGTTTCCTTAACAAGTTTACAGTAGAATTGTGCCGTGTCAAGTTTTGCGTGGAAGCATTCGCGGAAACATGTGACGGAAAGCGTTCGCGAATGCTCTATGTCAGTTTCGAGATGCCGCAAATGCCAGATGCTGTATCTCGGCTTTTCAGAAACGTTCTCACCTTCCTACAGTGTTGCATGACATGTCGTTCAGATCTTGTCGAGGGAAGGAACGGCAAGAAAAGTCAATAGAGGCAGTGGCGAAGAAATTGCGCAACTATAAGCACCCGAATAGATGACAGCCAACAGCCTATGTGCAATAGGTTGTGATTATAGCGGGTCAACAAGAAGCAAGTTAAGCTTCTGTTCCTGGCTGTCTGCAGTGTCAAATACGATACGAACGTTATATATAAATCAATTTCTTGTGCAGAGAGGAGTGCGGGAATCGCTGACATTTATAGCTGCACCCGCAGCAAGCAGTGTCTGCCTTTGTTAGCATGATCTGTCAGTCAGCATCATTTCAGGTCAATTTATGCTACCTGTTACTACAGCTATTTTTCTTTCTTTATTACGTGCCTTTGTTTCATCTTATGTACAATTTAAGCATTGGCGATGTACTTAAGTTAAAAGAAAACAAAGTTAGATTTGCGCCGCCGCGGTCTTTGGTGTCACAGGTGGCTTACACATATTTATTGAGTATATATGTTAAAGGTAAAGTTTGTCGAAGAATGAGATGGTCCAAAAGACGCAGGCAACCGCTCCAAAATAGAAGTTAATTCGTCATAGAACGAGAAGAAATGTTGGAGCTCGAGTTACCACCTCCCCAATATACACATACGGACGCACGCATGCACGCATGCGTAAAGAAATCGCATACGTACAGAGTAGCCAATGTATGCTCATATGACAGAAACATTGATGCAGCTTCGTAGCGCATGCAACTCGGAGTCGCATAACGGAAAGATGAAGCGCCTGTTGACGACTTTGTTCGCTAGGGCAGTTGAAAGACATAAAGTACAAATATTAGCTTTTCCTCTCTATAAACATCAGGGCATGGCTCTATCACAGACCTCCAAAGAAAGCGTTTCAAGAATAATAACGGCAGAACATTCTGATCACCTCGATGTAGACCTTCCTCTTACAGAATATTATAATTTCTGTGGCAATATAAGTAATTAAACTGATGTGTGGGTTGAATTAGTAGACGCTTCACGAAGTCGACTTTCGCGAAGCATTCTACTGTGCACTGCACTATCCTGTGCAAAGCACAAAATTTTTCGATCGGCGCTAACTACCACGGCCCAAAAAGTGCAGTAACTATGAAGAGATCCACTGTATTATTTTAAGTGAAGCTTTAGTCAACCTGTATTTTCACGAAACGTGAGTTGGACGAATGTAGAGTAGCCATCATATCTGAGCAGCAGAAAATTCTGCTTTTTAAGCAATCTATAATCTATAATGGTAAATGAAGAAAAGGAATTTTAGGTATCGTTTTTTTTTTGTAAGCGTTAGCGCAAAGTAGAAACCTAGGGGCTTACAAAGGAGGTTCAACTTTTATAGAGAACATTGCAGCGAGCAACGGAATTACAATAGATATGTGTAACTTTAAGAGACAAGAAGCGAGCAGAATGGGACAGGGAACGAACGGAGGTTACAGGAGGAGAAGGAGTGGCCATGCATTGGGCACGTGGCACATAGACAGGATACCGCTGGTCATTAGGTGGGACTGAGTGTATTCCTAGAGAAGGGAAACACGTAAGAGGGCGACAGAAAAGTAAAAGGGCTGAAGAGATTAAGCAGTTTGCAGGTGTATTATGGCATCAGAAAGCACAGGAGCGAATTGAATGAATGGATATGGAAGAGGCCTTTGTTCTGCAGTGGGTTTAGTTAGGCTGCTGGGGATAATAATAATGATAAAGGAAACCGGAAAATAATGAATGCGAGGGCTTATTGCTGCAGCTGCCTGCTTGTGAAAGATAACGTGCAACGTGACGCCAGCTGGGAAATAAAGTCAGTTCCACAAGTGCCGTCGTGGCTACAAGCGGCACTGCCTAACACTCCAAGTGTTTGAATGTGGATAAGTACCCCCCCGCCTCCCCGGCCCCTTCGATAAAAAAAAAAGATGAACGAAGGGACTTCCGCATCCATAGCTCAATTGGTAAGAGCATAGGACGCGTGATGTGAAAGTTTTAGGTATGGTCCCTGCCGGCTGCCAGTTGTCTGTCGTCCACCTTACTTTCTTAAAGTATGTACTACTATTACTACAATAAGAGAGGCACGAACTGTTGGGAGTACACTACGCTTAAAACAGCCCAGTTAACGCCCACTGTACATCCATTGACTTTATTATCGGCTAGTTCTCACGAGCATTTTAGATAACGAGCACGTTAGATAATTAGTACCTTTTGTGAAAATATTCTACCTGCCATGTTGCGCTTCAACGTTTCATTACGTGAGTGCGATTGCCACTTCTATGAATATGCAGTTATAGAGAGCACAAGCAAACAAAAAAAGCTTGTACTTCAGTAAGACCAACAGCACCTGAAGGCCTTGGTAGAGTAAAACAAAGATAACATGGAGATTACGAAGCAACGTTTTCCCCGGCTCCACAGAAGAGAGGTGAACTTCTTAGACAAATCAGCACAAAAAAAAATAAAAGCGAAACGACCACCAATGCGAAGAGGCAATGTAGAAAACTCAGCCTAAAGACATTCCTGAGGACAAGAAAAAGGAACAGTCTGTCCAAGTGACAGCCGTGGCTCTGGGCGTTTTATGTGGCCTTGTGGGCACAAAACTAATAATATATATATGTACAGCCATATTCTCCTTCCCAGAACAGTGTATCAAATGCAACGTTTATTTGTTGCTTGTTATAGGCACATCACGTCACGCACTACGTGCTGTTGCTTTCTACACTGGTGGTGCCGCCTGGATGGGGGCTGTCGTTGCCTCGTAACGTGCTTTTTCTTTGTTTTGTTACTTATTGTTACCTAATCTGAAGAGTGGCACTTCTTTGCGGATTCGTGCATATAGTGCCTGGAAAGGCGAGCTCCGCTAACAGTGCCGCCAACTTACTTCTGTGCCGCCATTCTTACTTCAGTGCCGCCAACGCTGATGCTTGACCGCACCATAAAGTAGAAAAGTCCCTTTCTTTGAGCACTGCAAAATTTGGTTTCGGTAAGCATCGCGAAGGTGCATACTACCACACCATCTATGGGAACACCTTGAGTTACTTTCGTTGCTTGTTTGTTGTCACTTCATGGTGCAGTGTTGCATAACACGCATCACTTCGGAGTTGTGAGTAATGACCTTGTTGCTTTTTCTTTGTCAGTTGGTATGTTTGTATGTGCCACGACAGGCCGGTAACCTTGACAGCAATGAGCTAGTGTGCGAAAAAGCAATCAATTATAGCATATTAATGCCTCAATCTTTCATTATTGACCCTCATACATACCATTATCGCGTCATGTGTCACATTGATAGTAGCTTTCATTTAGTGTAAAACAAAGCTTTTCTTGTTTGTTCTTGCTTATTTGCGAGTGCAGAGCAACGTCATTGCCCGGCGAAATAAACCAGCTGCCTTGCGCCATGTCAGCGTAATCTGAAAGTCGACACAGTGGTTAGGACCTTTTATTTATTTACAAAACATAAAGGCAAGCGCCAGCGTCCATTCTTTTCAACCGAAACGTTAGATAAACTGAAATTAATGGGATACTAATCTGATGTGCTCGACGTAATAAGCCCTCCGTTTTATACAGGCCAGCTCTGAATGTATTCTTTATTTGGCTGTCGGAACTATAGCTCACGTACAGCGAATATAGCAGACTGCTCGAAAACATTTTTTTTTAGTGTATCAGTAAGGTACAATTTTCTTATTCAGAGAACCCCTGTCTTACTACGACCCGATACTTGGTAAGCGAGAAAACGCGTAAAAAGAAGCTGCGGATGGAGATGCCATGTTTATATTCCCTTTCTAAATACTTTGACGTAATCAATTTCTGATTTTGTCTCCTGGATTCTACGTAGCTTCTGCTCAATAAAATTGAAGTACATTTTAATCTTTGTGTGCCATAGACTTAGCATACGAAGTCTCAGCAACTTTCGCCGACCCACTTTTGTCAAAATACGAAAAATATAGTGCGGAATGCCTGAAATCACGCGCACAGATTACAGCTCAGAATTTAAAAATGAAACTTCGAGCTTGAATTTCGCTTTTAATGAATTATGACAGTGAAAGTTATAGCTTTAGAGTTTTCATAGTGCAGCTTACAAATTTAATCGCACTGATTGTCTCTGTATAGCTTTCATTGAGCAGCGGGTTTGTAAAATACCGAATAATTTTCATTGGTATGAGTTCACTCTATACGCAGCTGGTTTGCTATCATACGCTGGGGAAAGTAAGATAAGGGTTTAAAAGATGGGGAGTTAGAAAGAAGGGGTTATATAGAATGCTTCGTGTGCTTGAACAACACTGCTCCTTTCCATAGTACGGGATGAAGGATTTCGGACGCGTCACGTCGCATTGTAGATAGACGAGTCATGGGCCGTATGGTAGACTTGCAACTACTCGACATAGAACATCAAGTACCGGTTGTAAGCTCTAAGGGTGTATGATGAACACGCGAAGTGCATCAAACAATGACTCATTCGCTATAACGATTTGTTTTTTTTTTCATGCCACTGGTCAGTTGAAGTTCAGTGTTCACTGTTGGTGTTGTACACTGTCACTTCGCATGTCACTGTGACTCCGGCAACGTAGGCAAAATAAAATATGTACCGACCATAAAGGGTCCAGGTGACAAGGGAGTCGGTGAAGCAGGGCGTTCAAGGGGGCGGCGCAGATGCAGATGCATGAGTTTTCTTGGAACTTTGGCGCTGATGTCAGCGCTTACTGACGGTTTCGGCAACCTCTCGATGCGAGAGAGAGAAACAACGTTATTTACCGCTCGATGCGACCTATGCTTGCTTGCTGCTTGTTTCTATGCAAAATTTTCGCTTTCCGTTCCACGAATATTTACGATAAAGTTAACGCAAAAAGCAGTGCACAAAACAACTCCTATAAAGCCATGACCATACGCTTGTATTCTTTAAAAAAAAGTGCGTTATCATAATTAACAGGCGTTGTATTAAAGGCCCGAAAAAATGGAGTTTAGAAAACAACATTACGAGTAATTTAACAACTGCAAATTGAGCGATCAAACTATGACGTGAAAATATTTGTAAGAGGCAAAATTGTGAGAGTAGTGTTGCTTGTTGATAATAAATGAGCAAAAAGCCAATGTGAGAAGCATATATATATGCTCTTACTAGGCAGCAAGGGTGTTTCATTTGTGCTAATGAATGCATTCCGCTGAGACGAAAACGCCGTCGCGAAAGGCAGGTATATCGGTGATGTGCTCAATAACAATATTCTTATCTATACCAGAATGAAGGCGAAATCGTGAATGATATCGGAACCTTGTGTGTTGCAGAAGCCTTTCAGGAAACGTTGCGCCCGTGGTGGTGATTACGACCGAATTCAAGAAAAAACAAGGCATATATATATTTTGAGTGCTGTTTTATTTGTTGAATCTATTGTTTCTTTCTTTCTTTCTTTCTTTATTCAATACTGCAGACCTTGTACAGATCCAAGCAGGGTGGGGGAAGAATAAAACAACAACAAAACGGAGCAAACAAGTATAGTCATGCAATTAGCAATGAGCAATGATCCCAATGCGCTTAAATGCTACAATGAATCATTCCAGTCTGTTACGGTGCGGGGAAAAAAAGAAAATTTGAATAAATCTGTTCTCGAAAAATAAGGTGTCAAAGAATTAGGATGATGGTGGCGAGTAAGTCTTGATGTAGAAGATGAAAGATATGGTGAGGGGTTAATCGCTAGTTTATGATTCCAAAGGAGGTAAAGAAATTCCAAACGTGCAGCTTTCCGTCTCAGTGCAAGGTATGGAATGTTGTTAGCTTGCATCAGTTCAGTGGGTGAGTCATACGGTGAAAATTTGGAATAAATAAACCTGACTGCTTTTCTTTGCACATTTTCTAGGTGATTAATGTTGGTTTTAGTAAAGGGGTCCCATACTACACATGCATATTCGAGTTTTGGCCTAATTAGTGTGTTATAAGCAAGTAATTTAACAGCTGGAGGAGACTGTTTGAGCTTGTGTCTTAAAAAATATAACTTGCGGTATGCAGAAGAACAAATGCTATTTATATGTGTATTCCACGACAAAGTATTAGTAAGAGTTACACCTAAGTACTTGTATGCCGTTTCCTCATGCAATGGTAATGAGCCTAGCCTATATTCAAAGGAAAGTGGAGCTTTTCTGCGAGAGAAACGAAGATATACTGTCTTACCAATATTAAGTTTCATGTCCCATGTGTTACACCATTCGGAAATGTTAGCAAGAGCAGTGTTAAGGAGGTGCTGATCGTTAGGTGAAGTGATTTCATGGAACAACACGCAGTCATCTGCAAACAATCTAATTTCAATGCTAGGATCAATGACTGTAACGATATCATTAATGTATATCAAGAACAACAATGGCCCTAATACACTCCCTTGAGGAACCCCGGAACCAACCGGAAGATAGCCAGACCGCCGCCCATTAACTTCCACACACTGGGATCGATTAGTCAAATAACTCCTAATCCATGTAATTAAAATTTCCGGAAGTTTGATTTTTCTGAGTTTTAAGATCAGTTTGTCATGCGGAACCCTATCAAAGGCTTTGCTGAAATCTAGAAATATTGCATCGATTTGACCATTTTTATCAAAACATGAAGCGAGTGAATGAATAACGGTAACTAATTGTGTAACTGTCGAGTAGCCTTTTCTAAACCCATGTTGATGATTAGAGAGAACTGAATGTTCATCTAAGAATTCATTAATTTGATTGGCGATAATGTGCTCAAGAAGTTTACAACAGGATGATGTAAGTGATATCGGTCGATAATTTTCTAATAAAGATCGATCACCTTTCTTGTGTATGGGAACGACTCTGGCTACCCTCCAGTCATCCGGTAGTTTACCATGAAGTAAAGAATTACGGTAAATTATAACAAGAAACTTTGCAATAGACTCAGCATATCGCTTCAGAAACATGTTAGGAAGGTTGTCAGGACCACATGAAGATTTCGTTTTCAAGTTCAATAGCATAGAAACCACGCCAGGGTAAGAGATTCAATTGACATAGTTTCAATTGAAAACTATGTAGTCAAATTATCATGTGTACCTCCCCTACGTAATGCCTCACGGCAACGTAGGTGAAATGTAAATAAATAAATAAAAAAATACACCCATCAAGTGCCAGCCTTTGTACACCAGACGAAGGCTAACCTGCTGCCCAAACCTCGAAATATATTATGCAAAAATATGCGTCCTGACCTAAACACCTTGCTACTGTTTCAGCGCATTCGTGATACTTTCTATAACGAATCAATATATACTCATAAATAGCCGCTAATTTTGTCAACACTTTGCCACAGCGAGTTCGAGTTCATGAAATAGAAAAAAAAACTTGTGACAACATAGTCAGTAATACTGTCCCGTCATCATCAAATGCGCACTGTAACGAGCGCTGAAGAGTTTCTTGATAAACCGTCCGCAACTGTTGCTTTCATCATTTCCGATGAACGTCATAGTGATCTTTATTACGCTTGCTACGCAGACCATGATCCTTTCATAACTGTGCAGGGTAAACCGCAACCTGCTTGCGCTGCGCAAAAGTTACTGGCATCGCTAGAGGGCACGTGAAGAAGCATAGTGGGCGCCAAACTTGCGGTGCGAAGCACGCACCGGATCGTGAACCAGTCATAACTAATTGGGCGGTATGTAATCCTCTCGGCAATAGGATCGTCTTCAGTTTCTTTGATACTTCTATATACTCCACGTGGAACCTCGTTGAGTGGGCTTACAAAGCGATGAATACCAGCTGCCTTTAACGAACCTAATATTAACGTGCTAGCCAAGCTCATTAAATGGGAACACACGTTGACCACTCCGAGAGAGGCTGTAATGTAGTTGTCCAAGAGCACATGTCCAATTACATTACCTAATTATTAGCATTTAAAACTAAGTAGGAATTATGTATTTCGTACAATAACCATGGCTTACGATGTACGCAGTCAGCAAATGATCCAACGTGTAAATGCGATCGAATTGCTTCCACGAAGGCTGTCTCTGGCGTGCACTCTGTATATTCGCTATTTTTCAAGGTGCAGTGTACATCTACGAAGCAGCTTTATTTTTTTTCTCACTCAAATAGCACGTGGGCTCAGCGTCGTGCTTAAGAGAAAGCAGTGCCGCATCGATGTGCTCTGATGTGTGCTGTAGTACCCACCACTATGTTTAGTGTGTTTCACATTTGTTTCTTCGCTTACGCAACCTAAGATTCAAGGTGCTGCGGAAGCCTTTTCATGTTATCAGTCCCGGAAATTCACTTCGCATTATTTGGCTGACATTAGTTCTCTAACTCTGGCGAACACCTACATCGACTTGTAGTCTATGTATGAAATGGGCTATTAGAAGTAACAATATTTCTATGAATACTTGATTACAACTTCTTTAAGCTCCCTGAGAAAGGTTCGCTCAGCAACGAACAAATTATTTGAGAAGTCGTTAGCGCTGAAAATGACACATTTTTGCCCTTGTGACGAGAAGCAATGCAGTCTGGAAAGCAATGCAATGAAATGCGACAAAACAGAATAATCAGAGCTTGCTTTCGCCTCAAAGACGTCTTAAGAAAATTTGTAAGGAAACTTGCGATTATATGTGTGCCGTTTTTTATTGGCTGTCATTTAATTCCTGTTGTAAGTTTGAGCCTCAACACCACTTAACCAAATCGACGGCATGCGGTATTTTAAACAGTCACCTTTAATTGGCCTTCTGGCGACGAGATGGCCTCGCATGTAAAACAGCCGCATTAACTTAGGCCCCGCAAGAAACTGCCGCATAACAACAGACTGCATAAACTCCAGCCGCATGAAAAAGAGCCGTCTAAAATAGGCCGCTTATCGGGCCATTTAGGAGAGTCAAAAAGTTGAGCTACTGTCTGCAATATGCGTTGTCTCAAGCCGGCATTTGCCTATTATATAGCACCCAAAGAACGCCAACGTCAATACACTGCTATGAACAGGAATTTTTTTTATATGCACGTGGCTAAACCAGAAACCCACAGCACTTTTAAGGCGAGTTAGCTGCAGTCGCATAGGATATATTATGTAGGTTTCTTTCGCTTTCCATCAATCTTTTAGAGATACCGCAGCTGCTAAATGTGAGGAATGTCTTCAAAATGTTTGCCACTGTGTTGCGAAACATTCACAAGTTTTTACTAAGTCTATCCCATTGAACTGTTAAGTTGAGTTAGACGCGTTGCACTCAGAAACTTCAGATAGTTTATTTTTCTGTGTGTGTGCTGGGCCAGACATTTAGGAAATACGGCTGTGAGATGAAGTTTGAAATACCTTCAAATTGTTTGCCCATGTCTTGTGAAATATCGTAAGCCAAAGTGTAACGGATTGCTGCAATGCATCACTAAGTGCTCTTTGTGAGGAGCTTTAAAGCACTGATGAAGGTCCAAGGTATTCTACGAAAGACCGTTACAAATACATGCAAAGTGACGCCACGCAGCTTCTGCGAATAAGCTCTTTCTCTTGTTATCTCTGAGCTCCTATATCTTGGTCCGGACGCTGTCTCTATAACGCCGAGGAGAACTATTTCTCAGACTTTGTTTTAACACATTTAAAAAAAACAGAAAGTTGCTTCTGAAACCTTTCTTGAGTTCGGATGCCATGATTTGAATATTGCGAAGTTATGTGTCTTGGCACACTACATGCGGCAAAGTTGTGCGCTTTTTGTTGCTGCTCCTTCTGTGTTAAGTAGCGCCTCACCAGAGTAGCGAAAGAACTTAGCATAAGAACAAATGTATGCGCTGCAGGCTGTATCTAATCCTCCGATTCCTAGTGTGTTAGGGATTTCTCATTCTCACATACTTGTGTATGCATCGCTAGAACTTTTCATATATATATATATATATATATATATATATATATATATATATATATATATATATATATATATATATATATATATATATGTTCACGTCCACTGCAGACACGTGCTGTAACGAAGGCAAGTAAAGACGATTTTCTCGTGGGTGGCGCCATGTTGCCTAACTGGTGGCGCTTTCCCTTATCTGAAAACCCACTGGATTGCTCAAATGCACAAACGTTTGTCTTTGCATGGGTTTCGCTTGCAGGATTTCAAGCTGGACGGTTGTGCCCTCGCGATCTCCGACATCAGCGTAGCTCCCGCCGACTGGTTCGCCCTCCGCGGTCTCCTGACGCCGTGCAGCTCTCGCATTGTGGCACCCCGCCCTTAGACTGCTTCGACCGGATCCCCACTTTCCTATCTCCTTCTTTTTCTCTCGTTGGCTGTCTTCTTCTCTGTTCATTTTCCTTCTATTCTTTTTATCCCTCCTTCCCCCCACCCCTATAAGGCACTGCGCTGTGTCGCCTGAAGGCAGACAGATATTAGGGGCCTTTTTCCTCTTCATTCTAACCACTAAC
Source organism: Rhipicephalus microplus (assembly GCF_043290135.1). Classification (NCBI taxonomy): domain Eukaryota; kingdom Metazoa; phylum Arthropoda; class Arachnida; order Ixodida; family Ixodidae; genus Rhipicephalus; species Rhipicephalus microplus. Next base: position 193,595,574 of record NC_134700.1, read on the forward strand.
CACTAACATGGAGACGAACTCTCCCAGCTGTTTTCGGCGCAGCGCTTTGAGCCATCTCCACAAACGAAATAGAAGTGAAACACGAGTTGCCAGACCACTCCTTTTCGGCCTGTAAAAACGCTCAACAGTGTCAAATATGCGGATGTCTACGATGCAGCTATAACGTATATAAAAAATACAATAGGACACAGATACGTCCTTGTTGTCTGGCCTTCGCACACGCCAATAAAATCATTGTGGAGGCATTATTGTGAAAAAACATTAAAAACCTAAATATATTAGGACATAGCTATACCTTACTTTTTGTTCAGAAACACCTTAAGCGTTTTTAAATAGCAGGAAGATTGTAGCCTCATTCGACATCTAAATTAATCAAGTTGTTGGCTATTACTACAGACAAGCTGTGTCACGGCAATGACTAAATTTTAAGAGAGTCAGTCGAACACTTCGATTCAAGAGCTATTGATTTTATGGCTTTGTCAGTAATTGAAGCGGCACTATCGAGCATCATGTTCATTGGAACTTGGTGACCGACTTTGAAATAATTGGAAGCTCTATAAGGCTTGCAATTGCAAAAATTTCTTTTTTCCTTTTCATTCCAACTGCAAAGATTCTAGTGCAAATCTTTTATTTTTTCTTTCACAACTGTATACAGTTGTGAAAGAAAAAAGGAATCTTTGCACTGACCAGTACGCAGGACAGGTTTGTTAACCATACTAGACGACTGATAAATCGACACAAACAATGGCTTTTCTGACTTCTTGAGAATCACCTACAGTGAAAGCTCGTTAACTCGAGCTCGGTTCATTCGAACACACAGTTATACTTCGAACTTGCGCCCCGGTCCCGGCACAGCCCCGCGTATTTCTCTAGGAAATAACTCCCGATAATTCGAACACGTTGGTATTTACAATGATTATTTGAACTAGGAGTGCCTGGTTTTCATCCCTCCTTGCAGAAGCCGGCCCAGAGTTATGACAAGGTATTTCGAAATCAAACCAAGCAAACTTTACTAGAGAAGCGAAACAACGAAACAGCAACTTTTATCAAAATTTGACAATTTGAACGCTGCGCTGGAGCTCGTGGGGAAGTTGCAAACGATGCTCATAAAGTCGACATAGAAACAGAAGTAAGCCACTGATTACTTCAAATGTTGATTGCATTAGATGTGTCATGTAAGCAAACGGACATTACAGCGTAATAATACTAGCAGCATATATTTTAAATTCAAGCGCGCCGCTCGCATAAATGCATGTCGGGGCTGGTTTCAGGCGTATCACAAACTGATCAAATAATTGTTCTCACTTTCTTGATTTATATTAATTTAATTTAGAAAGTCAATTCCCAGCAATGTGTAGGAGCACTTAATTGGTGACAATGAGTCCGGAGGCAGCTCAGTGGGGTACTGTGCACGCAGTTTCGCGTCATGTTTGTTCGTTAAAGCAAACTCCGCTTAATTTGAACAATGTTCTAGCGCCCTGCAATTTTTAAGTAACGGGCTTTTACTATAGTAAGATTGCTCAGAGACTTCCTTTTTCTTCAGTGTAAGGCTGAGACTATCGTCGAGATCACTCTGATTAAATCAGTGTGCGTCGCTAGAACCTTCAAGGTGTTTCCCAGAAATATAAATTCACTCCCCGATTCCACGCACTGATCCCATCTCATATCTGCGAAAAACTTGCTAAAATTTCATTCTATTACAGCTGTTCTCCACGCTAGTAAAGTGGTTGCGCTACCAGATGGTATCACCAAAAATGTCGTAGCTTTGTTGCTGTTTCAGGTTGCATTTCAATAATTGCAGAATATCAAATACCCGTGCAGTGTGCGACGTCACCACTGATAAAAGTAAATTTTTGGAGTCTTCAGAATATTTTGCCTCATAATCATACTGTAAATATGGTGCGTAGCATGCCCGCACTTGCGAATAATGTGAAGAATGTGTATTAGAACAACATTTGAAGGAAACTTACCCCCTCCCTCCAAAAAAATTTTAATCTATGTCAGATTAAGCCAAATATTATCTAAAAGCACGCATTTTCTCCACGAAATGAAGCTTATCTTGTTGCTTTTAGCGTAGTTGTTCATTTTGTATGCTTATAAGTAAGCAATATTATGCGTACTAACCGCAAAAGAAACAACGTATTTAAAAAAGATGAAACTCATTACGACCATTTTGATTGTTCTCCAAAGTGTGTCATGATACCCACTGCGAAAGTTTGTTATGAGTGCTTCAAACTCTTCTGGAAGAGAAGACATCTCAGCAACAAATAGAAAACAAACCCGGAAACATGATCTGTCAAAGTGTTTTGTACTTCTGCTCATCTTATGCAGGGATTACGTTTCGAAAGTAGTGCGTATTACATTCTAAGTCTTATGGCCCACATTTTCGCACTATATATTTTACTTCTTACTTTGCTTGCCCTCAGTAATCGGCTTAGATTCTATTCACAGTCCACGCAATGGCGTTCTTTTGAAAATCCCCCAATCATCTTCTCGAGGGATCAGAATGAAAGAACAGAAATCAAAAAGGAACGTTTCGAAAGGGGGCCTTAAGGGAGTATACCGAACAATCATCTGCTTTCCGGTATACAATGCTTCCGACACTTTCACTGCCATATTAAAAAACAAAACATGTTTTTTTGGCCTAAGCTTCCAGCTTCACGCATTTGAGGGCTAGGCTATGAACAACCGTGAATAAGCACATTGAATGCTCTCTCTGAGCTTCTATGAATAGGTAGATGGCGACGACACAACCTAAATTTATGCTGTGAACCAAAACTGTTTTTAGTCTGGTATTTGACTCTTGAGATATCTTCGACCAGGGCACTTGAAGCTGCTCGGCGTAAACAACCATTAGTCCACATTGGTCATGCAGAGTGTATGACTTCGAACCGGGCTAAGGCTCGATGAAGAAAGAGACATAAAAGCCCCGAAATTGAAGGAAAGCAAGAACTGCTGTACGAAACTTGAGTACCACAAATTTCGAGCTGAAAGTTTGCGTTCAATGCCTGTGCTTTTTTACGCAAGCATGGGTTTGAACCATGGATGTTGGCCTCTCGGCATACAAGGCTATTTTGCATATATATATATATATATATATATATATATATATATATATATATATATATATATATATATATATATATATATACATGATGCCGTTGCCTTCGAAGCTCCCTGTGCCAGGAAACGCGCAGGCGCGGCGGCAGATGGCTCGCACTGCGTTACGCGCTTCGTGCACACTCACTCACTTGTTCCAGCGAACGAGTGCAGCAGATGCTCTCGCCACCCCAATGCCACCCTACCACCTTCGTGAAAGCGAGTAGCGAAATCAGGTGCATAACAATTTGCGTCTTATTTCTAAGGAGCCTCGCTCGTTAGTTGTAATAGTACTTCAAACAGCGGCTAGTTTTTCATTCATATAATTGCCACCTTGCACCAGCTGAAACACTTTAGCCTTTGCTGAAATCCCGATTGTTCTTCATCTGTAAATTGGCTGGACCGCGAGGACGGAGGGATGGTAGAACGTTACGCACGTGAATTCAGTGTAGACGGCTCTCTGGAAGAGTACCAGTATGAAGCTAGAGAGAGAGAGAAAAAGGCAGATATGAAAGGGAAAGAAAGGGAGGTTATCAAGCTTTGTCTCGCTTCGCTACCCTGACCAATCCGTACCTTGTATGTTAACTTACGGCATATTAGATGACTGTTATGCCCGGTGTTGTCGTCGGCCCATAGACGTACGCGTAGGTCGCGGTAGTCCAAAAAGCTCAGACAGCCTCGAACGGTTAAAAACAAGTTTTTTTCCTATTCGGATGGAGGCGGCGGCCGAACTGCCGGGGGAAACGACGGTGGTTCATTTTCGCTGAGGGGGGGAAGGGGAGGAGTCAACATCTGGAAGCAGTTTCAGCATCCGGTCCTTCGTGGGTGCGGAGGCTCGCTCGTGACACAGGGGTGCTTGGAACACAATATCTCCTCCCTCCTTAGATTGTCGCTTGGAAGCAATCTGGGGGCCGCCGTGGGTGCGTGGATGCTCTGGACGAACTAGGAAGAGAAGCCTCCGCTCGCTGGGTGTCATTTCTCTTGTGTTCAGGGCCGGCGGGCGGCGGCACCGATTCATCTAGTGCGAGATGCCAGGCTAAGTGGAACGAAGCTTCCGTCAAGGTGGCTGCTTGAATGGGAGGTTCCCTTGGCAAATTACCTGAACGGCGTAGCTGATTAAGGTGGCGGCGTGTGGCCTTTCCACCACGAAGCGTGCTAAAAACCTCTTCCGGTGTCGGCAGTGGGTAGGAAGATGCTTTTGTCACCAGGTTGACAGTGCTCCGGTAGTCTCCGCAGAGGCCTAGGGTACCGTTCTTCTTTCGGACGACAACGAGTGGTGTAGCCCATTCCGAATGTTGCGTCGGTTCGATGATCCCTTGTTCCTGCAGTTGGTCAAGCTCATTCTCGACTGACGTTCGTAGGGCGAAAGGCGCCGACCTAGCTTTCAAAATTTTCGGCGTCGCTTCCTCCCGCAGCTCCAGTGTGACTGGAGGTCTGTTGTTCCCTGGTATTTCTTCGGAGAAAACTGCTTTGTACTTATCTTGAAGCTGCTCCACTGACGGATAACTGGGTGTGTGGTGAACTCCGCCAATGACCACTCCAAGGGGGGTGAACCAATTTCGTCCTAAAAGGCTTGATCCAGAACCGTGGACGACTAGCAAGGGGAGCTGATGGGTCTGCCCGTTGTAGTACACGTCTACGTTGGTACAGCCCAGCAGTGGAAGGGAATGTCCGTACCACGTTCTTAGCTGCGTGTCGTCTTGCTGGAGAGCTGGCGCGTTTTCACGCCAAGTAGCGCGAAAAGTGTCCTCACTGATGAGCGTACATGCTGCTCCGGAATCCATCTCAAACCTGATAGGGCGCTGGTGTACCATAATTTCAGTTGTAATCTTAGGTCTCGTTCCGAGGTTCACAATGGCGTTTAAGTCATATGGTGCCGATTAAGTTAGTGCTGTTAGGCTTGTATCTTGCGTCTAGCCCTCCTGTGCGTCGACATTGTTGTTCCGTTGCACTGAAGTCTTCGGTCCGAGCTGTTTGCGCTTCGAGATGCATGCCTTTTCAATGTGTCTCAGTTTATGGCAAAAATTGCAGGTCGCCGTCTTGTATCGACATACCTGGGGATCGTGCATGTCGTCGCATCGCCAACAGCGCTGTGTCTTTCTGCTTGATTTCGCCTTAGACGTGAAATTACCTGGCTGCTGACTGGCGTGATGCACCGGCTCGACGTTCCGTCGAATATCCCTCTGCTGCTGACCGGCGCTCTCCGCTCGTTGCGCGATGTCATAGGCTTTGGAGAAGGTGAGACCCGTCTCCGCGAACAGGCGTTGTTGTAGGCCTGCGTCACGCAGTTCGCACACAAAACGGTCACGCAACACAACGTCCAAGGGGAGCATAGTGGTGTTAGCAGGTGTGGCAGTCGATCCTCCCTCCTGCGCAGTAGCTGCAGTTGTCGCGGTCAACGTCCCGAAATTGTAGTCAGCAGCGAGGTTTTTGAGAGCCGCTACGTATTCGGCCACTTTTTCGCCTTCCAGTTGGTCTCGCCGTTGGAAGCGGGCTCGACAGTAGACCTCCGATGGCCTTGGGTCATAGTGCTCTTGTAGCGCTGCTACGATGTCGTCGTAGTCAACGGCTGCTGGAGTGCGTGGCTGAATCAGGGCACAGACTGTGTCGTATGTCTGCTCCCCACACAGCGTTAGCAGGTTGGCCCTCTTCATTGCTGCATCAGTGATGTTGTTAGCCTCGAAGTAAAATTGCAGGCGTCCAAACCACGATGACCATGATGAGCCGTTGAATTCGGGTAGCCGATTTGGGAGCCCGTGCGTAGCCATAGCTTGTAGCTTGTCAATATCGTTGCGTAGCGTTGGTCCAAATCCACTTCCTCGTCGCCACTGTTATGTCCGGTGTTGTCGTCGGCCCATAGACGTACGCGTAGGTCGCGGTAGTCCAAAAAGCTCAGACAGCCTCGAACGGTTAAAAACAAGTTTATTCCTATTCGGATGGAGGCGGCGGCCGAACTGCCGGGGGAAACGACGGTGGCTCGTTTGCGCCGAGTGGGGGAAGGGGAGGAGTCAACATCTGGAAGCAGTTTCAGCATCCGGTCCTTCGCGGGTTCGGAGGCTCGCTTGTGACACAGGGGTGCTTGGAACACAACGATGACATAGAGAAGAAATAACAACATAAACACTAAATGAACAGCTACTATGAGCGCGCAGAAAACTCATCTGAATCCTTCAATTATCTGCCGGAAACTAAAAACGTTTTGCTCAACGTGACCTTCAAGCGTTAACTATGAAAAGTAGTGGCAGTTCTGCAGCGGTTCAAATTCCACGGCAGGCCTTCACCACTGAACGCATATTTGTTGCTAAATAAAGTAGACAAATTTATTCAGGTGTCAGGCGTTTGTTGCTTAAACAAAAAAGTTTTTTGCGATGGAAATACTTTCTGTCCACAACTTCGAGAATACCTCTTTGACAATGGCAAACTATGATTGTTGCTATTTGAAGTCACTGGCTTTTTCGAAGCGATCGAATGGCAAGAGGCCTTATGTAATAAATGTCACGGTGACAAGGTAACTATAACTGCCCGATGCTTCAGTTTATGAGGCTTAAGACCAAGAATCTTTATTGATTAATTTAGGAGAACAGATAAATCAAAGGAATTCGTCAGATTTTGCGTTACTGACTTTCGATTTCATATGAAGGTGGTTGTGATAAGTTTTGCGCCCAATTATTTGTATAGCATAATAAATTTTTAATCACTTATTTCTGGTATATAGTTGTATACATGCCCTAAAGGCGCGTTTTTTATTTATGGTATAGTGAATGACAATGTGCACTTGGTCTTTCTTAATGGGCACTCAAAAACTAAAAAGTTGCACATGTCCTACTTTTTCAATGCGCAGTTATCACTACATTGCAGATTTTGTACTGCGGACTTGTTTACTGGCCCATTATTACAGCCATTTATGTCCTATGAGCCAGAAGTTTATGTGAAGATGAATACTTTAAGAGGTGAGAGGTGTTGCGACGAGGAGGCTTGTCTTATTTACGGTCAGCTGTGGTTGCTGCTTTGAGAAAGACACGATTTGCTTCGGCAACATCGTCATTGGTAGATTCCTCATAGTTTCTGTCTTCTATATCAAGCCGTGGTTTTCCTCTGCCTCTAGACAATACCCGCAACGTATAAGGAAGCTCTATATAAATATTAGCGCACCTGTGGTAAAGAATAAATGATATGTAATATTTAGTATAACGTAGTCTAGCATGGGAAGTTCTTACGCTCCCTGGACTATTTCTGTGAGCATAAGTATTACTAACGAAGACGTGCGTCCAACTACACGGGTGCACGCACGTGTGTGTGTGAGAGAGAGAGAGAAACTAGCGCCCTGTCTAGCACGCACGAAAGACAGAACAAAAGACAAATACCTAAAGAGAAACAGAAAGCTTTGATGAACACTTAAAAATGAAAATTGTAACTTAGCAAAGCCAAGAATCAAATGTCACTGTTTCTGGCAAGCAGTACCAAGATTGTTTTACGTTTATTACGTACCAGCGTATACTTTAGCGTGTTGGCCACCGCAAACACCGTTTTCATAAAGTAGTGACAACCACTTCCAATCCCCTTGGACGTTATTTCTTGCTTGTGTAAACACATTTTATATAGCACCGGTTCCGTGCCTGTGTTTGGGTTTTCCAACATGGGCGTGCAGTCATGCTCTATAAATACAAAATTTCTCCACTTGGGGTGAAATAAAAACTCTCGTAGACAGACCTGTCCAAACGAACCGTGGAATGAAATGAAAACAGTCAGCTGTCTCTACTGCAAATTTAAACTTTTATTTCTAAAAACAATTGCCTCGTCAGAAGTTACTTTTATCTTTTATTCGTGGTTCAGTTCAAAATTTTAATGAATGGAACGAAAAAATTGTTCGTGAAGACTAAGCACAACAATAATAAAAGAAGCTGCTAATCAACTCTAGACAACACTCAAGAAGCTGACACATACAGAGACCGCCTGTCATTCACAGAGAATGAAAGTTGTGAAGAGCGAATGACAGAATACGTCCTTCTAAGGTGGGTTCTGTCGCTGAATCGCTAACCCCAAGGTTCTCCCAGAATAGCACTTCCAGCCTGTTTACGTTTTTTTTTTCTAATCTAGGTTTTTTTAATTTAAGCTTTTTTGTTGTTATTTTATGTGATAGTGGTTATACGGACACCAGCGGTGGTGGCAGCAGCGGAGAACTGCGGCGCCGCACGCAACCCTTGTCCCATGTAGTAATCACATAAGGGCTTTCGCTGCAAAACATTGACATATAGTGTACTCAACCGCGTAAGCATGTTTCGCTCATGAATTTGTGGTCAGTAGTCCGCTAAGCATGCGCTTGTCTTCATAAGTTAACTACATGTGTTCGTACACCAGCCAAATAAAGCCGTAGTCTCAGATATTCCGCACCGCTCAGCTGCGCTCACGAGGAGCGCTTACCAGTGAGCTGATTCGCAGACCACGTCGTCGGTTCCCTGTCTAGGGGCCTTGACGGTAAATTTTGAGACGGCACCGCACCCTACGCTTGTAGTCTGCATGCAATAAATGGCATTAGTACTGGCGAAGCGCTCAAATATTGCCTACAAGTGTACCGAAGAGTAGCGCGTATGCATAGCTGAATTCATTGTCAGCGAAGAGATTGCTGCACATAGTCGATGAACGCGTGCGGCATTTAGCCTTTCTAAGCTTGATTGTACACTTTTTGCTCAGCTCCGGGTCCTTAGGATAGTTGTGAAAGGTAAGGCTCTTTTCACGAGCAGACAATCTTACAGAGGCTGCAGAGCAGTATTTCACCATTGCACAGCACTTGCTGCGGAGAGAAGCGGCCGCAGTTCTTGAAAGCAAAGCGCTGTGCTTTCAAAATGAATAATAAGAGCGGAGCCCCAAGGTTGTTGAAACATCGTTGGTAGCCATCACCTACAAAATAACTAACTTAACTGCTTCTCTGTCGGGTTTTACTGCGATTGTGGTTTCGATACTGCGCCAGGCCTTCAAAGCGCACAAATTGCCGCTCTGACGTGATACAGGCGTAGTTCGCAGCACCACCATCGGTCGCACACCAGGCCAGTTAAAACTTTCGGGCGTTGCGTGTAGCTTGCTGAACATTCCGCCCAAACGAGCTTATTGCTACTTGAAGCATTTCCTGAGAAACACTGAATTAAAAGACATATTGTGGTTCTATACACGTGGGCCAATGACGCTGCTGCACCAATAATTGATTATGTCACCACGGTTCTTTACTGAAATCTTTATGAGGTCCACATATACCTTTGCATTTCAAATAACTATGCTTGCGTAGCATATGTTGATGAAAGTGTAATTTTGCACCATGGCTGCAACGAACAAACAACAAGAAATGAAGTACTAGAAAGTTGTGCCGAGAATATGCGCTAAAGCCAAAACTGAGTTTTAAAACGTTGTGCTCCACAAAAGAGAGCACTTGATGCGGATAGTATCTATATTGAATTCTTAGAAATCATGGCAATCCTTTACAGAATTTTGATTCCTGGCTTCTTCATAAACTACAGGTTCTTGCAGGTTTATTTTTTTTTTGCTGATGTATTCATTCTACGTTGCAATAAATTTTCGAACGCGAGAGCTCGATTCCGTGCATCTCACCTTTATTATATGTTTTATTGTGGATGTTTGTATTGTGGTGTATATTGTTATCCTTTACTAACATGCAGTCATTATTAATAGAGTGCAGGACTTGTGTTGCGATCGATAATTTTCACGTATTTTTTTTTCGCGGTGGCACCGGGCACTGCTTAAAAAGGGGAATGGATGTACCTAGAATCGAAATGCACAGTGAAGCACCTTTTGCAGCCTCTTCTTGAGAAAGTTCTGCCACATGCGCGAAGAAAAGCAACTCAATTCTTTTCTTTCCCGTTCAATGCAGTACCGGGTGGATTTCGAAATGTGTCACTAGAACCTAGTTGTGTTTCGTGGGGATTCGGGAAAGGTTGCTCCTCGTAGAAACGTCGGTATCACAGTTCCGAACAAACACTACGTTACTCAACTCAAGGACATTAAGTCAATAAATTACTTTTCTCAGAAGTGTTTCATTTCTCTAGAAAAAGATAACCATAAAAAAGCGCGAAACAAAGGCCCGCCATGTAATGAAACTATGGTTTCATTAGCACTTTTTCTCTGCCAATAGAGCGAAACTGTGGTGTATTTATACGTACTCGGTGCCAGCAAACATTTCCCGCGATTTCCCGCTTAGAAAGCTGCGGCCTTGGAACATTTATGGACACCACTGAATGTCACTGTGCTTGGCCTACAACTACACTTTTTCCGCCCACCACTTTGTTATTCGTACCAAACACGAGAAAAAGACACTTTATTTTGTGGAGAAAAGCTTTTAGTCTGTAGAGCTTTACAGCACTGAGTAAATTATGCGGAGTAACATAATGTTTTAAGGAACGAATGAGGCGCAAATGAGACGAACACAAGAAGAAACCTACAAGAAACGCCTGTTTTCGTCGCGTTCGCACCTTATTTCTTTCATAAAACGTGGAGCAACTAGCCCAACATAACGTTCTTCTTTAACACAATGACAATAAAGTAGCGCCCTCCAGCAACAATTTAGGGCAATACACTGCTCAAATAAACAACATAACCATTCTAGAACGAAATTAGTTTTCTTACTGCGTCTTTTCTAAGATGTATAGTGTTTAAGCATGCCAAGTATATAGGCGTCTACATTTTTGGGCTTGCTGATTATGCTGATCCAGAAATCAAGTAATCACACCAACATTGTCTAAGTATCACGCTTCAGTGAGTCACGCTGGGGGAAGATTATCTTCACAGGCGACATCTGCCATCCGACGTGAATATGACACTTGTGACACGTGGTTCGTCCGGTTACACCAAAACCACTACAATGCCATAAGTATCAGCAAACGGGTCATGTGAGCAGAGTATGCAAGTACGTGGTGATTCGCCCCCGCTGTGCAGAGCCCCACAGTGCAGAATTTTACCAAGCAAGCATACTCTGGAAAATCCCAACTGTTATGGGTCGCATGTAGCTTCATCAAGAGACTGATTGATTGATATGTGGGGTTTAACGTCCCAAAACCACTATATGATTATGAGAGACGCCGTAGTGGAGGGCTCCGGAAATTTAGACCACCTGGGGTCCTTTAACGTGCACCCAAATCTGAGCACACGGGCCTACAACATTTCCGCCTTCATCGGAAATGCAGCCGCCACAGCCGGGATTCGAACCCGTGCCCTGCGGGTCAGCAGCCGTGTACCTTAGCCACTAGACCACCGCGGCGGGGCCATCAAGAGACTGTCCGGCAGTGAAAAAACAACAGAGCGTAATAAAACAGATTGTAAGTAAAAGCCCAACACAAAAAGAAGCCGCTGATATCGTAAGAAAGCGAAGTCCCGGCTCCAAAGAAGGTCCGGGAATACTGCTGCGCAATCTAGATCATCACATATTACAACTAATCACATGACTTCTCTTTCTCGGCACCTACTACCATGCACTGCCTCGGTCATCACCACATCCAACCAACGCGCTACATTCGGAGAGGCCACAAGACGCAGAGGGGACGAAGGCGGCGGCAGATTTCGAGTGACACAGGATTCCACTAAGGATCTCCGGGACGAAAACCTACATGTCTTCGCTGTGTTGAGGTCACTGATGAGAACAATTCACGCACTCCTGAGTGGATTCAATACCCCATCAGCTCGAAGAACGTTGAAAATTCTAGATATCTTGCAATCAGTCCTTGCGTGCATTCTTTAACATCACTGATTGCAGTTGGCTTTATCTAAGACAGTCGAATTCAATATGTTCTCTGCGACAGTTTATAGTTGAGCTAGAATGTTCGTCTAATGTATTTAGTCCTAAATGCTTGGAAATGAGCTGAAATGCTTCTCTTCAAGGAAACTCTCACGTCGTCAACTAACCACACTAGAATAACCAAGCTTATTCGCGGGTAACATGTCAACCACGCATGCGCTGCTACTGCAGAACACGTCTTCGTCCACAGGCAGAATACACATAATTCATCTCTTGCTTTGTCACTGTAGGACAAGCCTTCATAAGCTGAATGAGAAAAAAAACTCTTCATCTCTTTGGCCGGCTGCTTATATACGCTCACCTTGGGTTCTCAAAGTTTCCAGGTTTTTCGTCGGTGCACCGTACAGCCAAGGCAGGGAAAGGGGCAAGGCCCCTCTCCATATTTTTCGCGCCATATATCAAAACTTGACACTAACTCACTCCTTCCTTCATGATATTTCTAGAGTTCACTTTGTGTTAAATCCGTGACGTAGCCATTAGAAAGTGTAGGCACGCGCTTTATTTACCGCTCGTTTGTCGCAATTCTTAAGACTGATGTTCCCTAGGCAGCCCCCCGCCGTCTCCGTCGAATCTTCCCGCCGCATCATCGCAAGCACCTCTAGTTCCCACCAGTCTACATCTCCTTTTTTTTTCTCGTCTCTGCCCTCTCCCCTCAGACAGCCGAGCAAACAAAACCATCGCTTTGCTCAGTCATCTTCAACCCAACCACATGGCATTTTCCGAGTTCCACTCCGCTCCGTGGTTGGTCGGTTGCCTCCACTGGCTCGTGTTGCACTGCGCGCCGCACACTCGCTCACGCAGTCGTTCCGCGAGCGAGGGCAGCAGACGCGCTCCTCATTCGGTCTCCGCATCCTACCATTTCAATGAAATCTAGTTGAGAGAACAAGGGCCTAGTCGTTTGCACTCAACTTCAAGGACCTTCCCTCATCGGTTGTATTCAAACGTGGACAAACTGCTGGCCTTGCTGAGTGCGTCCGTCAACAAATATGCATAACAGGCCTTCGCAGTTCATAAATGACAGCATAAAGCGTGTGCTGGTACTACTCTATGAACTCAATCACTGGATGCGAACATGCATGTGCAGCATGGGTGGACGGAAAGACGGATCAAACGCAAGCCACGTGCGTTCATGCACAAGTTCTACCATTGAGCCACAATATTCCTTGAAACTGCATTAAAAAAGACATTCGCATATGAATCTCACTTACTAGAAAGGTTCAATTTCCTTAACGTATCATATATCGCGTGGCAGAAGTGTAAAGTCGCGCAAGGTGTCAAAAAATGTGAATGAAGCAACGAGTGGATGTTTTGCGCCCACCCATTACAAATCTGTCAGACAGAGTTATGCTTCATCAGCAGGAGAACCAGCAACAATGTGAACAGCTTCGAAGGCTTGCGTATTTCCCTACGGTCGTTGAGTGAGCCCTACATTCATCCGCGAAATGAATAATTATGTCGCTCTGGGCACTTGATGACTTTGCTTGCAATGGGCTTTCACATATACTTTGAAACGGCCAATGTTACGCGCACAGTCGTTCTTTTCTTTACGACACGGTCGAGAACCGAAAACAAGGAGAAAGGTGGAAAGAAATAAGCGGAAGAACAGAAAGGTTAGCCAGTCCTTAGACCGGCTGGCTACCCTGTGCAGGAGAAGGCGGTGAAGAGAATAAGAGATGATAAAAAAAGTGATGTTATAAAGCGAAAGAGAGAGAGAGAGAAAAGACAAAAGATCGCAAAATAGGAGAAGTAAAACAAGTTAGTTGAGAAAGCGAGGCGCCTGCTGCTCAATAGAAGGCTCTCGAAGGCGAAGCTCAAACGTCCTCCTATCTTTCTCTTCTCTATTCATGAATAAAATTTTTATATATTACAATGACAGGTCGGCAAATCCAGGCTCAAACTTACACAGACTCATCGAACTGTGAGTATGAGTCAGAGTGAGACCGGATGAGAAATATTTTGCTTAGATTGAAACCGAGTGAGTCCGGTTGACAAAACTTTTTACAAATATGAGTTCGAGAGAGAGAAACAGATTAAATAAGCAAAAAACCCCTAGTTACAATCGATGAAGCCGATCGTTCAGGACCCCATTGGCCATTCCAGCTCTCCCTGTCTCGTCAAGGGTCCCCAATCTGTTTTCCAAGTCCTTTGTGGAGCCTCGCCCTTCTCATGAGTGTAAGTTCAGTGGACTGATATTTAAGTTTCTGAGAAATTTCAGTTTAGGGAAATTTCGCTCATTGGCATTTCGTTCAAGTCCTAAGCGCGAAATACATTTTTTGTGCGAAACCGGGTGAGGTCTTCTTTTTAGAGACGAAACATTTCTTAGCGAACTTCGGGGACATTGAGCGAATCTATCTATCTATCTAGCCGCCCATGACTTTTAGCTCTCCTGGCCGTTTAGATAATGGTATCAATACCAAACTTGGTATGGCATAACACGTCCATGTGAAAAACATATTTTACCAGTCATAACATGAAAATCATGAGAAGTAGGTCATGAATGTCATGATTTACATTGCATAGCCTTGCAGCTCTTGCGGTGGTTTAGTTCACATCGCACATTGCAAAACTGGTATGGTATGGCATGATTGCATGGTCAACACAAGCGAGAGACTCTAACAGGAAAATCATGACATGAGTGTCATGTAACAACATGACTACATGCCACGTTCGTGATGCGCTCACGGCCCTTTCGCAAGCGTCACATATACCAAATATGGTAGTACAGTACGTGAATAGATTAAGAAGGTATGTGACTGGTGCAAACAAGATAATCATGACATGCGTGTGATATACCAACATGACTACATGCCACACAGATGATGCACTCGCGGCCGTTTTGCTAGCTTCAGATATGCCAAACTTCGTGTTACGTGACGCCAATGGATGACGAAGGTATGGGACTGGGCGCAAACATGATTATCATGAAATGCGTGTCGTGTGAGAACATGACTACATGCCGCAGTCAAGGCGCCAATGCACTTCGACGGGACGCTGTGCGCGTGCTTGCCGGCGTTCATATCGTCGCGTCAGGCCGGCGTTGCCGCTCCAGGCGCCGGTCCTGCTATATACTTGCAGGCACGTGCCGCACTACGTTGCTTTGACGCATGCGCGTTTTAGCACGTCCAGCGTCCCTCCGCCATGAAAAAAGGGAGACGCAGTGGTGTCTGGGTAACGCATCGGCGTGAATTGCAGCATGTCAAATTTAACGCCCGTTGCCGGCGGTCCGCGCCGGCGGATGCTGGTCGCGCCTGGCGTAAGAATATAGAGTGCTCGCATTTTGCTAATGTTGCGTCACTGTGCCCAGCGTGCGCACACGTCAACGCTACATTGGAGTACGTTGGGCCTTTCATGATGTGCTCTCGCCTGTTTTCCTTGATCTACATATACCAAATTCGATGTTACGTGACGTCGTTGGATGACGAAAAGTATGACTGGTGCAAACATGATAATCCTGACGTGCATGTCATGTGAGAACATGGCAACCTTACCACGCATAGCGTGCTCGCTGCCGTTTCGCTAGCTCCACATATACTAATTTTGGTACCACGTGACGTGAATAGATGAGGAAGGTAAACGACACATCCATACATGATAGTCATGACACGAAGTCTTGTACCGTATCATTTATCTCCACCTATAATGTTGTGCTGATTTTAAAGTGACATATCAACATTTCTCATTCGTGCTTCGCATATCATCGATTCCGACTGTACGTGATATCTGCCAATTATTTTCTGTTTTGTCGGCCTATGATCTCGTTTCGCATTCACAATCTACTGAAACGGCTGCGAACATCATGCTTTGTTGGCTATTATGTCTCCTTCAATGTGAAAATGAATTTATTCACTTTTTGGCTGCTGTTGCACCATACTGTTGTAGAAAAATGGCACCACCGTGGAGCCCTCAGTCATTGGTTTATGTAAGCGAGAGCTTTACGATATTTGTTGTGTTACGTGTGTGACTGTATGTCTTGCATATATATATATATATATATATATATATATATATATATATATATATATATATATATATATATATATATATATATTCACTGCAGGACAAAGGCCTCTCCCATGTTCCGCAAGTTAACCCGGTCCTGTGCTTGCTGCTGCCAATTTATACACGCAAACTTCTTAATCTCATCTCCCTACCTAACTTTGTGTCTCCCCATAACCTACTTGCCATCTCTGGGAATCCAGTTAGTTACCCTTAACGACCAGCGGTTATCCTGTCTACGCGCTACATGCCCAGCCCATGTCCATTTGTTCTACCTAATTTCAGCTATGATATCCTTAACCCCCGTTTGTTCCCTAATCCACTCTGCTCTCTTCTTGTCTCTTAAGGTTACACCTACCATTTTTCTTTCCATCGCTCGCTGCGTCGTCCTCAATTTAAGCTGAACCTTCTTTGTAAGTCTTCAGGTTTCTGCTCCGTAGCTAAGTACCGGCAAGATACAGCTGTTATATACCTTCCTCTAGAGAGATAGAGGCAATCTACCTGTCATAATTTGAGAGTGCTTGCGAAATGTGTTCTACCCCAATTTTATGACTTATGACGCGTTCTTATGAGGCGTTCGATGCTCCACGCATCGAATGCGTTATTCGAAGGTCATAGGTTCGATTCCTGCTCACGTCTGGTTATTTTTTCACCCGCTTTTCTTTCTTCTTATTTACATTCGAGTGGTTCTAATAACTTCCCCTGTACATTCTTTGGGATTACTCTTTGTTAGATCTCTATAATATTGTGTCAAAACACGGAAAAACGAGCCCTTAGGTATACACTTCTTTCCCTTATTTCATTGAACGAGGGTCTCGTACTGGCAGACTTGGTGTCATTAGGTTGTATACGAGGAACTATTAATCAGCTGCCCGATCGTAATAAGGTCACGTGCTACGCGACGCCAAACATGCGCATAAAAGAGTGTTTTCAGACTCGTCGCTTGGCTTATAGATGGTGCTGACTGACACTCCTACTTCTAAATTCACATATGAACAAAAAAAAAAGTGGATGGAGGGAAGGCCGCTGTGGTAGCTCAGTGGTTAGAGCATCGAACGCATTTTTCGAAGGTCGTAGGTTCGTTTTCTGCTCACGGCTGGTAATTTTCTCACCCACTTTTCTTTCTTCTTATTTTACATTCCATTGGTTCTAATAACTTCCCCTGCACATTCGTTGGCATTACTGTCTGTTAGATCTTATTATTTTGTGTCAAAAGATGGAAAACGAGCGCTTAGGTATACACTTCTTTCCCTTATATATATATATATATATATATATATATATATATATATATATATATATATATATATATATATATATATATATATATATATATATATATATATATATATATATTGTCACAAGCCTTCCTCAAGGTTTGTTATCGCCAGTTACACAGTAAGTAATTCTTCACGCAAATCCACACTCGCAGTGTTCGAGAAGTTTTCAGGACTGTAGTAGTTCACCTTGTTAAGAGTACGCACACTACGCCAACATTACAGATTACTCTGGAACCTGCGAGTTCAAGAGCAATAACGCTGGAATATTTGACGGCACATGCATAAAAGCCTGCGTTCGTCATAGCTAATGAGTCGATCGACGTACGGCGCTCTGTTCGCCGCAATTAGTGGCAGTGTATATCGCTGTTTTCTGACTTTCCATTCACTGACCACAAGTTCGGACAAATAAACAGTGGCATCTTCGACCTACAGTCTGCTCTCTTTGTCGAAGTCGCCACGCCGTGACAATACCATGTCCGTGCATTAGTACCGTGTGTAATGGGCGTGCATACATCTTCTTTGAATATCAACTACTGCCAACATGAAGAAGGGAATGTTCAGGAGCACACGATCTTGTTATTCAGAAACTTCGTTACATGATCGCGAACAAAAAGAAAGGAGCCCTCCTATTACAATCAAAACTACAATTTGTTTTATCTCAAGATTCGCTGAACCATGCATGCCCCGTTCTACAATCCAAAGAACGGCATGCGTATTTAGCTTTCGACGGGACAACGGAAGTTGATGTTATACATGCAATCGGCAGCACGAGTCGCAGCGTAGTTACGTCGAAAACTGCTAAGGCCTTGCCTGTAGCAGTGCAGCATCGGATGCAGTGCAAAAGCGCTAGCACTTTTCGAAGGGGCCCGCTTCACATGTTTAATATCCCTCTTCAACCTCGTGCTGGCTAAACAAGTTTTTCAACTTAAAAATCTGATGTGGTTGCCCAAAGAGGCTCAATGGTTGCGCACACAGCGCCACGGTTTACGCTGTTTGGCGAGTAAGATCTTTTATGCCGACAAGAATGAGGCAGTTCATGGCCAACTGCTTTTCGCTTTCGACGAAGTAACGTGATCCGATGCCACAATAATAAAAAAAAACTTCAGCACAGCACCAAGCGAAAGTGCCGTGTTGATCCTCTCAAACACAGTCATCGTTACTTTTTCGACCAGTGTTGGTAAGACACAGCATTTTTGGAGTTGCGAGTAGGCGCAAGGCTGCATGTGTTACGTGAGGGTAAAAGTACGGCCGCTGCTAGTGGGTAGAGCAAATGTAATGGGCTTATAGATACATATAGTTGGTGAGATAAAGCTGACATCCACAAAACGAGGTCAAGAGTTGACAAGATCACTGCTAAAAAAGAAAAAAACAATGTCATTTCGTGTGCGTAAAAAGATATGTCAATGCATTCTGTGCTAGCTTCCCGTTGGCAGGAAAAACAAGTTTACTGCTTAGATTCTGAAGTCGAATTCGGCATCTTTATCTATATTCGTTTTGTCTTCAAATACCACTTATTTTCTTCTCCCAATCACCTTCTTGTTGCATAAGTATTTGCACAATACCCGGCACTCTCGACCAGGTTCTCACTTCCTCCCAATAATAGGGGAATGCTTCGAACGAAATCACCCTACTAGCAAGTAAATGTCGATCGAATGCAGGAACTTGAACGCCACGAGTTGTGATCGTAACGCTAGCACAAAAGCCTCGTTATCCGTACATGTAGTAGGCACAAAAACACTTTGACCTAAGTTGAGGTGCGAGAATGTGTTTCTACTTGTCTCGCAAGTTGGCAGGACGGTCAAAACGTGGGAGGTCAGGTAGTGTGTTGGTCCGACTTTGCCTGTATTTGTGATGACTGGAGCTTCTGTGCACGCTGCGGACGTTCATGGAAAAGAGGTAAAAACGAGAAGTAATTTTCACTCGCCTACCTGGAGTTTTTGCTCTAATAAACCCATTGGGCGAGATGCCAGTCAAATAAAACGCCGTTATGAGTGACCAAGTTTCTTTCGTAATCAGCTCAGCTTCCTGAACCTACACGTGGATGCCAGACACGGCCGCTCTCAATACAGCAGCGCACGCCATGTCTGTTCCTTGTGCGCTCGTCGGCTTAGTCCATGAGGGGACTCAGACCACGGAGCTCATTTTTTTCCGGTAATTGAGTGCCTACTGGTACCAGAGACACCTCATTCGCGCCAAAATGTTCACCATTCTGCAGCCCGTGTCCATCCGGTGTATAATTAAACGAGGGAGTTCGGAAATTGCTTTACGTGTAGGAAAACTTGTCTGGCGCTGTTTAGCACGATTCATACTTTTCTTACTATGAGGCTCACCTGTCATTAGGCAATGCTAGTATTTTATTAAAATGCTGACTTTTATAGTAAATAAACGTTGGTGTCTGTATGAGCAGTGATAGACCTAACGTGCAGTATTATATAAAATTTTTATCTCAAGTTAATAGAGGCGCATGTCTAAGAGAATCCAAAGACTTCCAAACATAAGATATGGGCCTTAGAAATCTGAGAGGAAGAACTTTTTTTTGGTTTTGTGTAAAGATGACTGATTCGCTAAAGTGGGTGCTCCACCATATACATCTTGTTCCAGATAACTATGCACAGAGCACATTTGTCAACCCTGCATAGCACACAGAAGCTTTCCGACGTCTTATATACGGGCAGAATATCTATATTTACCGGTGATATTATTTACAACAAGATTAAATCAAGGAAACATAAACGGCTGGATGACACACATGCGGTGGTTTAACGCTGCTGTATAGAGGGACACTCCAGTAACTGTAACTCAGTGCATGCCCATGCATTTCTTTTTGAGAATATCTTGTAACTCCTGCTTCGCCAACATACACATCATACACTCAGGCAATGTCTTCACCTTTGTAGTTTGCTTTGATTCGAATACAGTGCCCCACAATATTAGAAAGAAGCAATACAGCAAACTCAGATGAATGTTTTCAAACTACGCGATCAACTATGCTATTCGTGATGCTTTCATGAACTTGAATTCTACATACAGGCTAATAATAAAGGCAAGTGAATTAAAGCAATGAACCCATTATTCGAACCACATGGACACGTATCTTATGTGTCCACGTCCTCGAAACTATCAATGAATTTGCCCTCACGTATCAGCTTACCAGCTTGCTGATTCGCTCAGCTACAAAAGCGACAATTCCAGAAAACCATTCATTCCAGGTTGGATCTTCAGACTAGAACAAATTTCGCGGCCACTAGAACATTTTTATTTCTTTGAAGAATTAGTGTGAATATTTTGGTGGCTTCATGCTACATAAAGGTGGCTGGTGATTGTTTCTAAATGCGAGACATTTCTTAGCGAACTTCAGTGACTTTGAGCGTATCTGTCTCTCTGTCTATTTACCCACCTACGCCTTTTAGCTCTCCTGGTCGTTTTAATAATGATATTGATACCAAAATTGATATGGCATACATGACTGTATTAAGAACATAAGTGACTAGTCATAACATGAAATTCATGTCATGTATGTTATGACTGACATGATGTATATTTCATGGTTTTGTTGCTCTTGTGGTGGTTACGTTCACACGACATTTTTCAAAACTGGTATAGTGTGACATCGCCTAATGGCGAACAAAAGTGACAGACCCTAACATGGAAATCATGACATGCATGCACGGTTGCCACTGGTGGCTACTTTTCCCCAAATTGGTGAATTGAAGACGCCCGTGGCGAGCTGAAACCACGATTGGGGACATGGCAATTTTTTTGCGATTTTAGGATCAGGTCTTGACTGAGTTATGTATTCTATTCTCAACGCCTTCAAAACGAATGGGTGACACCGTTTTTACTACTTTTTTAGTTTTAGACTCACCAGCAGGAAGTTCACTTTACGCGCAATTAAGTACATCTGTCCTGTTGCTCATGTGTATTTTCTTAATTCACCAAAATCCTTGAGGCACTGGCACACTGGTGCATCCACCAGTGACCCCCAAGCACAATTTAAGTCAGTGGACTTCTCCCGTGCCGCGAGGCGGTGGTGTGCACTAAGTTCTTTTGGGGTTCTAAGAGCTTTATGCTTTTTTAAAGTTTGTCTTCTGAAGTGGCTAGGTGACGGTTAGGCTGCGTGTTCCGACCACAGTTCCAGCTTTGCTGAATATATTGTACACTTCTTCCCGCCTCTAGTACCACCTATTTTTTATGAATAGCCCAATTTTTTCAATAAAATTCCTTTAGGGCAAGCCAGAAGACGGCTTTTTTGGACAGCCTTCAGAAACTGCACTCTGGTGAATGTTTAGCGTAAGCTTGAGCACACAGAAAACGTGTTGCGTGCAATGCGATGGTTACGCCCTTTTTTCTAATTTATTACCCTGGTTTTGTAATTATTAGGTTGATCGGTTATCACACACATCATTCCACTCAATGAAGTCGTAGAAATTTGTAAAAAAGGCTACGCACGCCATCCCTCTCTTGTTGTAGCGACTGCTGCATTCTGTGTTCACTACAACTAAAACCATGGCAAACTTTTCTTATAAGGCGCTAGCATTCAGGGAAGTTAATGATGCATGCATGCCGTTTCTGAGTGCCACCACGGTAAAGGGGTTGATAAAACTGGCATTAAAAATGTCAATATAAATAAGGCGTGACGGATGGTATTGTTGTCCACAGGGCTATACATAATTAGAATCTCTATTACTAGGCACGCCACATATGTGTAGAGCGGTGACTTTTTTGCGAAATAAACAAAAAATTGGGACTTTTGGCGACTTTTCGCTTCTTGTTTGGCGAATTTCACTCGAAAGTAATGGAAACCCCGCATGCATGCAGAAACGTCAACACTATACGCCACGTTCATGGTGTGCTCGCGGTCGTTTCACTAGCTTCACATATGCCAAACTTGGCATTACAGGACGTGAATGGATGACAAAGGTATATGACTGGTGCAAAGATCATAATCATGACATGTGTGTCATGTAAAACATGACTACAAGATACGCTAATAGCACGCTCGTGACTGTTTTGCTAGCTCCACATATATTACAATTGATGTCACGTGACGTGAATAGACGATGAAGGTAAATGACACGTCCAAAGATGATAATCATTACACGAAAGTCATGTATGAAAATTTACATCACATCGTAATGTTGTGGTGATTTTAAAGTGACATATCAACCTTCTTGTTTCGTGCTTCGCTTTTCACCGATTCCCACTCTACGTGAGATCTGCCCGTCTCTTTATTATTTCTTAACCATGGCCTGACTTTGCAGAATTCCACAGAACTAATTTCCAAAAGGTCTCTAAATTGTGATCATTCTATACGCTCAACATGTGGTCGACTGCTTTATGGAGGCAAGACAGTTCACTTGCTGATATCAAGACGGCGTACATGAAATGTACTGGAAACTTACTCGTATGGGCTTAAACCACTGAAGTATCATAAGTTCTCAGTGTTTAGGAATGCATATATGCCTTGTGCAATGGTGACATGACATGTCTCCGCTCAGCAGCCAAACTCTCGCAAGTGCAATTTTCAATGAAACGTTTTGTTATTACAGCACCTTCCAAGTAAGATGACTTTTCATTAAATAAGGTGTAAATATCTCAAGTTTGGTAGATCATATACTTCGTGCATCAGGCTAAGCACATAGTTTAAGCTGTTTACACTTATCATATGACCAAAAAAGGCAAAAAATGTTATTCAGTGATTGCATAGCCTGACTTTGAAAATCTGCATTGCAAACTACATCCCAGGAACGTATACACCACATCGAACAGGTGAGCTCTGTCAAAAGCGTACTGTACCTTCTTACAGTGGAGCAGGGAACAAAAAAAATTGATTTTCTATCGCATTGTGCAAAGATAGAATGGACAAAAACAAGTGAATGGTATTACACGAGTAAGTTCGTGGGTATATACACAGCAGCTAACAGGCAAATATATGATGCATAAACAAATTCAGTGTCTCCATTTCGCCATCCTGCAAAGGGTGTTCCATATAATCCGTCCACAACGAGTTCAGGAAATTGAATTAGCATCGGTTAGAGTGTTCAGACACACGGCTCTCGTGTGACGTAATAGTTTCACCACAGCGGTGAAAAACCATGCGCCAGCCACGAAAGTAGAAGTCAGTGCCCACGTATAGGATAACGGGATTTGTATTCCGGCGTAATAATAAGCGAGCAGCTCGAACACGCTCAAGTGGTTTTACTTTTTTGTGAATGAATACAGAAGCAAGGGTTCTGTTTCGTGTTCATAGTTTAGATAACGAATATTTGAACGAGTAAGGTGTAGGGGTGTCTATTTTGGCGGCATTATTATCAAACTAAAAGCCACTCTACATTCTCAGTGGTTTGAGTGCGGCTCATCTGCTCTCAGGGGTTAACGCGTCCTCCACACAGTGAACGCACGAGGTCCCGATTAATTGCATAAAATATGATTAGGTTGCATAGGGCGCGTGATTTTGTTGTTTAATTGAGCATTCTTTACATCGGGCAATATGTCGCTTCCTCATGATGCCAGTTCACTTAAACAACGCGACATGGTGAAGACTGTTTGATGGTTAGCAAAGGTGACTGTAAACAACATTCTTAAAGCCCGAGTATTGTTGTTGCTGTTCTCCAAGTCGTCCTCCGACAGCGAATACACTGGTACTTTACGCCATCTATTAAAATTCTCAAAATATTTCTTTCGCTAATTACATACATCGGTTAGTTGAGAAGATGATCTATTCAAAAACCGCCAACTCTGACGTAAATAGTTCCAATAACACTTATGTCATAGAGTGTGCACGTTATGGGGCAAGCAACTTTCGAACTGCTTACTAAGTATTCAAATTGGGTGCGATTTTATGACTACTTGTCAGGTATGGGATTTGTTCAAATGTTAGCGAATGAAATAAAATCACGCATATGTAGCTGTCGAGTTGTTTTGTGACTATACACATGCCCCATATGCTATATTCTATATAAACGAGGAGCTATTTTATATATACGAGAAATTATTGCTGACTGCTTCTGATAGCATTAGAATCGATGTAAAAAGCGTGTAACTAATTGAGATTACTTTCAAAGTGTGTTTAAAATAAGTGAGTAACGATTAAGAGTACTAGGTCAAAGTCAGTAAAAGTATTTCCTCTGCATGTGTTGTTTTCATAATTTCTGAGACAAATCACAGAATTCTTTTCACCTCCGTCGTCCGTTGCTTGTCATCAAATCCTCGTATCGATTACTTACAAAATGTACGTGACCTTCGTTGCTTCTACTTCAAGAGATTAATCATTTCATGACCATGTAAAACACTTCAGGTGCCTTCTAACCAGGTACCGTTTTATATAGGCATTTCCATGCCAAGTTTGGTAAAACTCTGCCATCACTACTGATGAAAGCCGCCATATTAGTTTAACCTGTAGAAGTGACTCGTTATGCAAAGTCTATATATACCGACAGCTTGCAGAGATATCCGCATTCTGAGCAAATGCTCTAACGGTGAACTTACCTAATGAGTCAAACTTTAATGCAAGACATCACACTTCTAAGGTCTCCGTGCTTCTGATTAAGTGCACAACACTTAGACGCCAGACGCTTGCAGATACTCTAACTAGTGAACACGACAGACCGGCCAAATTCTCTGTATACGGAAACGCAGGTGGAAGGCTGATAAGGGGAATACACTTTGAGACGCCACGGTGGAAGTGAATTGCCACTTTAACGAGGACGTACTCGCAAATTGGGCTTTCGGCAAATGTAGTTGGAACTCGGAACTTTCGAATCGGTACTGCCTTCATTACGGCAGTTTCACGACAGCTCCACCTGACGCACACCGTGAGTACAATGGCGCTTTTACCCGCCCGCCACTATTAATCAATTACCTGAATGAATTTATGAACTATATTTAAAATCCGGCAGTTCCCTTCGAGAACTGTCAAACATTGTAGACATTGTAGCCTTGCTATGCTTATTCAACAAGATAGCTATGCCGGCCACGTAAGAAGATCGCTGTCAAAACAAAATACATTTTCTCGTCAATGCTGGAATTTCGACCCAGGTCCTTAAGGTCCAAAAGCAAGTGCCCTAACCACTGGGCTGCACAGACATACTTGCTTAACAGAAATATACGTATATCCGAACCACATGAATGTCATGCACAGGAGATAAAGAAAGCAGGACGAACAGTTTATACAAAGGCCTCATTGTAGTAGTTCAATATGGTGTAAAAAATACCCTCTATCAGACAACGCGTTAGATTGACATCGAGCATCAAAGTTGCGTGGAAAGCTCTCACAGTACGAAAACTTAATTTCGGACACGCATTTAGAACATCGTGGGATGGGCGGTTTCGTTAGATCATTCATTTTACTGATCAATGCCACAACGAACGGGAAAGACGCTCTACCAATGCCATCTAAAAACAAAATTCAAGAAGCGCAGTGACTACACAGTTTCCTGCGGTAAAAATGAATGCTTCCTAGCTCTTGCACAACTCCTAATGAAGATTCTGCATGTTTTCCTTATTCAATACCTTGTCATTATTCTAATTGGCGATGTTAACTACAGTTTCTTCTAAAAAATATGAAGACCCTTCAACTCCGCATTTAAGAGTTGAATGCGATAGCGATATCCTGTGCTTAATCATACTTCGAATTAGTGCACGCATGAAAAATTCAACTTGCTTTGCACCGACTACGTGTAAGGAATGACTAGTTTTAAACTGCGTAGTAACTATGATGATCCCATGTTCTGACGTCCTATTGCAATGTGCGCTTGAATCATCACCGCAATATTTGTATGCTACAACCAATTGTATGGAACCATACAAAAAGTTGTTACCATACAACAAGTTGTGTGGTACATCTTGTACACAAGACGCGTGTGTTTACAAAGCATGAAATATGCTTTCACTGCATTTTCAAGCGGATGAAGTTATTTTTCCAGTATTCGCAAGCAGAGGCGAGGCTGTGTGGTAAAACATTCGCTAGCCATGCAAACCATCCGGGTAAGATTTCCGCTCAGACTCATAATCCTTTATTATTTTATTTGCATCGTACTCGACATTTCGGCCACGCAAAGATGCTCAATTTTTCGGTCACGTAAAGATGATCACTTTCGCTCGCAACCAACGATCCCACGCTGACAATGGAATTTCTGCAAAACGAGCTCTTTACCGCAATAGCGTTAAAACCGACTCAAAGCTATCGTACTCATATAGGAAAAGTTCTGCTTAAAAAGCCACTCACCAGGCCTCATACCGAATTTTAGTTAGACAGTGGAAGTTGTTGGGTGTCCGATGAGGAACATTTTGCCACAAAAAATTTTCGAATCGGTTCATTACGAGCGGAGAAAACAGGTTTTTTGAAGCGGCGCGAAACGAGGATGAGAGGAGGTGAGCTCGAAACCCTTGCCGCTCCTCCACGTAGCCTTCGCAAGCTAAATCTCTTCCCCACCCTCTCCAGCACCCGACCATGAGGTGACGTGCGCATGATGTGCCCAAACAAGTCCAACCCCCGAGCACGCAAGCAGCGTTGCTTTGTAGACCAGCGTTATTTTGTGGGTCTTCTGCCTGTTTCTGCGGGATGGTTTGGAAACACTTGCTCAGACGCGGTAGAGTAGATGAGCACAATGAGTGCACGAACGCGTAGGAGCGTTCCATGGCAATCGTCTGCTCAATGAGCTGAGCGCGGGGACACCAACGCATGTAAAACGCTGGCACATTAGCCCCGCATCCTGTAACATTTCATGGGAAAAAAATGAAGGAAAAACACGCACATTTTTATTGCGTCTCATTATTTATTTCAAGCTTTATTATTCTCCTAAAGCAACAAACACATAAACTACGCATATCGTATCAAATAATTTTGCCATGTCACGTGGTATACCGCTGACATCAGAGCAGAGTCGTCTACGTAGAGGACCAACGTCACTGCATTGCCGTGTACGTAGGGCGATTCCTACGCCCACGTCATGCCCTCATTCTCTAGGCGTGCGCCGGCAGAGGGGAGGGGGAGCAGCGTTAATCTTCGAATTCGACCCATTTCCGCGGCGCGTAGCGTTCCAAATTATGGCAGACGTGTTTATGAACGCCTCGTCTACGCATTGCGCTTGTCAGCTCAAAATTGTCAAACCTGGTGATTGGCCCTTTAAGGCATTCCTTCTCGGCCCCTGTGTATTGCAATGTCGTATGTTTCAAGCGTTCATAAGAAAAATTTTGAAAGAATTTTCATGCCTAATATTATATAAATAACAAAGCTTACCGACCAATACATGAATAGCACTAATGAATAAAAAAATCACAGCCCAAGCACTCCATAAAAATGGCTAAACAGCGAAAGCTGAAACGTGCGGCCGCTGTGTTTAGAAGTTGCTTCAACCCATATCTCCTTGGTTCAAACCAACGTGGCACTGAAACATTGTACATTTACTGGTTACATGTTTGTAATTCTTAACGAGGCTAGACACACCTTTCACTCGGGTTTACCGCAGTGTTTATTTAACATGACGCAGAAGGTCATGGGATTGAATCCCGACTGCAGCGGCTGCATTTTCGATGGAGGCAGAAACGCTTTTGGCCCATGTGCTCAGATTTGGGTGCACGTTAAAAAATCCCAGGGGGTCTAAGTTTCCGGGGCCCTCCTCCACGGCGTCTCGCTTACTAATATGGTGTTTTTTGGACGTTAAATCCTACCTGTCAATTTCACATGACGCACATCGTGTCTTCCATTATCGCGGCCAAGGCGGAACTTAATTAGCGCTTAAATGCGTTTCGCCATGAGTTAATCACAGTGGTTCTTCTCACAACAGAGGCGGTCACGGACGTCGTAGCCGAAGCCAATGTGCTGCTGTAGGAACTGACACTGAAAGCGGCGCTCGCCTCGGTGAATGCGCTTCGACAATAATCACATTGGCGCCACAACGCCACGTTTTTTCCATGTTACAAGCGTCTTACATCGCGAGCACACTCGGCGCGGGGGTGTCAGGAGAAACTGTTGCGCACAGGCTCGGCGCCCATCCTTCGACGACATCGCACAAAACGCAACCAAGGGCTTGCATGCTTAGGAACGACGTAACTGATAACGCCGCCTGTGGATGGCTCTTATGCCACCACTGCCAAATAGAGTTTCGCTTATTCCAGGCATATACAACTCTCGCTGTATAAAATTACTCTATCTCCCACTAAACAAAACCTTCTGTAGATACGAAGCAGCGGGCGCTAACGCTTACACTGGTTCCAGTGTTGACACTGGCGCTCATGGCGGCGTGGCGCAGGAGAGAAACCTGTAGAGACGGAAAGCGCGCAGGGATAGACCCCTACTCCCTACTGAAACATGCGAATCGCTGATTATGGGCTATGAGAGACAAAAGTCTCCAATCGGCCACGAGACCCGCAATCCATTTTTAGTTAACGCGCACGCTGCGAATTTTTATTGTTCAACAGCGCACAGGAGATATCTCGCCCCGGGACTAACTTGGATATCAAGATCCAATGCCTATATATACGGTGTCGCCAGCAAATGATTCCGCTGCGCGAGCAGTCAGTTTTTTAAATCGAAAAGCTCGCTAGCAGACGCTATATGCCAGGAGAGAGAGGGGGGAGCTTGAAAGAAGAGAAAGTGAAGGAGGGGACTTGCATGCGCAGTAAGGGTGGTCACGCCATACATGAGATAGAACCGCTCTTTAACATGATTCGCATCTAAAAACGATATTTGAGTCGGCACCACAGATATTCATTTTTCACGCAGTGTAGTCGAGCTCCTCCTGAGAGGTATTCAGTCACCTCATCTAGCCGCCGCAGTGGCAAGGTGCTTATGACGTTCGGTGCCGACACGAAGGTACCGGACTTGATCCTGGCATCGGTGGTGTCATTTCGGTAGATGCGAAGTACTAGAGGTCATGTACTGAAATTATGCTGCAGGTCAAAGGACCTCAGAACACATAGCCAATACAGCAAGCCCCCAATAACCGTACTGGTAGAATACGCGGCTGGTCGAATAATCTAAGTTGAAGTGTTTGAGATAAGCCGAGTTCACCATGTGCATTTATGTGCATTCTGGTGGCAAACATTCCGTGATGATAAGGGTCCCGTCGAAATCTCGCCGTAGGAAGAACTACGAAAAGTTGTCGTACATAAAATAAGGCATTTATTTTGCTTGAACATCGCAACCAAATAAAATAAACATGCTAGCCGTAGAAGATTGTTATCGAATGTGCTACGTTTTCCACGCACAAGATCAAGTGACTAATCCATGCTGGTCGGTAATCGATGCATTGCAGTCCTGGACTTTCGAGTACTTGAGCAATATTTATATAAACGCAGTGGTACTGAGGGCCAGTGCCATAACATCATGAAAAATAGGCTTGTACTAAGTGACGAATGCTTTGAATATACGAATAAATATTACAATATTCGTATTTGCTTCGATCGAACATAAATATCGAAGTTTTAGAAGTATTTGAAATGAACGAATAGAAGTACGTTAGCCCGAATGTTCTCTTTGTAAAGGTGGTTTCATTGCACTCGGCCAAGTGCTAAGCAGTAAAACCCCCTACTCAAATGGATATTATTCCGCATGTAACCTCTTGTACAGGTGGTTTTGCTGCAGGGAAGAAGTGCTAAGCCGTAAAACCAGATATACCATTGTATAAACATTACCATGTAACTCTTCGTAAGGGTCTATTCGCTGCAGAAAAGCTAAACCGTGAAAACATCTAGTCAAAGTAATTCTGCTCTGCCGCGAAGCTCCACCTAAAGGGTAACTGAGCATATTCTGGCATCGATGGTAACTTTTTTTTATTGCGATAGCAATTATATGGACACTTTAGGCTGGATTTCACTGCCGGGATCAGCGTTGATGTCACGCGCCGTATATGTGTACATATCTAAATATATAAAAACGCATGAAATAAAAAAAAACTTGCTAAAAAGACTCCGGCACGTCGAATCGAACGTGGGACCTCCGCGTCGTGAATGCGAGGCTTAAGCATTGAGCCACCGAGAGAACCTCCTTGAACATTCAAAGGGCAAGCTACCCATATGTACGACTTACCGCTGGTGGCGGGCATCTCGGGGGGGGGGGGGGGCTGTCGTCTTTTCAGCATTATTTATTTATTTAATATACATCAAATGCCCCAGTGGGGTGTTACATGAGCGGTGCACTGTGGTACAAGTTCCTTTCGATGTGGGTTTTGAACAGAACTGGGCTTGTGTGGTGCACGACGTCGAGTGGAAGATCATTCCGATCCTTTGCTGTTTGAACGAAGAATGAGCGAAGGTGGGCAGTTGTGCGGGTATGCGCAGGATAAACAGCGTTGCGAAGGCTAGTACGAAAATAAATTCGATGTGCGGGCAAAATACCGGATGCGTCAGACAATGAATGAAAGAATTCGTGAAAAAGGATTAGTCTAGCGGCCTTGCGTCGCAATTCTAGATTCCGAAATCGGGCTTGGTCTTTCAGATTAGTGACACTTGAGTGATATGAATATTCATAGTAAATGAACCTTGCTGCCCTATTCAGAATAGATTCCAACATTTTAGATAGATTGGATTGGTGCGGGTCCCAGATGACGCAAGCGTACTCGAGTTTCGGGCGTACTAATGTGAGGTAGGCTAAACGTTTTACAGGAGGAGGGACAAGGCGGAAGTTTCGTCTGAGGTAGCCAAGAACTTTATTTGCTTCGTTACAGATGTTTATTATGTGGGGTGTCCAGTTAAGATCGGGAGTTATGTGTATACCTAAATACCTATAGGAGTCCACGGGGGACAACGTAGAGCCGAAAATAAAGTATGTTGGAGCCAGGTAATGTTTCCTACGGTGAAAAGAAACGACCGACGTTTTGTTATTGTTTAGAGTCATTAGCCAAGTTCTGAACCACGTTTCAATTGTTAATAGGTCGTTTTGGAGAATGCAGGAGTCATTAGGGTCATTGATAGGGTGATAGATGACACAGTCATCTGCGAATAAACGGATGCTTGACGAAATATTATTAGGGAGGTCGTTTATAGATTAAGAATCGGAGGGGACCAAGGACTGTTTTCTGGGGTACACCTGAGACTACTTGACGACGGGATGATGATACCTGGTTGGCGCAAACAAACTGTTCATGGTTTGAAAGAAAACTTTGGATCCACTTTAAAACGGCAGGGTCAAGGTTTAAGCGTGAAAGTTTTAGAAAGAGGCGTTTATGGGGTACCTTATCAAATGCTTTTTTCGAAATCTATAAAAAGAGCGTCAACACGAATAATATGATTAAGACATGTGCTGATATCGGTAATAAAAAGCGCGAGTAGGGTGTCACATGAGAGGCCTTTCTGAAAACCGTGCTCACTGGGGTAGAAAAAATTTACAGACGAAAGGAATTTCATGATTTGAGAGTAGATAATATGTTTCATAAGCTTACAACATATGCATGTTAGTGATATTGGACGGTATCTGGAAGGAGAGGATGACGGGTCTTTCTTGGGAATTGAAATGACCTCTCCGAACTTCCAGTCTAGTGGCACCATTCCAGATGACAGTGATTGCTGAAAATATGAGTCAGAATAACAGCAGAAAAATATTTGGTGTTTATCAGAACTTTAGAATTTATGCAGTCAATTCCAGCTAATGAGGTCATTTTTAATGACTCCATCACTTTAATGATACAGTGAGGTTTGAAGAAGACGGTAGGCATAACAGGGAAATCATGAGTGGAAGCACAAGGAAGTATATCTTTGGGTTCATTGGTAAAGACAGAACACAATGTAGAATTCAGTATTTCTGCGACATAGGACTCAGGGATTGTAATATTTTGTGGATCGCATAACGAAATAGGTTTCTTATGAGTTGAGTTAATGACCTTCCAGAACTGCTTGGGGTTAGTGCGTATCATGTCTGGGAGGGTAGAGCAGAAGAACTTTTGCTTGGCATTTGAAATCATAGATTCGTAAAGCTTTTCAGTGTTACCAATATTTGTCCCATGCTTGCTTAGAATTCGATGCCTTAGCCGAGCAGAAATGTCTCTTCTTTTTGTTGTTAAGGCGTTTTAAAACGTTGTTGTACCACGGAGAAGTAGGACGTTCTGTAATGGTGATGGTAAGAATATAAGTTTCTATTCATTGTTGCATTTTCTCTTTGAAAATCTCCCAGTTTTCGTCAACAGACCATTTCCTAAAATCTATGAGAAACCAATCGTAAAAAGAGGAAAGTTTGTTATTCATACTTTCATAATCGGCTTTGTTGTATAGTGTTATTCTTTTCTTAATTTTTGGGGGCATTGGCAAAATGTATTGGAAACTGGCACGAATGACTGAGTGATTACTTAGGCTGGTTAGATTAGAAACCGACGAAATTTTATCAGGTTCGGACGTTAGGAGTAAATCTAGCAGGCTTGTTGAATTATGGGTTGTTCGTGTAGGGAATGTTACCACTTCGGATAAATTGAACCTTAAACACACATCTACAAAGTCACTTTCAATATTATTTTTTGAAGTCATTAATGCTAAGTTGGGCCAAGTTATTGAGGAGAAATTGAAGTCTCCGAGTAGCAAGAGAGGGGAACCAACCGAATCTGAAGTTGCCAGTTGGAGAGCATCATAAAAGTTTCCAATAAATGAGGAATCGGAGTCAAGGGGGCGGTATCAAACGCCAATCATAATGGGTGGAGCGGCAGCTTTGCAGCGGATCAAGATAATTTCGAGGCAAGAAGGAATGTCTACTGCGCAGCATTGCAAACTATGGTGAGCAGCGATTAAGACACCACCCCCCGTTTGTTACGGCGATCGCAGCGGAAAATATCAAAATCAGCAGATATAGGAAGCAACTCCGAGTCGAAGATAGATGAATGAAGCCATGTTTCGGTTAGCACTACTAATTTACACTCGGTAGCCTGGATGAGACAGTGCAGGGAGTCGCGTTTAGGCAATAGGCTTGTATTGTTAGTATAAATAAGTGAAAGAAAGTTTTCCTATTGAACACGGGCTTCAGTGGGTAGCTATGGTGCACGTGGGAGTACCGTTTGTGTAGTTGGGTCAAAAATATAAGTCACCACATCAATTGTTAATTTGCGGTATGCGAGCTTATAAGATCGGAACTGGGCTTTGCCAAATTCGATCAGTCGTTTGTGTATCAGACGGGTGTTGGGGA
This sequence comes from Rhipicephalus microplus, assembly GCF_043290135.1. Lineage (NCBI taxonomy): Eukaryota > Metazoa > Arthropoda > Arachnida > Ixodida > Ixodidae > Rhipicephalus > Rhipicephalus microplus. The sequence continues at coordinate 193,628,851 of NC_134700.1, forward strand.
AGTAATCTTGTGAAATGCTGTGCGTAGTATATTTTAGTTTTTTTTTCGTTCAATAGAGTACGGTCTTTATCTTTGAAATGCGTGAATTTGAGATTTATGGGCCTATCTTTGCTAGGATGGAATGTTCCCAGTCAGTGTGCGCGTTCAATATCGCGTTGGTGAAGCGTCAGGTTGAGGGCAGCCTAACAGCTATCCATGAATAAAGCCTTCGATTGGGCCCACGTTTCTCGTCTAGAATCTTTGTGTGCATAAAAGATACGGTTATTTCGCCGGGCCCTATCGTTGAAATCGTCAAGCTAGTTCAGCGATTTGTTCAGAATTTTGTACAGCGATGGAACGGATTTCTTCGACGTCTGCTTTAAAGGTGGCTACGTTCGCACAGTCTGCTTCAATTTTAGCAAGCCTTTGGTTCATGTTCTCAAAAGTTTTATCATACTGGGACAGTGTAGATTGAATGCTTTTAATTTCTTTTATTATCAGCAAGATGGCGCAGTGAGCACGCGGCGGCTCTCATCTTTCACGTGTACTTTGGCCCGCATAGAGAATAAGGGGGTGTACGCTTGATCGTGCAGCCTTATCTTGCAGTGGGGAGAATCTTACGTCTTGGCTAGCATTTGGGTTTTGTTGGAACAATTCTATTGTAGTTACCGGGCGCAAAAAGGTCACTGCAATCGTTGCACATCCTCCGTTTGCGTAAAGGTCGTGTTTTTAAGACACAGTGATGTAACAACTGAGGCTCTTATTCGCGTTGATCTGTGCCTGTCAGTACGTTTCGTTCGTCATTTGTGCGTGAGAAACGCAGGGCACGTTTTGATCTGCTTGCCCGTCTGCGCGCGACCTCCCAATTTGTTGCAATCATGTTCACTTCTTCGCCTTTGGGGCAAAGCTGTGACGAGTTTAGGTTTTAAAGCTCATTCATTATACCACCTGGAATGCTCTAAGTGAAGCAAATTTTGAAACGTTACATACTTTGCAGGTTATCACTTCTGACGTACCGCAAGTTAAATCATGATAGTATTCAAATATGCTTCCACTTCCCTCAAACCAAAATGAATGACATTTGCGCATGCTTTGTTTCAAATAACTAATATATATTGGAAAAGTTAGTTCACCATAAATGCGCTATTTTTTTTCTTTATATTGTGTGATATATATTATTCGAATTTAATTGGAATTATTCCAACAAAATCACTATTGGCTTCGAATTCACTTCGAGCCTAAAATTTTCTATTCGCACATGCCTTAGCAGAATATCATGATTTCTTTTGGTAAACTGGGGTCCTGAATATATGTGCATTCGGTTTTAGCACTCTGCCCCTAAAAAAGACGGACAACGGCTGTTAACAGGACATGCAATCTCGTACCTAAAGTAGATGCAGGTAAGACGTTTTCTTGTTATGGTGGTTCCAAATAACTGAATCTCGCCACGGTGGAGCAAATAACTTTTAACGCTGCCGAGCAGTTATTCAGCAAAAGCGTGTCTACAGCGAAGCTATATGGTCAGACACTTGACAAATAAAAAGAACCAACAAACTTTCCTACGGGAAGTCAACAAGAACAGGCAAAACTAACCCGGGCACACTCGATGTAGAGGGCCTTATAGGTGCGGTTTCTTATTGCATTCACAGCCAGAAAACATGCTGACGCTTTCTCGACTAATTGCTTGCGCAACAGTGAACACCGGACCGCAGAGAAGATTACCTTTCCACTCGATTTACGTAGCCGAGATGTTGAGCCGGCCCAACAGAGGGTTAGAGCAACAAAAGGCCATCCTCGCCTCAGCATGTGCCTTCCACAGATATTAGTCCCAGTTCCACACCCCAACTACTTCTTTCGCTGACACCCCGTGAAAGACCGCCACCGTAGAAAAAGGCGAGCGCGTGTGGTCTTGGCATCGTTTCGCTCGTAAACAATACACCCGTGGGCAACTCGCCGTACAGTAACATCCATTTGTTGAGTCGCTGCCAGAGAAAGCAAAGTCTGCGCAAGACATGCGGCTGCAGCCAGGCTTCGAGTTTGGGCAGCTGTAAGGATAAGGGCTTGAGGAAAGGCGTTTTTGAAACTAGCAGAAAGTATTGAGACCAGTGAAATTTCGAGCTCCTCATTGCTACTGCTAAGAAAACAAGCAAGAAAAAGAGTAGAATACTGCAAGGGCACTTCTTACGGGTCTTTCATCGCAGCTCCTCGTCATTCTGCCGCTTTCGATCATTTTTTTTCAGAAGCAGTTCTTCAGTGTGATTCTTTCACAAAGCGATCCACGTTGCTTCCAGCCCATAAGCACCACTTCGGAAGGGTTCTTCTAAAGTACGTCTCACGTCGATTGTTGGTATGCGATTCTCTGAGGGGGTCAAAGCGCAGCGTCCATCTCGAGGCCAATTGTGCGGCCTTTCTTCCAGAAATCACAACAACGACAATAATAATAATAATAATAATAATAATAATAATAATAATAATAATAATAATAATAATAATAATAATAATAATAATAATAATAATAACATAACGCATGACCTGGGGGATCACACACGGACGCACACGCACACACAGATACAAACACACACACAAAGAAACGTACGTGCTTCCCTGCTTGTGCCCTGTTTTGACATGGGTTACTTGTACCACACCCTCAGCTTGTATGTCATCCGACAGGCCCAACGCAAAATTTCTCTAAAATTTTATCACAATTTAACAATTATTGATTGGTATTTTATGTTTTAGAACCACGGAAAGATTGTGAGGGATTCTGTAGTGGAAGGCACGGGTAATTTTAACAATCTGGTGTGATTTAAACATTCACATAAGCCTATGTGCATGAGTCTCTAGTACTTCACCTCCATAGAAATGCGGCCATCGCAGCGCTGGTTCGATGCGCGGCCTTCGGTCCAGCAGTCGAACAGTATAAGCACTAGCTCAACACGACAGGTTGTCTCTTTTTGTTTCTCTGCTTTTTCTTTGCAGCAGGGACAACTCCTTTCATTGATTATTCAGCGTCCGCCAATGCAATGCAAGCGACAGACGCCGTTTTACTGTGAAAGACATGGTACTCCCGCGCCGTGCCTTACAGACACAGTTCCATAAAGCGTCGTTCTCACCTCAGGGTGGCGCCGCATGAAACGAGCCAGTAACCGTTACGCGAACTCTAACGCATTGCAGCAAAGTATAGCGTACGAAATCTGATGGTGAGGCTTACTTTGCTAATGGTTTTGCTATTGTCTGGTTTTGTTATACGCTATGCGTGCAGGCACCCTCGTGAAAAAAAACGCAAACTGGAGTTCCCATGGCGGCTAGGCATGGGAACCCCCACGACAATCACAGCTGCTTCAGGCAGGCTTGTTTCCCGTGGGTGAGGCTTTGTCCTTTAGTTTGTTTTATTGTGAAATGTTGTTCATCCTAGATTTTCTTTATGGTTGTCGCAAGCAAAACATACCCTTCGATTCCAAATTGTAGTCTTAACACAGCGCAGATTTCGACACCCTGTAAACTCATTCAATAGTGCGATAAACACGTTGTTAAAAGTAACCCCTCATCCTTTCTCACAGCGAAAAAATTCCTGACCGAGTAAGCAATAATGAATTATTCATCCGCAGATTTTCACTAGTATGTTTTTATCAAAAAGTTTTTCTGATCTTCTCACTCTATGATACTTGTTAATGAAAACAGTAATATTAGTTTAAAGAAATGAACACCTTCGTCCGGAGGATTTATTCGCAAGGTTGGTGCACGTTGTTTGACAGCTAAAGATATAACGCGAGGCGGGCTCCTAAGCTATAGAATTCATTAGGATCATCCATATAATAAATCCGGTCACGCTTTTTATGAATAATGGCAGCTACTTAATAGCAAGCAAGGTAATAATAATGACACGGGGATTATGACAGCGGCTCCTTCCTCCCAATCTTATCGTTCTTGGTTATGTTCTCCTGTTTTCGCAAAGTGATCAAGAAACTTCAGTCACAGTACCACAAGTTTCAGAGATTAAAACACTAGTGCCCTGTTATTATGCACTACAATATTTCAGTATAACTGACCAGGTATGCTAAATAATGTGCTGAGCAAATCTTCACATACCTCAACATACGCGATGTGAGTGGTGCAGAGTACTACAAGCATGTCTGAGTGAGGTCTCATATAATGCTACATTCATTTGTTGATGTGCAGTTTTCATATGGCGTACGTTGGAAATTACCTCGTGTGTTTTGATACTGTCCATCGGATGCGTTTTCCTGATTGACAAAAAAAAGCATTATTTTGACATCATCCTTTTTTATAGAATAACAATCCAGTGCGTCATCATCTTTGATACGGAAGTGGGTTCTCTTGACTAAATTCTTGCTTCCCAGCAATTGACGTAGTTTCATACCTTAAGGCACACAATATGTAGTCATATCTGCATAATTAATTGCATTATATCCAAAATGTGATGACGTAATTACGTGCTGGATAGCACAAGTCATAGTTTTCAATGCGAAGCATTTCCTAGCGAACTTCGGCGACTTTGAGCGTATCTATCTATCTATCTATCTATCTATCTATCTATCTATCTATCTATCTATCTATCTATCTATCTATCTATCTATCTATCTATCTATCTATCTATCTATCTATCTATCTATCTATCTATCTATCTGTCTATCTATCTATCTATCTATCTATCTATCTATCTGTCTGTCTATCTATCTATCTATCTATCTATCTATCTATCAATCTATCTATCTATCTATCTATCCATCTAGAGAGAGAGATAAAGATGCAAGGAAAGGCAGGGAGGTTAACCAGATGCACATCTGGTTTGCTACCCTGCACTGGGGAAGGGATAAAGGGGAGAAAAGAGGTTGCAGAAAGATGAGAAGGTACACACAATCATGAGCACACTCGGGGAGCACACAAAGCCTACAGGCGGTCACTCAGGTTTGTTGACTTTAGGTAAAGTAGCAGTGCTTTAGTTGATTTCTGCGCAACTGAGGCAGATGCCCAAGGTCCTAGTATCTTCTGCACACAAAATGGTCCGGGGTCAAGTCGATTCAAAACCATCCGGAGCTGGCATCGCTGTGTGTCGTAGCAAGCGCAGCTGCACAGGACGTGTTCAATTGTCTCTTCATCTCCGCAGTAGTCGCATCTAGGAGTGTCTGCCATACCAATGCGAAAGGAGTACACCTTTGTGAATGCAACACCCAACCAAAGGCGGCATAACAGTGTCGCATCGGAGCGGGAAAGTTGTGATGGTAGCTTTAGCTTGAGCGAAGGATCCAGTTCATAAAATTGACACCTTTGGAAGCTGGTAGACGACCAGAACGTGCGTGTGAGATCTCGAGCCAGCAGGTAAAGTTGTCTTGCTGCATCATTCCTTGATAGAGGAATCGGGACTACACGGGTTTCTTCATAGGCTGAGCGGGCTGCATCATCGGCTAATTGATTTCCGGTAATACCGATATGTCCAGGCAGCCATTGATATATAATATCATGCCCTCGTGCTAGAGCTTCATGATGGCAATGTCTTATTTCTTGTACCAGTTGGTCATAACTCCTCCTACTCATGGCATACTGCAAACTCTGAAGCGCTGCCTTCGAATCACAGAATATGACCCATTTTCCTGGACGTTCTTCAACGAGATATTGTAAAGCAGCCCTTATAGCAGCAAGCTCTGATGCCGTAGATGTAGTCATATGCGACAACTTAAACTCGATTGTCATTTCTGCAGCCGGAATTACAGCGACATCTGATGAGCTGCTGGATGAGACGGACCCATCAGTGTATATCTGCGTTCGGTCTAAGTACAACTCATGTAATAATAGCAGTGTTGCTTGCTTCAATGCTACTCCGGAGTGACTGCTTTTCTTTTTGATTCCAGGAATTTCTAGACGTACTTGCGGCTGGTCGAGGCACCACAAAGGGCATGCCGTTCTCGCAGCTGGCGTATGTCCTGATGGAATGCTGTTTAGGTGCTTGGCTATGACGTCTGAAAACGTAGCACGTGGTCTTCCGGAAGGTAGAAGGGCCAAGTGGTGGTCGGGGACACGGCTAGCATGTCGAATGTGCACTCTGAGGCAATCCACAACTATATATGTCCTGACCGAATGGTCTTTGGCAAGCATGATTGTGGCATAAGTAGAAGCGCATCGGGGCAGTCCTAGGCAGATACGCAGTGCCTGACCCTGCAAACTCTCCAATGAATGAGTATTCGATTTGCAAGTGTTAGTCCGTACCGTCAAGCTGTAGCGCAATAGACCCGGAAATAGGGCCCTGTACAGCTGTAGCATGGAGGCCACAGAAGTTCCCCATGCTTTCCCGCACATAAATTTCATTATATGCACAATAGATAGCAGTCTCTTCTTCAAGTACGCACATTGTGGGCTCCACGAAAGACTTCTGTCGCTTATTATGCCCAGGAAACGATGCGTTCATGCATAGTTGACACTCTGCCCACTGATGTAAACAGGGTATGGCGTCATTGGTTTGCGTGTAAACGCCATCAACGCGCACTTCACAGTTGATATATTTAGGCCTTGTTTCTGAAGGTAGGCTGTTGTGAGGGTTGCTGCCTGCTGTATTCGCGCCCGCACCTGAGGGCAAGTAACTGCAGCACTCCAGAGGCAAATATCATCGGCGTATATGGATAGGCACACCGACTTTGGCAAAACCTTCACCAGACCAATGAGGGCAACATTGAACAATGTGGGGCTTAAAACACCTCCCTGAGGTACTCCGAAGTAGGTGTAATGTTGAGAAGTTGTACCCACATATGTTTGTACAAAGAAACCCCTGCCAGTTATATAATCTTTTATCAATTGAAACATTCGTCCACCAATGCCCATTGCTGCGAGAGAAGTGAGGACGGCATCGTGAGCTACATTATCATATGAACCCTTCACGTCAAGAAAGAGTGCCACTGATATGCGCTTGCGCCTTTTTTCTTGTTGAACAAATGTCGATAAGTCAAGGACACAGTCAATGAAGGAGCGGCCCCGACGAAAGCCTGCCATGGAAGAAGGGTATCTGGTTTATTGTTCCAAGTACCACTCGAGACGAAATAGAACCATTCTTTCCATCACATTTCCGAGGCAGCTTGCGAGGGCAATAGGGCGATACGCTGTCAAGTCCAATGGTGATTTTGCCGATTTCAAAAGTGGTATTAATCGACTTATTTTCCATTCTCGGGGAACACTGCCGCTGAGCCAAGAGTTGTTGAAGCATGTTAAAAGTTCTTTTCTAGCTTTTTCTCCAAGGTGTCCCAACGCACTATAAGTAATACCATCAGGACCTGGCGACGACATGCGCTTAGAAGCGACTAACGCACCTTCCAGTTCTTCCATGGTGAACGGAGTGTCCATTTCTGGTAATCGCGTCTCAGGAACGATAACGGCGTCGATGCTCTCGTTCATAATATTCCTGGCAACTCTCGTGCAAGATTCTTCAGCCAACTCGAGTTCTGTTTTTCCATGATGGAGTGCCAAAGCTTTAAAAGGGTGCCGTTGTTGCAGATAGGAGCGAAGACCACTAACTGTTCTCCAGATATATGACAGCGATTTGTGAGGGTCAAGAGATTCGCAGAATGCTTTCCAGCGTTCGCTCTCAAGCTTGTAATCTATCTATCTATCTATCTATCTATCTATCTATCTATCTATCTATCTATCTATCTATCTATCTATCTATCTATCTATCTATCTGTCTGTCTGTCTGTCTGTTTATCTATCTATCTATCTATCTATCTATCTATCTATCTATCTATCCATCTATCTATCTATCTATCTATCTGTCTATCTATCTATCTAGCCGCCTACGACTTTTAACTCTCCTTGCCGTTTAGACAATGGTATCGTTACCAAACTTCGTATGAAATAACTTGACTGTATGAAGGGCATATTCGACTAATCATAACATGAAAATCATAACATGTATGTCATGAATGCGATGATTTACTTTGCATGGTCCTGCAGCTCTTGCGGTGGTTTGGTTAACATCGCATGTTTCAAAACTAGTATAATATGACATGATTGCATGGCAAACACAACCAGCAGACCCTAACATGAAGATTATGACATGCGTGTCATGTAACAACATAACTACATGACACACCCATGACGCACTCGCAGCCGTTTCGCTTGCTTCACATATAGCAAATGTGGTATTACGGTACGTGAATGGATGACGATGGTATGTGACTGGTGCAAACATAATAATCATGAGATGCGTGTCATGGAACAACACAACTACGTGCTACGCTCATGATGCACTCGTGGCCATTTCGCTAGCTTATCATTTACCAAACTCGCTATTACGCGACGCGAACGGACGACATAGGTAAATGACACATCTAAACATGATAATCACAACATGCGTGTCATGTAACACCATGACTACATGCCGCACTCAGGACGCGCTCGCGGCCGTTTTGCTAGCTTCACATATGCCAAATTTGGTATTACGTGACGTCAATGGATGACGAAGGTATGTGACTGGTGCAAACGTGATAATCATGAGATGCTTGTCATGTGAGAACGTGACTACTTGCCACAATCAAGGAGCCACTACATTTCGACGTGACGTGGTTCGCGTGCTCACCGGCGTTCATTTCGTTGCGTCAAGCCGGCGTTGTCACGCCAGGCGCCGGTCCTGCCATATACTCGCAGTCGTGCGCTGCGTTGCGCTCACGCATGCGCATTTGAGTGCGTCCGGCATCCCTCCTTCACAAAAAGAGGGCGACGAAGTGTTGTCTGGATAACGCATCGGGACGAACTGCAGCATGTCGCGTTTCGCGCCGGTTTTCGTTGAGCCTCGCCGACAGACGCTAATCACGCCGGTCTCGCCTGGCGTCAGACTTTGCAGTGCTCGCGTTTTGCTAACGTAGCGTTGCTGTGCCCAGCGTGCGCGCATGTCAACGCGACATTGGAGTATATTGGGAAATTCATGATGCTCTCGTGGGCGTTTTTCTAGCTCCACATATACCAAATTTGGTGTTAAGTGACCTCAATGGATGACGAAATTAATGACTGGTGCAAACATGATAATGCTGACACGCGTGACATGTAAGAACATGGCAACATACTGCGCTCATAGCGTGCTCGCGGGCGTTTCACTAGATCCACATATACATAATTTGGTATCACGTAACGTAAATAGCTGACGAAGGTAGACGACACATACAAACATGATAATCATGGCACGGAAGTCATTTACGGCATCATTTACCTCCACCTCGTAACGTTGAGCTGATTTTAAAGTGACATATCAACCTTTCACATTCGTGCTTCACGTATCATCGATTCCCACTGTACGTGGGATTTGCCAATTTTTCGTCTGTGTGTGATTGTGAAAGTTCTCTTTCACACCTTCATTTCCACCTTAGAAATTATATCACCCCACATTTGAGCAGTATGTAGGATTTGCGGCAGCAGCTATGTTGCACACGTGAAACGCACTTCACAAAAAACTCTCACTGATATCAACTACCTGCGTTTTTTTTTAATCAATGGAGCTCGATGACAACAATGTCAAGATCTACAGGTCTTAAGCTGCAGGAATTCCTTCTAAACAGGAATCCCTTCTAAAGATTTGCCGACATGTCTTCATTTTTGGAATTACTATAAAGTTGCTTCTCTTACCTCTGCCAGTGTTAGAGAACTTGATGTTGCCTGTGGAACTTCCAGACGTATGCGTGACCTTCGTGTTTGTAACAGCTGAAGTCGGCATAGAGACGTCTGAGTGATGTGGCTAACTGGTGCGGAGTAAGCATTCTTATGTCGGATAAGTGCAGAAGGGACGTGGAGCAGAGACACTGAGGTACCGCCCCAATTGGTACCCGCTATGTGATGTATTTTTGTTTAATTTTGTGAATCTTTGTGTAGTACCATTCGTCATTCTTTGGAGAAGTGTGCTACCTGTTACATACTTGCAAAGAATTTCGCACAATTCTTTATGTTGTGGCGGACGATGATGAAGAATCATGCCTGAAGCTAATGTAATGGGGAGGGAAGGAGAGTTGGAGCTTGATTGATTGACTGATATGTGGGGTTTAACCTCCCGAAACCACTATATGATTATGAGAGATGCCGTAGTGGGGGGCTCCAGAAATTTCGACCACCTGGGGTTCTTTAACATGCACCCAAATCTGAGCACACAGGCCTACAACATTTCCGCCTCCATCGGAAGTTCAGCCGCCACAGCCGGGATTAGATCCCGCGACCTGCGGGTTAGAAGCCGAGTACCTTAGCCACTAGACCACCGCAGCGGAGCGGGGGGAGTTGGAGCACTAGACGACCCACTCGTAACTCAATTCGTGTGTGACGCCTAGTATTTTCTTTAGAGGTCTAAAACTTTTAAAACGTTGTATTGCTCATTACAAGGCTATTTCTTTCCCGACATAAAGACTGTCTACGGCCAGTTTCAGAGCACCGGTGAGGCCGGAGAGACAGAAGGCGCTATTTTATCTCTGGAATAGTAGATAATGCAAGACGCCTCGACATAGGCGTGTCGGGCCAAGGAAGTGCATATGCAAAAGTTCAGGAAAGTTCCTATGCTCTACCTTGACCGCATTTTGTGTCATCATCACTTGTTCCCGCCAAATGTCCAGTACCACTGCACCAGTGTCGTTCTCAAGCCACTGTATCGTTATTGAACGAATTGGCTCGAAATTGTAGAGGCCGGTTCAAACTACAGTGAGCTCTTTGGAAGTTGAACTGAGAGCTTCTATGCGATCAGGAATTCATTATTCGTGCGTGGACCATTCAGCAATCTGATTTAAGAAGTCAACGTATACATGCTGCTTGGGAGCTATTTAAACAAGAAGTTTGTGTTATAACTATAGAGATTGCAGCTACTGAGTCTCTTTATAGGAAGAACGAGAAAATGACACTACCCAAAAGCTTGTGTGACCTTTATGAGACGGAATGCGAGACACCAGTATATTACGTTATAGAAATTGAATATACTAAATGTCAACTCCAAATATACAATACCACTCGCTATTATAGAGGGGCACGTAGTAGATCTAGATCTAGGCCATCCTTAAACTCAGAACAGCCAACGTGCCAAGCTCTACTCGATGAGAAACGTCATGCAAACTATAAAGTGATTCCAGACCTGTACTCCAATGAAGTTCTCATGACAGACAAAATGAACATGACGTCGCTGTTTGATAAATATCATGAAAATTCATTAATTGCTCTCTCAAACCTTTATGTCAACCTGAGGGCTAGTTTTGTTTCCCTTTTGAGCACATAGGAAGACGATGATTGTGCAGCCATTAGTACTGTTATTACAATACAGGAAATTGAACACGCAGTTGACAGCTAATTTTCATCAAAGACACCTGGCCCTGACAATATTTCTGCTGAATGTCACAAAGCTCTCTCTCACCTACTGCTAGATATCTTTAAAATACCTTACGATATGGAAATATTCTCGAGATTATTCTGCAAGTCTCTCACTGTTTTTATATCAAAACATTCGGTCAAGGAAAAACTTCTCTCTGTTGAGGGTTACAGTTTTAACATGTAGTGATTGTCGGTGGCTACCGAATTCCTTCTTGAACGCTGTGGAACGACACATTGCACGTCACAATTGCCCTGTCCGGCATTTTGTCAAAAGCATGTGGGAATACCTTATATTTCCTCGATAAGTGAAGCTCTCCGCCGTACTCTGCGTTCCTACAACGTGCATGTGGCACATGCTCTGGACCGAAAACTACGACAATCACTGGAAAATGTGAACGACAGATTAGCCAAAGTGAAGTTCCCCGGTGTGGTGTACGCTGTCCGGTGTGCGGACTGTGACGATGTGTATATCGGTGAAAGTGGTGACTTTGAACGGTGCCTCAAGCAGCACATTTATGACGTATAGAAAGGAAATGTTAAATCCAGTGCATGGCTCATCATGCATCAGGCAGTCACGCAATTGACTAGGGGAAGGCACGTGTTATCGCTAGAGAAAAAAGACTGTCACGGCGTCTTTATCTGGAGTCGCTCGTTATGAAAACCACTGCGCACACTCTAAACAGGAACGATGGTAATCTGCCGTCAGTATATGCGCGCTGCCTGCGCGATATATGGAAACATACATAAGGCAAACTGCTGTACAGATGTTTTCATTTCACTTGGTGACAAGGCTTCTGTGTCGGAGCCGAAACGTCTTTTTTCTGTGTTTTTAAAAATTTTGCCTTGGTCAGCGCAGTGTTTCCAATTTTCTTTTATCATCAACCGTGTATCATCCCGACATTATGGGCTTCCGTTAAAGTCTAAACTTCCCATTTCGACGCAACTAAAAATGGCTAGCATTTGGTTGAAAGACAGGAATGAGCTGTGGCACGAAATCGAGTGAGGCCGCAATGTCAAGCACTTGCTTCTCATTGTCTATAGAGAGGCTCTTGGGTGCTGTATTTGATGCCTATGTGCGCCAGGGTTTCTCATAAAGGAAGGACATTGTGCGGTGGAGTGAACAGAAGAAGGGAGGAGTCGGAAAGAATCCGGTTCCGAAGAGCTTTTCTGCTCCCAGCACAGACGCGTCAAATCGTTTAGCTCCTATTTTTCTTAGAACATCTTTCTCAGCATTTATTATGTCAACAACACGAGTGTGGAGAAATAAAGTGACCAAAAGAGAACCAAGTGCATCTTCAATGTGGAGCGCTTTCAGTATTTTTTTGCAACCAGGAATCAATTATGCGTCAATTTATGCGTCAACATACGTAGGGTAAACACAGAAAAAAAAACAAATGTCTCGATGGGTCTTGGAAGTATGCCATCACATGCCTCATTTTCGATTGATTACATTGTTTTGTTTCATTCGAAGCTACAAATGGCAGCTCCACGAGAAGCCGAGTAAGATGTACAGAGTTTGTATTTAGGATTCTCAACGCGGGCTTTGTAAAACGACTTTTCATTCGTGCTTCTTTTTACAAAAAGGAAGCTCTTGGCAATGAAACATGCGATGTGTAGCCCATATTGTATCCAAAACTTAAGGAAAGAAAGATACAGGATGCGGCTGTCAACTGAAAGACAGATATTCTTGCCGGCTCTTTTATCATGTCTGGCGTGCCACCCTCTTTTGGGTATTGATGCATGCCTCTAGACTTTTTTAAGTTGCATGTAATATTTTCAACACCTCTGCCGTCTTAATTCATCCCGTTCACAGTATATAACCAGTACATATAGTTGCAGAGTATATGGGAATATTCATTTAACAATTTCGTGTTGTTATGTCGACATTCCATATGATGCGTATGGTTAGAGGATTTGTCGTATCCACAGCCCTGATATGGACGCGACCCTAGCTAACGGACACACCGAGACTATATATCTAGTATTTACGGAGCTAACGGTTTGAAACACGACAAAGCATTTTTGTATTATGGCTGCTGTGAACATTTTTTCGTAATAACTACCCCATTGACGCTGTATATCGGCAGCCAATGTTGGCTATGAGGTAGTTCGAGCCACTGCCACCCCGGTTTCATACAACTTGTAGGTGCCAGTATATGAAGTACGTGCACTATTCAGACAATAATTTTATGCCTTTACTCCACGAGCGATGTATGCGCTATAACAGACAGAAAAATGCGCTCAGCAGGGTGCACTATCAGGATTACATTGAAGAAAAAAACATGTACGAGACGGACACCACTAGAACGACGCCACGAGCACTGACGAGCTTGACAACAAGACAAATCACGAGGCGGAAACACAGAGAGATTTTGTCAGGGTTGCACATAAAAGAACCAGCCTGTTTTTACTTCATAACATACGCAACACCAACTTATCTATCACCACTCCTTTTTGAAGCTCATTGAACCTACTCATCGCTCTTTTTCTGTGTATCACCCATAGGTTGCTTTAATTCTTTTTTTATATGAAGGTTTTGGTGGGTACAAACTAACTATCTATTTAATCAGGTGAATTTTTTAACCTATTACAAACAACGCAAACTAATACAGCAGCATAGTTAAACATTGATGCCTAACAGGCAATTTGTTGTTATGGTAGTCACGTGAAGCATGAGATTGCTAATATACCCGTGAATAATCATTCATAAATGCTGACGCTAAAAATGAATTCGTAAAAAGTAGTGAAGGGGTTTGCCAACAGTGAGAAAAAGCCGCAGAAGGTATTAAGGCGAAGAATTTTTTTTTATTCTCAAAGCGTAAAAGACCAAAGTGCAATAGAAAATCGGTGCGTAATTGTAGAAATGACGTCACTAGGAGTGCCTTGCGAATGCTAAATCGTTCTTGCATTCGATATCGCCTCCTTCTACTCCAGGGAAATAGCAGGGGATGCACACTGTGTAACTGCATTACGTTATCGAATCTTCTGTGACACTTGGAGAAGAAGAAAGACACAAATAAAAATAGTATTTTGAAGTTGCCAAAAACTTTGTACGTGACTGGTGCCAAAAAAAATCTGCTGAGTTGTCGAAAAAGGCAGTCGTTTTGGTATGCTGTATTTCGTTTCTATGTCCCCAAGTTCCTCTAGTTTAAAAATACAGAAACCAAGCAAGAAACAAGAAAAAAATCGCACAAGTAGAAGCTTTGACAAGGTGCTTCCATCAGCGATATTAACTGGAGGAAGCTCACTTTTCTCTGAGGAACCACCAAAAGAAGTATGAACCTTGTCCTCGTTGCGCTCCGCTGCGAATCTTTAAGCCCGTGGCTCATTTCGACGCAAGGCTTGGGAAGTGCCAATGAATAATATCGCATGCAACGTAGCGAAGGAAAGATAGCTGTCAGAGTAAAGACCTGCGTTCTGCACTGTAGAAATTCTAGTAGGTTGTATGTAGAAGTCCTCACTTATTTCGTTTTTTCGCACCTTGCTGAAATGGACGTCTCTTTCGACATTGAATACCAAATTTTCATGCAGTCAAAAGTAAAAGAAAAAAAATGAACGATTCTAATATTTACGAAATAGAGTAACATAGGCGGTGGTGACTTCGAGTCTTCTTTAAAGTATCGTTAACAAAGTTTTCAAATCAACACTAGGGAAACGTGCTCCATTATATTGCATACATGTAAACGAGAAACGTATCTTACAGTGAGTGAAGCTCTGCGATGTCTGCCTTGTATTTTTCAGAGAACTTGTACGTCAGAAATTAAGTGCTCGCTGTGGCTGATGTGCAATATGATACTGTTTGTCGATGTGGCTTCGGCAACGTATATCAAGGGGTTACAGTTGCGTCACAGATTCCATAGTTTTCCCCTGTTCTGGGCGTTGCTGATCAGGTCAGCACTGTCATGTACGTACCCTGCACGTAGTAAGTAAAATTACGGCCGTTTTACGTTGCCAGCCCGTGAATTTTTAACAGAAGAGCGGTTGGAGCTCGATATCTGTCCCTGCAGAACGTTAACTGTACACACAGTTGAGCGAAGTGAAGACAAAGGGAGAAGGGGAAAGAGCGAAATAATTCAATAAAACTAACTTTGTTAA
Organism: Rhipicephalus microplus; assembly: GCF_043290135.1. Lineage (NCBI taxonomy): Eukaryota > Metazoa > Arthropoda > Arachnida > Ixodida > Ixodidae > Rhipicephalus > Rhipicephalus microplus. The sequence continues at coordinate 193,644,256 of NC_134700.1, forward strand.
CGACACAAGATTTAAACCGAGTTCTCACGGTACACAGTCAAGTGCAATAACCACTACACTCTGAAATCACACTGGCTGGACATGGTTTTGTGGGAAGAATGAAATTGCGCTGTTGTACGGGCTCTACGGGGTACTTGCTCCACGCAAAAGACAAATCAAACTTGAGCCAAAAAAGATCAAGAAACTGAAGAATAACTAGAGAAGGAGACAGAGAGAACAAAAGAAGGGGCAATCAATAATGAAAAGAACATGAAGAGGAAGAAAGAGACAGAGAGAAAAAGGGAGAAATATATTGAAAAGAGGGAAGCAAATGCAGATCAGAAGAGAAAAAAATCACAGCACATCCACAGAGGCAATGATGATGAGTGGTGCAAAGCATGCGTTGGTCCATGCGTCCATCCACCCGTCCGTCCGTCCACCCGTCCGTCCGTTCGTCTGTCTGTCTGTCTGCCTGCCTGCCTGCCTGCCTGCCTGCCTGCCTGCCTGCCTGCCTGCCTGCCTGCATTCCTGCCTGCCTGCCTGCCTGCCTGTCTGTCTGTCTGTCTGTCTGTCTGTCTGTCTGTCTGTCTGTCTGTCTGTCTGTCTGTGGATATGCTATGCTGGCAACGCCGAAGGGACGGAACAATGTAGACCATGAGGATCTTTGCTCTTAAAAAAATACACCATCTAACACGCAATCTCTGGATCGACGCACAACAGGAGGGCCTTACGTTAATAACGGACCACCTTTTCCCATCTAGGATTGGAAACAGCGTATCCCAAGACACGTCTCCTGACCTCACGTTTACTAAGAATATCATCGAACCTTATTGGCTTGACACACAAGAAAATTTGGGCAGTGACCACTATATAATTGAGACCACGTTTAAAGCAGGTCCACGTAAAAGAGGAGGCAAAGAATTAAGGATGATTGAATGGGATAGTTTTAGAAAAATCATCAGAGTGAAGGAAGCATGTGATGTTATCGAAGACTTAGATGAATGGCTAGGGAAGCCTAAGCAAAATATTCAAATGGCAACTAAGACCATACCAAAAAAGAAGGACTAGAAAACACAGGCGCAGTAAGCTCCTACGTATGTGGGAGGCAAAAAAGAGTCTAGAAAAGCGGTGGAAAACACAAAAACACAACAAACGCCTTAGAAAACAGATAGCCACCCTCAGTAAGGATAATGAGAAGTACGCGGAGCAGCTATGCAGACAACAATGGGAGGAAAAATGTGATGCGATGGAAAAACAAATAAGTCTCTCTAAAACATGGAACCTGTTAAGATGTCTGATAGACTCGGAAGTGAGGAAGACAGCACAACAACAAAACTTTATTAGACTTGTCCGTAAATACAAAGGCACGGAGACAGAACTGATTGAAGAAACCAGACAGAGATGCATTGGGGATACAACCATAGAGCAATTAAGCTCGTACAGAGGTAAAGAAAATGATTCCCTAGACCGACCCATATTAGAGGCCGAGGTACGATCGGAACTAATGAAACTGAGCACAACACCCGCCCCGGGGCCCGATGGGATCATGAATAAAACGCTCGGAAATTTAGACGACAAATCTATCACAGCCCTCACCGAATATATGAACAAATGTTGGGAAAAAGGTAAGATACCCAAGCAATGGAAAACGGCAACAAGCGTGATGATTCCCAAGCCAGGCAAGAAACTAGATCTTGATAATCTTAGGCATATTTCCCTGACATCCTGCATAGGAAAGTTATTAGAGCATGTCATCCCAACTCGCCTGTCAAACTATATAGAAGACAATGAGCTCTTTCATCCTACGATGGCAGGCTTCAGAGTGAAACAGTCTACACAGGACTATATGCTTAAGATTAAACACCAAATAATTGATTCGGGTCTCATTACACACAACACAAACGTAATGGTTGGCCTAGATCTTAAAGAGGCATTCGATAATACATCACATAAAGCTGTACTTGCCAATATTCAAGCGTTAGGGGTAGGAAAAAGAGTATACGATTATATAAAAGATTTTTTAACTGACCGGACTGCAAGAATAAAAGTGAGCGAAGCAGAATCCCAAGAGTTTAGTCTCGGCAGCAGAGGTACGCTGCAAGGCTCAGTCCTATTCCCCTTTCTTTTTAACGTGGCCATGCTAGGTCTCCCTACCAGACTGAAGGAAATTCCAGGACTCCACCATAGCCTCTATGCAGATGACATTACCTTATGGGTAGCAGAGGGTAGTGACGGATACATAGAGAAAACTTTACAAACCGCAGTGAATGTTGTAGAAGAATATGCCACCTATACAGGATTACAATGTTCACCGGAAAAATTGGAACTTCTCTTCTATAACCCGACATGTAGGGGTCAGAAAAGTATCCAGGAAAAACGCAAATACCTACGATCGAAAGAATTGGAGTGCGTATCGTTACAGCATGATCCACATTTATTTGCCATAACTGAGACATGGTTAAAGGAAGATATTACGAATGACGAAGTATTTCCCAGTTCATACAGCGTAATCCGTAAAGATAGGGCAACGAGAGGGGGTGGTGTGGCATTGCTGATTAAAGATTTCATCAAGTATGAGCAGTTACCCCTTTTAGATGGCCACGAAAGTGTTTGGTGCAAGATATTTCTTGCCCCGCCGCGGTGGTCTAGTGGCTAAGGTACTCGGCTGCTGACCCGCAGGGCGCGGGTTCGAATCCCGGCTGCGGCGGCTGCGTTTCCGATGGAGGCGGAAATGTTGTAGGCCCGTGTGCTCAGATTTGGGTGCACGTTAAAGAACCCCAGGTGGTCTAAATTTCCGGAGCCCTCCACTAGGGCGTCTCTCATAATCATATAATGGTTTTGGGACGTTAAACCCCACATATCAATCAATCAATCCAGATATTTTTTGACGAAATAGCTGTAATAATTGGCGTTATTTATAGACCCCCGGGAAGCCCGGTCGAATTCATTCAAAAAATAGATGATCACTCAACAGCCCTAACTAGTACCAAAAGCCGGATAATTATGGTTGGGGATTTCAACTTGGCTGGAATAGATTTGGAGGCGCGCATTTCTGGGCCCTTAGAGAAGCCTCACGCGGAATGCATATTGGAAACTATGGCAACACACAGTCTTATTCAGGTAGTTGACAGCCCCACGCGAATACAAGGACAGTGCCAGAGTTTGCTGGACCTCGTATTTTTGTCAGAGGAAACGTTTCATTACACAGTCGAAATTGAGGAAGGGATCTCTGACCATAAGATTGTCGTGGCCACGGTTCAAATTGCGAATAAGGGCGTAGTAAAGAATCTGATCGTGAAGGTTTACAATTTCAAACGCGCTGATGACACATTCATTCTTGATCTACTAGAAACTGCTCTTGATAAGATGCCCAGAGGAAATAACGTTCATGAACTTGGGGAATACTTTACACTTACTGTGAGTGAATGCTTATCTCGTTTGTTGTCGAAAAGAAAGAAACGCTTACAAAAAACAAACCCGTGGGTTAATCGACATATAATTCATTTGAAACGACGACTGCGCCGGGCACGACAAAAAGGACCGAGAAACCCCGTTGCCATCGCTACGCTTAGTACCGACGTGCGGAAGGAGTTAAAAAATGCTAAAAAGCATTTTGTTTCAACAATGGCTGATTATTTGAAAAATGCACCTCAGAAGTTCTGGAGATACTTGGTTGGGTCAAAGCCGGCTACAACCAGTGTACTTTTAAACGGAAACATTTGCAGTGATCCAGTTTCAGTTGCTGAAGCTTTTAACAATTTCTTCAACAGTACATGTACTAGCCCGACGGACATGGCCTCGATAAGTCAAGAACATGGTAGCCATTGTGAAGATGACATTGTTATCTCTAAGGAAGGTATAATTGAATTGCTTTTAAAATTAGATATCAAGAAGTCTTCCGGGCCTGATAAAATACCGAACGAGTTTTTAAAGCGCTATTGCGAATGGGTTGCATTATTTTTAGTCAAATTCTTTCCTCCTCATTGAAAACTGGTGTTTTACCGAGTGATTGGCTGCTAGCAAGGGTTGTTTGCGCCTGTGCCCAAAGTTGGAGACAAGCTTATAGTTGAAAACTATCGCCCCATTTCCATTACATGTTCAGTGTGTAAACTTTTAGAGCATATAATTGGTAAACATCTTGTTGCGTACTTTGAAAATAACAACCTCTTTTACAACAAACAACATGGTTTTCGCCGACGCCTTTCAACTTTGACACAGTTATTTGAAACCGTTCATCACTTTGCTGCAGCTATGAATTCGAAAGAACAAATAGATGTTATTTTATTAGATTTATCAAAGGCTTTCGAAAGGGTATGTCATGCGAAACTTCTAAATAAATTACATGGTTACGGTGTTAATTTACAAATAATTAGGTGGATTCAAGCTTACCTGACGAATCGTCAACATTTTGTGGAAATAGCCGGCGAACATTCATCTTTTTTGCCCATTCCTTCTGGTGTGCCGCAAGGGTCGGTTTTAGGCCCAATTTTGTTTCTGCTGTACATTAATGACATTGCAAGTGGTGTACATCCCAACATTGAAGTGCGATTGTTTGCCGACGATTGTCTTTTGTTTACACGCGTCAAGACTGTCTCTGACCAAACTTGTTTAAATGATGCCTTAAACATTATTCACAATTCGTGTGCAAAATGGGATGTGGAAATCAACCCTAAGAAGTCTGCCTGCATGACAGTCTCAAACAAGAAAACGCCTTTAATGTTTGACTATACAGCGAAAACTAACCAAATCAAAAGGTCCACCCAAATTAAATATCTTGGTATGACAATTACAGATAAACTAAATTGGAATGCACATATTGACAATATCTGCGGATCAGCGCAGCGGAAACTTGGACTACTGAGACGTAAATTAAGAGGTGCTCCTCCTGAGGTTAAACTTCAGGCGTACAAAACTATTGTTCGGCCTACCTTAGAATACGCTAGTATGATCTGGGACCCGCATCACCAATATCAAATAGATAAACTGGAGCGTGTTCAGAGGCTAGCAGCGCGATTTATTTTTTCCGTTTATGAGAGGAGGCAGTCAATAAGAACCCTGCTCACTGAGCTTAAACTTCCTCAACTTGCCATTCGCCGAAAAATCACTCGACTAAAGTTTTTATATCAGCTTTACAACAATAAGCTCAATTTAAACCCTTCTCTCTATTTGCGTCCCCCAGGAAGAGTCTCATCAAGAACCAATCACCCACACGTAATTATGCCCTACACACCGAGAATTGACACATTTAAAAACACTTTTCTTGTCAGAACGATTGTCGACTGGAACTGTCTTGCCGCCGATTTCTTTGAGAAAGTAGACACAGCTGAATCTTTTGTTGGTAAATTAGAATTGTCATTGTATAATGTAGTTCCCACTCTGTAACAGCCCGACAGGGCGTACAGTATTGTGAATAAATAAATAAATAAATAAATAAATAAATAAATAAATAAATAAATAAATAAATAAATAAATAAATAAGAATTCTGGGACTCCAAATCAGCTCGAACGGCCATAACTGAAAGGCGACTAGATTACTTGAAACCAGTGCGCAGCAAATTATGCGTCTACTTAAACAAATTCCAAACCGGCACTATGGTATGAAGGAAAATAATATGATAAAACTGGTACAGGCTTTTCTCATCAGTCGTATTGTATATGTGATTCCGTACCTCAGACTGCAAGTGGCCAAGAGAGAAAAGATTGACAGAATCATTCGACGAGTCTTCAAACAGGCGATCGGGCTTCCAATAACTACCTCTAATAATAAATTACTTCAATTAGGGCTTCACAACACATCAGAATAGCTTATAGAAACTCAAAGAATCGCACAATACGAAAGACTAACGCAGAGTAAAACAGGTAAAGCCATACTAGAGTAGCTGGGTATAAACTACGCAAATCAATTTGGCGCCAAAAAGTATATCCCGTATGAAATCAGGAAATGTTTAGTAATCTTACCGATTCCAAAAAACATGAACCCCGAACATCAAAAAGCAAGGAGAGCTGAAAGGGCAAAAAATATACATAACAACGTAAAAGATTTGCCGGAAACAACATACGTAGACGCGGAAAAATACAAAGGAAATGACAACAAGACTATAGCAGTAGTGGACTACAAAGGAAATCATAAGGCCCGTGGCTCGGTGAGAACGAGATTTGCAGAAGAGGCGGAGGAAGCAGCTATCGCAATGGCCATAGCATCCACCTCAACCTCACTAATTGTTAGCGACTCGCACACAGATGTGAGAAACTTTGCACGAGGGTGAATATCCCAAATAGCTTTAAGTATATTGGCTGGATGCAAAGACAACGAACAATAGAAATAGTCTGGGCAGCCGCTCACTCCTCCTTGCGCGGCAATGAGGCTGCACACCAGACAGCTCGAGGACTTACAGACCGAGCCTCTGGATTGTCCTTGTCGAACAGGGAGGACGATGAGAGATTTGAGCGGATGACCAGTTACAGAGATATTACGCAATATTACAGGCTAAGCAGAGAATTTATCCTCCCGCACACTCGTCATTGAACAAAGGACAGGCGGTGGCGTGGTGCCTACTCCAGACCCACACGTTTCCTAGTCCGGTAACAATGAACCGCTGCGTACCGGAACTTCATTCGGACAAGTGTAAATTTTGCCACAACCGGGCGGACTTAAGCTACATTTTATTGGCATGCCCGCAGGCCCCCATGAGAGGCAAATTTCCAGATGGGAGTGGATGGGATACCGCGCTCCTCAGCTCTGACTCTCAATTACAAGCCCGCTTAATACGGCAGGCCGAAGACGAAGCCAGGGCCCATGGGATCATGGCCGTCGTCTAGGTTTGGTCCTCACTTCTCCTCTCGCACCTGAAAGGGGAGGAGGACCTTTCTGCTAAATAAAGTAAGTTTGTTCATCATCATCATCATCTAAAACGCGTGCAATAGGACCTAATAAAGTTCATCCGTCCGTCCGTCCGTCCGTCCGTCCATCCATCCAACCATCCATCCATTCATCCATCCATCCATCCATCCATCCATCCATCCATCCATCCATCCATCCATCCATCCATCCATTCATCCATCCATCCATCCATCCATCCATCCATCCATCCATCCATCCATCCATCCATCCATCCATCCATCCATCCATCAATCAATCAATCAATCAATCAATCTGCCGTAAACGAGAACAATGTGTATTTGTGAAGCAGCGGGCGCTAACGTTTACAATGGCGGGGGAATTGAGGCTGGTGCTCATCGCGGCGTTGCGCTTGAGAGAAACCTGGGAAGGCGAAATGCATGCAGCGACGAACCGGTGTTTCCTACTGGAACATCTCAATCATTGATAATGGGCAAGGAGAGACAGAAGACTGTGATTAGACACAGAGACACGTAGTCCGCTTTTAGTTAGCACGCATACAGCAAATATTTATTGCGCAACAATGCTGGGAACAAATCTCCCCCTGACACCTTAAAGACCCTTTCTCTCTTTTAACACTCAGACCCTTGATGACATCCGGTTTCGTCCACTAATGTGCCTTAATAGAATCGGTATACAACAAGACCGTTATAAAATAGCCCGCTGATTTCCTACAGTTTCTTTCCTTCATTTGCCAAAATGTATTCAAATAATTGTTTTTTGAGCTACGGATATCATAACAGATTTCTTTGTACTTTACGCACGTTCTTTTTATGTGAAAAACAAGAGACGCTTCCCTTCCCTCGAAAATAACTGTAAAACGTGCTTCCCGTTTCGATGTGAGGAGCTGGTAAATGAGGTGATCGGAGAGAAAGAGAGAGAGAAAAACAGCTTTATTCAAGTAATTGATTGATTGATTGAATGTTGATTGATTGATATGGTGTGTTTAACGTCCCAAAACCACCATATGATTATGAGAGACGCCGTAATGGAGGGCTCCGGAAATTTGGACCGCCTGGGGTTGTTTAATGTGCACCCAAATCTGAGCACAATGGACTACAACAATTCCGCCTCCATCGGGAATGCAGCAGCCGCAACCGGGATTCGATCCCGCGATCTGCAGGTCAGCAGCCAAGTACCTTAGCCAGTAGACCACCGCGGCAGGTCAACTTTATTTAAGTAAAAAAATCACAGAGGAATGGCGGTCAGGCCGTGCCTGGCTGTCACCTCCTCAGCTCGCTGTAAGACCCGGAGCTGTTATTCTATAGGCTCGTATTGTGGAGCACACTTTCTCACGCCTTGGACCATGGAATTGTCAGGAGATCAGGCGGAGGTGGATCTTCGCTGCAGTTTTATAGTATATGAGAGAGGGAGGTGACGGAGCCATATTTTGAGCAATGGGGACTGAACAGATCGGGGTAAATGTGTGCGTATACCCGCGGACACGGGAACGACTTCATTTGAAGGCGGCGCCATGCGATTTTTTGTTGTTTCGTGAGTTTGCGATGCGGCGGCGGTTTTGTTCGACGCGTGAAACAATAGCGCTGAGCATTTTCGTGATGAAATATGAGATATCGCCGATGTCATCTGGGTTTGTAGCAAGGCCCACCACTCAGTTGACGAATTCTCGATCTTGTCGGTGGGCGGCCTCGTTCCCCGCGTTTCCCGCGTGCGCCGGCAGCCAGACGAGAGATATGGGAGGCGGATACATGTCTTTGAGGTAGGCGAGGAACTGAAGAAGCCGTAAGGTGCCGGGAGCAACGGTACCGTGAGCGAAATGGGAGATAGTGGATTTTGAGTCGCTGAGGATCGTAGTAAACCAGGAGGATACCTTGAAAGCTATGGCCGCTTCCTCAGCTTCGGCAGGGTGGAGAGCATGGACGGAGCCGGCTCTTCGTAAGATTGCATTGGTGTGGAGGGGGGCGCAAGTAGTGCGTACGCGCTTGGTTGAGAAGGGTAGCGGGCCGCGTTCACGTAGGCCCCAGTGGGCCGCGACGCATAGTCGTTGTGTAAGGCCTAGGCCCATGCTCGCCGTCTACCATCATGGTGTCCTGCAAGCATGTTTTTTGGCAGTGGTTTCATGAGAAAACGTTGAAGTAAAGTCGGAGATATAGAGACTAGGTACATGTGCACCCGATGGCGAGGCGTCGAGTCCTTTGCGAGCGAGTATAAAGCGGCCGGTCTTGCTACCGCGAAGTCTCTGAATCTGTGCTGTGCGATGCGTTTCGATGAGTTCGTTGACAGTGTCGTGGATGCCGAGACTGTGGAGATGCAGCGAAGAAGCCGTACGAATGAGGCCAAGAGCCGTCTTCTACACTTTACGAATAAGTCAGTCCAGTTTGTCCCTCTCGCATTCCTGTAGGCGCAAGTATGGTAGCGTGCACGTGAGACTAGGTATGACGAATGCGTGGCTATGCTGAAGTGGCTCTTTTTATTTCATGCCTTCTTTTCGAACGGACACGTGAGCAATGAGGCGGGTTTGAGTGACGGCAACGGTGAGGTGTTCCAGTGTGATGGTGCTCCGTTGATTTGATTGAATGAATAGGCCTACATTATGCATGTGGTCAACTTGTGATACGGCTACACCGTTGGCATAGACGTAGATGGCCGGTTGGGGAGGGTACTTGTTCCGATGTCGGTTGTGAGGGCGAAGAAGCTAGAGCTCCGACTTGCTCTCCGATCACGTGAAACTCGCTTGCTTCGCATGGCTAACGACGGCGTCGGCCGCAGCACATGGGAGGGTCTCCCCTACCTGGCCGTCTGAACCCCCAGTCGTCCACGGCGTGACTTCATCTGCCTAGATGGTATGACGAAGGCCCGGGATCCCATCGAGTGGAGAAGGCAGCGTGCGCACAGCAAGGTTAAATAGAAATGGAGACAAAACCGCTCCTTGAGGGGTGCCTCTGTCTCCGAGTGTGAGGTGTTTAAAAACGGAGCCACCGGCCTACGATACCTCAATGGTACGGTTTGAAAGGACGTCACATACGTAGTTATACGTACGTTCACCTGGGTCAATGGCGGTAAGGTTTGAGGCGATGGCTTCGTGTCGCACTGAGTGAAATGCCTTATGAAGATATAGACCGAGCACGGCGCGAGGGCTGTTCTTCGGTGGGGTACGAAAGAGGTCGTAGTGTATTTGCACCAGCGCGTCTTGCGTCGATAGGTGGGCGCGGAAGCCGAGCATCGTGAGAGGGAGAAGGTTGTTTTCATCAGCGTAGGGCTGTAATCGGGCAAGGACAGCGTTTTCTATTAGTTTGCCTATGCAAGATGTGAGTGATATGAGGCATAAGTTGCCCCGCCGCGGTGGTCTAGTGGCTAGGGTACTCGGCTGCTGACCCGCAGGTCGCGGGTTCCAATCCCGGCTGCGGCAGCTGCATTTCCGATGGAGGCGGGAATGTTGTAGGCCCGAGTGCTCAGATTTGGGTGCACGTTAAAGAACCCCAGGTGGTCGAAATTTCCGGAGCCCTGCACTATCGCGTCTCTCATAATCATGTGGTGGTTTCGGGACGTTAAACCCCACATATCAATCAAATCAATTATGTGGCATAAGTTGGCGATGTCTATCTTCTTGCCTGGTTTGGGGATAAATGCGTGTCTGGCGTGTTTTCACTCTTGTGGTGTGTAGCCCGAGCGCCAGCCCTCCTTAGCGTACCGCGTGAGCACGGCCACCAATTTCACGTCGAGATTTCGCAGAGACTTGTTGCTACGCCGTCAGGACGAGGCACCGATGTTGTCCGAAGTTTGAGCATTGCGGCGTAGATTTCCACCTCCGTAATATTCTTGTCCATTCGGGGGTTCCGTTTGCCCCGGTTAGGGGGAAAGCACTCTGGCGGCGCGTTCGACTGGGTGAGGTTCACGTAACGATGAGCCAACTCTTTGAGCAGCTCAGCGTCCGTGCCAGGGTAACGATGTAGCAGCCGGTGAAGCTGTTTTCGCGCACACGACTTGGACGCACGGCGATCGAGCGTCGTAGTAGGCGCCACGTTCTCTTTGAGCTCAACTGTTCATTGAGACTGTCACACAGCTGTCCCCAGTGCTGTCTCGCAAGAGCCAGGCTGTGGTTCTCAATTTCGCGCGCTAGCGCTTCCATGCAACAGCGTATTTTCTTGCTGTGATGCTGCCGGTGCCATCTGAGCAAGAGGCCAGCGTGTGCATCCCACATGCGGAGGGTGTGAGAGTTGGTAGTGGGCAAGTTGGTGATAATCTCCACTTCATGGTTTGTGACTTGCACTTGCTCTTGCAAGGAAGCCATCCAATCATTGATGTCCGTAATGGTGTGGGAGGCTGCTTCTTCATGCAACTGGTGGAATTTCGGCCTATCGGTACTGCGAGCTGTGGGTTTCGGCTGCTTGCTGAGGCGCATTTGAATTGCTTTTGCGAGGATGTTGTGGCCACTGGCCACTAAAAGGCCTGTGTTGTGCCAATTAGCGACCGTAACGTTCTTGCACAGTGTGAGGTCCGGTGATGTGTCGCAACACAAAATGTTGCCTATGCGTGTGGGCGGCTGCTGTAGATCGTTAAGTAGGGTAAGGCGAAGGTCTTGCACTGACCACCAGAGCTTTCTGCCGTTCGGATCTATGTGCATGTAGCACCAATCGGGACGTCGTGAATTAAATTCACCGAGCAAGAGCAGCTGCGCGTCACCGACGAGAGCGATCATCTCAGTGAAGAGGCGAGAGAAGTCTGCAGCTTTCTCGCGGGGTGAACTGTACACATTCAGGACGAACAGCGACTTGCCATTGCGTTTGCATGGTAGAATCTCTACGATCTTATGCTGAATGCCCGCAGCTTCTAATTTATGCTGTACAGCTGTTAGGCTGCTGTAACGAGCGTGGATGTGCAGGGGAAAGCATGCGTATTAAGCTAATGGTATAGGCAACGTAACCGGGGAGGTTGGAAAGAGTAGACGTCTCTTGCAAGGCGCTAACAACTTGGGCCGGTTCCGTTGCCTGCGGATCAGCTTGCAGTTTCTGTACGAGCGGCTGCAGGTGACTCCGTTTCTTATGGTACCCACTGCAGTTTCATTGCCACATGGTCAGTGTGGGACACACCGTGATTAATTGATTGCGGGTTTGGGGCCCAGCTGCCGCGTGGCAGGTTGGCCGAACGTGCGCGGATGCTCGCGGCGCTCGAGCCATGCATGAATTTCGGCGGTGGTGGACTCCGTGTAATTTTTTAGAGCATTCAGTGAATTATTGCTCACCTCTGTATAGCTCTTCAAGGCGTTCAGTGAGTTGATTGTTTCCGCAATGGCCTGCTGCAGAGTGTTGAAATGGACTTCGAATTTCGCGTCTAGGGTCGTGAGAGCCGCAGTTACGGCTTTTGAAACCACCGTAACGATATCGGTTGAGGCATGAAGCGACACGGTAGAGGTGTTTACTTTGCGCTTACCCGTGGGCTGCGATTGCATCTGTGATGGGAGACAGACAGCCTCCATTAGTTACGATGCAGTCGCGGCTAATTTCTCAAGGGTTCTGTCTAGCTTGGCTTCTAATGACTGGATGTATTGTGTAAGCTTTCCTATCTGGCACATTAGTTAGGAGAGCTGCGACTACTGCGAGGAAAGTTGTGCCTTGAGTAAAGAGTTCTCCTTGGCCAAGGAGGAGGACGAAGTGATTCTTTGTAGAACACATCTCGCTCGTCTCAGTGCTTTTCTGAAGTTTTCGCTGCAGTTGTAGGGTGTATTGCCCCGTACGTTGCGGTAGTGAATGTACAACCTCACGAGGTGACGTTCGACTACGGTTCAACCATGCTCACTACCTCCAGGAAGCGAGGAAACATATCCAGCGAGAGCAATGACAATGAGCTGTACTCCGCGTTTTGCGACGAGTCCTCAGGTGATGGCTTTTAACCTGTCCTGCACCACAAGGCCAAGCTACGGAACGTCAATCCATCGTCGTTGTCAAGTACGGCCACCGTGATGGCCCCGTTCCATCCTGTTGGTGCCAAAGAATGCTACCGAAAGTCTGCGTGTTCTGAAAAGGCAAGCTTTTTCGCTCTACTTTGAGAACACTGTGCTGAACGAGATCAAACACGTACGGCTAAATACAAGAAGAAGGATTCTGGCTGTCAATGTGCTGCACCCGAGTGCGCTGAGCACGCTGCAACAAGTAACACAACTGGAAAACATTGCAGTTAGGTCTATCAGACCAGCCAATGGTGCGACCACATCAGGAGTCATTTACAATATTAACACGGAAATCCCAAACACAGAACTTCCAATACTTATAAAACCAGCGAGTCAAGACAACGTCATTGTCAGCGTCCGACGCCTTAGTAACACACGCTGTGTGAGAGTAACGTTCAAAGGTGAGTGTCTTCCCGCATACGTGAAGGTTGGCCATTTTCGTCAACAAGTTCGACCGTTTACTCCTAAGCCCATGCAATACTTCAGCTGTCAGAAGATTGGCCATGTAAAGGGTGTTTGCAGAAGCTCTACAGCGTGACCCTGGCGCGCCGAACCACACGCGGAAGATACTTGTAGCGGAACCACACTGGAGTGTTCCAACTCTCAGTGTTCTCACTAGGCTTTTTTCAAAGAATGTCCGCAATTAAGAAAGAATTTTCTATTCTGAAGCTAATGGTACGACACAGCTCAGCCCACAAAGAAGCTGCTGAGAAAATCCGGTGAAGACGACGTCAACGTCGAAGGCCTTTACGTCGGACAGCGCAAACTTCAGGCAGTTAGTCGAGGCATCAGGAAAGATCACCAGCTGCAGTTTTCCGCACACGAAACACAGACGCTGGAAAAGAGCAAAGGGCCAGATCAGTCTCTACACAAGAGTGGCCGCCACTTCCGCGTACACAACGCGCAAAAGAGCCGCAGCCGAAGCCATCTTCTTCAGAGCAAGCTGCTGCAATAGAGGACTTGCGGAATACAGATCAGCCAGCGATAGCTCTTCTGCGACTCCTATTTACCGCCATTCGTTTGTTGTTAAGCAACATGCACACAACGTCAGCAAGAAGTGCATTGCAATTACTGGACGCTTTGAGTCCAGTACTCGCAGCGCTTGAGTAAATAATGGCTCACCAGCCCCTTTCTTTCAGAGAAAAGGCCTGAAGGGCAGCGATTCTTCAATGGAATGCCCGGGGACTGATATCACGTATCGCCAATTTCCGTCGGTTCGTGTACACCAAGAAGTTCCCTATCATTGTCATCTGTGAGCCAAATTTGCAGAACGAAATCAGACTTACTGGTCATGAGTCATTCATGCCGTATACACTGCAGACAATAGCAAAGTTCCGATCTTTATTCGCTGCGACCTCACCTACATTCATCATCCGGTGTCAGCCCACGACAACAATCAATAGATGAGTGTAACAGTGAAGAAGAGACTTACCGTCTCGGTTGTGGGTGCCTACCTCTCTCCGTCAAGTCGTTTCGACCATAAAAGACTACAAGGTATCCTGTCGGCAACTCCTCATCCATGCATTATATTCAGCGACTTCAACGCTCGTCATACAATCCGGGGAAGTTCGAAGACCAATGTTAAAGGGAGAATTTTGGTGTCCTTCTCCTCCGACAATGAACTTTTTTTGCTAAATGACGGTAGTCCAACGTTCCTGCGTTGTACAATGTATAGCAGCTGCCTTGACCAGGCCTTTGTCTCACGAGGCCTCGTCAGGCATGCTGAGTGGTTTCCAGACATGAAAACGTATGGAAGTGATCACATTCTCACGTCAAAATCGAAGGATTGTCCCATGCTAAGATACGCGATAGCGTTTAGAGAGTGGACTGGTTGAAAGTTCAGTCTCGCATGGAAGAGCACTGAAAAGCAAACAGATCCCTCGACAAAGAGGATATAATTAAAAGTACAACACACGACACTAAGTGTGCCCTCACATGCTCTCCCAAAGTAACGGAATTTGACATCGAGTTAAAATGACCTCGAGCAATCCGACAGCGTGCTGAACGAAGATACCAACGCGCGGAGGCAATGGAAGACTTACGAATCGCTCGACGTATACAAAAGAAGATACAGCCTCGGAATAATAAACTCGAGTCCCAACGTTGGACTGCTTTTTGGGAGTCGTTTGATCCACGAAAACCTTTATGACAATTGTGGAATACGGTACGAGGTCTCCGCACAAAACCCACTCAGTGGTCACCATTCAGGGCTCTCGTACTTTCTGAACAGAGACGCGGCATTGACGTGGCAGAAGACTTCTGTGCCAGAGTATCTGGCCCACTCGCAATGACCAATAGCCTATTGTCCTCGACCAACTCCCCACAGACACTGGATTCCTGCATGAATATGCCTTTTTCCCTCGGTGAACTTAGAGCAGCGCTAGATTTGTGTGGACGCACGTCGGCACCAGGGCCTGATAGAATTATTTATAGGGCTCTTTGTCATCTGGGATAACGCGCGAGAATCCTGCTACTGGAGTTGTACGAAAAATCTTGGCAAGATGGAACGCTCCCGACAAGCTGGAAGACAAGTCGTTTAGTTCCACTTCTGGAGCCAAGCAAGTAACCGTTGGAGCTCTCATCTTATCGCCTGATCACATTGGCCAGTTGTGTAGGCAAAGTTATGGAGAGGATGATCTTAGAACGCCTGGAGTGGTACTCGTAGTGCAACAACATCTACCCAGAAGGCATGGCAGGATTTCGGAGTGGTCGATCATCAATTGACAACGTAGTCGACCTGGTCCCTTACGTCCAACACGAGAAAGGCCGTAAGCGTCTCTTCGCATCTTTGTTTCTTGACGTCAAAGGGGCGTTGACAACGTTACGCATGCAGCTGTTCTCAGCGCTCTCGAAGATGTAGGAGTAGGTGGTCGGATGCATCACTGGATATGTAATTATTTGTCAATGCGATCCTTCTTTGTGAGCACTGAAGACGGTCAAACCTCTCCACATTACAGCCACCGTGGCGTCCCCCAGGGTGGCGTACTCAGCCCTGTGTTGCTCAAGCTTACGCTAATTGCCCTCACTGAGCATCTTCCATGTAAGCAGATGATATCTGCGTTTGGGCATCGGCTGTAACACGCCTGCAGTTGCGAGGGAGTATTCAAAAAGCAGCCACTGAAACATTACGTTACCTCCAAAATCGAAGCTTGGAAATTTCCTCCGAGAAATGCGCCCTGATAACTTTCACACGAAAGCCTATGAATAAGTACACCATAAGCATCAGTGGTCAAACTGTAGCATACGTTCGATCGCACAAGTTTTTGGCGTCCTAATTTGCAGGAATCTATCATGGAGTGATCACGTTTCGTTCATGAAGAAACAGTTAATAGACATCTGTATTATACTACAGTCCTTTGCAGAGAAGACTAGGGGAATGTCTCCCAGTGCAATGCTACAGCTGTACAGAGTACTTTTTCTCGGTTTACTGCGGTACAGCTTACCGGCATTGACCAATGCAAGCAAAACAAGCCTTCGAACACTGCAGAGTGTTCAGTCTCAGGCACTCCGGGTTTGCCTCGGCTTGCCTCGTAGTGCGTCGACAATGGCTACTATAGCGATCGCCAGTGACCACGTCATCACGACACATATCGACGTTGAGGCACTCAGGACACATATAAGGCATGTTGTTCGGACATCCTGCCACCACCTAGCCTCTTTACCAGAAGACAGACCACATTCGTCATTATGCCAAACGGTAACCACATATCGCGATTCTTTGCCAACATACTTCACACCTGCCGCCAGGCCTTCGACTCCTCCCTGGTGCCTGACTCAAGCTAACATCAGGCTAACTATACCTGGCATCCAGAAAAAAGCAGATATGTCGACACATGCTCTTAGGCAGCTTGCTCTGCTCTTGTTATACGAGACGTATTAAGGCTGTATACACGTATACACCGACGGCTCCATTTACAGAAAAATTTAACGGCATCATTTGTTATACCAATAAAAGACGTGGCAAAAAAATTCAAGACCTCCCACCTTATGACATCATCAGGAGCAGAGCTCACAGCTCTTCACGCCATACTGCGATTCATCAGCGATACACATCCACGAAAATGGACCATTTTCAGTGATTCAAAGGTGGCAATGCAATCCCTTCCATCACCTTTACGCCACGGCCTGTACAAAAAACTGGTATTCTAGATTGCAGAAAAGACTTTTAAATTCATTGAGAAAGAGCACGAAATATCCTTTGCAATGACTTGGAAGTCATTGTGGAATAATTGGCAATGAAAGGGCCGATTGAGCTGCCCGTTCTGCCCACACTGAAAGCGGTCAAATATCGATTCCTCTCTCCAGAACTGACACTGCACGGACACTCCACATGCTTGCTCGCAAGCGCACCACGTCACAATGGAACGAGTCACATTTCATTTATGCACGGTTATGTACTTTAGACCCAACTATCAGTCTTCAAATTCCTCCGGAATTACGCCGACGAGACGCTACTATGCTGTGCATATTATGGTTGGGCGTTGCATTTACCAATGCGTACGCGTTCCGCATAGGAATGGCTGACACTGCTGCATGCGACCATCGCGGCAGTGACGAAACAACTTGGCACATTCTGTGTGAATGCCCCGCAATACTTGTCGCAGAGACAGTTATTCTGAAATGCACTAGATGAAGTGGGCAACCAGACTCATTCGGAAGAAAGAATACTGCGCTACCGACAGGACTTTATGTCGCAGAAGAAGGCTGTGAAGGCGCTCCTGCGCTTCTTGCGTCCAACCGGCCTGTCAAAATGACTGTGATCGCAACTACCTGAATGTGTTCGCATGTGAATTTTTTTGTAATTTATTTTATATCTCTCTATCTCTATTCTCTTTCCGACTCCCCCCTCCTCCCGTACAAGGTAGCAAACCAGTTTTTCTAGGTTAACCTCCATGTCTCTTCCTTTAATTTATTTCTCTCTCTCTCCCTGGCCAACTCTTTCACCTGTGGATCCTGCGACGACTTCAGTGACGCTTTGAGCGACGTTAAGGGTTCTTGGGCCTAGGCAAGCTTCTTGGGACCAGGCGTTGACGATGACTGTGACAATCCCTGGGACGAACCAGGGGAGGAGGAGAGAGGCGACGAGGACGAGTTGAGGAAGCTAGTGGAACGGTACTATGATCGGGACTTAGACCGTGACTTGAACCGTGACTTGGACCTGGACTTGGACAGGGGCCTGCACCGGGACTAGCCCCGGTTGCGGGGACCGGAATGGCCGGTATGTTGCTGCTGCTGCAACTGGCCTAGAGGCGAGTATGACTGCTCTTGGGACGGTGATTGATTGGTGCGAAGGATTGATGGCTGCTGTGGTTATGGCTCTTCGTCGGGTGCCTCACCGGTGGGTAGCCGAACGGGGTAGGCATCTTAACGAAATGGTATTTGCAGTTGGAACTGTTCAATGCGTGACCACACTTACAAGCGATGTAGCGGGCACGGCATGTCGACTCGGTGCCCCGTGGGATCCGCGGGTGGTCCTCGCCACAACGTGCACAGCGGTTGCGTTTTGAATGAAGGCAAACGTCAGCTCGGTGACCCACCTTGCGGCAGTTAAAGCATGCTTCTACTCTTGGGTAGAAGGTGTAAAAACTAATGAATGTAGATGCCATTATAGAAGATTCATCGGTGCAAACAATCTCAAAATATGCTGACGAGTACGTGGTTGGTCCGTCCCATGCCAGGCCCGCGACGACAGGCATGGTTGGGTTGCTCTTTTGCAAGTCCTTCAAGATTTCTGCATCAGTAAAGCTGTCGTAGGCATTGAAAACGATGCCACTTTAGGAAAATGTGCCGGATTGAAAAAGTCTATCCTGGGCGAGACGGAATAACAAGAGCTTGTCTCCTTCGCACAGGCAAAAAAGAGCTTCTAAGAAGATCGGTGAACCACATATACCCAATGGAAGGTTGTTTCAAATTGCCCGCGAGAGCTTATCACAATTCAACTTGGGCGGGCGGGAGCCTATAAAATATCATCATCAAACGCCGGAAGAAGAAGAAAGAAGACTGCTGCCTGGAGCGAGCGCGCGCTACTTCACTACTTCTAGTAAACCGTATTCGTTCGAAGCAGTGCGTGGTCTCGATCGTCTTGATTGCCACGAAATGCATCATTCGGTGGTGGGGCGTAAACGTGAAATTCGATTATTCGGACGTCGATCTGCAGTCACGTGAGCCAAAGAAAGGCTTGTGCTCGGACGGCTTCTTGCACAATAAAAATGAAGGTGTTGTTTGTGGGGTGAACCCGCACTTTGTCGCGGGACGCTGCCGGCTGGTTTGGTAGCAATGCGGCCTTCAGCAGGGCTTTGTAAAGCTGCTATGGTGGCAGGTTCGTAAGGTCGACGGGGCTTTTTGGCCATCCCACGATGTGGATGTTGTCAGGTGGCATCCTAAGTAGTGGACCGCGTCTTCGCAGGGGTGGCGGGCGCGGTTGCAGGTAATTACGGGCAGCGTCAGTTGCTGTGCGGCGTTCAGGTGCGGCTTTGCCTAGTGGAGCTCGAGGTGTCACTTCTCCTGGCCACGAAGACCATGCGATGGCTGCCGAGAGCCGTCCGATCATTCTTCTGCCAAAATCGTGGTCCCTTCAACCATGTACTCCATATCGGGCGTGACCGGGCGTGCCAGGAACGCGGGCTGAAACGCTAAAGCACTCTCAAAGCGCATAAGCGAAATAAAGGGGTATTGTTGCAAGCACACGCAAGAGCTAAAAATGACAGCATATCCACGGAGTCAATGATGGAGAGTGGGGCGAAGCATCCGTCCGTTCATTCATTCTTGCTTCCGTCCATCCATGCGTGCGCCTGTGTGGCCACCCGTGCGTGCGTATGTTCGTGCGTCCGCACGTCCATGTGTGCGTCCGTCCCTTCGTTAATCCATGCATCCGCTCCTGTGTCCCTCCATGCGTCCATCCACCCGTGCAGCCATCTGTCCGTCCGTCCATGCATCTGTCTGTGTGTCTGTTCGTCCACCTATTCAACACTCCAAGTACCACTATCTCACATCGTTTCATCATATATTCCTCATATAGAAGCACGGCCATCCAGCGGATGTTCCAAGGACTGAACGAGAAGAGGCACACGCACACTTTCATACGGCTTGTGCTTCGTGTCTACTTCCCACCTTTAACCACCTCGAGTTCACGTTATATACTAGTTCACTGTATTCATGGCACTGCGGCCCAACGCTCGCTAAACCTTTCTAAAACCAAGGAGGTTACGCCCAGCGAGTTTAACGTTGCAACCCTTTCTTGTGAGATAGTGCTCAATGCACATGCCAATGGCTGCTAAGGGGGAATGAGAGACAGGAGAATTCGGTTTTTAACTCACGCGCATGCTGCGAGTTTTTTATTGTTCAACAACGCACAGAAGAAATCTCCCACTGGCAACACCTTGGAGGTCAAAATGTAAGACTGGTTACACACTACTACTACGACCACGAGGGACGAACAGGTGCCGCTATAAGAAATTGCCCCTATAACGCACGTCTTCTCTCTTCGAAAGTTCGAGAGGGTGAAATGACCGGAAGGTTTTAAATGTGAAGCATTTCTTAGCGAATTTCGGCGACCTTGAGCGTATCTACCTATCTATCTATCTATCTATCTATCTATCTATCTATCTATCTATCTATCTATCTATCTATCTATCTATCTATCTATCCATCTATCCATCTATCCATCTATCTATCTATCCATCAACGACTTTTCACTCTCCTGGCCGTTTCCATAATGGTATCAACACAAAACTTGGTATGGCATAACGTGACTGTATGAAGAACATATTAAATTAGTCATAACAAGAAAATTATGACATGTATCTCATGAATGTCATGATTTACAATTCATGGTCCTGTAGCTCTCGCAGTGGTTTTGTTTACATGGCATATCGCAAAACTGGTATGGTATGGCATGAGAGAGAGAGAGAGAAAGAGAGATAAAGATGCAAGGAAAGGCAGGGAGGTTAACCAGACGCACATCCGGTTTGCTACCCTGCACTGGGGAGGGGATAAAGGGGAGAAAAGAGGTTGCAGAAAGATGAGAAGCTACACACAATCACGAGCACACTCGGGGAGCACACGCAGTCTACAGGCGGTCGCTCATGTTTGTTGACTTAAGGGAAAGTAGCAGTGCTTTAGTTGCTTTCTGCGCAACTGAGGCAGATGCCCAAGGTCCTAGTATCTTCTGCACACAAAATGGTCCGGGGTCAAGTCGATTCAAAACCATCCGTAGCTGGCATCGCTGTGTGTCGTAGCAAGCGCAGCTGCACAGGACGTGTTCGATGGTCTCTTCATCTCCGCAGTAGTCACATGTAGGAGTGTCTGCCATACCAATGCGAAAGGAGTACGCCTTTGTGAATGCAACACCCAACCAAAGGCGGCATAACAGTGTCGCATCGGAGCGGGAAAGTTGTGATGATAGCTTTAGCTTGAGCGAAGGATCCAGTTCATAAAATTGACACCTTTGGAAGCTGGTAGACGACCAGAACGTGCGTGTGAGATCTCGAGCCAGCAGGTAAAGTTGTCTTGCTGCATCATTCCTTGATAGAGGAATCGGGACTACACGGGTTTCTTCATGGGCTGAGCGGGCTGCATCATCGGCTAATTGATTTCCGGTAATACCGATATGTCCAGGCAGCCATTGATATATAATATCATGCCCTCGTGCTAGAGCTTCATGATGGCAATGTCTTATTTCTTGTACCAGTTGGTCATGGCTTCTCCTACGCATGGCAGACTGCAAACTCTGAAGCGCTGCCTTCGAATCACAGAATATGACCCATTTTCTTGGACGTTCTTGAACAAGATATTGAAAGCAGCCCTTATAGCAGCAAGCTCTGATGCCGTAGATGTAGTCATATGCGACAACTTAAACTTGATTGTCATTTCTGCAGCCGGAATTACAGCGGCACCTGATGAGCTGCTGGATGAGACGGACCCATTAGTGTATATCTGCGTTCGGTCTAAGTACAACTCATGTAATAATAGCAGTGTTGCTTGCTTCAATGCTACTCTGGAGTGACTGCTTTTCTTTTTGATTCCCGGAAATCTGGACGTACTTGCGGCTGGTCGAGGCACCACAAAGGGCATGCCGTTCTCGCAGCTGGCGTATACCCTGATGGAACGCTGTTTAGGTGCTTGGCTATGACGTCTGAAAACGTAACACGTGGTCTTCCGAAAGGTAGAAGGGCCAAGTGGTCGTTGGGGACACGGCTAGCATGTCAAATGTGCGCTCTGAGGCAATCCACAACTATATATGTCCTGACCAGATGGTCTTTGGCAAGCATGATTGTGGCATAAGTAGAAGCGCATCGGGGCAGTCCTAGGCAGATAAGCAGTGCCTGACCCTGCAAACTCTCCAATGAATGAGTATTCAATTTGCAAGTGTTAGTCAGTACCGGCAAGCTGTAGCGCAATAGACCCAGAAATAGGGCCCTGTACAGCTGTAGCATGGAGGCCACAGAAGTTCCCCATGCTTTACCGCACAAGAATTTCATGATATGCACAATAGATAGCAGTCTCTTCTTCAAGTACGCACAATGTGGGCTCCACGAAAGACTTCTGTCGATTATTATGCCAAGGAAGCGATGCTTCCGTGCTTATTTGACACTCTGCCCATTGATGTAAACAGGGCATGACGTCATTGGTTTGCGTGTAAACGCCATCAACGCGCACTTCACAGTTGATATATTTAGGCCTTGTTTCTGAAGGCAGGCTGTTGTGAGGGTTGCTGCCCGCTGTATTCGTGCACGCACGTGAGGGCGAGTAACTGCAGCACTCCAGAGGCAAATATAATCGGCGTATATGGATAGGCACACCGACTTTGGCAGAACCTTCACCAGACCAATAAGGGCCACATTGAACAATGTGGGGCTTAAAACACCTCCATGAGGTACTCCGCAGTAGGTGTAATGTTGGGCAGTTGTAAACTCATATGTTTGTACAAAGAAACCCCTCCCAGTTATATATTCTCCCAGTATATATTCTAACATTCGTCCACCAATGCCCATTGCTGCGAGAGAAGTGAGGATGGTATCGTGAGCTACATTATCATATGCACCCTTCACATCAAGAAAGAGTGCCACTGATATGCGCTTGCGACTTTTTTCTTGTTGAACAAATGTCGATAAATCAAGGACACAGTCAATGGAGGAGCGGCCCCGACGAAAGCCTGCCATGCAAGAAGGGTATTTGGTGTATCGTTCCAAGTGCCACTCGAGACGAAATAGAACCATTCTTTCCATCACTTTTCCGAGACAGCTTGCGAGGGCAATAGGGCGATACGCTGTCAAGTGCAATGGTGATTTTCCCGATTTCAAAAGTGGAATAATTGACTTATTTTCCATTCTCGGGGAACACTGCCGCTGAACCAGGAGTTGTTGAAGCATGTTAAAAGTTCTTTTCTAGCTTTTTGTCCAAGGTGTCCCAACGCACTATAAGTAATACCATCAGGACCTAGCGACGACATGCGCTTAGAAGCGACTAACGCACCTTCCAGTTCTTCTATGGTGAACGG
Source organism: Rhipicephalus microplus (assembly GCF_043290135.1). Lineage (NCBI taxonomy): Eukaryota > Metazoa > Arthropoda > Arachnida > Ixodida > Ixodidae > Rhipicephalus > Rhipicephalus microplus. The sequence goes on from NC_134700.1 coordinate 193,667,539, forward strand.
AGTGTCCATTTCTGATAATCGCGTCTCAGGAACGATAACGGCGTCGATGCTCTCGTTCATAATATTCCCGGCAACTCTCGTGCAAAATTCTTCAGCCACCTCGAGTTCTGTTTTTCCATGATGGAGTGCCATAGCTTCAAAAGGGTGCCGTTGTTGTGGAGAGGAGCGAAGACCACGAACTGTCCTCCAGATATATGACAGCGGTTTATGAGGGTCTAGAGATTCGCAGAATGCTTTCCAGCGTTCGCTCTCCGGTTTGTAAATGCGTCGTTGAATCTTTTTCTGGAGCCGCCTTGCTTCCCTCAGATCGTAAATTGATCTTGTGCGTCTGTATCGTCGTTCAGCACGCCTTCGTATAGCTCGTAATTTTTCCAGTTCGACGTCAAACTGTGTTACTTTAGACGAAAATGGTAATTTACATTTGGACGCTTGCATACCTTCCACTATGGTATTTTCCAGGCTGCAGGCGAGGCCTTCTTGGCAAGCGTTCTCAACACGCGATGCAAACAACGACCAGTCAGTGCCAATTGCAACACCGGAAGAGAAATTTTTTATGATACATCGACCGTCACGTAGGTGGGTATGTGATCACTCCCATGAGTCTCAATATCGCAAAACCACTTAACTTTGTGAGAGAAGCACCGTGACACCAACGTGAGGCCAAGGCAACTGCCATACGTGAGACCCCGCAGATATGTGGGGGTACCATCGTTCACGATGAAAAGGTCGTAATCGGAAGCGAATGTAACAATGTTCCGGCCCCTGGCATTCATTCTAGTGCTCCCCCAAAGCATGTGATGGGCGTTGAAGTCACCGGTGATAATCCAAGGCCCATCGGTTCTCATGAGGATGTCTTTTAATCTGTCGCAGTCAAATCGCGATGACGGAGATATATATCCACCAATAAGCGTGAACGAAACTGCATTCTTCTTCACACGAAGACACACGTACTGATTGTCGTCATTTGAACTTATTGGGTGCGAAAGATAAGTGAAGTCTGTGCGAATGTAAACAATTACTTTGCTTCGTTCTTCACAAGCGGCTGAACAAAAAGCTTCATAACCGGACAATCTTCAAGGCGTTGATACGTTTGTCTCACATATGACAAGTATAGGGAATTGATTGGCCCGAACAAATTGGCGAAAGTCCGAGATACGGGACTTCATGCCTCTGGCATTCCACTGAAAAATCGACGCACTTTTAACTTCAGTGCGGAAGATGAGATTTTGTTGAGCCATTGTGCTTATACGAAGTTAGCAAGAACTGGATTCAGTGCATCCAGTATTTGCAGTGCACTCTTAGCAGACGGAGATTGTATGCTGCTCAGTAGCGTGCGAATCGTGGCAATTAATGATTGCACGATTGCAGCCACTTGCCTGTCTTGGTTGGAAAGATCTCGAACCGGCACGATTGCAGTCACTTGCCTGTCTTGGTTGGAAAGAACTCGAACCGGGAGCTCGGACTGGCCGTCATGAAGCTCCTTCGGTTCGCTTGATGCTGCTTCACTTTGAAGTGCAGGCCACTCTGTCGCAGTTAGGGTATGCTCACTGGCTTTGTCCTTTACAGCCTTTCCCACGGCATGTGGTCTGGGAGGCAAAGGAGGTGGTACTGATGAGGGATCACGCAAACGTGTCGAGGAGGTAGCGGGCGTCCTTGAAGACCGACGTCGACGTGAACGCCGCCTTCTGACTTTAGCTGCGGCTTCTCGATGAGATGAGTGATCGCGCACCATCTCCTTTAAGATGGCAATTTTCTTCTGAATCCGCGGGCAGTCCTTCGATGTGGCTTCATGGGATCCATTGCAATTAGAGCATTTCTTGACCGTTGCGACGCACTTATCCGCTTCATGGTGCTCAGCGCGGCGGTGGCATACCACCGTATTCTCGCAGACGCTGCTCACATGTCCAAGTTGGTATGGCATGATTGCATGGCGAACACAAGCGGCTGACCATAACATGAAAATCATGACATGCCTGTGATGTAACAACATGACTACATGGCACGCTCATGATGCGCTCGCGGCCGTTTCGCTAGCGTCACATATACCAAACTTGGCACTACAGCACGTGAATGATGATATGTGGGGTTTAACATCCCGAAACCACCTTATGATTATAAGAGACGCCGTAGTGGAGGGCTCCGGAAATGTCCACCACCTGGGGTTCTTTAACAAGCACCCAAATCTGAGCACACGGGCCTACAACATTTCCGCCTCCATCGTAAATGCAGCCGCCGCAGCCAGGATTTGAACCCGCGACCTGCGGGTCAGCAGCCGAGTACCTTAGCCAGTAGACCACCACGGCGGGGCAACAGTACGTGAATGAAAGGCGAACGCATGTGACTGGTGCATATATGATAATCATAAGATGCGTGTCATGGAACAACATGACTACATGCCACGCTCATGATGCGCTGGTGGTTGCTTCGCCAGCTTCACTTATACTAAATTTGGTATTACGGGACGTGAATGGATGACGAATGCATGATACTGGGGCAAACATGATAAAGATGAGATGCGTGTCAGATAACAACATGACTACATGGTACCCTGATGACTATATGACTACATGGTGTCTAAACTACTTGAACTTGTGCTAAATTATAACAATTTTGAGTTCAATGGTAAGCACTTCCTTCAGGTCAGTGGCACTGCAATGGGCATAAAAATGGCCCCTAACTTTGCGAGCACCTTTAATAATTCACTTGATATCCCATTCATTGAGGGACGCACCTTGAAACGTTTCTACTGCAGAAGATACCTAAACTTTATTTTTATGATACGGAACCACGAAGAGGAAATTCTTTTCCGCTTCAAAGAGGATTTTAACAAGTGCCACCCGTCAATTAAATTCACGCAAAAAATTTCCATAACTAGCATTAACTTTTTGGAAGCCATTGTCACGGTCAAAAATTACCGCTTGTCAACAAACCTTAACAAAAGGCCCACAGACCGTCAAATGTACCTACATTTCAACAGCAGCCATCCAAAGCATTGCAAAGCGGATATTCCATATTCTCAGGCCTACCGGTACCGAAGAATATGCACCGATATGCAGGAACTTGAGAGACACGCAGAACACTTAAAGCATTCCTTATTCAAACAAAATTATGCCGAAGACGTTACTGACGATGCCATACTACGTGCTCGCAACATGAACCGGAATGATATAATTAAGGGGCCAAACAAGGTATCTAAAACGACTTCCCAAACGAACTTTGTACTAACTTACTCCTCCTCAGTGCCACGAATCAACAACATACTTTCCCGCCACTTCAACATAATCAGGCAAAGCAAACGAAAACTTCAATTTTCGCGAAGCCACCTCACGAGGTGTACCGCAGGGATAAAAACCTGAAGGACATTCTTGTCAGAGCAAAAACTCCTCCAAAGGTTAATCAGGCTGCCAGCCCTGCGGAAAAGCTCGATGCAATGTATGCCCACAGAGGATCACAACACGTGAATCAAACGCAAACTTCTCGGATTTCAAATTCTGCATAATTGAAAGCCTTAATTGGGACTCCTGTAGCGTAATATACATGATGCATTGCAACATCTGCGGACAAGACCATATCGGCCAAACAGACAAGCCATTTCGGCTGCGGTTCAATATTCACCGGTACCACGCCACTTCACTGCCGAAGCTACCTTTATCTAGACATGTGCTCCTGCCAAACCACAGTTTAGAAAATATCAGCGTAACTTTTTTACAGTCCGGTTTCTCAAACAGGCGCGAGCACGAACAGCGTGAGGCATATTTAATTTTCAAATTTAGAGCTTTAGTAGCCGGCATCAACGAGGACCCCGGAAGACTCTCCTGCCTCCGAGAACACTATATATATATATATATATATATATATATATATATATATATATATATATATATATATATATATATATATATATATATATATATATATATATATATATATATATATATATATATATATATATATATATATATATATATTTATATCGGGAACAGCTTTACAAAGCCGTGGTGACCAACATACTTGCCATAGCCATGAAGTTATGTATGATACATTTGGCAAGTCTTCACTTGCCAAATGTATCAAGACCCATTAGGGGAAACTCTTTTGGCGACAATCTTGGCCACCCTAGATTGTCGCCGCGGTGGCGCAAGGGGCCGTCGCGGGCCCCTCCCGCCAACGCGGCGAGAAACTAGGGTGGCCCGACACATGTTGAGAACTGGCCCGCACAGGACGAGAACCGTATGTGTACCTACACCGACATTTCGATGTGCACAGTCTTGGTTTTGTGCTCAGCATTCACAGTGTTTTGTTTCTTTTTTGTTTTTGTATTTTTCTCTCACTCTCGCAAACATCTTTCAAGGCGAGAGGGACGCGGCAGCAACGAAGTTTGAACCTCTATGTAATAATTACTGCCATATATATATATATATATATATATATATATATATATATATATATATATATATAATATTGAGGGTAACTTAAAAACAATTACGTCTCATAAGCTCATGTAGTCGGGCCTGTTGCGGCACGTCATCAATGAGATATGAAACATGCGCTTCAAACAGCGTAACGTGCAAGCTGTTTTGAAGGACCGAATTCAGCACGCGAAACACAACGGTTTATCTAACCAAAACTCCGGATACAGCAACAATAAGAAAATTGGCAGATCCCCCGTACAGTGGAAATCGATCATATGCGAAGCACGAGTGAGAAATGTTGATATGTCACTTTAAAATCAGGAGAATGTTACGAGGTGGAGGTAAATGTTACCATATATGACTTCCGTGTCATGATTATCAAGTTTGGATGTGTCGTTTACTTTCGTCATCTATTTTCGTCACGTCATACCAAATTTAGAATATGTGAAGAAAGTGAAACGGCCGCGAGCACGCATTGAGCGTGGTATGTTGTCATGTCCTGACATGACACGCGTGTCAGGAATATTATGTTTGCACCGGTCATATATTTCGTCATTTATTGACGTTCTGTAACACCAAATTTTGTATATGTGGAGATAGCAAAACGGCCGCGAGCTCATCATGAAGGGCTCAATATACTCCAGTGTAACGTTGCCACACGCCCACGCTGGGCACAGCGATGCTACGTTACCAAAACGCGAGCACTCTATAGGCACCGTTCAGTCGAGTTTTTTTTTTTTCATTTGACTGCAGCGCCAAAATACATAGTCTATATAGCGGCTAAAAAAAGCAACCTTGAGACGGTTTCAGTGTAAATGGAACGCCACGCTTCCTTCTCGCGCCCTGCATCTGTCGGTGAATTCTGGCCGGGATACATGGGAGGCGCGCGCACGCGTATATTTTCTGCGTCCCCTAACGGCAAATGTCAAAGACTTTGAGACGGGGCAGTGGAGCAATGCAGCTCCCTCTAGTTAGCGTGCGATGTCTATAGTTTGACGCCAGGTGCGACCAGCGTCCCTCGGAGCGGCCCCACCGCGACCGGCGTGAAAGGCGTCATGCTCCATTTCGCGCCGATTCGCTACCCAGGCAACACTGCGTCTCCCTCTTTTCATAACGGAGGGACATCCGACGCGCTGAAACGCGCATTCATCAAAGCAACGCAGCGCGGCGCGCACCTGCGAGAATGGCAGGACAGGCACCTGAGGTGGCAACGTTGCCGTGGCGCGACGAAATGAACGCCGGCGAGCACGCGCACCGCGTCAAGTCGATATGTATTGGCGCCTTGACTGTGGCATGTAGTCACATGTTCTCACATGAAGCGCATCTCATGAATATCATGTTTGCACCAGTCGCATACCTTCGTCATCCATTCCTTCATCATCCTCACATAACACCAAATTTGGCATATGTGAAGCTAGTGAAATGGCTGCAACAGCATCATGAATGTGGCATGCAGTCATGTTGTTACATTACACGCATGTCGTGATTTTAAAGTTTGGATGTGTCATTTGCCTAAGTACTTTGTTCACCTCACGTAATACCGTGTTTTGTACATGTGAGGCTAGCGAAACGGCCGCGAACGCATCATGAGCGTGGCATGTAGCCATGTTGTTACATGACACGCACCTCATGATTATCATGTTTGCACCATTCACATACCTTCGTCATCCATTCACGTACTGAAATACCAAATTTGGTATATGTGACACTAGCGAAACGTCCCGAGCGCATCATGAGCGTGGGATGTAGTCATGTTGTTACATGACACGCATATCATGACTTTCATGTTAGGGTCTATCGGTTGTGTTCAGCATGCAATCATGCCATACCATACCATTTCTGAAACATGCCTTGTGAACGAAACCACCACACGAGCTGCAAGACCATGAAATGTAAATCATGACAATCATGGAAAACACGTCCTGATTTTATGACTAGTCAAATATATTCTCCATAATGTCATGTTATGCCATACCAAGTTTGGTATTATAACCATTATCGAAACGGTCAAGAGAGCCAAAAGTCGTAAGCAGATAGATAGATAGATAGATAGATAGATAGATAGATAGATAGATAGATAGATAGATAGATAGATAGATAGATAGATAGATAGATAGATAGATAGATAGATAGATAGATAGATAGATATGCTCTAAGTCGCCAAAGTTCGCTTTTAAAACGCTTATAAAACAAACTGAATGGGTTAAGCTAAGGTTAGAGTCTTATAGATGGATGATAATTTAAGATATGTCAGAAGATAAAATACATTAAATGGCAAGACACAGCTGGGGTTTAGACGTCAAACTATCTTTACCATACGCTTCCTTTCTTCCGTTGCGCCAGCCTAGCTTCTGAATACACACCCCACGAATATACTAGTACATAAATCTTCGAATAATTGGATACATGCCAGAACAAGCCACATTGTAATAATTTGCCTGCTTTTGAGAGCATAGTAAAACACCTGACAAGCTTAATTGTCCATTCTCTAAATCATTACGAGGTAGCCGAGAATCTGGAAAGCTATTCTTGTCACGAACACTTCAAGCGGAGAGCATACGGACGACTGAACGAGATCCACAAGTTGGTGGAGATGGTGTATTTTTTTTTTGTTCTCATTTTTTTCTCTCTCATTTGTTACGCAACCGGGGCCTCTTCCTTTCCTCTATCTGTCGCTTGTGTCCGCCCGCGTCACTTGAGCAGCGCGGAAACAGGCGGCTCAAAAAAGCTCGCCTCAGGGCACGAGGCCCTCCATAGTGTATGAGACACTCCGCCGAGGCCCTGCGGCACTCCGTCCGAGGCACTCCGTCGCTAATAAGACCGTGTAATACGTGCAAACAGGAAGAGACGACTTAATTGTGCAGTTTACTAGAAAGAATGACGAGAATGCAACCTCTGCCCAACGTCGCACGCGTTTTATAGGTGGTGCACGAGATTTTTGTTTCATTCTTGTTCCCGAGTCTCGCGATACGTGCTCACGACAATTTCATAAACGTCGTCGCGTACGCCCGCGACACCACGCAAGTTACGCAGCTTCTAATTACCTTGCGGTACTGTCGAAAGAAAAGCACACATGTTCTGCGAATAATTAGGAAGTGCGGCAGATGAGGTTCCGGACTTTCTAGAGTTGTTTGTCGAGTACAGTATCGTACAGCAAGGCGCACTTATTGAAGAGCTATAAAACCGGCATATTAAAATACATTAAGAAAATCGATTGTTTTTTTCTTTTGTCTCCAGAATAGCTATTCAGGTGTTGGTAAGGTTATCAATTATTTATTGCGATGCATATATTCGCAAGCATTTATTGCGATGCATATATTCGTATATAGTGTGTGAAGAATAACAAGAGCCTGTTAGAGGACACGGACTTGTTTATTAGTAAACATCTTCTCGGAAACGATTAAAAGCAGGAAACCCAATACATTCACCAATTCACTCAAATTTTCCTGGTGAAGCGCCTAAAGAGTAACAAATATTTCGTGTTGAGGGTGCGTTGCTGAGTACCGCTTGTCTTGAAAGTTATACGAAAACTGCTCCATCCTTGGAGGACAAACTCCGAGGTGTGCACCGGGTATTTTGCGGGCTTAGCTTGTTTGTCAGCGGCAAGCAACAGTGCAGGTGAAGAAAAATTGGGACGCGAACAGGTTTCTTCAATATTTCTATAGTAAAAAACAGCGCACCGAAACAAGCGAAAGGTTAAGTAAAATGCGTTACTTGAACCTTGTACACCCGATAATTCACTCCAGGCTCAGTGTCGTTCAGAAACAAAAGTTTTTAATTACACACTCACTGAGAATTTCTTTGCAGCAAATCCTGTGTTGGCTCATTCACAGGTAAAACCAAGCGCCAGAGAATGTACATGACGTGGACTTGGTTGCGTTATTTATTACTTGTGCTTTATTCTCTTTAACGCTCAAATTGCTTACAAAAGTTTAGCGTAATAGGAAGAGCCCATTTTAAAACGCTCTTTTTGTTTTCGTGCCAGAGTAATGTCGAAGAAGAGATATACCAGTCGGACTTACTTCCATCTGCGAGCACATGGAGATTGAAAACTAGTGTGGCGTACATACTAATTTTAGTCGACTGAGAGCGTATTCACATGCACCACTGCAGCCCTAAAGAAGTATAATTAGAAGCGAGTACCTTCATAGACCTGTAAAGTACACTTTCCGAGTATTGAGAAAAATTATAGTACAAAGCTTCAACCAAGATCACATTTACCCTACGTCGAAGTGGTGAAGCCAAACTTTGACAAGTTCAGGCTCTACACACACACACCTTGATTTTCTACGTACGTGCAATGTTGGATGTGCAGAGGCGACAAAGAAAGAAACAGAGCGCGAATTGTCGGATTAAAATAGGTCATGCGGCTTGTAATAAACTTTTTTATATGTATACACCAGGCGAAAATTAAGTACATAACTCAAAAAAGCTATAAAGGGAACAAAACAAAGCGGCCCATAGGGTAAAATGGCATAATTGGGGTGGTTTATGAAAAAGGAAAAAACAAACCTTTCAGACAAAAGACAGAAAGAAAACACCAGGCCTGCGTGGAAGGCACAGCACAGTCATAGCAAAAACTAGAAGAGCGCCCCTTTCAAAGCCTCTTTAAAACACTCATTGGGTAACTACTGCAAGCACACTTGCTTGATACCCACTAGGGCATTAATAATAAACATTTTTGGTTTGTGAGCCAGCATTTGCTATACTATATTTTTCATCATTTTTCTGAGAAGCTTTGTATCCGCTGAACCCTTGCGATAAATTTTGTGCCAACTGTTCATGCAGTAGCTTACAACGATGAGGAATTTCGTCTATTGCTTTTTTCACCTTTACCTTACCTACGGAACATGTATTATGCTGCTTACTGGGTGACATCTGTACTATCTTTACACAATTGAAATACAAATTGATTCAGACGTACGGAAGGAGGGGCTAGTTGGTTTTTCTGCATACTGAATCTTAAGCGCAAACACACGAGGACACAAAAGATAGGGACAAAGGGTCCAGCGCAGATATATTGATGCAGATATGTTTGTATATTAGTCTTTGTTGGCGTAAATTTAGAGGGCCAGTAAGCAACGTGCATTTTAGAGGGCCAGTAAGCAACCCCGAGGTCCAAAAATTGTTATAAAAATAAATATGTGCACATTTTGTTTTGTGTGAACACGCTGTCGCAAAACTTTTTTGTATAATTTATATATTAAAAGAAGATTACAGGGGTTAGAGCATCAGTTTCAGCTGGTTTCAAGTTTTCCTGAGGTCTCGCCACCTTTCTCTCTCTCACGAGGAGGGTAAGGCGTAGCCCTTACTGAGACTCGTCTAGACCAATTGACAAGCTGCGTGTTACGTCAATTCGCCGATCAATGATTTTATGTCACTACGCATGTAAGAAGAATTTGTCAGGCATGAAAAAGGAGCGTGGGAACGTTTTTGAAATGAACGCTCTGTGTGGAGCCCAGCGCTTTATATTAAATAAAAGTGATCATCGTGGTCTAGTATACAAATTGCCGAGCTTCCTTGGGGGAAGGGGGGGGGGCGTGATAAAACAAAACGCTGGAGCCCGTTAACTGGTCCTTTGAGTAAAGTTTTTAAAGGTGGATTTATCAGTGGGAATTTTTATAGATGGCATTAATGAGGAAACTTGTAGATTTGATTTATTTCGAACTTACACCAACTCATGGCGTAACTGTAAAAAAAAACATGAATAAATTTACTTTTGCAGCTAGGCTCATAGAGTCGTCTAATAAATGTTTCTACTTCAGCCACAACTTGTTGGTATTGCATATGATTTCAGATGCGGTGTCACCATCGCAAGTACTATCATTGGAACTGGGGGCCAGCAATAATGGTAGCATGAAAATGCCCTCAGCAATGAGATGGTCAAATAAAAAAAAATCGTTCATTCTGGCCTGCTAAATAAAGGAGACGAAGAGACAGACGGTAAGTTTTATATCACTTGCATTGTAATTAACCAGGAAATTAATTTTGAACGCATTCTTCTGAGAAGCACTTTTAGGTTCCCTCGCTTGTAGTGCGCACACCCAGATGTTCAAGATTTTCGCACGCTGCAACTCTGTGGAAAAATAGCGCAGGTAAAGGTTGTTCAGAGATTGAGAGAGACGGGGGGAAGAAAGTCAAGTTCAAGGCAGAGAGGCTATTGAAAAGAAAATTATACGCTTCAGTACGCTCCACTGGAAAATCGCTAAGGGAAGCAGAACAAAACAGGAATGCAGAAAATACAAAGAATTTAAAGCATAAAGAGGAAAACGCACAAAGAGACAAGCACGAGAGTTTTATAGCCGTTCAGTGAGGCCGGTATACGCGCAAGCTTCGGCAATATTTTCACCGCAACCTTGTTGGAAGCTAGAATGTTCTGACTCTCCAAATAGGTTAAATGGCATGATAAGAAAGGTAAAGCAAAGAAAACTATTTAAATAATCAAGTTCATTAAAAAAAGAAGGGTACTTTTTCGTCCACACGCTTGTAATTTTGTATTTCCGTAAAACCTTTTAAGCTTTCTTAGTACAGATTTTTCAGCAGGATATTAGGACTGGTAATTTAAACAATTTTATATTTTATATCAATGTTTTTTTTCAAGAAAATAGTAAAAATGATAATTATCTAAAAAATGCTTCAAGAAGAGTGGCTGTACATGAGGAATAGGATGGCCTTTTTTGGCAAGTAATATCAGACTCAAAAACACTCTCAAAAAAGTTTTCGTAGTTATTCTGATGTCTTTATGTCGAATATGTTGGCTATAAGGATACATTTTCTTGGCCATCAAACGATGATAATGCGTGATTTTGCTTGTGGCAGTTATGCGTAGCTTTATAGCGCATGACTATGAAATGCACAACTATTTTGAAAAGTTCAGACACAAGGAACTTGTTATACGCAGTGCAGGAACTTGGTGAGGGGGTTCCACGAATGCATATCTCTTCTTTGTAATATTTTATTGCTAGCACCGAGGTACAATATTTGCGATTACCTGAATGCTGCAAATAGCAAACACGCCAGTTACATGCATGTTATCGAACAAGTGACTCTTCGAGTTCAAAAGAACCAATATCTGCAGTTAATATGAACACGAACGCACAATAGTCATCGACACAAGTAATGCCGCCTCTTATTTCTATTTATACTTGTTTTATGCAAATCAGGTAATGGCTTGAGTTAAGCACATGGTCGGCATAAACGTATATGTCAGGTAAGTGATGATGCGAGAGCCTTAGCAATATTGAGATTTCTGGTTAGCTGATGTGACTAATGCTATTAAGAAAGAACTTACGTTGAATCAGCAAAAATGACTGCTAGTTGCCGTGAGGCTGAAGTGAAAAAAAACATAAAATCAATAAATTCACTTTCTCTTTATCATCCATTCGATGCGTTATAGTTACGTATGTCGTGGGTGAAGTTGTAATTTAAAGTTTTCTGATTACAGAGGCTGCTTGTAACAGTCGGAAGAGTTCCATGCGGCAACCAGCTTTCACTCTATAGGAAGCGTTTGTTGCAGCGCAACACCCGGTAGGTTAACGTAATGTAAACATCCGTATGCTACATAGTAACCAGTTTTCGTTGCAATCGTGCGGACATGTTCCAATTTTATTTGTTGAAGTGCCACTCTTCTCATTTTCAACCAATTTCACTTAGGTGTCGTTGTTCTGCGCATAATTTAGTCGTTAAATTGACCCAACGTATAATTGGTCGTGTGAGTACAGGAGCGCTTTTTATTAGGGGGCCAGGTTGTCCAACGCTGTCATCTTCACTTGACGTGACTCAGGCAAAACCGCGCACGACATATCCAGCTGTAGCGTATTGAGCGTGCTTTCGCGCTGCAGAGAGGTGTTCTCTCTCTCATTATTTGAGTGCCTTCATAATGATCAAAAGTGTGGAAACAACTGCTTTGGCTAGAGAAATACGACAAAGCATATCACATACAAAAACCGAAAGCGGAAGCACGCGAGATATAAAGAAGTGAGAAAGAAAGGAGTGAAAGTGGCGAGAAAAAGAGAAAAAAATTGGCAGATTTCACGTACAGTGGGAATCGATGATGTGCGAAGCACGAATGAGAAATGTGGATATGACACTTTAATATCAGCACAACGTTACGAGGTGGAGTTAAATGGCGCCGTACATGACTTACGTGTTATGATTATCATGTCTGGATGTGTCGTTTACCTTCGTCATCTATTCACGACACGTGATACCAGATTTGGTATCTGTGGAGCTAGGGAAACGTTTACGAGCAAGCTATGAGCGTCGATGTTGTCATGTTTTTACATAACACGCATGTCGGGATTATCATGTTTGCAACAGTCATATATTGCGTCATCCAGTGACGTGACGTAACACCACATTTGGTATATGGAGCTGGCAAAACGGCCTCGAGCGCATCATGAAGGGCCCAATGTAGCGTGGACGCGTGCACACGCTGGGCACACCGACGCTACGTTAGCAAAACGGGAACGCTCTGTAGTCTGACGCAAGGCGCGACCAGCGTCCGTCCGCGGGTAATCCGACATGCTGCGTTTCGCGCCGATGCATTACCCAGACAACAGAGCGTCTCCCTCTTTTCGTGACGGAAAGATGCCGGACGCGCTGAAACTCGCATCCGTCAAAGCAACGCAGCGTGGCGCGCACCTGGGAGTATATGGCAAGGCCGCCGCCTCGCGTGGCAACGCTGGCGTGAAGCGACGAAATGAACGCTGGCGAGCGCGTGTACCACGTCACGTCGAAATATATTGACGCCTTGAATGGGGCATGTAGTCATATTCTCACATGACATGCACCTTATAATTATCATGTTCGCACCAGTCACATACCTTCGTCATTCATTGGCGTGACGTAATACGAAATTTGACATATGTGAAGCTGGTGAAACGACCGCGAGCGCATCATCAGAGTGGCATGTAGTCAAGTTGTTACATGACACGCATGTCATGATTATCATGTTTGAATATGTTATTTATCTATGTCGTTCATTTGCGTCGCGTAATACTGAGTTTGGTGCATGTGAAGCTGGCGAAACGACCGTGAGCGCATCAGGAGCGTAGCACGTAGTCATGTTATTACATGACATATGCCTCATGTTTATCATGTTTACACCAGTATCATACCTTCGTCATTCATTCACGTACCATAATACCAAATTTGGTTTAAGTAAAGCTAGCAAAACGGTCAACATCGCGTCATGAGCCTGGCACGTAATCATGTCATGACAAGCATGTCATGATTATCATGTTTTCACCAGTCGCATATCTTCGTTATTTATTCAAGTACTGTAATACCAAATTTGGTATATTTGATGCATGAGAAACGGCCGCGGGCGCATGATGTGCGTGGCATGTTAGTCATGTTATTATTTGACACGATGTCATGATTTTCATGTTAGGGTCTGTCAGTTGTGTTTGCAATGCAATCAAGCCATACCATACCAGTTCTGCAACATGTCATGTGAACGAAACCATCGCAGGAGCTGCAGGACCATGAAATGTAAATCATGACATGCATGACATACATATCATAATTTTAGTACTTACTATTTGAATATGTTCTTCATACAGTCATGTTATGCCATACCAAGTTTGGTATTGATACGATTATCGAAACGCCCTGCAGAGCTAAAAGTCGTAAGCGGCTAGATAAATAGACAGATAGATACGCTCAAAGTCGCCGAAGCTCGCTAAGAAATGCTTCGCATTTATTAAATAGAAACGAAGAGAGAAATACACAGAAAAAACTGATCAAAAACAGAAATCGAGGACAAACAATGAATAAGGAAGGCTGCCCAGCTCCGGAGTTTCTTCAGGTTTGGCACCAGTATACGGTGGAGCTGCCTTGTTTCTGAGATGTAGTGCAAAGAATAAGATAGAAGTGGTTTTTCAGCAGGGAAAAAATTCATTGATGATTACGTTACTAATCAATGTAACAACTGAGCGCAGTTTCGTGTTGGGCAAGGCCAAATGTGTTTGAAAGTTTGTTTTTCCGTACTTTATTCACTGCACAATAAATCATAATTTTGGGTAGTGGCACAGCACCCATTCCATCATTATTCTTCTCTCTGCGGATAAGTGAGGTGTGTCTGCTGAATATCCGTGAGGTATTGTGTGCACTTCGTTGATGCTGCATGTGGCTGGCGTCAATAGAGAGTTACGGCTGAGCACTTTGCAAAGTGCAGGAAGAAATAAATAACTATTTCGTTGCGCAATCAGCATTGTGCGAAGAGTGGCTAATTATCTCTTCTGTTCCACCTTATTACTAAATACGTTCACTTGTTTTTTTTTTGCCAGGCATGATGTTTGTAGAGGGGCTGTTTATAAGTGAGCTGCAAGAACCAGCTTGGCTTCGTGGCCAAGTCCCCGATTGCCACGCATAGGTACCGTGATTACACCCTTTTCCATTTTTGGTGTTCGTTTCTCCTTTTATTTTTTCTATGATAGCAATTATATGGGCAATGCCGCTGAATTCTTCCGCTGGGATTGGCATCGACGTCAGTTACCACGGTAATTCACCGTATATGTATGCGTCTCTATATATATATGAAAACACAAGAAAAAACAATCCAAGCAATCGAAGCAATCGAACGTCCAAGCAATCGAACGGCGCAAGCAATCGAACGGCGCAAGCAATCGAACGTCCGGCCTTTTCCTTGCGAGGGTGTGGCGTTAGCCAGTGAGCCACGAAGGAGCACCTCCTTCAACGAAGTGGCAAGCTATTTATTCTGCAAACGAAGGAAGGAACTTGTATGTACCACATACTGCTGGCGATGCATATCTCGGAAGCACTATAGCGTTTCCCGCTGGCGCAATGAGCACGCGTCGCCAGGTCATCACGACGCGGCGACGCGTGACGATGCGTTCATCTCCCACGCGTACTTTGCCACGTGGATGGAGGTGGGTAGGCGCTCACGCGTGCGCACGCTTCTCTCGCGGTGGGAAAAATCGTACGCCTTGGGCTTTCGCTGGATTGATTTTGTTGTAGTTAGCGGGCGCACAAAGGTCACTGCACTCGCTGCACAGCCTACGTTTGGGAAAAGAGGGCGCTTTTTAGACATGGCGAAGTTACAACTGAGACACTTATTCGCGTTCATCTCCACCTGTGAGTACGTTTTGTGTGTAGTTTGTGCGTGAGCAATGCGGGACACGTTTTGATCTCCTTGCCATTTATCGCGTGACATTTGAATTGGTTGCTATCGCCGTCATTGGACCGCCTTTCGCGACCAAGCTGTCGATCACTTCTTTTTTTGTCGGTTACGCCACCAACAGCGATGGTGACACCGCTCATCACCGGTACGAGGGCCTAAAAGCTGCGTTCTAAAAGCTGTTCAGGTATAATAACACCATGTTTTTCTAGTTTCTCTGGAATAAAAACAGTTCCATAAAACATACTTCCACGAAGAATGTTAATGTTCAAGTTTTGAAGACACTGTCTTCCGATGCTTTTTGTCTCGACAACATTTCAGTTTAGCAATACGTCCTCCCTTCTACAAGATTCTACAGCTTCAAATAGTTCGGTGCAGCTCGCGATAAGGCCACAAAACTTTTCTTTGCCGATGGAACTATTATTTCCCCACGGTGTTTGGGAAACTATAGGTACAAACCACCATGTTAAAATGCCATGCCAATACATGGCATACCGTCATGTATTGCGTTTGAACAGTCTTATATTTGCCTACAAAGCACGTCCATCGAAAAAAATTGCTTTCTCCACCTGATATCTTTCAAGAGGGATGAAAGATCAGACGCATTTGAAAAAGTGTTAAATAAGTAACATTAAAAAAGACACTCTTCGCGGTGCTGGTAAAGATGGTGTGCTTAGCAATGGTGCGAAAGAAACTGATACTAAAAAAATTGGAAGATCCCACGTACAGTGGGAATCGATGATATGCGAAACACAAATGGGAAACGTTGATATGTCACTCTATAATCAGCACAACGTTAGGAGGTGGGGGTAAATGATGCCGTACATGACCTGTCATAATTATCAGGTTTGGATGTGTGGTTTACCTTCGTCATCTATTCACGTCACGCGACACCAAATTTAGTATATGTATAGTTAGTCAAACGGCCGCGAGCACGCTATGAGCGTTGTATGTTGTCATGTTCTTACAAGACACGCGTGTCAGGATTATCATGTTTGAACCAGTCACATAATTTCGTCATTCATTGACGTCACTTAACATTTGGTATATGTGGAGCCAGCAAAACGGCCGCGAGCGCATCATGAAGCGCCAAATATACTCTAATGTAGCGTTGACGCGCGCGCTCGCTGAGCAAGCGACGCTACGTTAGCAAAACGCGAGCACTCTGTAGTCTGATGCCAGGCGTGACCAGCGTGACCAGCGTCTGCGGGCGCAGCCCGACGGAAACCGGTGCGAAGCCCCGCCGCAGTGGTCTAGTGGCTAAGGTACACGGCTGCTGACCCGCAGGTCGTGGGATCAAATCCCGGTGGCGGCGGCTGCATTTACAATGAAGGCGAAAAATGTTGTAGTCCCGTGTGCTCAGATTTGGGTGCACGTTAAATAACCCCAGGTGGTCGAAATTTCCGGAGCCCTCCACTACGGCGTCTCTCGTAATCATATGGTGGTTTCGGGACGTAAAACCCCACGTACCAATCAATCAACCTCGTTGGCCTCCTAAATGTTATAGTAAATTTCTGTGAATCTGTCGCACACGCAATATGATAAAAGAAGAAGAATGGTTCCTATGCACAAGTTAATTCATGTAATATCCGACGCACTCAATATGCTTAAGTTAATCAGTGAATGTTGTGTGCTTCAAATCAGCAGAACAAGGCAGCCATTTCAACAACACATCTCCGTGAACCTAATAAAGCCTTCGCTCTAAACAGTGGCGAAGACCGGAAGAGAAAGCTTTATTTTAGAAAGAAATAATGCCATATAAACGAGATTGATCACAAGTGGGCGAAGGTCAAGAGAGGAAGATCATCGGTAAAGTGTAAATCTCCCTTGAAAATTAGCCCATTACATCATTAGAAATATATATGACAGTGGGTATAATATACAAATCAACTTTTATTTTATTCCTGTTCGTTTGTTGTTGCATTTCTTTGTTGATTCTTTTTTGTTTGTTCGTTGTTATCACGGCTTGATTGTGAGGTCCCTTCATTATTATGGTTTTAAAGTCCGTGAAATGAAGCGAGAGAGGTTCTTGTACTAGCTGAAGTGTGCTGTTTCCAAACACTAAACCCTGTATTCACAAGAGCTGCTTGACTCGAATTTTGTCCTTCACTTGACTGTGTTGAGAACTGCACCGCTGCTCCGCTGAAATTGACACAGCGCTTCTCAAGAATCGCTGCATATTATGGCTGGTATGCGGTGACCTGGTCTGCCTAAAGGCAGCGCTCCCATCGACATTTTCAAGTCAAGGTGAAGCGTTGAGTGAAGGGAAATTCCAGAATACGGCGTTAAGTCTATGCCCGTTCCTCGGATTGTGGTAGGTTGCACATGATTACATCTGAGTATGAGCGCGTATTTGGAAAGCTTGTGCTGCACGATGTAGTCATTCGCAATAAGGTCCACCCGTCCATGCGTCTCTCCATGCATCCGTCCGTTAATATGCGTACGTTCATCCATCCGTGCGTCTGTCTGTCTGTCACTCACACTAGCGCCACCTTCTGAGTGAGTCATACATAGGTGGTTACGAACCAGTCACAAAGAGACATACGTGGAGAGACCAAAGGCTTTGCGAGATGCGCCCCTAAAAATCAGTCAATCACGTCCGGCACTGCGTTGCTCGTAGCCGCAATACTGAAGGCATAACAACGTGTGTCTATGATACTTCACCGCCTACCTCTAAAGGCTAAGAAATAATTCATGAGGGCCGTATACGCAGACGTCGTTATTTGGAGTAATACACAGAAGCAGCGCAGGCCACAGCTACCGCTTCAGATGGTAGAGGAGCAATATATCAGTTGGATGCTGCCTTTCTGTGCTTTTGTGGGCACTACCATCCACACGTGCTACTTATGCGGGAGCGGTGCACATATTTTCCGATTAGAGGTGTCCATCACATTTGCTTGAGTGCTGAGAATCAGCAGATGGGGCAAACATGTAACATTGGTGAAGCTTCACAATGACAGTTATATAATGCATGTGTTATTCATGCATTACTTCATATTGATCGAAAACCTACTGATTTACGTTCTGTTAACTCTTTCCTACACGCAACTTCCTTTTTGACGAGAAACAGAGGTTTGCTGGAAAAAAAACGCCAGGCCTGCGCGGAAGGCGCAGTACAGTCACAACGAAGGCTAGAAGTGCAGCCTTTCAGAGCCTTTTCAAAATACTCATTAGGTAACAACTGCAAGCGAACTTGCTTGATACCAATTAGGGCATTATTATTATTGTTTTGGGTAGTAGGCCGGGATTCTCTGTGCTATTTTTGTCATTATTCTGAGAAGCGTGGTATCCGCTAAAAATTTGCAAGAAATTTCGTGCCAATTGTTCATGCAGTGGCTACGGACAGTGAGGAATGGTGGCTGAAGTGGGTATGCACCACAGTTAATAGGGAAATAAGAACAAGATTTTGTAATGGGTTGCACCATTAGACGGACCACTCATTACGCTATTTGGATTGTGCGATGACTGGTTGTTCTTTTGCTGTTTTAAAACGCTTTATAAGCCGTATTACCGCGATCGCTTTCCTGACATCAAGCCTGCCTTAGTCAAGTTTGCCAACAAGTCACAAGCACCAGCGTAGCTCAGTGGCAAAATACTGGGCTGGCACCCAGCAGACGCGGGTTTAAAGACTCACTGCGTCTTTAGTGTTAACTTTTTTTCTAATTTTGCGCAATGTGGTTACGGACACTAGCGGCGGCGGCCGACAACTGCGCATGACCCGAGTTGTCATCTCATAACAGCTTTCGCTGTAAAAATTGCAAACTTTCCATGACAACAAAAATTATTTGGTCCACGTTAAAGAATCCCAGGTGGTCAAAATTTCCGGAGCCCTCCACTACGGCGTCTCTCATATTATTATGATGGTTTTGGGACGTTAAACCCCACATATCACATATAAATGACAACAAAAATTAGCAATATTAGTTTAGTAGTTATCAGGTGATCCCCTGAGGAGACCACCATGCAGTAAGGGTAGTCCTTCTTCTCCCACTGGAGTGGGGGAAAAAGAACTGCTTATTATTGTGAATTCCGTGCGCTGCGATGTGATATTTGGCTAGCGTATTTTCGGGAGCATCTATACTGTCAGTTGCCAGCGTATTTTGAACATGGTCAAAAATTGTTGCAGGTTCCCTTTGAAACAAGAACTTGAACTCAAAAAGTTTACAGTTGTTCTTATTAGTCGTTCGTGACTTGTGTCTACGTTCAGGAAGCAGTAAACTTTACATAAATGTCACGAATCAGACACACAGATTATAAAATTCCTACGGTTGAAATAAAGTTATTTATAGGAAAGCAAAAAGAAACAAAAATACATGACCATCGCGCGTCACACTTAACGCTGGCGTCAGTACTCTTTAGGTACTACCTTCGGAGGGCAAACCTAATAATTTTTCACTGTCGTCAGTCACAGCATCAAAAAATTGCAGAACAATTTTTGCACGTGTGCAGCGACACCACGCTTCTCCGAAGATTGACCAAGAATGGCATTGTGAATACCTCCCACTACATAGGCATTATGAATTATGGCGTAATAGCCAGCGTGTATGCGTTGCTGTAGCAGTTAACTAAACAATGAAAAAAAGGCTCTAGCAAAGCCACTCTTCCAGCTTTCGCTGTTTCTGCGCTGCGCGGTATAAACGCGTACTCCTGGCGTTTTTTTTTTCTCGCTATGCCAGGTGAGAATAAAGAATTACGCTTGAAGCTTTTGTAAAATGGGTAGGGGGGAGTCCTTCGACGACCCACTAGTAATGAATTTCACATTGTCTAAAGCGTGGTTGTTCTTTTCCCGACAACAAGCCTGCCTAAGGCCGATTTGCAAGAGAGTTTCAAGCGCCGGCGTAGCTCAATGATAGGGTTCGGGGTTGGCACGCAGGTGGCCCACTTTCGGATCCCATTGTATTATTTCGTGTGATAGTAGTTACTCACACTGGCGGAGGCGGTGGACAAATACGGCGCGCGTGACCAATGCTGTGATTTTATAAGAGCCTCCGCTGTAGGAAAATCCTACCCCCAACTCGATTTCCGTGTGCTTTAAATGATATGTGGGATTTGACGTCCCAAAACCACCATATGATTATGAAAGACGCCGTAGTGGAGGACTCCGGAAATTTCGAACACCTGGGATTCTTTAACGTGCGCACGGGCCTACAGCATTTTCGCCTCCATCGGAAATACAGCAGCCGCAGCCGAGATTCGATCCCGTGACCTGCAGGTCAGCAGCCGAGTGCCGTAGCCACTAGACCACTGCGGCGGGGGATTTCCGCGTGGTGACATGGTCACGCTTCTGTCGACACTGACGTTTAGCAGCGTTGGCATTAAATCATCTTGAGGCGTCTACGCAGCGGATGTTCCCGCACCATAGTTGCCGCCTCTATACAGTGTACTGACGGCGCTGTTGTCATAGTAAACGACATCGTGGTGCCTATCCATGCCTTCAAAGGTTAAGCGCATCCAATAAAGAAACACCGAATGACACAAAACACAAGTACACAGCACCAACTTTGAATTGTAATTTTCCGACAGTTATAGTGATGTGCATGTGAGTTGTGTGGTCTTCGCTTTGCCTTGTCTTGAATGCTGTATATATTCCCGTCTTGGATGCGGTATATGTCGTTTACTAATGAGCCCGCAGGATCACCTGAGTCAGCTAGCTGTATACAATTTTGTTTTCATCATTGAACACAGAAGGCTACTGTCAGAAAGCAGTCTTTGACTTGGCTGAAAGGAGTGGTATAAACGGTCGAATGCGTGACGCGAAATGCTGGAACATCTTTTTGGCAATCGCATCACGCTAATATTCCGAGAGGGAAGAACTCACTCGCGCTAGAAATACAAGCGGTCTGCCATGCTTGACTCTGGGCGATGTATTTCGTGCTCTGGGCCGCGATTTAAGTGTTCACCTCGTTGTATTCATTAGGCGTGACTGTATTGACGCTGCCAACCTTGCCTTGCACATTTAACGCACCCTTTCAGAAACGATGCCGAAACAACTCTACTGGCTTGTCCGCTCACCTTTCTTTTCTGATGATGGTCGAAATTTCCGGAGCCCTCAACTACGGCGTCTCTCATAATCATATGGTGGTTTTGGGAAATTAAACCCCACAAATGAATCTTTTCTGATGGTATTGACGCGATCTCGTGGCACAGAAATTCCGCCGTTGGCGTCGGCACCATTAGTTTTGAGGAAAAATTGTTCGTGAGAGAGAAATCAAGAAATAAACAAACAAAATACACAACAAATTTTCAGTCCCATCTAGGATTGAACCCAGGCCGTCCGCAGGGCACGCACATGTCCTACCACAAAGTCACGATGTTACTAGCAGCTGCAGTGGGAACAAACACTACATAAATGGCATCTAGTGAAAGGTGTCTCCTTAACGTATTTTGTTCGACAGGTGTCATGACGAAAACGAGCCCATTCGGCGATTTCTAGGCGCATTTGGGAGGCCATCAAACTACGTCCAAAAAGGCTGGGATAGCGGAGCCATCGCCGCTAAATACACACAGGAACTTTCAAACAGCTCTAAAAATGGACAACTATGTCCATCTATCGAAAAACATATCATGCCTTTCCAGAGGCGCAGAGTTGTTGCGTTGATCAAGCAAACAGCAAACGCTAGATAATGTGCTGCCATCTGTGAGGCTTTGTGAGACTTTTCATGGTTACCATGAGTGACGAAGTTCTCGGGGATGTTCCTGTAGCAGGAGTTTCTGAACTGAATATGCTTTTCTCACTCGAGGAACTGGATGCAGCTCTAGCCACCTGCAGACGTTCATCATCACCTGGGCCGGACGGTATTACATACGCTGCTTTATGCCATCTTGGAAGACGTGGCCGAGACCAGCTACTAAAATGCTACAAACAGTCATGGAACGATTGCGTCGTTCCGGAAAGGTGTAAATCCAGCCGCTTGATAGCAATACTCAAACCAGGAAAGTCGCCGCTTGATTTGGCATCATATCGACCCATTGCGCTATCCAGCTGCGTAGGGAAAATAATGGAAAGAATGGTTCTGACACGTCTCGAGTGGTACCTTGAACGCTATAATATATACCCAGAGGCCATGGCTGGTTTTCGAAGAGGCCGCTCTTCTATTGATAATGTCATCGACCTCGTAACCTCTGTGCAATAACAGAAATACCTCAAGCGCATCTCGGTTGCAATGTTCCTCGATGTGAAAGGTGCATACGACAACGTAACGCACGATGCCATCCTAGATGCCTTGGCGAACATTGGAATCGGTGGAGAAATGTTTCGATGGATTTACCTGCAGAGGAGATCCTTCTTCGTGCTCACTGCGGAAGGCTGCACCATTGATCATTACACCACTCGTGGCGTTCCACAAGGCGGGGTTCTCAGCCCTACGCTGTTTAACTTCACGATCATTGGCCTTGTACAAAGCCTACCTCGATCAGTCAATATATCTACATACGCTGATGATATATGTATCTGGGCTTCAGCAGTGACACGACTGCAGGTACGCGCTCGGATCCAAAAAGCAGCGAGAATAACGTCGACGTACCTCCATGCTCGAGGCCTCACAATTTCCACCGAGAAGTGCGTCTTAGTCCCTTTTACCCGCAAGCCCATAATCTGTTATCCTGTTTCTATCAACAACGTGAACCTTTCGTATATGAGACGTCATCGATTCCGGGGTGTCATTATCGACAGAGATCTCTCGTGGAGTGCTCACATCTCGCACTTGAAGAAGAGACTCAGCTCTATCCCACACGTGAGGAGATTTCTCGCTTGTAAAACGTGGGACACATCAGTGTCATCTATGCTTCAGCTGTACAGAGCGCTCTTCTTGGGATATTTGCTGTATAGTCCGCCCGTGCTTTCCAACGCCGGAAAAACTAACATCAGTGTCCTGCAAAGCATTCAAGGCCAAGTCCTCCGCACATGCTTGGGGCTACCTCGGTGTGCTAATACGTTAGCAACAATTGGTATTGCTAAAGAACATCCGATCACGACATATATAACTGTTGACACACTCCGGACACATATCCGTCATATATACAGAGTGCCTAACCACCACCTTGCTAGCTTGCCACTAGAAAGACCAAAGGCAGCGTTTTCCAAAGTTGTTGCGGCTAACCAGAATTCCATCTCGGGGAGATTCTCGCCCGCAACCATACCACTATCTCCAGAGTGGTGCATGAAAAGACCGACTGTGCACCTTGAAGTGCCGGGGATATCTAAAAAGGCAAGCCTGTCGTCTGCAGCCCTTAAGCAGATCTCACTGGACCTTTGGCATTTGTCATATGCTAACCGAATTCATGTTTACACGGACGGTTAGGTCTCGGGAAGTTCGACAGGTGCCTTTGTCATACCATCTCGATCAATCACTGTCAAATTCAAGACATCACACGTCACGACATCTACGGGATCCGAGCTCGCCGCTCTTCGAGCTGCCGTGGAGTTTGTTACGCAAGAATCCCCTAGTAGATGAGCCATTTTCTGTGACTCCAAGGCAGCCCTTCAATGCGTGCGAAGTCTACGACGTGGAAACTACCACCAGATGGTGTATCGTATTAATAAAATTTGTCATCGCGCTGTTGATCAAGGACACGACATTGTTTTACAATGGTTTCCGGGCCACTATGGCATCAGTGGTAACCACCTCGCCAATTACGCTGCCCGATGTGCCCACGATGGAGCGCCCACACTGTTAATACCTTTGTAAAGAGTAGACGCAGCTAGAGAACTTCGTCACATCGCGCATAATGCCACGCTTGCGCACTGGAATTCTCCACATAACTCCAATAACGCCCTAAGAATCTGAAGTCATTACTTCAGAAACAACTGCCATCCAAGATTTCTCGACGTGACGCTACAATGCTGTGCCAGCTGTGGACTGGGGTAGCGTTTACTAAGTCATTCAGCCATCGCATTGGCATGGCGGATTCATCCATGTGCACGTGAAAGCTGCAACTGTATAGAGACTATTGAACATCTCTTGTGCCACTGTGCCCAATTTGATGAAGATCGCCGGACTCTCCAGTGTGCCTTAAATAGACTCGATGACCGGCCATTTAATGAAGCAAAGATCTTATGAGCCTGGTCGCGCAGCACATTAGCACAGAAAGCCACACGAGCCCTCCTGAGATACTTGTCAACAACTTCATTGAGGGAGCGCCTGTGAAACTCGGCATTGTGTGTGTGATGTGACATGTGTCTATCCTTCTCTCTCTCTTTTACTCCCCTCTTCCCCTCCCCGTGTGTAGGGTAGCAAACTGGACGCATAGTCTAGTTAACCTCCCTACCTTTCCTACATTCCTTCTCTCTCTTCTCTCTTCTCTCTTCATGGTGGAGGGAAGTGGCCACACTGCACAGTCACTGCTATATCACAGAAATGTCGCGCTTGCGCACGCACGCGCACGCGTGTGTGTTCGTGTGTGTGTGCGTGTGTGTTCGTGTGTGTGTGCGTGTGTGTGTGTGTGTAACAAAAAAATATTAATAAGTATGCACTTTGCGTTTGAAGGGCGCACTAGGGATCGGATTTCGTTATCGTGTTCAACTCTTAAAGACGAAGCTTAAGGGGCCCCAATGTTTTTCACTTCTTCGTGTGGCGTGGTTGTAGCTTCCTCCATAACGTCCCTAGACCTTAGTACTCCATTGAGAGATGGTTACTGATCTACGTTATCTATCTTGTCTTGAATATTTCAAGGTGAAAAATCTCTGTTCATTGAGTCAGCCTTTGCACGCGCAAAGAACAAGTTAACTGTCTTTCTGTGTGTATATGATGAGCTTCTCTTTAAAAAATATTTAAAGCGAAACACGTTGCCTTGAGAGTTACGAGTTTGAAACGCCAGCATCCATGATCTGAAGGGGTAGCTTGCCGGGTAGCTTGCAGTCTGCGTAGATGCTGAGTCACCACTTGCCACGCTGTCATGTTCGAAATAGCAGATGGTTTTCGGCTTTGCTGCTTTGCTGATCGGGGGTGAGGCACATTCACGATTATTTTCATTCATGGCAAAAAGATAATGCGTGGTCTGGAACGTGCTTATTTTTCACTATGATCATCGTCATCGTTAAGATATATTTTGGTACGTTGCATATGATGTGGTGTGATGGCGAAAACAGAATGTGTGGTCTCAAACGCCCTTATTCTTCATTGTCATTGTCATCATTGCCATTGTTATCGTCATGGTCTATAGTGAGTTGCTGACATGTGCTGTACCAGAAAACGCACAATTCATAACGGACAAGCCTAGACCCTAACGTCCTTCGCCCCTGAAATAGCTCAACTATATTTCATCACCATCAGCTGCAGCAGCAATAGAGTTTTGCGCAACGAAAGTACTCACATTGCTTTACAGACGGTGATAGGTAGACCTTCTTGGTTACTTCGCAAAAAAAAGGTTGGACACAGGCTCCTCCATGGTCCGCCATCCATTGTGACACTGCACTCTAATTTTGAGCTCTCAGCGACGAAAAAGGATACGCGCCAAACGCGAGTGCTGTATACAAACGTAGTCCTCTAGTGACCATCTCTAACCAAAGCAATGTGCGGGAATCTTGCGGTTGCCGCCTGAGCGGTGGTGCGCCACTTGCGTGATTCAGTGGGCGGAGCTAAGCTGTGATAGAGCACAGTGGCCCTTCTGACGGGAGGAATGAGAACTAGTGCACACGCTTCCCACAGCAGGCAGAGGGCGAGCATAAGAAGCTTGACGAGCCAACACCACCTAGACTATGTCAATAGTCTAGGTGGTGTTGGACGAGCAAGCTGCCAACTGTTATCCAACGAAAACCATAGCGTGGTTTGTATGAAGCTCGACAGATGATGTTTCCCTCAAGACATGGTTGAGCTTTGCACCGAGAAACCAAGCATGGTAAGCGAATGAGAAGGCAATGCCAAATGAACCCGGCGCACTGCTGCGCTTTACTTTGAAATGCGGCGCTTAAGAGTTGTGCAGCTTATTTGTTGTCGTTCAGTTAAACGTTAAAAGAGAGAATTAATTAACTTTTTTTCTTAGGCTTTACTGTGTTGGCTAGAAGTTAGGTCATATTAATGGGCAGCCAATCTCTTAAGTATCACCAGAGACAGCACGGAGGTTTTTACGGGATGACGTGGGTAAGGTGTGCTGCCCTATCTTCGTATCGAATGACGCCATAAGGAGCGTCTTAGCGTCTCACGTCGTTGTTACCGTCTCACGGCGTCCCTGGGCTGGCGGACGCCCGTCATGGCGAGCCAGCCCCCGAAGAAGGCGCTAGCCTTCGACGTAGTCGTCCCCGAGGAGACTAGTCCCGAAGACGTCGTTGACGCGACGTCTTCAATAGTAGGAATCGAAGAAGTATACTGCGTTCAGCACTTCGGAGGCCGGAACTACCAAGTTACCGTCAACAGTGAGGCCGCACTGGCCCAAATCGTAGACGCGTCGCACCTTATCATCCGAGGAGAGCGCGTCGCCATCGTACCCCTGGGACCCCAAGTGACCCAAGTGACCGTCCTGTTCCTGCCGTGCCGCGTACCCAGCGAAGTCCTCGCACAAGCACTCTCTCCCTACGGGAAGGTGCTGCACATCACCAGAGGACTCATGGGATCGCGCCCAACCGTGACCACTGGGACGCGATACGTCCGCATGGAAATGAAGGCTTCGTCACCGGTGCCCAACTACCTCAAGGTCGCGGGCCATCGAGTAACCTGTGACTATAAAGGCATCCAGCGAGTGTGTCGTGGATGTGGAGACAGTGGGCACTTCCGCATGAACTGCACAGCTCCGTTTTGTGGAAGGTGCGGCGTTTATGGCCACGACGGGAAAGGCTGCTCGCTGCCGTGTCGCCGTTGTGGGGACCCGCATGCCACCGTGGCCTGCACCATCAGGCCATCGTATTCCGAGGCGTCATCCAAGGATTTCCCCCCACGTCAACCAGGAACGCCATCTAAGAACAAATGCGACGATTCATTAACGCAAGCCGTGGTAACCGACCACGACCAAGGTGTGCCAATCGCGACGCTGCACCAGACGCCCACTGCGTTCCCAACGATTCCGGGCCTGGTAATCCCTCCAGGTACTGAAAACTTAAGTTCCCCGCGTCCCGTGGCCATTTCTGAGGAATCGCAGGCGTAGCCCTCGTCAGACGAAGTGCCTCGTGAGGACGGCGTCTCGGATGGGAATATTGCATCTGAGGCTCCTCGCGTTGCTGCTCTGTCGACAACAAGTTCAGGTGTCATCGAGGAGTCTACATCTCAAGACGACGACGCCTGCATCTACGAGGACTCCAACAGCACCGCGAGTGAGGCGCCCCTACAAATTGACGAAGACACCAGCCCCAGTGACATAAGCCAGGGCCAGGACAGTGGAGACGTCTTTATACCATCCTCGCTCAGAAACCCGGACACCAAACGCCACCGGATAACTACTCGTGACTTAGAAGCCCCCACCAGAGACAGAAGTCCCCTGCGGACTTCGACGCAATCCCGGAAGCCCCGAGCCTCCGGTGGATCGCCTGGCCGGAAAAATGACTCAGCCACTTGCGGGGCATTGGCTCTCGCACCTGATAAAGGTGCCCCTGCATTTGCGCAATCCTATACTAAGTTTTCATTTTCCCCAAGGCTCTTACTCTAAAAGTTATTACTTTTAACGTTCAAGGTTTCCGAAATCCACAAAAACAGGCGGAGTTATTGGCTTTTGCACGTTCAGTGCACTGTGATTTGCTGTTCGTGCAAGAAACAAATTTTTTCAAGCTTTCTGATGTACTCGCTTTCAAGCGCGCGTTCAATTTTGATTGTTTCTTTTCGTACGCCAGCACGCATTTGACTGGCGTCGGAGTCGTTATTTTTAACCGAGGTCTTTTACGTGACCATCATGTTTCCTTCGATGCCTTCGGACGCGTGCTGGCATTCGACTGCACCTTTTTCTCGTTAAGAATAAGATTTGTTGCCGTGTATGCCCCAGCGGCACGCGAGAACTCAAACGCGTTCTTCCAATCTCTTGGTGCGTTTCTTTTAAATTCCCGACATGTGGTACTTTTAGGGGATTTCAATTGTGTCTTAGACTCACACGCAGACGTTCGAGGTCCGGGTCGCAGCCGGTCAAACTGGAATGCCAGAGAACTCGAACGTCTAGTGCAGCAATTGGCATTGAGTGACATTCATCAAAGTGTGCATGGCAGTAATTATGCCTATACTTGGCGTCGAGCAGCGTCGAGCAGCCGAATTGATCGCGTGTATGCATCCCCCAGTCTCATTACCTAGGTTCACGACACCGGGGTAACGTCATTGCCACCGACACCAGTATACATTAGCGACCATCGGCCGGTTGGGTTCTCTCTCCGCCTGCCAGCGGGGACGCCAACGGTTCACAGACCATGGCGTCTCGATTGCCGCGTCCTCCAGGACTCTCAGGCTACGGAGAAATTATCCCGAGCGTTACGTGCATCGCTCATTGGGGCCGATGTAGCTGATTGGGATCGCCTCAAAGAACAGTGGCGGCATCATTGCAGTGCGTCGGGTAGAGGACTTTGCACCCGTATGTCGAAAGATGCGTCATTGTTAATCCAGAAGATACGCATTGCCAATCGAGATCCCAGTCCTTCCACTGTAAAGCGGGCATGGCAAGAGGAGCTCGTTGAACGGTACCAGCGTATTATGCGCGCTTCTTCACTCTCGGCTGCAGCTTGGCGCTGTAGACGTGCACCCTGTGCGCACCCTGAGGTGCTAAGGTATGCACGCAGAGCTCTGCTTTGTCCACCAGGCTCGCCTGCCCACTCGCTGAACTCTATCACCCCAGCTGCTGCGGGTACGCGCGACTTTCAGGAATTCACTCAACACTTTGAGTCAATAGCTAAATCTGGTGCTAATGTCTGTTACCCAAGATCCGTTTCTTCGCATCCTCTGCTAACAGATTTACCTCATGATTCCAACATGTCAAATGACGTCCTCCTATCACCGCCATTCGATGACGAAATTAAAGGCGCATTAGACGCAATGAAAAAGGGATCGACCCCAGGGCCTGACGGACTCCCTGCAGAGTTTTATGTACAGTTCTGGCCTATCATTGGTCCAACTATGTCACGCGTCATTCGCAAGTGTTTCTAAGATATTACACTTCCAACTTCTTTCCACAAAGGCCGTATAAAACTAGTTCCCAAGAAAGACCCAATGTCCACGCGACCAGAAGATTGGCGCCCTATTACCCTGCTCAATGTAGAATACAAGCTCTTGGCTAACATTTTGGTGCGCCGAATCAGTCCATTTCTTGCAACATTAATCGCTCCCCAGCAGGTCTGTTCCGGGCCGAGAAATACACACCCATACGTGGTTAACGCGTGACATCATTCAATACACCATTAGTCGATGTGCGCAAGGACTGTTGGTTTCATTAGATCAAGAGAAAGCTTTTGATTTCATAGAACATGGCTACATACTAAATGTTTTACGTGCAGACGGATTCCCGGATAAGTTCATTGACCTTATCAACGCGATGTACACTAATTTAGAAAGTACCCTTTACTTAGAATCCCATGAGAGTCACGCATTTAGAGTCACGCGAGGGGCCCGTCATGGGTGTCCCCTCTCCCCAGTGTTATTTATCCTTGCATTAGAGTCCTTCTTAAGGGCTGTTGAACATCACCCGCAGATTCGTGCCTTACCTCTACCCGGTAACACTCAAGTAAAGGTCGCTGCATATGCAGATGATATCACTCTATATGTACATAATGAACAGTCGCTGCAGCATGCTCTTGATACATTCCATGATTTCGGTATTATCTCCGGTTCAAAGTTAAACTTTTTTAAAAGCCAGTATTTTTTCATTGGCAACCCCAGCGGTCGTATCAACATGACGTCGCCTTTACAGTGGTCTCCTGAGATTTCAATACTCGGAGTTACTTTCACTGTATTTGGTATACAGGATAGCATCTGCTCATCCGTTGTACAAACTCTTCTAAATGATATCAAAGCAGCCAGGCACTTCGAATTCCCCCTCTTGGAACGCCGATACTTAATTCAAACGGTGTACCTGGGAAAATTTTGGTACCTTTTCTATTCTGTTAAACCACCGCTCCACGTCTGCAGGAAAGTGCAAAGCTGCATCAGTTCATTTTTTTGGTCTGGTGGCACAGAATTGTTATCGCGTCCAGCGTTAGCTCAACCGCGAGATCAAGGCGGTTTCGTTGTTCCTCTCAAAGGGAACAACGAAAACAAGTGCTTGTCCTCGTTGTTTCCTAAAACCGTAGTTAACTTTCTGCGCTTCAGTTGTCCAAGACATGCAATACCAATTAGCTTGCTCGCACACCTTACTAGTAGCCATACCTCCTACCACCGCTTTCTTGTTGCCTTTAATCATCTGCAGCAGAGCTCCACAGATCCCTCTGACGTGGGCACGAGAGTTGTCTACCAGTTGGTGGGATATTGGCTCTCCCTCAAACTACCAAGTCTAACGGCCACACCGTCAACTAAATGAGGGGCCGCATGGTCTCCGAGAAAGCGCGTAAGCTCACTGGCGCACAATCTCGTAGACTAAGGGTGACGTATGACGCCCACAGAAGTGGTCATGCCGACAATGCCAGCCGTTGCTCACGTCTCTCACCACGCTGTGCTCACGCTACCCTTTACGATCATTACGAACGGCACTGGCAGTGAACAATGCCCGTGCGTAAGGTGAGGCCCCCTGAATTGTCAGCGGCTTCTGCGCACCTTTGTGGAAGCGGAAGTGTGTGACACCAAAAAGACGTTGAGAAATAGAAGTAGTGTGACTGGAAAACATGTACCATGCATCCGTCAACAGGACAAGTAACATCACGGCCACCGATGCGCAGCCCCATGAGTGCTGACAATCACTCAAAAAGACAGCCAAATGAGAATTATTATGATCAATGAACTGTTTATCGGAGTAGTGTCTTCCGAATGGAATTTGAAAATTTCCTGCATTTTCGCGGATTCTTGAAAAGTACACCTTTAACTTCACTGTTGAGTATCCCTGTAACAAGGCTTTAATAAATACCTGAAGTAGCAGGCCTACAAACATTTTAGTAAAAACTCAACCTAAAAATTTGGTAATATGAAAAACTGCGTCTGCAGCGACCATCCACATGGTACTTTGCCAGGAAAGGGGCCCAAAATTAGCAACGAACGGTGATACAACGGCCGCAAACTTACACGGAGCTCCACCACCACGTGACCTTTTCATCTTGCGTTCATAAACGCTGATGACTTTTATGAAAAATCGCAGAAGTACTCATGCAGATGGAGATGGAGACAGAGTCTTAAACCCTTCAGATGTGGTGGCTAAGTTTGTGTACAGCACTTCTTTATTCTAGTTGGGTCAACTTGTGGGCAAGAGATATGACAGTACATTGCTCATTAGGTGGATTGAATATTGTTCATAGTGAATACTTATTCAGTTAACCACAGTGTGGTACATGTGACAGTAACCAATCTATTCTGTGAAGGCACTGCTATGAGTCGTTTGACGTGCTGCGTTCCTTAAGCTACGTCGAATGTATTACTTTTCTTTTATCAAAATGATGAAACAAAACAGTAATTGAGCACACATTTGGAGAGCATCACATCATCCTTTTGATGTGAAAATGAAGCAAAAATACTTGACTGCAGTACAATGAAGTATTTTATACGAGCTAATAAGTAATAATTGCTGCACCTCATGAAAAACACACTAGTCAATTTTTTCTTAAAATAGAACATTGGGCACACTAAAATTTCACTGCGTAAGTTTCAAAATAAGTACATAGTGATAATAATTTGCGCCTGAAGGGCCTGAAGTCGAAATCCACTGAAGTTGAAAAGAGGTTCAACTGGAGAACAGCTAATTTGTACTTTTTGAAACTTTTTAAAAAACCGAGGAGGTACTTCGAGTTTGCGAGGTTTTGTAACTTTCGAAGAAGGTCAGGGGCATGAGAAACGCGAACTTTTCTTTTAAAACCCTTATTTGTGACAAAAAAACATCAAAGTGAAAGTTGTGACACCGAGCGGCCTTCATGCAGGTTAAGCGTCTGTTAGTAAAATGGAAAGTGTAGGCGGTCATTAGGACACGTCAACTATTTTTACCTTGTGTTTTTGCTCTCGCAAAATTATCTTTGTCGATCATGCCAAGGACCTTTTTTTCCACAGAGGTGTCCCAGCAGCCCTATTGAATTTACAGACTACCTTTTGTTGCTGGACCATGTAACTCAACACTTTCGAATGAGCTGCTTTTGCAAAATCCAATTCTACGCAAGTCTCGCCAGCAAAGGTTTCCAAAGTTTCAGTGTATGCTACACGTTTATTCATTATTTTTTGCGTTCGCCGTTGACCTCATCACCTTCTATTATGATTAGCAGACCTACATATGTACTAAAACATGGAATTGAATGAAGGCCACAAAAAAAGAGAAATGGCTGATTTGCCTTTCGCCACCGCCGAGCTCCGAGTACTGCGTCTTTCAAAACTTTTACGGGAAATTCGAGATCACTTATTCTCATGTTTTTCAGATGGTGGTAAGTTTCTCAGGAAGGTTTATTAGCATTAAAATCAATGCTGAAACTTTGCCGTTATGTGCGTACTGATGATAACACGTCACTTGCTATAACGACGTTCACAAGACCCGTCCTTTTGATACTGTGAAGCCAGTCAGGTAAACTCAGTTCCTCACTCACAGCCCATTTCGCGTTACGGTCGTTTCCTCACTGCTTGGAGTACGAAGTTTTTATCTGCATTTTATGAACGTTTTTTTTAAGGCATCAAAAATCTTCTTTAACTAAGGCAACCTAAAATTTCGCAGCAAAACCAGGAGTTGCTAAAAATGAAAATAATAAAAACTCGACAAAGGGATCGACAATAAAATACCCACAATACGCGTTATCATTGACGATAAAAAACGTTTTAAATCATTTATTGGACGCCAGAAATCTTGCTTATTTAAATATTTATTAACAGCAAACCTTTCACCAAAAAGTTTAGGACATATTTCCATCATGGGAATACGTTAGGAAAATCAAAACGAACACAAGGCAAAGAAAGATGTTCCGTTGCCGGCAGTCCAACCTACGACCTCCAGGTCTACGACAATGGAAATAGAATGTTAATGCACTACACCACCACCAAAATCATGAACAGGCTATATGAGCGTACCAATTATTAAATGCGAATCATTTCTTAGTGAACTTCGGCTACTTTGAGCGTATCTATCTATCTATCTATCTATCTATCTATCTATCTATCTATCTATCTATCTATCTATCTATCTATCTATCTATCTATCCATCTATCTATGTAATGAAAATTGGTATGAAATGACATGACGGTATGACGAGCATACGTGACTAGTCATAACATGAAAATCATGACACGTATCATGAAACGTATCAGGCAACGTAAATCATGAAACGCATGTCATTTACAGAACTGTTGATATTCACAAGGCGCATGCCGACTGTGTCAGCACGTGAGAGTGACAGACGCACTGGAAGTGCATGATGTAACGACCAAACGAGGACTATTCAAACGTTGTATTTTTACTTCAACACACAAGTGTTTTGCATCTTTGTATGTGATTGGGTATGGGGTGGTTCTAATTTATTTCACATATATAAAAACACTATAGAGCTTTGCAGATCACTGGCCTCTACAAATCGTGTGCACGAGAAGCGGCCCGCTCTATAAACCTCTGAACTGAGTGGTATATCCGTTAAAATTCGAGTGACTTTCTTTCAGCTTCTCGCTATTGTCGGCTGAGATTATTCATACAGCTCTGTTCACTCTTTGCCGTTAAACATGTTGAAGCGTTGGTCAAGCAACTTGACAACAAGTACGAGTAATGAATCGTTTATGACACATTCTGCAAACTAGTAAAATGGCAAGAAAAACTGCAATTCTATGCGTGGATCATACCGTTCCCTCCGTTAAGTTTCAATATGACAATATTTTTTTTGTCACTTTCTCTGCTTACTGCGCATGGCCTTCTTCCGTCTTCATATTGTTCCCATTCATATTGTTCCAATATGAGGAATGTATGATGAAAAATGCGAGATGGTGCTACTTGGAGCGTTGAATTGATGGACGAACGGACACACAGACATACGCATGGATGGACGCATGAACAGACGCAGGGACGGACGCATGAACAGACGCACGTACGGACAGGCGGATGGATGCATGGATGGTCACACAGACGGACGCATGGACGGACGGAAGCAAGAACGAATGGATGGACGAATGCTTCGCCCAACTCTCCATCATTCACTCCGTGGATATGCTGCCAATTTTTTGTTTAATCCTTCTTGGTACTACTGGGTAGCCTTCTTTATTGAAAAAGCAATCCACTTAAAACAGAGCCGTGGTAGTTTCTCGATTTGAAAACATTGCAGCTGTGCAATGGTTGCAGCCAGCTATATGCCTCGCTTCAGAGAAATGCAGTGGTGCCAGTGGATGATAGGTTAAAAGACAGGAGTGATTGTTAAGAATTGTTGTCTGTCACGTTAACAACGTTCTTGCTGATAATACCAGGTGGGTATTCAAACAAGGTCAGCAAGCATACAGAGAGCCACTATGGAGGCTTTGTAAGCTTACGAGTTTTGGCATTACAATCAACTGATAATTGAACTGACAGTGAGACATCTTTGAATGCGCGGTGGACAGC
The DNA here is from genome assembly GCF_043290135.1 of Rhipicephalus microplus. Taxonomy (NCBI): domain Eukaryota; kingdom Metazoa; phylum Arthropoda; class Arachnida; order Ixodida; family Ixodidae; genus Rhipicephalus; species Rhipicephalus microplus. Next base: position 193,702,678 of record NC_134700.1, read on the forward strand.
TTATGGATCTTCATAGTAAAGTGTTTATTGGCCTTGAGGACATATCGTGGTGGCTCCTACGCAATGACGTGACTCATAGAATGCCAGGTTGACTTTTTATGCTAGAACACCGCATTTCCTGTGCTTTTGCTGTGGACACCGTGCATGCTTCCCTTTGTTTTGAAGCTTAGTGCTTAAAGAGGTGGTAAGACCTGATATTACGGGGAAGCAACCTACCAATTGGTTCCCCCCGTGGCACTCTCGTGTCTCATTAGCATCGTAAAATTGCGACTAAGAAACGGCGCAGCCATGGGGGACGATGCAAATGGTGTTGCAAAGATGCCGTATTCCGCAACTACACATCCTATCTGTTATGTCAAAGCGATCGCAGCGTTGGCCTCTCAAATGAAGGCCCTCGTAGCCAATAGTGCTCAACATGATTTACGATTTGTAAACGCAGTCAGTAACTCGATCAGACACGCTTTAAGCAGGCTGCTGCCCATATTAGGGTACGTTTAGTACTTTACATCGTTAATCATTTGTTCTAAACGCGCAGTTTCCGCTGCTCCACGTGTGAGCTTTGTTGGATTTCACTGATACATCTGATGGCTCTCCCACAGTACAATGCGTATAGTGCTCTACAGCATTCCCAATTTATTCTGAACACATACTGACTCGACCAAACGTTGGCAGTATACTGCTACCCATAGTAGGGTATGGACAACATTTCCGTGGGAAGGCTTGTTAACGAGCTACCGCATGAAATGTAAGCCGAAGGCAGCGTTGTCGGCTACGTTTTGTGGCCAGCACTGGACAGTGTTGGCCCAGTCAATCGGCGTGTTAACCAACTGCCCCTTTAGGCCATACTGGTAGCTGCCTTGAGTCCAATGCATAAGGCTCCTAGGTGACAGACGTAGAGCTATCAGGCATTCTTCAACAGTGTTGAGAGCCGGCAGGTGAGGTGGCTTAGAACGATATTGGTACCCGTTTGTAACCGTCATCGTAGGAACTTGTCACGTGCTGCCGTGCCGACAAAAGCAACGAGAAGAAAATGGACATATTCGTGAGAAGGCGAGCGTGTGAGTCATAGAAAACTGACGCTTTGGGTGGCGGCGCGCCTTCTAATGAGCATTGTAGCATTCAGAAGAGAGGACACCGTGAGAGGTGACCAGAGAAGTGTACACTGGCAACATAGGTGTTCACGCACACTGCCACCGTCATCCAAGGCGCAAGCATAAGAAGGTCGCTGAGCAAGCTGCTAAAGCTTCTTACACAAACTGCCGCAGAAAGGAACTTCTCTTTCAAGTACAAAAAAGAAATAGTTGGATATTTGTTGTAGCAGAAGAGGAGTGTCTGTGCCAGGCGCCAAAAAAGGGGTATTGCTGTGAAGTAAAGTACAGTAGCTCTTCTAATTGCTTAGTGAATGAGATGATGCAAAAGCGCTATCTGGAAGCTCGTGTAGGACTCCATCATGCATTCTAATGGTTTTTTAGTTAAACGGTCACCGTTCTGGTAAATTGCTTCACTACAATCAGGCTCGGGCTTATACCCAAATCTGTGAGTAGAGCACCGTCATTTAAGAGATGTCTATCCGACAAGCATCGAACACGACCTAAAGCATACCACACCTTATAAAATTTCGAAACAGGTGCAATGTTTGAAGAAGCCAAAAATGTGATATAAGTGTTGGATATTACCTTAAAGGATGGATAGTAATCCCAGCTCGATGGCGGTTTTCTATATACGTCTTTTCTTGACCTTCTATTACGTGTTATTTGGTCAGTAGATCTGCCACCTCTTCTATGTCGGGTGCGAAAACTGTGTCAACTATATTGCCAGCGCACACAAAAAGACATATAGCAGAATGGCGCGGATCCACAGTTACTCTCGTATATTTTACTAGGTTAGGTATCGTTGGAAAGGCAATTTAAAGTTAAGTGACTGATGACTACGACGAAGATTTAGAAAGCAGAGCTACAACTCTAAGCTCGCTGCAGAGGAGCATAGAAAAGGACTTAATTTTATACAAAACAAAATCATACAATATATATATATATAAATTTATATATATATATATATATATATATATATATATATATATATATATATATATATATATAAATTTATATATATATATATATATAAATTTATATATATATATATATATATATATATATATATATATATATATATATATATATATATTTATATATATATTGAATGAACTTGCAGATAGCACATTTGAAAAGGAAATTGCACAAGGACGCGCAAAGAAATTAGAAACTTGTATATTCATGCACCCGTCGCATGTCCGTCATGTCAACACAAGGTTCTGACATATTACCATTTTTTTACTTTGATTGTCCTAGCTGCTGTACCGAGAGTTCATCACGTGAGCCTATAAAAGCGGCTGCATTGTATCATACCTACTTACTCTGACGAAGGCCGTGCCACGACCGAAACGTTAGTAAATACAATTTCCTTTTCAAATGTGCTATCTGCAAGTTCATTCAATATAGAAAATACCCGGACCTGTCGTGCCTTCCCTCCTATATATATATATATATATATATATATATATATATATATATATATATATATATATATATATATATATATGCGTGTGTGTGAGCACTTTGCACAATCTAGCAAACATTAGCAGTGGTGAGCCACTAAAGGAACTTCCCTTCAGATGTTCCGTTTAGAAGATACCAATATTTAGTAATATTACAATGACACACGCTGACCAAATCATACCTTTGATTGATGCGATCACTGCAATGTAACAATGCACCCAAAACTAAACAGTGTCTATTCAAAGCTGTGCAAGGGCAGTCTCATAAAATCATGTTCTTCTGCGTTTCACGCACGTATGTGCAACAGTTGTCCAAGACCGATCGCTAAGAGCTAAAGCTTTTAGGGGTAACCTATATTGAGTAGTATCGGTTGCTGACCTATAGCGTTCTTTTCTGCCGAAGTTTTGGCGAACGAGGACGGGGTTCTTTGCCCGAGTACCAACCAATGGTAAACCATTAGCGTGAAAACACCACTATCAGCACGGACATTCATTGCCGGGATTATACAAGCCAGCAGCTCCGACATTAAGCCAAAAGCCGCATCTGGTGGCCCTCTCAAGATTGCCTTGAATCAATCTTGTCATGGTCGTAAACTGCTCTGCTTGAACATCTCGCGTACTCATTCCTTCTACGGTTCCTGACACTCGTCAGCGGTTAGTGCCTATAGCAAAACCTTGGAGGATGCTCAAGCTGTTCCTTGAAGAACCGAAGGCGACATCATATTCTGGCCACGTTCGCAGCGCCTTCTCAGTCGCCAGCTTAGTAGCCACCTTCAGTCGCCATCTTCTCAGTCGCCAGCCTTTTGGTGCACACCCCAACCGTGCCACATGGAAAGAAACGTCTGTGCGCATGGCATTCGATGTTTCAAAGTAACGCTGAATACCGACTTCAAATACTGTTGTTAAGTGTCCACTGCGCCGTAGATCTCCCTTTTCAGAATTGGTGAAGAAAGCCTTACACGTTCGCATACAAAGGAACACGCACACCAGAGCAGCTGATGATGCTGCGTTTCTCATATAATGATTATGCCCTAATACTGTTCGAGGGGGAGGGAGTTTAAACTATCTGAGTGCGCAATTCACATATTTTTATACATATATAGTGCACTTCTACGCATATGCCGCGCAATATCAACGTAAACGAGTCTCCTCACAGTACGTAAAATATTTGCATGTGGTTTGTCACTCAGAGAGAGAGAGAGAGAGAGAAGGAATGTAGGTAAGGTTGGGAGGTTAACTAGACTATGCGTCCAGTTTGCTACCCTACACATGGGGAGGGGAAGAGGTGAGTAAAAGAGAGAGAGAAAGATAGACCCATGTCACATCACACACACGATGCCGAGTTTCACAGGTGGTCCCTCAATGAAGTTGCTGTCAAGTATCTCAGGAGGGCTCGTGTGGCTTTCTGTGCTAATGTGCTGCGCGACCAGGCTCCTAAGATCTTTGCTTCATTAAATGACCGGTCATCGAGTCTATTCAAGGCACACTGGAGAGTCCAGCGATCTTCATCTAATTGGACACAGTGGCACAAGATATGTTCAATAGTCTCTATACAGTCGCACCTTTCACACATAAATGAATCTGCCATGCCAGTGCGATGGCTGAATGACTTAGGAATCGCTACCCAGTCCACAGCCGGCACAGCATTGTAGCGCCACGTCGAGAAACCTTGGATGGCAGTTGTTTCTGGAGTAATGGCTTAAGATTCTTAGGGTGATGATTGGAGTTAAGTAGAGAATGCCAGTGCGCAAGCGTGGCATTATGCGCGATGTGACGAAGTTCTCTAGATGCGTCTACTCTTGACAAGGGCATTAACAGTGTGGGCGCTCCATCGTTGGCACATCGGGCAGCGTCGTCGGCGAGGTGGTTACCACTGATGCCACAGTGGCCCGGAAACCATTGTAAAACAATGTCGTGTCCTTGATCAGTGGCGCGATGACAAATTTCATTAATACGATACACCATCTGGTGGTAGTTTCCACGTCGTAGGCTTCGCACGCTTTGAAGGGCTGCCTTGGAGTCGCAGAAAATGGCCCATCTACTAGGGGATTCCTGCGTAACAAACTCCACGGCGGCTCGAAGAGCAGCGAGCTCGGATCCTGTAGAGGTCGTGACGTGTGATGTCTTAAATTTGACGATGATTGATCGAGATGGTATAACAAAAGCACTTGTCGAACTTCCCGAGACCGAACCGTCCGTGTAAACATGAATTCGGTTAGCATACGACAAATGCAAAAGGTCTAGTGAGATCTGCTTGAGGGCTGCAGATGACAGGCTTGCCTTTTTAAATATCCCCGGCACTTCAAGGTGCACAGTGGGTCTTTTCATGCACCACTCTGGAGATAGTGGTATGGTTGCGGGCGAGAATTTCCACGAGATGGAATTCTGGTTAGCTGCAACAACTTTGGAAAACGCTGCCTTTGGTCTTTCTAGTGGCAAGCTACCATGGTGGTGGTTAGGCACTCTGGATATGTCATGGATATGTGTCCGGAGTGTGTCGACAGTTATGTATGTCCTGATCGGATGATCTTTAGCAATACCAATTGTTGCTATCGTATTAGCGCACCGAGTCTGGTTTCAAGCGCTGGTACATACCAGTGGTTGAAACCGCCTTTGTCATTGAATACCTATATATAACGCAGAACGCCTTGATTTGATTAGCACTAAACTGTCATTTATTTTTACATGAAAGCGTTTTATGCCAGGATTCACCAAGACTTCAGGTATGTACTTCCGTCACAGATACGACGTTGAAAAATTATCTCTACCAAATGGGAAAGAAAGATATCCCAGCATACCACGGAGTGAGTGATTATGAGTAGGCCGAAGCGTGCGTCCGTCTATACGTCCGTGTATCACTCCATCCGTACATGCTTACATGCGTCTGATCGCATCGAAAAAAAATTGGCAGATCCCACGTAACTGGGAATTGACGCTATGCGAAGCATGTGAAGAGAAGGTGAGTGTGTTGCAATTTTTTTATTGAGCCACACGTAATGAAATGACGCGATATATATGTACAAATGTTGCACAAAGACATATATGTGGAAGAGTTGCAGATGTTTATATAACCAGTTGTTTGTACTTGCGCAACGATACCAACAGGAGCATGCGTATATGCAGCACCAGAAACTGATACGAAGCGCTGATGCTCGCTAGAATGCTGGCCATGAACACTGCTACAAAAATTATTTTAAGTACATGACAAGTATCCACGATTCACGTTAACCCAACGTGACGGCTGTATTCAAGAGTACAAACGTAATGTTTATAAAATTGGGTAGGCAGCACTGTAACCACTATTGACGTTTCACGAAGGTTAGCGTCTATTTGAAAAGTATGCCCGAGACGTGGTGTACTTCTGTGGTAAAATTCTTCATTGCCACGAAAAATACTCGGGTTCAATTCCAGCTGGGGCCCTAACATTTATTCTTTGCATTCGTCGCGTTGACGCAACTGATGTCGGGTATTTCTCGCCCGTTAAAATTGCCCACGTGTGTTCTCGTCATTCCTGGGTAGATACTAAGCATCAATCACCTGTGGCACATACACATATACCAGTGGCACATGCCCGCTCGTGTGTATGTGCCACTGTCTGGCGGGAAGTGTTTGACGACGTACGCGACGGAATTGTGACATTATTCATGTCTTGACCAGTGCATCACATTTGTCAAACCATCTTACCCTCGCCTGCTAATTTTGGTTCACGTCAAGTTAAGAGGTGACCACGAGAGCACCCAAACGTAAGCGGCTAGATAGATAGATAGATAGATAGATAGATAGATAGATAGATAGATAGATAGATAGATAGATAGATAGATAGATAGATAAATAGATAGATAGATAGATAGATAAATAGATAGATAGATAGATAGATAGATAGATAGATAGATAGATAGATAGATAGATAGATAGATAGATAGATAGATAGATAGATAGATAGATAGATAGATAGATAGATAGATAGATAGATAGATTGTTCTACTTGTTGTTTTAGAGTGCGGCAAAAGTCTCTTCGCCAGGTATATAATAAATCGCGATATTCTGTAAAGTTTGTTAGTGCTGAACCTTCAAAGACTTCCGTAAGCTTACGTCTGCGGAATCGAGCAGCAGTCACATAAGCGGATGACGGACAGAGCGGTCGAATTGGTTCGCTGATCGACGACGTAGCTAAAGAATAGGCTATTCTATTTAGAAACAATCCTTTATGTCCAGGCACCCAAACTAATCGTACTTTTCTTAAATTCGCAGGTACTAGTGCACGGAACGCTTTTGTTACGTGATTACCAACACCAACAGAAAGTGCCGCACAGAGAGATAGGGAATCTGTTATTATGGCAGCTGATGTAATTGCTGTATCTAACTTGCGTAAGGTGAGCACTACTGCCGGAAACTCAGCCACAAAAATGGGTATGAAATCGGGTAGCCGAAGGGAATAAATCCAATTCCAAATCGGGCGGAAAATACCAACCCTGACTTTTCGTCATATTGCGATGCGTCTGTAACAATAATAACGTTCGTTTTAATACGGCGCAGGTGATCTTGTAGTAAACCATCCAAAATATTATGGGGAAGTGATTTGACGTTATTAGGAAAAATTTCGTCGAAATGAATTTCCACCGGGGCTGAATTATGATGACTCGGCATGATGTCGCATATACGTGCGTTTAGAGGCTCCAGTAAATTTTGCACAAATATAGTCAATGAGGGTGGCGATTTGGGCTTGTTGGTATGGTTGCATGATGATAGATGGTAGCGCAGACACCGACACGGACACGAGACACGTGTTGTGTCTTGTGCCTTCTCGTGTCCGTGTCGGTGTCTGCGCTACCATCTATCATCTTGCACAAATATATTTTGTGAGGTGTGAAATCGCGGCCATCTAGCAGCAAAAAATGATTGCGCGGTGGAAATAAAGGCTGTGTCTGAATGTCGTAATGGTGATTCATACATTCTTAATGTCTGAACAGTTAGAAGGCGAATTCTACAAGAAAGCGGAGGGACCCTCGATTCGAGATACAACACATTGTTGGCAACTGTTTTGGGAATGCCAAGGCATAAGCGTAAAGCTTCTCCTTCCAGAAGAATTAGAGGCTGCAACTTGTAAGCTGGAACTCCAGAGGAAAGTACACAAACAAATTCCAAAATGGGACGAACGTACATGCAATATATCATTACCAAAGTGTCTCTTCTCATACCTATGTGGTAGTTGCTTAGCCTACGTAATATGCCAATGGCCCGCACACCATTTCCGGCGATATATTTGATATGAGGTCACCAGTTAAGCGATGTGTGATAAATTACTCCAAGGTAATTAACAGATTCCATCTGTAGTATATCTTCATGATGGTAAGGCAGAGAGATGTTCACAGGGTATTGCAGCGGGAAAACAAGGAGGGCACATTTACTCGTATTAAGTAGAAAGCAGTTGCCATCGAGCCAGCTCTCCAATATATTAAGGTAAGTCTGCAGCCGTTCATATAATGTCTGAATGTTATCTGCCATTGCAAAACATGTGATATCATCTGCATAAACATAAGTTGTTATATCCTGTTTACGTGGAATGGTGCTCATTAGTAAATTAATTAGCACTGGGGCAAGCACCAAGCCTTGTGCTTTTCCTCTCGTTTGGGTATGAGTAGATGATGAAAACCCATCTTTAAAACAATAAAATTTCCTGTCTGCAAGAAAATTGTGAACCCACGATACTATGTATGATGGAAAATCAAGGTATTCTAATCGATCTATCAAAATACAGTGCTCCACGGTATCATATGCTTTAGCGATGTCTAAGGTAACTAAAGCTGCATATTTTTTATGTAGCCGAGCTAACTGAAGCCGACTTTCTAAGTCAACGTGGGCATCCCAAATGGAACAACCAGCCCTGAACGCAATTTGACAGGGACTTAGAATTGACCTCATGGTAATAAGTTGATTATTTCGTATATTGATGATTTTTTCAACCAATTTCACTAAGTTTGATGTCAGTGCGATCGGCCTTATGTTATCCAACATGTATGCATCATTTTCATTTTTAAGCAACAATATAATTTTGGCAAGTTTCCAATCTGGAGGTATCCATGCGTTCCCTAACGAATAATTCACTAGTTCTAGCAAAAGATTAGGCGATTCCTGGAGTAAAAATTTCAACATAGAGTTCGTTTATCCCATCTGGTCCGGGAGCCGTCATCGGTAAGCATATTATTGTCCGACTCAATTCATCTGAAGAAGCTTCTGGAAATTCATGCACGTTTACCAGAATGGACCGCATAGTCAAAAATTAGCAGTGAAGCGGCGTTCTAAACCTTGCGCTATGTCTTCTAGAGAAGTGTTCATTTCTTGCGGCGTCAAGACACATGACTGCAACGTTAAAGGTGCTGGCAGTACTTTTCTTGTCCGAAGATAAGCGAACAAAACACGCTTATTTTTTATTTAGAAAGATAATCAAATGTCTACTGTCGTATTCTTCTTTCGCGCGGTTCCCTGTACGCTTAAATACACCAACGAGGAATTGATAGTCCTTCCAGTTTGTTGGGCTCCGATTATGAAGTTTTTTTCCAAGCGGCTCTTCGTCTTCTGTAATCGCGCGTACACTCATCGTTCCACCAACGAGAGGAGGATAGTTTATTCGATGGAATAGAAAATTCGGAATTTTTTCTAGATCCCTCCACCATTGAACCAATCGTAGATGCAATCTCCTTAGTACTGGCATTTCCAAGCTTGGAAATGGCAGAACGGAGGCAGGCTTGAAATTCGCTATGGTTGATGTATGTGCGTTTTGGCTGATCTAAAGTTATTGTTGGACAAGTAATGTCAAAAACTACAGGAAGATGGTCGCTGTTAGTTGCCGAATCCAGAACAGCCCATGACAAAACCTTGATTGCATTGGAGCAAAACGTTAAATCCAATACTTAAGTAGTCTGACCTCGCACAAATGTTACATGACCTTTATTCAGACACGAGAGGTTGTGATCAATCATCAATTCCCACAGTCTTCTACCACAAGAATTTGTCCTTATACCCCAAGACAAATGGTGTGAATTAAAGTCTCCTGTGAGCACAATTTTCTCTCTACATGCTACCACAACGCTGTCAAAAAAACGCGTACTTTGCACACCAGAGGAGAAGTAACAATTTACAATAGAAAAAGGGTGGTATCCAGGGAGACACAAGACCAATGCTAATCTTTCACAATCCGAGTCCAACATTCTGAAAGTACTTTTCGCCCTATGGCATAATTTGCTTGATACAAGGAACATTAAACCACCACCACATGATGGGCGATCTAATCGAAAATAATGAAAACCTGCAATATGGAAATTTTTGTCTGGTGTAAGCCATGTTTCTTGGAGAATTATAATATCAAGTTTAAAATTATTACAAAAGTAATGGAAGTCGGTTGAGGCTGAGAATATAGAACGACAGTTCCACTGTAGTACCGTCAACTGACCTATGGTGTTGGGCGCACCGCAGAGGCGCATGTAGCGCCCTTGTTAGCGTCTTGTTAGCAATGTAGCGCCCTTGTTAGCGATTTGGACTTTAGATTGGTGAAGATAGAGGATCTGGTACGTTTATTAGTTCGTATATCGAGTTCCATATCTGTAGCAGCACTTGTGCTCGGCTGAGGCGTATGGCGGTCCAAGTGCACCTGTGTTCCTGACTGCCTAGCCTTGCCTGCAGATGCAGAAAGTTTGTCCAACACTACGTCGTGCAGCTGTGCGGCATCGCTGGTAATGCCAAATACTGCAGGTTGTGTACTAGTCTGTAATACTTGTCCAATCTGACTTGAAAGAATTTGCACCAAACAGTCGGAAAGGTTAGATATGAGTTTATTCATTGCCTTACCCACTGCCTTTTCCACAGCAGTTTCAATAGCCTGCGATCGGTTTGAGTAAATACTGGAAGTGCAGCGTGCTATAATAACAGAGTATCCAAAAGCCCTGTCTCTAACTATGTCAATGGCTTCCCTTCGAAAACAGTGGCGGCGTTCAATAACTTCTAGAAATTGAACCTCCCGGGAACGAGCGGAACAGTCAGAGTTGTCGGCGCAGTGACTCCCCCCACAGAGACAACACGTTTCCGCTGTTGCAGTACACTAGCTTGAAGGATGGCTCTCTCCGCAGGTGCTACAACGAACGTTAGATTTACATCCTCCCGCACTGTGGCCGAATCTCCAGCTGTTCTTGTACTGAACCGGACGAGAAGCGAGGGGCTCTACTCAGAAGATCAATGGCCATAATTTTATTTCTGACGGGCATTTTGTGCCCACAAATGTCGCGATGACAGATTCGGTTGGTACCCTCTTTTTGTCGACTAGGCGATTACATTGGTAAATTGAAATTACGCCTGCTCCAGAGAGCCTGTCTAGGGTCTTGGCTGGATTCAGCTTGGGGTCTACTCCCCGTACAAGGTTTTTGGTACATGCAAGGTGAGGCGAAATGAAAACACTCACCGGGGTAGCAGCTAACGAGGGGCATTTGAGAAGATTTTCCACGCAGATCTGATCCGGCAACCTACACACGATACCTCCTCTCTCAAATGGGCACCCATCTGTGATGGTCTGGAAATGGTTTGAAGTTGTTTTAAGTTCCTTTTGGACCGCCTGAGGGTTCGTAAGTCTGATGAGGCCTCCATGTGTAGGTACCAGTGCCACGGGAATGCTGTCGATAACACTGCGGAAAAAGGAGTCTAGCGGCGATTCATTAGACGGCAGGGTCGCTGACCATGCGGATCGTGCCTGGCCAAGAGAAGTAGTCGTCATGAGCACTAGAGATACGGTTAGATTCAGAAACAGATAAACTATATAATCGGACTCTAAGACAAAATTAAAACCTCTCAATCCTCAGCCAAGAACACCATGTGATGCGGCTGCCCTCAGTAGTGCGTTTGTGGTGTTGCAAATACTCATGTTGCTGTTGGCATCACTGCGCAAGTGAAATTAACTCTGGTTATGCAAGCATCCGCAACTGTTCAATATGTGTCCATGCGTGCAACATTTTTGTACATACCTTTCTTGACGTGTGTGTCGTCTCTCACTTTTTGTCTTTTTTTCATACGTGCCTCGTTACTACAACCTTTTTTATGGATAACAAGGTCACCCGTGCCAAGACACTTCTGATACATTTAGCGTCATTTCACAACGTTTCATTTAATAAAAAATTACAAAGCACTCACATTCCAACAGCATGCTTCTCATAACATTGATTCCCAAGGTACGTGGAATTTGCCGGATTCTTTTCAGCCCCTTCTCCATCTAGCTGCAGTGGCTAAGCTAGACAAACTTGGGGAAACCGTAAACTTACATGATGTAGGACAGCCTATTTAGTTCCGCGCCCATTTAATTGATAAAATTTCTGAATGACTTTTAGTATATTTATTTCTGAATTAGTTTTTATTTGAGCCTAATAATCACGTACTATGTGTGCTCTTCTGGATAAAATATGACGACAAACGCTGAAGGTGATGTAAGCGAACGGGTGCTGACTAGCGCCACGCCGCGCTTAGATTAAGGCCCTAGCGGCAGAAGGTATAGACTAGAACGTGGGCGCTGGAAAGGCGAACGTGGGCTCTGGGCAGGTCAGGAGTATGTTAAGGGTGAATTGACATGAGAAAACCTCAAAACCAGAAACGGCAAAGAACGATAATCTTGCGCGGTGTAAGCTTCCTGGTAACAATGCAAACAGTCTTGAACATAACATTTATATCTTCTCTTTTTACATTTTCATGTGTACTACGCAGGATACAAAAGTTAGCGTTCGTGGACTACATGTAGAAGTGCAGTAAAGAAAGTACGTGCGTGGGCTTCGTAGCTTTGGCTGTGCTGCCACAGAAAGTTGTCCATTAGGCTCGGCCACTCCAGCGCCCGCAAACTGGAATATTTGAAGTAACAAAAGATATCATGAAGTTCAATTAGAGACGTCACGTTCATTATGGTATTATAGTTAACGTTTTGTTCTACGCTTGCTCACGCCGAAGTGCACCACATACACTCTGGCGTAAGCAGTATAGGCATGTAAAACTTTTTTTATCATATTGCGTTTTCTGTAACGTTTTTTTTTCAAGTTAATGTACCTTTTCTTGAAAAGTATTGTATTGAATTCGATGAAACTTTGTATGGCTGAGCTAGAATAAGTTAGAAACAATCTGAATGCTTAGCCGTGGTGGTCTTCGGGCTAAGGAACTCGGCTACTGACCCGCAGGCCACGGGATCAAATCCCCGCTGCGGCGGCTGCATTACCGATGGAGGCGCAAATGTTGTAGGCGCGTGTGTTCAGATTTGGGTGCAGGTTAAAGAACCCCAGGTGATCGAAATTTCCTCAGCCTTCCACTACGGCGTCTCTCATAATCATACGGTGGTTTTGGGACGGTAAACACCGCGTAATAATTTTAAATCAGAAACAGTCGGAACAAAAATTTCTATTTTCATAAAAACGGAACCTGCAAAAAAGTTACACAACAACACGAACCCTCTGTGGCACTGTGCATGCAGTAATTTTATTCTTTTTACAAAAAAATTATGAAAAGATGCTTTAGTTTTGTTAATTGAGATGTAACCTTGAATCTTTACAATAACACGGCTGAATATTGTTACATTTCTCTCGGTAGTTGCAGAGAAAAAGGTACACTAAATAACTACAGCCGCTTAAAAAAATGTGGGATTGGGCCATACGAAGAACAAAACACCTAGGCATAAAAAAGGGTGTCACTTCATACCCAGTGGGCTCTTTTAGGAGCACTTAAAATTTAATAGGAATACTTGCAGCTGTTTCTAAGGTACTACGTTAACACTGACATATACCAATTACCCTACCATACGCCGTAAACGTGTGCTGTCAAGCGATTTCCATGAGATATGTCTATTACGTAGCATACCGACGCACAGTATTAAGATTAGTCTCCATGCTTTTGAAGTCTGAATGGCAGATTCATCGCTGACACTCATTGTTAGACGAAGCACATCATGCCCGATGGTTACATCACCTGCGCTATAGTCGCTTTGTGCAGACAACGTCGTTTTAGCCACCGCAGCAAATCCTAACGAAGGCTAGACTAGGGCCCGCCCATCACGTTAGAGCGCATCTCCTCTCGTTATTTGCGGGAACAGGCTCCCATCGTTAGCCGTCTATCATGGACACGCAAAGGGCTGTTCCGAGTTCAGGAACGTGGTGGTGATTATGTAAATTTGTAGAACACGCGCGTAGCGTTGCTGCGAGTTCGCAGCCTTCCCGAGTTTGTAGATTGCCTGCAAATAAGGCTTGATGTGGAGCGCCTTTTTTTCCTTCTCTGGGAACCTAAAATTATCGGACTAGAAATCCTTTCCGTTAAATTAAACTGGTACAGAACAAATTTCAGGAGTCCTTGCTTGTGGGGAAAATGTGGGCAAGTGAAGCCTCACGTCTGCTCTTCCTGCGTACCACTTTTTTTTCTTCGCTCCTTTCTTTCTTTCTTTCTTTCTTTCTTTCTTTCTTTCTTTCTTTCTTTCTTTCTTTCTTTCTTTCTTTCTTTCTTTCTTTCTTTCTTTCTTTCTTTCTTTCTGTCTTTCATTCATTCTTTCTTTCTTTCTTTCTTTCTTTCTTCCTTTCTTTTTTTCTTTCTTACGCATTGTGCATATCCCCTTCGATTACCAATGACAAGAACTGCTTCGCAGCACAAGACTCGAGTTGCTACAAGCGACCACGAGAGTCACGCGATATACGAGTGCGTGACGCTCCTTAGTGCTTGAAGCCACTCTGGCAACAAGGAAAGGTTCAGTGTCAAGTGATGAGTGATCTAACAAAAGATCAGATTGTTATATCACAAACGTCTCATCGACGATAAGGCTGCGATTCACAGAGCGTCACTTATTGAACAATAGCGCACACCAATATGTGTGTGACCAGTGCACCTGTGATGGCCACATTAATGTACGCCCTCCAACTCAACGTTTTCAATGTATTAAACCACCACCAAAGTACGTTGGATCCAACAACTGTGATGCCCAAAGGACGGCTTTCAGTACTCTCTCATAAGAGAGTACCGAGTACACTAAATCGTTAAGCACTTTTTCCAAACTCAATACCTTCCATCGTCATTACCATCATCAGTATGCCCACTTCAGGGCAAAAGAATCAACCCGGTTTTCTGCTTTCTGCTGCCACGTTATACCTGCATGATATTCAACCTCATCGGCTCACCTCATTTACCGCCTACCACTCATGCGCTTGCCTTTTCTGGGAATTGAGTCAGTTAACCTTAATGACCAGCGGTTATCCTGCCTGCGCGCTACGTGCCCAGCCTATACATGTGTCCATGTCTTTTTATAATTTAAAGTATGATATTCTTACATGGGTTTATTCCCTGGCCATCTCTTCTTTCTTGTTTTGTCTTAGAGTTACCCATATCATTCTCCTTTTTACCGCTCGTTGCATCGTCCTCCATCTAGGCTGAACCGTATTTGTAAGACTCCAGGTTTCTGTTCCGTAGGTAAGTGCCGGCAAGATGCAGCTCTTATGTACGTTCCTCTTGAGTATTCGTGGTAGATTACCATTCATAATTTGAGAAGGCTTGCGGAGTGTGATCCACCTCATCCTCATTTTCTTAGTTATTTCACTCTCATGGTTCAGATCCGCAATTACTACTTGTCTTAAGTTGACATATTCCATTACAGCTTGCAGCGTCTCCCCACCTACCGCAAAGCGCTGTTTTCTGCTGAGACTGTTGCAGATTACATCAGTTCTATGCATCTGAATTTTCGGACATATTCTTCTGATTTCCGTATACAGTACAGTAATAATGAGCTGTAATTCGTCTCCTGGGTTACTAATTAGGGCAATGTCATAGGCGAATCACGGGTTACTAAGATACTCTTCATTAACTTTTATCCTTAGCTCTTCCCAATCTAGGTTCCCGAAAACCTTCACAAAATACGTTGCTCTACCATGTCTGAAGGGAGTGAACGAAATGCAACCTATTTAGTCGTAACAGTTGCTTCTTTTGTGCACAAAAATTAGAACAAAAAAGATTCATTCTTTACAGGAGATCTTCCAGAATCTCTCGTTCTTGCATTTGAGATGTGCTTCACTTTCAGTAACGTTCCTGGCATCATAAGAGTGTATTCACGCGTCTGCTTCGAGGGCACGTCTGTCTGCGTGGTAGTGAGGAAATTAGGAAATGGACTCGGGAATGGATGTGTCGTTGCTGCGCTACTAAATTTGTTAGAAAGACGAGAAGCACGAAGAACCTGCTACAACTTTCGAAAACTTTGCATGATGTTTGCCCTTCGCGTCACCTTCACCCTTTGTGTGACGTTCGCCCTCTTCATCGTACTGCGGTGTGTATGATGTAAGGCAACGAAGATGACCTCTACTTCTGTATTGAGCTTTGTATCTTTGGAAGTGCGAAAACACTTTAGAAGTCAGCGCACCGAGAACAAGGTGATAAAGAAGCACATCGTGTAGCGCGGCTTGCACTTTCTGTCGAAAACCACCATGCGGAGGCGTCTTGAAACTTTGTCACAGAGGGAAGCTACAAAGATCGAAATGGAAACTCGTTTTAAATGGCAATATTTTAGCTTCCAGCGTGCGTGTGTCTTATTTCCTGGGAAGTTTAGAGCCAGGAGGTTTCACAGAGTTATGAGAAAATTAGTTGTTTTTGCATGAGTGGGTCCTTCCTGTAGAGCACCGTCTATTTTTGCTTGGCTATAGCTGCGTTCCATACAGCTAGAGCCAAGCTTCAAGGGACCTATTTCGATTTTGAAATTATTGCACACTTATGTATAAGTCTCGTTCCTGACATGAAGTGTCATCGTAAGAGAATTGTAGCTAGAGTTTGAAAATTAATTATAAGCTATCCTCCCTCAACATGCCTACTTTCAGAGCCTTCCGAGTTAAGCCATTTCAGCGTAGTAGTTGTTCCTGTAACGACGGCCACACAAGTTGACGATAATTGCTGCTCTTTCTAGCTCTCATGCTTGTGAGAATCCCGTATGAAATGTGAGTCTATATTCAAACTAATCATGATTGTGGACATTGGTTCACGGCAGAGGTCACTCGTACGAGTACTATTAGCATATGCGTTAAAGAACTGAGGCAGACATCTTTGAACTGAATTAAACGAAAACAAAGAAGAAAAAATGAGTATTAGACTGACAAGACGTTGGTTCTCATTTTGTGTACACTAATGATTAGGAGGATTAAAGATGTATTGTGTTCATTTTCCAATCACTAAGCCCTGATTATCTAATTTGACGCCACGTTAATTAATGAAAAAATGCTTGCACCACTGGCTCAATTTTTTTGTTTGTGGTCTTCTGAGGTATCAACTACAACAAAAACAGGCACAAAATTGTATGCGACAAAATAAATCCAGAGCTTAAAGGGTTAAACACGCATCAGACATCACACATATGTGCGCCTAACGCTTTTTGTTTTACTTTCCAGGTGATACACTGTGCTCCAGTACCCGCCTGAGCAACGATAGGACGCGAAACAGAGATGCATTACTTACCGTTTGATTTCCCGACGTTGCCGAAATATGTGTTGGCCTAACATTCTGTCATGCATGTGCAAGCTCACTTGAGACTCACGGAAAGACAAGCTAGTTTGTTTTGCTGCATACTGAAGCTTAGTGCGCACACACGAGGACACAGAAGAAGCGACACAGGGACCAGTGCAGGTCTGTGCATTCTCCTTCGCTGGTCTTTGTGTCCTTCAGTCTGTGTCCTCGTGTATGTGCGCTAAAGCTTCAGTATGTCGATTGAGTAAAAAATCACGAAAAGAATGCGCTCACAGCACGGGATTTTGTACTGCCGTCGCTAAAGGCCGTTCACGTCCAGCGTCGAGATCACAGCCACGCACATATGGGCACATGCTGCTGACGCAGTTGAGCGAGCGATAAACTTCGACACCGGACAACGCGTCAAAATCTGTTAGAAGGGCAAGGACAGCTACAGACGGCATAGCTGACTGAAAGCACACGTTCTTCTCTTCTCCCGGTGTTTCTCTATTTTTTGAATGTTCTTTCCTCGTGGGCGCATGCGTCGGGAAGTTTTGTTATCGTATTTCTTTCTCGGTGGCAAGCGTACCCCCAACCCTGCTGTTTAGCGGACGCTTAAAAGAAACCTCGCCTATTCTTTTTTTTTTGTAACACGACAGTTAGATCAATGTCAGTGCCATCTTCGGTATTGAGCGGAAAAGCAGCATTGACAGTGAGCAAATATCCGAGAGAATTGCAAAGAAAGACAGGAGCAAGAAGCAAATTTGCACTTCGCAATTTCACATGGAAAAACCCAACAAGTTGATTCAAAGTAAGCATTTTATTTCTTGCTTGTTACCGAAGGGTGCTCAAATGGGTGAGATGTGCATGTTGAGTCGACTATACTGGCGCTCAACCCCTGACAACGAGCACGCCTCTTTGCTTGCCAGATCAGTGACACTCTGTTCTTTCTACAATATGCTAACTTCTGAACTTTATACAACTGGGGTGGCTTTTCGCTCTGTCATGGAAGAGCACCAGGTACTCTAAGCCGGTAGAGCCTTTTTTTTTCTAATCCCACAAGTGCCACCAGCACAAAGGAGCAGAGCGAGCTGGCAGATTACAGAACTGCATGTTTACCAAGCCGGAATGTGAAGTCACCGAAACACTATATACTGGCATTCCCTTTGGGTTCGCAAATACAAATGTCAGCAATGCTTGGCTACACGGTCGTGAAACGCAGTGTCACATTTGGGAGCGCTGGAAGTGTTACCGTACGAGTGAACACAATGGCGTGCATTTACGATCCCAGATTCTTCAGGCATGTGAACGACTTTCTTCGTGACGCGTTGAGGAGGAAGGTTTCGTCATCACTTCCCCGACAACCAAGACCACTACGTGACTTCTAGACAGAACGCTGGCAGATCCCCAACGTTGTTCCACTTCATAATACGATGCGCTGCAAAACTATTGCCAGCCCTTCTTGTCATTTTGCCTACCTTCCGCACCGAAATGATGTTTGGTGATGGCCTCAGCGTGAGACGGGCCTCTTGAGAGCATCCCGCACAGAGTTCAATGGGTCCGAGTCACCAGAATCCAAAACATTCCTTCCCGTAGAAATGAATTATTAAAAAAAATATTATAACGTTAAAATCAGAATACTTATTTCACAATTTCTTAAAGCAAAATACCTTATGGCCTAGTTTCGTTGTCAGTTTCAGCGTGGCCTTGAAGTGAAGAACGTATTCCCCGTGAAAAGCTGTGCGAAATCAGTATAACCGTTGCAGATGTGCACGAACCAAGAGTGAAAGCGTTCGTCTATTTTAGGGGCGAAGCTCCTTATGGCGTGGCTTGTGCGTCCCTCGTAGTACGTAACCAACAGTGGCACATACCCGAAATAGCGCTCCTTACGATTTTGACCTCCAAGGTGGTTCCGGTGAGAGATTTCTTCTGTGCGTTGTTGAACAATAAAAGATAGTGCTCAATGCACATGTTAATGGCTGCTAAGGGGGAATGAGAGACAGGAGCATTCGGCCTTTAGGTAACGCGCATGCTGCGATCCCCATTAGCAGCTATTGGCATGTACATTGAGCACGATCTGACAAAAAAGGGTTGCTACGTTATACTCGCTGGGTGTAACCTCCTTGGTTTTAGAAAGGTTTAGCGAGCGTTGGGCCGCATAGCCATGAATACAGTGAACTAGTATATACCATGAACTCGAGGTGGTTAAAGGTGGGAAGTAAACCCGAAGCGCAAGCCGTAAGAAAGTGTGCATGTGCCACCTCCCGTTTAGTCTTTGAAATGTCCGCTGAATGGCGGGGCTTCTATATGGAGAATATATGATGAAAAGAGGCGAGATGGTGGTACTTGGAGTGCTGAATATATGGACGAACGGACACACAGACGGATGCATGGATGGACGCATGAACGGACGCAGGCGCGGATGCATGGACGAACGCAGGGACGGACGCACGAACAGACGCACGCACGGACGGGCGGATGGACGCTGGGACGGTTACACAGACGTACGCAGGAACGGACGGAAGCAAGAACGAATGGACGGACGAATGCTTCGCCCCACTCCCCATCATTCACTCCGCGGATATGCTGCCATTTTTTTGTTTTCCTCTTTGCATGTCCTACGTGAGAGGTGGCTCGCACCGGGCCACCACCCACATACTGCCTGTATATAGATATATTAAAGTTTTTTTTTCTTTACGAATGGATGGACACATGGACGGACACAGGGGCGGATGCATGGACGAACGCCTGGACGGACGCATGAATGGAAATGTGGACGCACGAACAGACGCACGCACGGACGGGCGGATGGACGCATGGACGGTCACACAGACGGACGCGTGGACGGACGGAAGCAAGAACAAATAGACGGATGGATGCTTCGCCCCCCTCTCCATCATTCACCCCGTGGATATGCTGCTATTTTTTTTTACCAACGCTCACGCCACCCGAGGATATTATTGTGGTTGGGCTCTGGTATAGGTGTCGCATGTTTTGCTTATTTAAAATCTTTCTAAACGTTGCCGAGTATCCCTGCTATCAGGCCATTGACAGGAGCGTCTGGGGAATATAAAAACTCCAGTACTTTTACATGGTCAAAAAATCGTTGAGGTTTGCCTCTAAGGCGACCTGCGACACAATTTGAGCAAGTTTTTGTGATCGATGTTTCTGGTGCGGTGGAATGCGCCGATATTGTTCCGTAAGTAAAAACACCGAAAGCAAAGCTGTTATAAATAAATTCAGTACACAACCTACCTTGCTTTCGGACTATGGCAACGCATATCGACTGAATTTCTTGTAGGAAGTAATGTCATCTCATGTGACATGACGGCATATGCCATTCCTTTCTGATTGGGTCAACGCGACAAGCGGCGTGCAATACTCATATGGTAGTAGCAAGGTCATATTAGTGAACACTAAAACATGTAAAAACTTTGTTTATACTTTCCCAGAGTGAATGATTGAAAAAGCATTAATAAACCATGCGAGCAAGGAACCACAAAAATGGGTACCTAATCCAGGACTCACATGGCCATTGCTGTACTCTCAGCCTGATTCAAGAAACCCCTCTAGGTCTCCAAGTCGCTTCGAGTGAGAACGGCCTGCCAATGCTCTCTTAGCGATGCCTATACCAGCTGTGATTTGTGGCCTGTATACGGAATACCGCATAAAGTGAATAAGACGCAGCCACCCCATACCATCCACATTGACTGGCGTACACCATTAGCCATATTGCGTGCCATGCTCCCAAGTGCAGATTAGTGCTTGCCTCTATCTTTCTCAATTTGCAAGAGTCTCCTACTGCTAGTTGCGGGTGCGGAGACGTGCATATTTGTCAATCGTCAAGCTGATGGGCCGCGATGTGATGTAGGTTGTTGTCTTTTGGTATTTTAGTCAGGGCGTCATCAGCCCAGTTCGCTAGTTTGTGGACTAGTTCATGCGCTGGTTCACTTCCTGGGACCAGCGAGGGCTCGGACACCGTGTGATACTTTGTTGGGATTTGCACTG
This sequence comes from Rhipicephalus microplus, assembly GCF_043290135.1. Taxonomy (NCBI): domain Eukaryota; kingdom Metazoa; phylum Arthropoda; class Arachnida; order Ixodida; family Ixodidae; genus Rhipicephalus; species Rhipicephalus microplus. Next base: position 193,723,712 of record NC_134700.1, read on the forward strand.
GTCTGACAAAATTTGACTTGCGTTTTCTTTTACAAATGCAAGATATTGCACATAGCTTGAGAGACTCTTGTAAGAATCTAAGCTCTATTATTGAAAAATAAGAATGACTAGGCAGAGACAATGAGCACTGCCTTTTACTATTTAGTCCCGTTTTTTTTCAAGTCTATTACACTATGTAAAACTCCCAATCCTAAATATTAATGTCAAATTCGACCGAATAATTAATACAGTAGTATTGTTCACACAGCCTTTTTTAATTGAAATTGTGTTTTTTGTTTTTTTGTAAGACTTTACGTACAAAACAATAATATTGTTCACACAGCCTTTTATAATTCAAATAGTTTTTTTTGTTTTTTGTAAGACTTTACGTCTCTTGTCTCTAAAATGTTTACAAACATGGGGAGGAAAACGTAAAATTATTCAGCTGTGCCTTTTTGCAGACAATTTCCCAAAGGAATGCACTGTGCACCATATTCCCTGAAATGCGCATTATATCAGCTCACTCTGGAACTGCTCCTACTCTAACTTATTCTCGTCTTCATGAGTGGAAATATGAATCTGATGCCTCAAATGTTCAGGCGCTAGTCATTATTTCATATGCGCTGTTGTGACGATCATCCATGAATCCATTATTGCCTGCTGCAGTGCAGGCGCTGCAGACAACACCGCAGCGCTGATCATCTCACATGGTTGAGGAGGCCCCAGGTGTGCTTATGGAAGATTGTCCTTTGGTTAATGAGTTTGCCAGCGAGAACATCAACTCTCCGAGAGAGACACGCGGCGAATGGCTGGTACGAAGAGGCCCTAGTTAATCACGCACTCGCTGTTCTATGAGCTTAGCCACGTGCCTTTCCGCCCGGCTTAAAGCAAGTTGTCTCACAAGCAAGCGCTCCAATCTCCTCTCACTCCCCCCCCCCCCTACGGACAATAACGAATGTAGCATTCAAATGAACGCTTATAGTTCATTAGGGTCACTCCGTGTATTTAGGAGCTGAACTGGGGCGCCTACAATGCATCCACGAGTTTGCGCAAACAGGACCAATACGAGCATGTCTAATTTAAGGCATACAATGCGCACAATACAGACGGACAGGAAATGGCCCGCATTTTCACTCAACGAGTCGGCGACGGTATAAAATTCAAGTTTTAGTCATTTCAAGGCAGTGGCAGCCTCCTTACGAAAATTCCACGAAATATTTTTATGCCTATGGACAAGCACAGTTAGCAAACTTGTGCGTACGTAAACTAAAGAACAAATCAAGTAATCTCTACAAAAGCTTTGGTTTATACACACCAATGTCACCGCCTTGCCTTCGCTATCCAGGCAGGTTGTATAAATGTTTTGTAGCGAAGGAAGGTTAGAAAGTGGCGTAAATTATCTCAGTCTTACTCTCTCAACTACTGTCGGGATGTGAGTGGTAATCATTTCGAAGGCAGTTGCAAACAGCAATCTTGTGGTATAAAACAAAAAAAGCACACCATATCCACGGAGTGAATGATGATGAGTGGGGTGAAGCATCTGTCCGTTGGGGCGTACGTGCGTTCGTCGTCCATGCACGCGTCCGTGCGTCCGCCCATTCGCACATGTGTCGGTTTGTCCATGTGTGCATACGTCTGTGCATCCATCGGTGCGTGCATCCGCCCAAGCATGAGTCCATGCATCTGTCAGTGTGCCCGTCCGTCTATCTGTGTGGCTGTCTTTTCGCCTGTCTAGCGACGAGCACGAGCCGTCACGGCGCTCCGGGCCCACCGCTCTGCTTCGTCTTTGCCCCACGAACGGTCCGCCACCTATGGCGACAATCCAGGAGAATGAGAGAAGCACTCTTTCCTTGCGTAACCAGGCACAACCCTCGAAGCAGCCAATAGAAGAATAGCGCTACGGCGCCACCTAGAATATCCTCACTCAACTTAAGTTTGTATGCACTTCTATGAGACAGCGCCGTCTATGATACTGTTCGGGCCTGTTCGGGCTTGATACGCCTGACGCAGGACAAGGTTAGACTAAGAGGAGCCTCGCCCCAAAAATTGGCCGTGTTTCTCTCTGCTTCGCTGCAAATGTCGTGAAGCGACGATAGGCATCTGCTGGACGTACAACACGAGTCCTCTTCTCATCCACGGCCACGTGTGATGCTGTTCTCGAAACATTTCCATCCTGCCAGGTGGCAACACCATATCATTCGCAGAGGGTTTTTCGTGCAAAGCGTCATATCTGCGCCGCGTTAGAAACCCTGGAGTTTCTAGAATTACGTATTTATGTATTTCTAATAAATTAATTCACCACCTAATACTTACGTACTGATGTTACGTCTTAGATGTGCATTACATTTGCTTTTTCATCTAAAATGTTCATAACTAGGCATGCAGCCACCAGTTCACATGGCTGAGCGTTCAGCAAGCGCTTAAACTTTGATGGGGTGGCTGATTTATGTGACAGAGAGAGAGAGAGAAAATTACCACAAGTTGCACCTTCAAAATAAAGTCTTCACGCGTGCCTATTTGAACATCTGTGTTCGTCAAGACAAATACTAGAGTACATACTTTAAAGCTACGAAATAATCGGTGTAGGAGAGAACATGGCCAATTTCAGTGCTCATGGCAGTCAATGTCGCCGCAAGACACTTTCGCTGCTTACATGTTTGGCTATTCAGCGTGTATTAGACTTCTCCTTGGGAATACAACAAGGATTCGTTGTAAAACAGCGTGGTTACATGGCCTTAGCGGTGTTGTACATAGCGGACTTCGTGCTGTTGTTGCCTTTTTTTGTCCTTAGTACACCTGCTGTTTTTTTTTCGATGAAGCTATACCAACAAGGTCATTTTTTCATCCGTTCAAAATACAAGCGTATCTTTTTTATGTACTGTAACAGCCCTCATGCTTACGCTTATGGTCCACTCATAACCAGTGGCATATAAGCAAGCGAGCCATTTCAGCCACCCAGTCACCATTTCAGTTAGGCTCATCCTAGAACACGTAAAATCACTCACTACGAGTGTCATCCTTCTAAAATCACTCGTGCATGTTTTTGTCTAATTAACATTTATAGGCCATAATGTACAAATAACGCAAGTTAATTCTTAAAAAAAATGAGTTGGATTTTTTAGCACTATATCATCGTGATGGATGCTTCTTTTAATCAGGTTTTTTCAATAAACTAGAAAAATAATGTGTATTGTCCGGTAAGTTTTTTTGTTTTATGTGTGTTTAGTAGCCACTAACTTTCTCGGTGGAATATTGATTTGCAGTCGCTTTCCCCGCGAACTTTACTCAACACTGTGCAGCATAAAAAAAAACATGCTTTATGTGTTAAGTCATTGAAAAAAATTGCACGTTTTTTATTGAAAATGCACCGATTGGAATGCACGCTTTAAATGACGCTTTCAAATATCTAATCGCGGACGCCACGTTCATGTTACATTACCGAAATTCACGAAGAACGCTGTGATAGTACATATATATATATATATATATATATATATATATATATATATATATATATATATATATATATATATATATATATATATTGCAAGGGGGTTTAATAGCGACGCCAGGTAAAAGGCAGACAGCTGGTACGGAAACAAATGCTCGGGCAGTCCAGCGTCTACAGCTCGTGCTCCCGCTCACGTTTCGCACTCAGCGATGGTCCCACTAGTCATTGCCTTGGAAATTACCCACTACAATGCCCCGGCGACGAAGACGAGCCATCCTGGCGACTCAAGGTGACGAGAGAACAGGAGGGTCGTAACAGGGCTTGAGGCGACTGACGTGGACCGTCTCACGACCAAGGCGGCGCTTGTCCGTGGGCGGCTTGAGCGGTTCGATCACATAGGTGACAGAAGAAGGGTGCTGTATGACGCGGTAAGGGCCCGTATACTTTGGTGCAAACTTGGGAGTCAGTCCAGGAGAGTGGAAAGGCAGTTGGAGCCACACGAGAGAACCGACGGGGAAGGTATTCTGAACAAGATCATGGTCGTGGCGATCTTTTTGGAGGGCTTGGTTATCGGCTGTGAAGGACCGTGCAAGCTGACGACACCCTTCGGCATGTTCGGCCATTTCAGAAACTGGGCTGAACTCGGAGGCATCAGGATTGTATGGCAGAATTGTGTCGAGTGTGTTGCATGGGTCACGACCATATAAAAGAAAAAATGAAGAAAAGCCTGTTGTTGATTGAATCGCCGTATTGTAGGCGTACGTCACGAAAGAAAGAACAACGTCCCAGTTGGAGTGGTCGGAATCAATATACATAGCGAGCATGTCTCCGAGGGTTCTGTTGAAACGTTCCGTTAGGCCGTTCGTCTGAGGGTGGTAGGCTGTTGATGTGTGGTGTACCGTACGGCATGAATGTAGGAGCTGCTGCAGAACTTCGGACAAAAATACGCGTCCTCTGTCACTCAGGAGCTCCCGTGGTGCACCATGACGAAGAACAAACCAATGCAAGATGAAGGTTGCAACGTCACGAGCGCCAGCCGAAGGTAGCGCTGCCGTTTCGGCGTACCTTGTCAGATGGTCGGCAGCCACAATCACCCATCGATTACCACCAACAGAGCACGGTAGCGGGCCGTATAGGTCAATCCCAACACGGTCAAATGGGCGTGCAGGACATGGCAAAGGCTGCAGTTGACCGGGTGAATGAGGGAATGTCTTGCGCTGCTGACACTGGGAAGATGAGCGAATGTGTTTGCGTACAAACGTGTACATACCCCGCCAGTAGTAACGTTGGCGGATCCGCTCATACGTCTTTAGCGCACCGGCGTGTGCGTGTTGCGGTTCAGCATGAAAATATTTGCTGATATCAGACCGCATATGGCTGGGTATGACTAGCAGCCATTTACGACCCGCCACTTGATAGTTGCGACGGTATAACAGGCCATCCCGTATGGCGAAATGCGTTGCTTGGCGGCGAAGAGCACGCGGGTAACCGGAAGTTGATGCGTCAGAAAGCATAGTCAAGAGCGAGGCAATCCAAGGGTCCATCCGCTGTTCGGATGGCATGTCTGTGACGCTGACGGCAGAGAGGGGAAGGTCAGGGGCTGATATATCCGTATCATCAGATCTCACGGGTGATCGTGAAAGCGCATCTGCGTCAGAGTGCTTTCGCCCCGATCGGTAGACGACGCGTATGTCGAATTCCTGGAGGCGTAGTGCCCAACGTCCGAGGCGGCCAGAAGGATCTTTCAGTGAAGCCAACCAACAGAGTCCGTGATGGTCAGTTACCACATCAAAAGTTTGGCCGTACAAATAGGGGCGAAACTTGTTTAACGCCCACACAATCGCGATGCACTCTTTTTCTGTAACAGAATAGTTGGCTTCTGCCTTAGTGAGGGCGCGGCTGGCATAGGCGACCACATACTCCGTAAAACCTGGTTTGCGTTGCGCGAGTACTGCACCAAGGCCGACGCCACATGCATCCGTGTATACTTCGGTTGGCGCAGTAGGGTCGTAATGGCGCAGTACGGGTGGTGAGGTAAGGAGTTGGCGCAGTGTTGCGAAGGATTCGTCACAGGCTGCTGTCCAATTTGAAAGATCTGCAGGGCCAGCAAAGAGTTTGGTGAGTGGAGCGATGATGGAGGCAAAGTTCCGGACAAAGCGACGAAAATAGGAGCACAGGCCCACAAAGCTCCGTAGTTCTTTAACAGTAGTCGGCTTAGGAAATTCGGCAACAGCACGAAGCTTGTTAGGGTCGGGAAGAATGCCGGCTACTGTTAAAGAACTACGGAAACAAATGCTCGGGCAGTCCAGCGTCCACATCTCGTGCTCCCGCTCACGCTTCGCACTCAGCGATGGTCCCACTAGTCATTGCCTTGCGAATTCCCCACTACAATATATATATATATATATATATATATATATATATATATATATATATATATATATATATATATAAGAGGCGCATTCTTTAAAGTGTTCAAAGTGGACAGTATACCTGGTAGCTGTCACCGCGGACCCAGGGGTCATGGGTTCGACTCCCATTGACGTATCTTTTAGGGGCGAAGCTTCTAAATCCGTGGGTTTGTTCATGCATGTGTGTGAGTGGTTTGTAACCACCTAGTTGTATGACTCACTGAGCAGCTGCCGATAGTAGAGTGACATACAGACGGACGGACAAGCAGACAGACAGACGAACGGAAAGACGGACGGATGGACGAACGAACGTACGGACAGACGCACGGACGCATTGATGGACGGAATACTAACTGACGAACGGAAGCATGGACGGACAGATGGAGCATGGACGGACGGAAGGAAGGACGGACGCTTCGCCCCACTCATCATCATTGACTCCGTGCATATGCTGCGTTTTTTTTTCAATCTTTCTTTTTTTATATTCTGATCGAGCCTATTTTTTTACTTCATTTCACTGATGGAAACGTGTCACGGAAGTCTTGGTGAACCTTGGCATAGAACATTTTCGCGTTAAAAGAACGATAAATTAGAAAGGCGAAGTGTGTTTACCTTCACAGGCCCTGCATTGTGCATGGTCACAGGAACTTATCGTGTTCTTTACTCAGTGGTGCTATCGAGGACAATGTGGTCGCCAGAGCCTTTTGAGCGTGCATAGATGCCATCGCATAAGTGGCCTACACAAAGAAATTTATTGATTTAGGAAAAGAGCCTTCCATTAGCATCGAATTTTCCTTCAAGCATCCGAAGGAGCGTCAGCTGCGCACTTGTGTTGCTCGTAACTCTTCATGACTCAGGTGTTTTCCTCACGAGACCCCAAATTCGCTGTTTTTCTTTCTTCTTCCCTCTAATCTTGTATTTTCTTCTTTGCTCTGATACGATCTCTCAGACATTGAAGGGCACTCAGGTAATGATCATGAAACAATTGAATTTTTTCCTCAGGCTTAACTGTACTGCGAATCCACATACATACATGTATTCACAATGAAAGCCATTAGATCTCACTATATCAATGCATACCAAGTTTTTAGCACTAACTTTCAGTATTCCCGGAAATATTAACTATTTTTTTTCTAGGTTGACCTACTTTCCTTTGTACATTCATAAGTATTTATTTTGATTTCTACAGTCACTCCGTTATTTTGATCGCTATTTGTTTTCAGTTGCACCACCCACCTGTGCAATGTGTATTTGATAAAAGTACGCATTATTATGTTCCTAAATAGTTATTTGAATTGCGTTATAACACTTTCAGTAAACAAAAACATTATATGGCGGCAACAGTACAATGATTATTCGCGAATACAGTGTAGAGTACTGTCGTAGCCAAGAATGCAGGTTTTGAGTGTATATGAACTCGCAGACTAGAACACATAAAGCACGCATGAGGCCCCCTCTCTCTTCCACCCACTTCCCGCGAAAAAAAAAGTCTAGCTTTCTCCTTGCCGTCATGTACAATCAAACATTGTGCTTTGTAGCTCACAACGATTTCACGACATCAAGTTAACAGTGATTTGCGGAAAAACTATGCTGTGAGAGCACTGCAGGCTTCCTGTGTAACGCTGTACATGTTTTTCTCTCCAAATGACTGAAAACCTTGAACAAAAATAAATATTACCACCAAAATGTGAGGGCAAGGGTTGTTACCCTAGACAAGAAAGACTACCGCATACTTCATCTCGATTCGAGAGCCATCGCTGACGGAGGCGTTTTCCGTGCTGGGCGGAGCCGTTTGAACAAAAACGCTGGTCATGCCTGTTGAACTATGTAGACTTCTGGAACCATGTCCTGATTCAGCAATTGGTCTTATAAGCAGGTTGTTGATTGATTGGCCTACTAAAGGTAAGTTCCTAAATCATGGGTTTGTCCATGTCTGTTTTTTTTGTGACCAGTTCGTAACTACCTAGTTGTATGACTCACTCAGTTGGTGGCACTAGTGTGAGGGACAAACAGACACATAGACAGATGGATAGACGGACTCATGGACGCTCAGATGAATGGATGGACGGACACACGGACGCACACACTGATGGACGGACAGATGAACGCATGGACGGACAGGAGGACGGACGGATCTCATGGCCAAAGAATGCATCGCGCAGCACACGCTTTCAAAATACGCACTCAGATGTATCCGTATGCAACCTACCACGATTCGAGGGACGTGCATAGACTTAGTATTTGCAAACTTTCCACTGCAGCCAGTATAGAAGAACCCCTGTAGCTTCACTTCACGGACCATAGAGCCGTAATGATAAAGCACCATGCAATCCAGCCGTCATGGCAACAAAAAATGTAAATAACAAAAAAATGCCGCCATATCCACGAAGTGAATGATGATGAGTGGGCGAAGCTCCGGAGGTAAACCTGGTAAACCATGAATCCTCCGTACATTTTGCCCACTCGATTTTATTGCAACGCTCCCCCTAGCGTACGTCGCGGCACTATATCGAACGATGACACGCGCCATATGTGGCATCATTCCTATTTTATAACACCTCGCATCTTTCATAATCAACTACACGTACCGCCGTCTAGTTTATAACATCTTGCATCTTTTGGACGGACGGACGGACGGACGGACGGACGGATGGACGGATGGACGGATGGACGGACGGACGGACGGACGGACGGACGGATGGATGGACGGACGGACGGACGGATGGACGGATGGACGGATGGATGGATGGACGGACGGACGGACGGACGGACGGATGAATGGATGGACGGACGGACGGACGGACGGATGGATGGACGGATGGATGGACGGACGGACGGATGGACGGATGGATGGACGGATGGACGGACGGACGGACGGACGGACGGACGGACGGACGGACGGATGGATGGATGGATGGATGGATGGATGGATGGATGGACGGACGGATGGACGGATGGATATGGCTGTACCCTTTAGATCGGGCGGTGGCTAGCGTAATACTACGCTAGCCACTATATGTAGCCACTGTATGTAGTCCCCTGTATGTAGCCACGAGAGGTGGCTACATACAGGGGACGCACAGCCCACGCCTTAAGGAGCTTCGCTCCTAAAAAACCAAAACAACAAACAAACAACAACAAAATAAAAGTTGTTTTGTAATATAAGCACAGTCTTACGTCTTTCTCATGATGTATTGGGCTAAATTTTCACGGGAGAGTTACTGTTTACCAATAATATCTCTTTCTCGAGCTTTGCAAACTTATTTTCAGTCATTCAGTGCATATCGCGTGATTTACGAGAACTAACTTAAGATAATAGTGCGAGGTTATTGTGCCCTGTTTTGTGAGGGCAGCACCATGTCCGTGCTGTGAATTCATTAGAATTTATTACAATAATTTTGAATGCAATGTCCGGTAAATGCGTTGTAGCAGGCTGAAAGCTCGTTCATGCTCGATCAACCGTTTTCACTATGATCACTATAGGGCGCCACAACGCTTGATGTAGTGCCCTAGACTATAACCTCTATAACCTGGTAGACGTAATGTGCAGATGGATAAAATGAATTTGTAGGCTCCATTGAGTATATTAAATTCGACCGTTTCCATGCAGACTCGTAATTCATTCTCTCTCGGATATCTGGCGTGACGAGAATGGGCGAAATATCAAGAGTAACTGGCTTGCCCAGTCTATTGTATCTAGCGTTGGTAGGAGATAAAATGCATCAGTGAGAGGGAGAGATGGTGTTCATTACCTCACTACTCGGCTTGATATACGTTAGTGACTTATAGGCTGGTGCCTTGATATTACTCCCGTAGCTCCGGATGATTCGTGCAATCAGCAATGATCCTATCGCTATACGGGCATCAAAATTACGTTTGTATTTTAGGAGCGAAGCTCCATAAGGCGTGGGCTGTGCGTCCCCTGTATGTAGCCACCTCTCGTGGCTACATACAGGGGACTACATACAGTGGCTACATATAGTGGCTAGCGTAGTATTACGCTAGCCACCACCCGATCTAAAGGGTACAGCCATATCCGTCCGTCCATCCGTCCATCCGTCCGTCCATCCATCCATCCATCCATCCATCCATCCATCCATCCATCCATCCATCCGTCCGTCCGTCCGTCTGTCCGTCCGTCCGTTTGTCCGTCCATCCATCCGTCCATCCATCCATCCATCCGTCCATCCGTCCGTCCGTCCATCCATCCGTCCATCCATCCGTCCGTCCGTCCGTCCGTCCATCCGTCCGTCCGTCCGTCCGTCCATCCATCCATCCGTCCATCCGTCCATCCGTCCGTCCGTCCGTCCATCCATCCGTACATCCGTCCATCCGTCCGTCCGTCCGTCCGTCCGTCCGTCCGTCCGTCCGTCCGTCCGTCCGTCCAAAAGATGCAAGATGTTATAAACTAGACGGCGGTACGTGTAGTTGATTATGAAAGATGCGAGGTGTTATAAAATAGGAATGATGCCACATATGGCGCGTGTCATCGTTCGATATAGTGCGGCGACGTACGCTAGGGGGAGCGTTGCAATAAAATCGAGTGGGCAAAATGTACGGTGGATTCATGGTTTACCAGGTTTACCTCCGGAGCTTCGCCCACTCATCATCATTCACTTCGTGGATATGGCGGCATTTTTTTTCTTAAGTACGCCTTTCTATCCAATTAACACTTTCATTATCTTTCTAACACGCTATGGTGGAAGCAGAAGTGATTGTGGGCGAAATATAATCAGGGACCAGTTCTGGCGGAAGGTACAGTCGGACAACTTCGTTGGCTTGCAGCGCACCATCGGTCACACTAGCAAGGGCAACAGCCTTACTTGATGTGGTCGGAAGCAAGTTTGTTTTCGCTTTATATTATATCAGCCTTTCCTCTGGTAATTGCAGCTATTATTCGCAGATAATAGATCATTACTGTACGTGGTATAAAGTTCTACCAGCCGCCTAAACAGCTTATGAGTAGCAACGAGCCGACCCTCTATACATGAAAGACGCCTAAATGAGTTCAGGTATCATTGCTTTACCTTCGCGTATAAGTTGGCTTATCAGACTATTTGTGTTTTTGATCTACATACGATGGTACAAAAGTGTTTTGGGGGGGACCCACTTTCACTGCAGTGTCTGTGGGTCTTCACTAATATCTACTATTGTATATACGGCACTGTGAAGAACAGCAACAGTAATTACCGCAGCGTCTCTGTTAGTGAGCTAATACCTATTAAGGGTTCTAATTTTTTTTGTCCTGATGCGACTAGTACAGAGGAATTATTACACATCATTTGTTGAAGATTGACCCTTTATAGCGCATTACGACAAACTCTTTTTGCCCAGAATGTTCGTAATTGACCCCTGCTCGGGCGTTTGTGCAATCACTTTTTGGTAACTACTTTTAACGGGTCGTGCTTGATGCAATCAGCCAGTATACATTGCTTTTGTAAAAGCTTAATACTCATGTTGCACTGGGTCATTTCAGGTGTGGTAGAATGTGAAGAAGGAAGCGGTACGCCACGTTTATAAGTGTTTGCGTCTATCCAGATGTCCCGATATATCTCGAGCAGTGTACGTTCAACACCGTACATTCGAGTGATTATAGTCCGGCCACTGATCTTACCACGAATACTTACGGGTAAGCCAAATGTGACAGTGCAAGACAGCTGATCGACAAGTGGCATATACTTCTGCAGTTCCCACAACTTCAAAAATGCTTTCGTTTCTTACAGGTGAGTGTTAGCAAATGTATCATTCTATAATTCCTTCAAATCATAGCGTAAACTATTAGTTATGCAATATAAAAATTATATATGCATGTAATAGACAGTTTAATCTCTAACTTAACGAATTCAATTACGTTCTAGCAATCAACAAGATAAATACAATGACTATAGCTATACAGAACACAAGCGTCTCCATAGACTGCAGGCACAGGACTCCAGTTTATCGTAAAAAACGAATGCCAGGCCGCGGATTTAATGCTTACTTCTGTGTACTGAGCGAAGCTGATGGCGATTAAGGAGACAGAACGCCGAAACAAAACCCTGTCATTTTCTTTTTACAAGCCTTCATTTTCTACTAAATATTAAAAACGACGTAATGTAAGAAAGTCGGTATAGTTGGCAGAGAACTACGAAAAACGTTTTAAGCGAGCGGTCGTTTGTCCAAATGAAGTCAAATCGAGACTGCAGATATCACTTTTAAACTTGCGGTCCGTGTCGGTCATTTTGCTCCACTCGTACTTGTGTTTTTTCACCCAATTTTATTCTAAGCTTAATGGAAAAAACTCAATTCTTTATTGCTGGCGCCTGCAAGCTTTTACGTTCCCCCAAGATGGTTTCTTTTGCAACCTTGTCCGCTAAATTTACGGTAAAGCTTTGAAGGTAGCACTGCGAATATGATCAATTACAAAAAGAAGCACGGAATGCAATGAGCCATCAAGTAACACAACCACCATGACTGTGCACTTCAAGTAAAGTAAGGCAATGCTGCTTTTTATGCAATTAGCACTTTTAGCTAATGTGATGCAGTTTGCGGTATGAATTTCTGTTTCTCGTCTAAACTTTTGCATCCTAGATTTAGTTACCATCTAGTCCATGTTATAGCAGGGAAAAAAACATTATATAGGGGTGCCCGAGGTATATAAAAGCCAACGGGACACAATACTTCATTTATCAGGTATGTAATATGTGCGACGATTCAGTGAAACTCTATCATTGTCGATTCTTGCATTGAAAGCTCCACTTCCTTAAGATGCCCTACACCCTAAGCCGACAATATATTTCTGTTTTGTAAAGCAGGATAAATGGCAGTGCCCTCGATATGTGTTGATGGGGCAATTACAGGAAATTTTATATAATGTTTCGACATCTGGGAGTAATTGATTATGCATTGCAGTGCTGGTATAGTGAGACGCAGATAACTGCCAGTATTTTCCAGGAAACAAAGCAAATCAGAGGCTCAAACGAAGTGCAATAAAGAAACTGTTAGTGACCCGGAAAGCACAGACAGTGGTGGTGGTCACTAATTGAAACAAACTAGACAACTTTGTTCGGTGGGCTGCACAGAGTACCAAGCGTGGAAATCACCGATTTCGAACAGCCGGAAGCCCTACGTCTTCTTATAAATAAACCAGAGGAGCTATGTGGATGGCGCCATCCGTGAGATCGAACTATTAGCGCCTAACGAAGGGGACAATTCGCATATCCGAACTCCTCGTCTCTTTCCTCCTCTTTCTTTGCTGACCAGCTCTCTCATGTTTCCTTTCAAACGTCCGCCTCATAGGCTCATTCTCGAAGACTCTTCTTCCAACCGCGCTTGAATGTATGGAAGAATAAAAAACACAAAAAACAACGCAAAACATTCGTAAAAAAACATCACACAAAGCAGAGACACGACTATCTCTGCTTTTTTTTTTCAGCACTCTGGAGACCTCCCAATCTTGGTGTTGACCGTCTGTGTCAAGTCTCTGTTTGCCCCACTTGGCCCGGGCCAAGAACTAAAAGGAAGCTCTGCATGTGTACTGCTCCTTGTTGCCCGGCGTTGACTTTTTAAAATAAATTGCCGCAAGCCTCCTCTTCCCCGTTATGCCATTGTTTTATTTCTATTTCTCTGCAGGTGGAGGGAGTAGAGAGAGTCTATGAAAGAGCACAAGAGGCGTAACCGAAGCTAGTGGCAAGGGCACGGCTTAATATCCAACAATTGGGAAGTGAGTGAGGCTGAAGGAAAAGAAAACATGTACTTGTGCAAAAACACTGAAGAACACGGTTTCATTGCTGATCGTACGAAGAATTGAAAAGAAGAACGTAGAAGCTTTCGCAAGCCAGTTTTCAAAGGGTGTGTCTGTTTGGTCGGTCAATGAAAGCTGAACACTATCGCGATTTCTACAATAGGTGGCTATCGCGACAGAAAAAAAAACATTGTAAGGGGTTTAAGAAGTATATTGATGCTTAAGGTGGGACGTTTTTTTTTTTAAACGATTCTTTCCGCAAATATTCCTAGACAGAATATTCACCTGCGTCTTCAAGTCAGTCACGTTTCAAGTTTGACTGTTTAGATTCACTAAGCGGCCGTATTTGATGCTTACGTTTTACATAAAATACTGAATGACTGTTTTGTTTGTACTTGGGCCTACACATTCCGCGAAAAAATATATGGTCACTCACAATCAGTAGTGATGCGATTCGCCTGTGAAAAATGTAGCATTAAAAATCTGCCTATTTTTTTTCTTTTTTCTACACGCTACCGTGCCATCAACGCGAATACAAAAAACTTCATGGACAACTCTATGGAATATTCTCGAGGCCACTTTGTTGCTTGAACTAGGTTACGACTATATTTGACCATTCGACTACTAGCAATGTAGAAAACAATGCGCGCACAATATATAAATGTAGCAACACTTTCTTTGAGATTCCTTCAGATGCGCTTATTGCACTTCATGAAACATAAATTGGGAAAGACGGACTGTTTTGCTAGTTAGCTGACTATGAGAACTGAGAATGTACATCCCTAAAACTACGAACACGTCAAAAGGTTGTGAACGACGTACTGCCGGTTTTAACAACTGTATGAATCACACTAACAGATTATATACATATTTTAAGTGTGCTGTCATGAATGTGTATAATATCGCGTTATAGCACCAAAAATGCATGTGCGCTATTACATGCAGCACATCAAGTGCCACAAATGGCAGCGCATGTCAAACAGAGTCATGACGAAATTCTCAATCGGAATCTTCCTAGCAGATGGAAGCCTCACTTATACAAAAGCTATCTTTCATGCTGATTAAGAACACGTCTCAAGCAAGCCGAGAAAAGCAGCTCGCGCGTTTTCCCGGTACTATAATTCGACAGAAAGTGCGAGTGTGAGTAAAAAAAAAGCATATTTTTCAGTAGCCTAGTTAGTTGCCCCTCCCCTCCCCCCTCCTGTTTTCTCGTGATAGTCGTTTTAACGCTATACGTTTGGTACCTGATTGAGCAACCTTTCGGGCATCAGACTAACGAAGGTTAGTTTGATGCTCGAAAGGTTGACCTTGCCTCGGTGTTATTTGTTCAAATTTGACCTTGCCTCCGTGTTATTCGTTCTTGCAATATTTACTGCCAACACGGTGAGCCTTGAAGAAAACAATCATTCGTTCAGTTTTACTGGAGACTGTGCGTACCATAAGAACCTATAAAAAGTTAGCTCTTATTAGATCAAGTCCAGCAGCATCAGCCACAACATGCCGAATATATTTATTGTTATCATGCATTATCCAAAGCCAGCCGAAGTTAGCTATCCTGTAGCCAACAATGCTTAATATTAGTGAGTGTTAAACATTGCTCATGTTGCACAAATAAATATGGCACTTCGGGATCTCTATGTTGCTGAGACATATTGTTAGACATCAGTGTGACAGGCACCTGCCTATATTTTTTGAACATCGATATACTTCATTACGGTATGCAGGTATATTAGATCAAAAAATGCCATTGTCTCCAAAATACACATACGAGCTTAGGACGCCGACGCTCATCAGTAGAGAAACATATTTTTGCATTAACAATGTTGTGGACTGCCCAGGTGCATTTCTGCCGTCATCATTGTCGTTACGTTCCATGTAAAGCGAAAATCGATAATATTTACGCGTGGGTCATACGTTCTCTGTGCGAATGAAAGCATGCAGGCGTTGCCGACCAACGCGGCTCAAGCAAAGAAGAAAAAAGCCGGCTGCCTCGATCGCAAGAAAGGCGCATGGAGATGGAGCCAGACTGTGGAACAGGGCAATAAAGCAGGAGTGTGATAGACCCAGAGTCGTCGTTCGCAGCCGCACGCGTTTCTTTTGGAGGGTATCATAAGACAGCTCGTAGCTTTGTACATTTTGTGCTGTGATCCCGAGGTTTTCTTTGAGACCTTAAATGGTATGAATGCCGCTTCGCTTGCTGCAATTGTGCCATTTTCTAAAAAAACGTGATCGGCTTGCCTTTCTTTGTATAACATTCGAATGGGTCGCTAAGGCATTCATTGTTTTCCTCTGCAGTGAAGCCCACCCCCTCATTTTTTTCTGTAGCATCCCTCTTTTGTTAGCTTCCCCCCGCGAACATGGTTATAGGGGAGAAGCCAGATGTGAAACCCGCTTTTAACTTTCATTTGTATTGACCATTTGTGTAGATGGATAAAGTGACCGGAAATGCATTATCAAAAGTAAAATGACCACATTGACACGAAACCAATCTAGAAAGATGGCAATTTTAGCGGCTAAGCATCCCTCATGTAGCCCTTGTAATTGAGGAGTGCAGTGAACTGGGCTAATTGACACTGGTTCATTATGTTACAGCGTGACAAGTACGAGAGAAAAAGCTGAGGAACACAGATGACAGAAGAGTGCACGAACTACCACCTAAGATGTTTTATTCGCAAAGCGTGTATTATTAAGAAAGGCGAAAATTGGGCGCCTGTGCACAGCTAATGACACCATACGTACTTGCCAAAAACATAGTTGATCCCTCCATGAGAGTCAGCGCTATAACACGAAAGTAAAACGTCTCCTTACTAAAGTAGTCTAGGTCTTACTGTACAGTGGTATAAGAGCACTTACACAATTTCTGTTGGTGTTGTACAGCTAAAACACCGTTTTTGGTAAATTCATCCACGTTGAGTTTTTAAGGTACATCTCCATCCCGACGACTAATGTGCATGATTATTGATTGATTCATGATTGCACATTCCCCTGAAGTCATGGATGCCTGCGGTAGATATAGCAGTTAACGGTGAGAGCGGAACCAATGAAGGCGGTGTGACAGCGAGAAGAGCATGATTGATTGTACGGCTAACCTGGGCTGTAGTTGCCTACTCGCGGCATGTTGGAGTTACTGAATACCACTGCCCGATTAGGGATAAATGCAACGCGAGCTGTTTCTGCTGCTCACAATGTTTGCAATTGCGAGCGTAAGTGGGGAACGCAAATGGAAAGTGGAGTTACATCCAGGCTACACTGTAATCTATGGGAAGCAGGTGCACTGATCTATGCATTGTGGAACAATTCTACATATGGATAAATGCTATGAGCCACGCAGACGCTTTGCATTAAGTAGCCACCTGGCTGTGTGTTAAGGCGTTGAGAAAATTGCACTTATCCTGAAGAAAAGACACCAGATAGAACGGACGCATAGAAACGACAGTTTGAAGAGACTAATTGTTAATTTTACGGCTACGATGCCTCATTACATGTTGCCTTGAATACTGTGAGAGGGTAGTGGTAGATATAAAAGGCATGTTTTAATACCTGCGAAGTATGTGGCCGTGGCGCAGTCGATAGCATGCCTGACAGATGTTGTCGCTGACCAAGAGGTCGTGAGGTTGACTCGCGTTGAGGGCACTTTTTGGCTTCTGATCTGTGTTATTTTTCAGACATTATTTCCGTTATTTATCTGTTATTTCTGTTGTTTTCAGACATTATTTCTTGGTGACGCCACTTTCATGTGGTTTGTCATGATTGGGTATTACGTGACATTTGTTGAGCCACCTAGACTTGCAAGATATTTCCCGCTATGTTTTTGCTTCCTACAGATCATCATATAAGAAATCATAGATTAAATGGGTCCTTTCACTGTTTTTCCCGAAACTTTCCCGAACTTACCAAAATTTTGAACCTTAATATCACTGTATTGGAGGCCAGCGACATAGGAGATCCCGCTTCAGTTATGTTATAAGTGCAATAAAAAGTAACTTTTGAATGGTCTACATGAGGTGATGCTTGTCGGACGGAATGATTTCTTAGTGTGCCGAGGGCTTTACATCTTTATTTATGCTCTAAACAACACATAATATTGATTTCACATCATGCTTGCCAGTTATGGTATATATGTGGATGCGCCCTTCAAGACGTTTCAGACCCCACCTCTATTACCACTGGTCGTTTCATTCAGAGCACATGGGCCTCACTAAATCTGCGACGACGTTTTGCAACGACGCACTAAACGGTGTAGCGAATTGGTGCCTTGACTGCAATGGCAGGGAGACAAAATCTATCCGGCTAATGGTGACATCATTTGCAAAACAGCGCCATTTTCGCTAACGGCCTGAAAAATACTAAGAAATAACAGTCAAATGCACGATCGTTGGTATGGTTTAACGTGGGTGAAGGAAGCGTTAGGAATCAAACAACATCGTAACGGTTTGCAGCCCATTAGGCCCCCATTCTGACACCAGGTGCTGCCGTGTACTGTGATAATTCCAAAGGCACTTACGCGTCGAAGTGTGGCCGCTTTACAGAAGTCATACAAACATTACACGGAACAAGCAAGTTTTCGTTAGAGATAACGGTTCAGGGGCAGTTATGCTCCGGCAAACACCATGCTCGTAGTGGGCTGCCATGCACCTTTGTGCAAATTATCTCTTCCAAACGAGAAGTAGAATGCCGAAAGATCAAATCGCTTGTCGAAATCACCGTGACTAATATTCTTTAATTTTAATATAGTCATTCGCGTACGTTAAAAATTGATGCGAGAATTGACCATTTTCATCTGATGCTGGCATAAACAATATGTTGAGTTCAATCAGCTTGAGGAATGAGACCCCTCTTTTTTAACAGAAAGATCTCACTTTGTCGACAACATTGTCAGATTCGTCGAAGTATCCTTCACGCTGATTATTACGACACCCAGAATAAATTACCGCTGAAGATTACACCGTGATTTTTTAACGCGCGAACGTTTTGTGAGCAAGCGTTGTTAAAAAAAAAAACAGGTTGACACTATTGCTTGTAAGTACTTCATTCAGCACTGAATCATATTCAATCAAAGTAAGAAATGTCGCAGTCAGCCGTGCTAAACTAAACAACATCGTTTGTTTTCCTTCTTTTCTCACCACAAATCAGCGAATGTTGAAATTAAGCAGACTATGTGCTTGAGTAATCAATTTTTGTGAAATATTGAAGGCTGTTTTTTAACCACCATTAGAACTGCCAGGCCTGCGCCGAATACGCCACATAGTCACAGTGAAAACTGGAAGAGCGGCCTTTCTAGCACTGTTCTTACACTCCCTTTGGGTATATGAAACAAGCACACTTCCAGAGTACCCACTGTACCATAATTCATAATTTTGGTGGGGTAAAAAGGAGTTCACTATGCCGTTCTGCGCCTTCCTTCGCAGAAGCGCGGTACTCGATATTAACTTTCAAGGAGCTTTGTGGAATTTGTTTATGCTGTGGCTGATTACGATAAAGAATTGTACGGAAACCTTTATTAATGGTCTGGTGCATTCGACGACCCACTTGTTACACGATTCACACAGTGTGGTGTTCAGGTGTTCAACTACAATTGACGTTAACCTAACGTGATGGCTGTATCATAGTAGTACATATGTAATGTTTATACATTTGGATATCCAGCACTGCAACCAAAATGGACGTTTCACGAACACTAGGGTCTATTTGAAAAGTAGTTCCGAGATCTGACGTGACTCCGTGGTCGAATGCTTCATTGCCACGCAAAATGCTTGGGTTCGGATGCTGCTGGGACGCCGACATTTATTCTTTGCACTCGTCTCGTCGAGTCAACGCTGTCGATGTCAGGTTTTTTTTAACGGTTACGCGTTAAAATTGCGCACGTGTGTTCTCGTCGTTCCTGGGTAGATACTAAGGGCGAATCACCTGTGGCACATACCCGCATATAAGTGGCACATATTCGGCTGCGGGTATGTGTCATTGTTTGGCGGGAAGTATTCGACGACGTACGCACCAGGATTATGGCATAAGTCATGTCTTGATAAGCACGTTATGTTCGTCCCACTATCTCCATATTATTTTGGTTCCTGCCAAGCTGAAGGGGTGATCGCGAGAGCATCCAGACGTAAGCGGATAGATAGATAGATAGATAGATAGATAGATAGATAGATAGATAGATAGATAGATAGATAGATAGATAGATAGATAGATAGATAGATAGATAGATAGATAGATAGATAGATAGACAGACAGACAGACAGACAGACAGACAGACAGACAGACAGACAGACAGACAGATAGGCAGACAGACAGACAGACAGACAGACAGACAGACAGACAGATAGATAGATAGATAGATAGATAGATAGATAGATAGATAGATAGATAGATAGATAGATAGATAGATAGATAGATAGATAGATAGATAGATAGATAGATAGATCTTAGGCTTGTTTTGCTCGCTTAACACGAAAGTGTTGCCTGAGCCTCGCAAGATGAAACGCTCCTTCCCTTAGTGCAGGGTAGCTAACCTGATGATAAAATTTTGGTTAACGACCTTGCCTTTCTCTCAATGTGTTTTCTCTCTCCTATGATTTAACTGTTTGCCTGATTCTGATCTGAATTACTATTGCAAGTTTTCAATAGCAAGATGATTAACTCTGAAATCTGACACTTGATTTAGGGTACTTGCGCAGCATGTCAGAATTCGGTAAAGTCAGGCGCCACATAAAAGCGTGTATTTTTCCGAAGTACTCCAGTCGCGTTCCAATGAGGGCACCCACCATTAAGGTCATCCAGTGACGCCGAACTCTCAATAGACCACATATCACCGCGTAGCAAGCATCCAGGCTATACTGACGCGGCCGCATTTTATTTCCAAATAATACCCTGCCCCAAAGTGTCTGGTGAAGCTGTGCGTTCACTCATCGCCCATTGCCACGAAGAGGCACCCATTACGTACGAATGCAGGCCCGCGCCATGAGCGATTCTGCATACAGCATTCTGCAATGGCCTGCGGTGTGCAAGGGCTGTCTGCGAAAACACGAGGCTAACATTACGACGAGCTGTGCGCTTCAAATTTGCATAATCAGAACCACCCCTCAGGAGAGCATCTAAGATTGTGGCGCCGAGCAAGCTGAAGCACGCTAACCCCTACACTGTTGACCCACGTTTGTTTATGCAGTATTGAGCTGAGCGTGGATGACAGAGAAAGGAGGCGGGAGAGTTGGAGTTTTTAGCTGCCACAGCAGTAGTGACACAGGTGACGACGTTTTTTGGCATAGCCTAGGACGATGGGGCTGTGACCGCATTTTGTTATGGCTGTGCGAACCAGGCATTCCTGCCAATCACGTATTGGAAAGCACTTTTTTAAAGTCTCGAGAGAGGTGAAATGAGGAAGAACGGCTATTTGAGCTAGCTGGTTTAATTCAATTGTACTAAGCGTTGCAGTGCAAACACGAAAGTGCTGAAAGAAAGGCAAAGAGATGGCGAGGAATGGAAGGCACAGAGTACAACACGAGTGTTGGCCTCTTTGTCTTCCATTCCTCGCCTTCTGTTTGCCTTTCTTCCAGCACTTTCATTCTTGCGCTGCAACCCTTATTACAACGTGAAATGAGGCAGTGACATTACGGTGCCATCTGTCAACGTGTCAGTTATGGCACTTTGCTAATAGTAAGCAAAAGTAAAGTAAGCAGTCTATTTAAAAATGGCCTCTTGCAATTGTTCCCGAGCATTGGCGGCGTAACGTTGTGTTACGGGCAACCTGAGACTCTATAAAGTGTTTTTTTTTTCTTCTTGAAACTGGTGGAGAATGCACATAGCTATATACGCCAGCCAGTGAATGAGAAAGTTCTCGTCGTCAGTAAACAAATTTTCCCATGGAATGCCACTGTAGACAAGAAGGTTAGACTGAGATATAAAAAGGGCGCAGTTTGCGACTGCAAATTACACTCTATCGAAAACTATACGAGCATGGGCGTTTGTTAAAAGTAGAGGCAAAAATGCGTCTTTGGTTCCCCATCCAATGTGTTAGAGTTTCACTAGAAGACAAGACTGCCAGGAAATTATTTGTGTAAGTCTATCTAGGCTAAATTTCTTTCCAATCCAGCAAACGGTCGTCGTAGGAGTTTGTCACTGCTCCAAATAAGCAGTTTTATGTCTTACGTGCCCCACTTTATATCTCGGAGTGTTCACATTGCGCATTCATTGCTGTTCAATATGCTTAGGCTCTTAATGATGAATAAGTCTCGCCATGTCAGGAACGAAATGCAGGTGAAGGACTTCTTTCTGAATAAGTGGAAATGTTGTCGCATCTACATATGAAGGGCATTTACATATAAAAAGAGTGAGATTCAATACGTCGTCTTGCGTCTGCGCATTTTTTAGAGAGCCAGTGTTTGTACCATAACCGTAACGAGGACGTGTATGTGGATGCAAATTGCATGTAGCTGGATTTAGGACCGTATCAAGTTCATAGTGGGCTGCGAAGCGAAGAGCTCACGCTAACGCGCATCCGCTTTCCTTCACAACGCGTAGTTACTAAAAAAAGGGATCAGTCTTTCATTGGGGACATGATCGTTTTCACTCAATACGGACAGCCGAGCTGCTTATTCATCGCTAAAGAAATAACCAGCGGGGCATCGCCCTTGCAGCTGGTCTTTCATGGAAGGCTGAACCAAGCATAGAGTTTAAACAATCTCAAGCACTGCCCAAAATATCCTCATAAATTATCGTCACCTCATTTCGACATGAACCTTAAATGTGGTTCGTGCTACTAGGAGCTCATTGATTATATGCCACTGAATGCGTAATTTTGCGTACCGCTTAGAGGTCAGACAATCACAAAGTACTCTATAAATGTCTTGGCAAATCAAATCTACTCACACCGTTTCCCGCTATCTACCCCACCCACCTCTGTGTGCTCTCGTAGAACCCTTCAATCATGGTATATAAGTTGGCTTAGGAGGGCATGGCAAACATGACAAACACTGTTGGTTTATAACAGCTCCAAGTTGTAAGATATTTTTCGTCAGCTTTTGTTTAGGTGCAGCTAAACGTATATCTGAGACACAACAGTTGTGTTATCAAGCAGTGCTTGACCAACATCGCCGTAGGCGTATATATGTACATTGAATAGCCAGGCTCCTCTAGCTATCTGTAATTTCGACCCTGTCATTAAACCCTACTGCGCCGTCGACATAGCAAGCACCACCACAGCTTCGAGAACATTAGGTATATCTCGTGACATCTACAGTGACATGACACCAAGCCGTGCGTGCCCATTTACTGCATGCGAAGTCAGGCCATCGTATCTATTGAATAGTGCGCCAAGGTCTATTGAAATAGGTCGCCGAAATTCCGGTGAAAAGCGGCTCAGAACCTATAGCGGCATCAGCATGAGGAGTTATGGGAGCTGCAATTTAACCACGAGTGTGGAGGAAACACTAATACTGAAAAAACCATCCTTGATTCAAAGTTGAAGCAATCACTTTGTTTTGCAAATGACATTTTTCACCAACAATATTATGTAGGAGTAATGAGCAAAGAATTTATGAGAGTTTTTATTATTTTGAAAAATCTTATTTCTAGCACCCTCTGCTCATGCTATTTTTACTCCCTGCAGCGGTGATTCAGTGGTCAAGGTACTCGGCTCCTGACCCGCAGGTCGTGGGATTGAATCCCAATTGCGGCGGCTGCTTTTTTGATGGAGGCGAAAATGCTGTAGGCCCGTATGCTCAGACTTGGGTGCACGTTAAAAAAAAAAAAAACCTATGTGCTTTTTTTTTAAACGTGGACTCACCCGTGTTCGCTTTAGCGCCAGTCCACGGCGATGAGATGACCATGAAAAGTAATTTGAGGTGACATTTCACGCTAGTGCATTCAAAATGACGTCACTTGTTTACCAACTATTGCGGCACATCCGCTTTATGTCGGCCATATGCTTAGGTCGGTCATACGCAAGTCTCACCAATAACGTTTTTTTTTTCCTCAAGTTTCATAGCATGCAGCAAGTTTTAATCATTTTTCTTCTGATGTTCGTCGCCAAACTCACCGGTTTTTAGGTCATTAGCAGACCCCCCCAAAGGCAATGTTAAGCTCCTAACGACCTACAACACAGCGAAGGCCACAGAAAAGAAGAAAAATTCTTTGTTTGCCTTTCACGTCTTATGATCTATGATTTTTTTTTCTCATTTAATAGTATTCATTTAGACAGGAAAGTTTACCTCACAAAAATTTTGGGATGGCTCAATTCTTGCACTTGTTAGATGGTGCGTTTAGGGAGGTTTAGTGGGAACGCAGTCAGTGCTGAAGCTTTGACTCTGCACACGTGCTAGCGATAATGTGGGACAGGCTGTGATGGTGTTAACGCGCAGCCTCCTTTTGGTTACATTGAAGTCATTGGGGCACACGCGGATCATTGCTAGCTGCATGCTTGGAACAACGTTGCTTTTTAGGGGCGAAGCTCCTTATGGCGTGGCTTGTGCGTCCCTCGTAGTACGTAACCACCAGTGGCACATACCCGAAATAGCGGTCCTTACGATTTTGACCTCCGAGGTGGTTCCGGTGAGAGATTTCTTCTGTGCGTTGTTGAACAATAAAAGATAGTGCTCAATGCACATGCTAATGGCTGCTAAGGGGGAATGAGAGACAGGAGCATTCGGCCTTTAGGTAACGCGCACGCGGCGATCCCCATTAGCAGCTATTGGCATGTACATTGAGCACGATCTGAGGGTCGCTACTTTATACTCGCTGGGTGTAACCTCCTTGGTTTTAGAAAGGTTTAGCGAGCGTTGGGCCGCATAGCCATGAATACAGTGAACTAGTATATACCATGAACTCGAGGTGGTTAAAGGTGGGAAGTAAACCCGAAGCGCAAGCCGTAAGAAAGTGTGCATGTGCCACCTCCTGTTTAGTCCTTGAAATGTGCGCTGGATGGCGGTGCTTCTATATGGAGAATATATGATGACAAGATGCGAGATGGTGGTACTTGGAGTGCTGAATAGATGGACGAACGGACACACAGACAGATGCATGGATGGACGCATGAACGGACGCAGGCGCGGATGCATGGACGAACGCAGGGACGGACGCACGAACAGACGCCCGCACGGACGGGTGGATGGACGCATGGACGGTTACACAGACGTACGCAGGGACGGACGGAAGCAAGAACGAATGGACGGACGAATGCTTCGCCCCACTCCCCATCATTCACTCCGTGGATATGCTGCCATTTTTTCATTGCTTAGAACCCAACGTTTTTGTATATTTCTTATCAATTTCCATTATTGCCTCCTTGATATAGGCCTCTACAATCGGGAAGTCTGAAAAGTGTGTTACAATGGAGAGAAGATGACCTTTTTTTTCTAATAAAATGTGAAATCCCACACACACAAAAAATTCAGCCATCGAGATATGCTTTGCAGACGCTGACGAAGCAGCGTATCTGGCAGCCTGCAGTTCATCCGTTTATCGCACTTCTGTGTTTTGCAGGTCTTTCAGAAATGCTGCATTACTGCTATTTATAAACACTCTTTCTGAAGTTTCAGTTTAGTATAGCCACCAGGTTTTACAGCATCAAATTATCATATTACATTGGTGTGATCGGTAATGCGCACACCATTTTTGGGGCTAGCCGTGTTCCTTCTTAGCGGAAGTTGGCTGTAGTGGGTCATACCTCATTTCTGTGGCAAGCACGTGTTTGAGGTTATAGTTTTCTGATATGCCGCAAAGATTTCTGGGACACATAACCGTTTGTAGCGACAACTGTAACCTTCGTTGTTTCTGAACCAGTGGTGTGTAGTGTTATTTCCCCAAGTTTTGTGGTTAATGATACTGGTTGATGATGCCCACCTGCATTGCACGGTTCCCGGACAAGAATTACTTCAAAAAGAAGAGCTTCACAATTTAACAAAAACGAAGTGAATGATACTGACTGTGCGCACCAAATAAAAGCGCATTACACCATGCATTTGCATATGCCACAAATGTAATAAAATGAATTATTTACACATATATATGTGATAATAAATGAATAATAAGTGGATTCTGACAGCGAATAACGGTGGGAGTAACAATAAGGTTTTCCATTCTCACATGACGAAAACATAAAAAGCTGCCATAAGAGTCACTTATTTACCGATGAAACTTTTACCCGATTCCTTACTTTGTACTTGTCCTTTGCCAATACGCAAAATTATCATAAGACGCACTGTTAGGGCGTCTTGGAGGGGGGGGGGGGGGGCATGTGCTTTTCTAGTGGTTACGCAAACTAAAGTTGTCGCGAGGGCATCACAGATTCTAATGGTAACAAGCAGCTGTCGCTTTCCCTCGATTGCCCCGACAACGTATAAGCTCTTGACAGGACGGTCAGTATTTTCAGGGCACCAGAGCGACACGTTTGCTTTTATTGCGCTTGCTGTGTCACCCTGCGAGAGTGACAGAAACACAGAGAGCGATGTAGTAACTTCTTAACGAGGGAAGTAGAAACGTTGTATTTTTTTTCCCATCAAATGTGCCTTATGTACCCCGTATGTCAATGAAGATGGTGTGGTGGTTACTTTATTTCTCAGTTAAGACTGTAGAGCTTTACAGATGGCTGGCATTAAAACTTCGTGTCAGCCCAAAGCAGCAGCATGAGCAACAGCCCACTATTTCAGTATCTCCCTAAAGTGGTGTACGCATTTCAATCTGAAAGAATTTATTCCAAGTTATCGTTTTTTGTTTTCATTAGGATCAATCATAGAGGCCCTGAGCACTGTGTGCCGTTAAGTATGCGGCGCGTCGGTTGGCTAAACTTTACCACTAGGAAGTTCTAACAATGATTGCTTACTGGCGCTTTCTATAGAAGACGGTAAAATGGCATCGAAAACTGGACTTCCAGGCCTGAGTCTTCTATTTCTCATCCTTCAAGCTCGTGCTTCAACCCCACGAAATATCGGAGGTGTTCTTAGATTTTCTTTGTTTATATTCATCGTATTTTTGCCCGTATTTATATTTTCCCTATCCGCACCCACTCCTGCTATAGCCCACCAGTTGCGTAGTATAGGCGAAAATACGTAACGTGTTCATAGCAAGCACACGGACGTAAAAAAATAAATCTGCAACAGAAACTTAGTGGATTATGTATGCTTACATTATCGACTAAGTTTTTCAACTTTCATTTGGCGAGACATACCACAGCGAAAAGCGCACACGCGTGTGAACAGTAACTAGCCTGATCAAGAAAGTTGGGAAGCATCAGAAAGAAATGCAGTCCATCTACAGAGGCGGGACTCCTGTCGTCTAAAGAATGAAAGGAATTCGTACAGTTCAAGCAGACGAAACCTCGTCTAATGCCTCGCTCGTCTGCACACTGATTCATTCTGCAGGGATTATTTTCTTCCCAGTGATTTAATCTAGTAGGTGCGATAACGACAATTTCGCTGCTTCTGCTTCTAACCAATGAACTCGTGTTCGTTATGTAAAATCACTAGAATTGATAATATCGTCGTCTGTGCGAATCACTCATTCTTTCTTAGAAGATTTTCAACGCTATCCCTCGTGTTTTTTTTTTTGCCTTTTTTTACATTTTCCTTCGTATCCAACGTCAGCCTCATGCACTCTACCTGTCACCACATTCGATCTTTATTCATTCTCACGGTTCGTTTCTAAACACGCTGATGTATGCAGCTTGATGAGGTTAAGTGTGAAAGCGACAACAGAAAGACGTCGATAGAAGGGTCGCTTTTTGTGCTGAAGGGAGCACGGCATCGTTATGCTACGCTCTTACGCACGTTTGCTTCTTTCTTGAAGAAGGTGCGGAGAAAAATGTTGGAAATCAAACTCGGGAAAATCGAGATTAGGAACGAGGAGGCTAATGCTTTGCACAGTGAAGCAGCACAATTGTTAGTGTCTTATTTGGTGGTGTTTTTAGTTCCTGATTGGCGCTTTTCCCGGCCCTCGATCAATTATTCTGGCCCACTAATCTACTCGATGACAGGACGAGTAGATTAGTCGGTCGATCATGAAAGGAGTATGTGAAGAATATTGACGTGATAGATCGGATGGATCGAAGATTTTCCTACAAATCCTAGAAGCTGTGCTAGGTAAGAGCAGAAGAATAACCTCTCATTTCCTCGGCGCTTTGTTTGCGAGGATTTCACTGCTGCCGTTTGGTCAGAGATGTTCTGCCACGCAGCCTATGTACTTTTGAAGCAAGGCTTTCAGCGCAGGTTCTTAGGTTACAGTGATCAACCATTGCTCGAGAAGTTGTCACCAACGTGAGTAAGCACATGCATGCTTGATCCATGTGGTAAAATGACCAGAAGGCCCATTTGGTCATTGTTATGTTAACTTTATGTAAACTTAAAGGGCACATACCTGTTTTTGACGAAGACAGTTTTTGTACTCAACAAAACGTTTGTTTTCGCACAAAATGCCCCAGTGCGAATTTCACTAACGTACCGGCAGGACACCATACCTCAGGTCGAGTCAGTTAGGTACTTGGGGGTAACCTACACCGAAACACTAAACTGGAGTCCCCACATAAAAAACATGGCCGCTAAAGGAGCACGTGCCGTAGGGATGCTGCGCAGGCTCAGTAATTATCGTGCCGATTTGCGTAGAGACGTGCTCATTATGATATATTGCATGTACATTCGACCGATACTAGAATTCGGCTGTGTTTTGTTTTCTGGCGCTCCGGCCTACAGAGTTCGACCACTGATTCTGCTAGAACGCGAATCTTTACGCTTATGCCTAGGGCTACCCAAATATGTTGCCAACAATATCCTATACGAAGAATCCCGCCTGCCTTCTCCTATCAAAAGATTTCATATTCTAACAGTACGTACATTCCTTAAAATCTATGCATCACCTCAGCGGAGGGCACAGTATGTGTTCATTAGCCAGCAGACCTCATTCTTCAACCACCAATGGCCTAAATTAAGGTGTCCTCAAGTAATATTTACTCAGAAACTTTTGGAGCCCTTAAGAGTTAACCTTTGGGAAACACTTGTGCTCAACACTGTAGATGCAATTAGGATAGAATTTGACGATATATATCCCAAGAATGCAAAAACTTTACCATATCAGTATATAAATGGCATTTTGGAAGATCATTTGGCCAATCTAGAAACATCCACTGTGATAGCGACTGACGCTTCGGTTTAGGGAGAGAAGGCTGGTGTAGGAATCGTATCATCCTCTCTAGATTGGGCTTTCGCAATTCGATTACCCGACTTTACACCTATTTACCAAGCAGAACTACTGGCAATAGTCCTTGCATTGCGTAAAGTGCCGCAAGATCTATCAGCGGTGATTGTTATAACAGACTGTCTCTCGGTCTGTACTGCCTTAAGCTCACCAACTTTTTCGCGTACCTTAGAAACTTTCTACTCGCTCATTCCTACACATGTGCGACTCGTCCGACTAGTTTGGGTACCAGGCCATAGAGGTTTAGCTCTGAATGAGCATGCAGATGCACTAGCTGTATCTTCCCTTCATCGTCCTGTTTTACCTATTTTGCCTACTTCTGAATATATAACAGCAGCACGCTTTGAAAAACTCACAACGGCCAATAACTTTGAAAAATCCCCTTTGTTTGTATCAGACTTCACACAGCTAAAGTTCCCTTGGAAGAACAAGTGGTGTTCATCAAGGAAGGAAGAAATAGTAATTACCAGGCTGCGTTGTCGAGTCCCCTCATTGAACTTTTACCTTCACAGGTCGGGTCTGGCACACTCGCCTTTGTGCCTTTATTGTAATGAGAGGGAATCTTTGGAGCACTTCTTTTTGTCATGCCGAAAATTGAAAACTCAAAGGGAAAATCTACTAGAAGAACGCCTACGAAAGTCGGGCTTAAACTTGACACTTCCGGTGATTCTTTCATTCGGCGCAGTCGCATTTGGATTCAGCCACAGGAGCGTTTTTACCGCTGTTACAAATTTCTTACGAGAATCTAAAAGAATGGAATTCTAAAAATGGGAACTTCAGTTGATTTATCTATAATTTTTTTTTCTCTTTGTTTGTATGTTTATATATTTCTTTTCAAGGTTTGATTGATATGTGGGGTTTAACGTCCCAAAATCACTACATGATTATGAGAGACGCCGTAGTGGAGGACTCCGCAAATTTACACCACCTGGGGTTCTTTAACGTGCACCCAAATCTGAGCACACGGGCCTACAACATTTCCACCTCCATCGGAAATGCAGCCGCCGCAGCCGGTATTCGAACCCGCGCCCTGCGGGTCAGCAGCCGAGTACCTTAGCCACTAGACCACCGCGGCGGGGCTAGGTTTTTTTTTTGAAATGTAACACCTTTTTATTATTACCTATATTACCTAATTAATCCAACCCTCTCTTTCAAGAAGTGAATTATTTAAAAAGCAAGGCACCGTCCCATTCATGGCCTATCCCCCTAGGTGGGTTGCGCCAAGGTGTTGAGGAACCAACCAACCAACCAAAACGTTTGCTGGAGGCATAGGCATATTTACTGTTAGAAAACGCGAAATATACTGCCTCGCTGTGTTGTTGCCAGAAATGCGCGTATTAGGTGCTTTGATTTTTTATGTCGCTTCCACAATCATGCTCTATGCTTGAAGTGGGACCCCGAATCACTGTTAGATGAACAGAGTTTGACTTTCGTTCTCACCTCCTTCATATTTTTGTCTATCTGTAACTGTACAATAATATTTCAAAGTACGGCAGATCTCCCGTGCCTGGGAATTGACGTTATGCGAAGCATGGGGAGGGAAGGTGACCATGTTGCAATTTTTTATTTAGCAACACATCATGAAATGACGCTAATTATATGTACAAATGATGCACGCACAGACGTATGTCGTTGCAGATGTTAATATAACCAGTTGTTTGCACTTGCGCAATGATGCCAACTGGAACATGCGTAATAGCAACACCAGAAGCTAATATGAAGCGCTGATTCTCGCGAGGATGCTGGCCCTGGACACTGCTACATAAATCAATTTCAGCGCATGGGAACTAACTACAATTGACGTTAACCCTAAGCGATGGCTGTATCAAAAGAGTACATATGTAATGTTTATAAAATTGGTTAGGGAGCACTACAACCAGTATTGCCGTTTCACGAAGATTAAGGTCTATTTGAAAATTAGTTTCCAGACCTGGCGTAGCTCAGTGGTAAAATGCTTCATTGCCACGCAGAACACTTGTATTCAATTACAGCTGGGATCCTGACATTTATTCTTTGCATACGTCGGATCGACTCTACCGATGTCGGGAATTTCATAACGCTCGTGCATAGAAATCGCCCTTGAGTGTCCTCGTTATTCCTGGGTAGATCCTAGGTGTCAATCACCTCTGGCTTATACCCGCATACCAGCGGCAGTGGGTATGCGCCACTGTCTGGCGGGAAGTGTTGGACGACGTACGCGACGGGATTGTGACGTTGTTTATGTCTTGACTAGCGCGTCATATTCGTCAAACCATCATACCCTC
The DNA here is from genome assembly GCF_043290135.1 of Rhipicephalus microplus. Classification (NCBI taxonomy): domain Eukaryota; kingdom Metazoa; phylum Arthropoda; class Arachnida; order Ixodida; family Ixodidae; genus Rhipicephalus; species Rhipicephalus microplus. Next base: position 193,754,717 of record NC_134700.1, read on the forward strand.
CCATGCTAATTCTGGTTTACGCCAAGTTAAGAAAAGACCATGAGAGCACCCAAACGTAAGCGGTTACGTAGATAGATAGATAGATAGATAGATAGATAGATAGATAGATAGATAGATAGATAGATAGATAGATAGATAGATAGATAGATAGATAGATAGATAGATAGATACGCCTAAAAATGCTTCGCATTTATTGACTGAATATATCTTATAGCGGAATCGGAGTGCCTTTTGGTTGCGCTTGAGTAAGCATCTCGCCGAGATGAACCGCATCCTTCAAATACTTTGGTCAATGCGACGACGCAAAAGTTTGATCTGAATACTTTGCATGAGACGCTGCCATGCATTAAAAGTGTTTTTTTTTGTTGTTGTTTGAACGCTCACTCTTTGTTAAACTTCGCTTCGCTGCACTTATGCTCGCGCTTAATTATACATGTGAGTAAGGTGTCGTCAATTCAGGAGGCCTTGTATACTAAGCATGGAACCGGCATGGGGCATCGCAAATAACTTCATCAACTAGTGCAACGCTTTAGTAGGTCGATAATTTGATAATAGTATGAGATTAGGCTTTCAGGAATAAAGTTCAAATGTTTTCTTATCTCAACTTCATAGTTGCCTTGAATAGAGAATTTTTTTTAAATACGCATTTCGATCAGTTGTCCTGTGGTTTATTCTATGTCTACTGCTGATACTCAGCACACAAAAAAAAGATATAGCGGGAATTTTCGTATCCACATTCGCAGTACGTATATTTCTTTAGGCTAGATATATTTCAAAAAGAAATTTTAAATAAATGACTGGCGAATACGAAAATATTTTAGAATGGACAGCTATAATGCCAACCACTCAGCGGAGGAGCAAAAAAGTGCCTAAGAGTACATACAAAGAGAAATTCTATGCTTCTTCATAACACCCCGTGAGCTATTGCTAGAGTTATAAGAAACATTAATATGAACACCTCTCCTTTTTTTTCTTTCTGAAGTGAGAGCATATTCCCACGTTTTTTTTTGCTTTTATTAGTTTTTCTTGAAGGTGGGCAAACTTAGCCCCCCCCCCCCCCATTCCCTATTTTTTTTTCTTCTCCGAATGATCTTGTCTGAAGATTTCGTTTCTGTTCTTGGTGCAGCAGCATCTATCTTGCTGTTGTAAAGAAACTTTTATTTCTCTTTCATCTCTAGGCAAGCTAGTATAACTAGCGCGAACGCACAGCCTCTCAAATGCACTCAAGAAAAAGGCTGGGTGCAGCCGAAGCATCGTTTTAAACGTTGTTTCTTTCCATATATATATATATATATATATATATATATATGTTGCCTGTTTTTTCTCAAATACGAAAATATACTCAGTACTGTTTCCAAAACACTTCCTATTATACAAACATTTCCTTTGTGCTATCACTACAACGTAACACTATTAAAAACTCAACATTTTCAATTGAATGCTGTTCAGGAGCTGCCTCAAAAACCGTGAACTCCTGCGTTTCACACGCAGATGGGTGGTCGCTGTCGAAGACAGCTGAGAGCTAAAGCTTCTAATAAGCTAGACTGAGTAGTGCAGGTTGCTGACCTATAGCGACGTTTTCGCCGAAGTTTGGGCGAATGAGGGCAGGATTCTCTTCGTGAGTATCTGTCATTAGGAAATCAATAGCGGGAAGACTTCGTGTGGAGATGGACATTTATTGCAAGGATTATACAACACCGCCGCTCGGGGATTAAGCCTAATGCCGCACTTGATGGGCTGCTTAAGATTGCCTTGAATCCATCTTGTCGTGGTCGTAAACTCTTCCGCTTGACCCTCTCGCGTACTTGCATTCTCATTACTTCAACAGCCTCACAAAAATTGTCATTGGTTGGCCCCTACAGGAAAAGCTTGGATGGTGCTCGAGCTTCGCCTTCAAAGGCAGAAAGCGATAGCGTAGTCTGGCCCCGTTCACATGCAGCTTCTCAATCGTAATCCTAGCTTCGCCTCTCAGTGCAGACTTCAACTGCATAGCAGGAAAATGAACAGTGCCGGCAACGTTCACCGTTTCAAGCTATCCCAGAATGCCTTCTGGTATACTGTTGCAAAGTGCCCACTACGCCATTAGTCTCCCTTTTCGGAATTACGAGCACGCGGACCAGTTCAACTGCACGCTTTCCTGGAGCTGTGGTGCTGATGATAGTGCACGACTAACTATGCCTGGGCGCTTTTACAAGAGTGCGCCCTAAATACGCCTACTCCTTGCGTAGTTCGCATATTTCACCACCTGCTGTATATCTTCTTCCGCCCCGCAAAATCAAGCTTAAGGGGTTATCCTCATTCTACATTACATTGAAATACAATTTTTCTCCAAGCTGGTTGCACGCTCTGGCGTGGCTTGGCGATAAAACGCCTGCTTGGCTGCAGAACTCAATCCCCACTCGAACCATGCATTTTATTTTATAGTTATTGCAATTCCTCTCGGATTTTCGCTCACACAGAATGCATTATCACTCACATCCAATGACACCAATGCGGACATGGTAATTTCAGCAAAATAAGCTCTGTACCGCTATCGCGTAAAAATTTGCTACATTATCCTCTCTTTAAGTGCATTTTCTTACGCCAACCGCTTGACAAGTGTTAGCAGACACCGTCCTTTCTTCTCGTGAAAAAAAAAAACAGATGTTTACGTTCAGAATGATGAGGCTGAGAGGGATTATGAGGATGAAGAAGGATGAGGAGGTATGAAGCACTCTCACCACGCCATCACCCATTCGAGTCACACCCTTGGGCGACTGATGCAAAGTGCCCACACTGACGAACGTGTAGCCAAGACTGAAACACCGACTTGTCGATCGACGGGGACTCTCAGCGAGGGAGCAGTCTGTCAAACGTAGAGTAATTGCCTGCTCCTGGCCTGCCTACCTGTGCAATGGACTTGGAAGGAGTTGCGTCATCAGTATGCACCGCGTGCGGAGCTGGAGAAAAGCTCGAACATATTCTCTGCGTATACCCTGCTGCTGACTTTCTTGTGGGCCAAAAGCCTGAAAAAAACTTTGTAAATTATGGAGTCTACGCATGTGTGTGCGTGTAATGTTTTTATCAGTGTGTATATCATGATCATCACCCAGAACGTGGAGTAGCATGTCTGGCGAAAAGCCAGACAAACATCTCTGGTCCTCCATTAAAATATTTCTCTCTCTCAACTAACCACCATAGTCGCCGAGGTCAATCTGCAGGGACAAAGAATGACCTTTTGTTTCCGACCAACAATCACACGCCTTTCTTCCTTTTCTTGGCGACACTGCAGTAAACAACGGGTTGTAGAGATTATTTGCCAGGTCATCGACAATGAGCGCCACTCTTTTATTCTTATCTCTTCCTTTCCATGTCCCATCTGTCAAGCCCCTTCCACATCTGGCTACAAACTCCGGACCAGGTTTAGAAATACGGCTGCACAAAATGGCGTTTTTTGTTGTCTTCACCGGTTCCTTCACCGCAGAATAGCGGGAAGCCTTCATGTTAAGCGAGAATTTTCGGGAACAGCTTAATCTCGTCGCCATGGGGGTCATGGCTTATGGTGTTCTGAACTGAGCCCTACATCAAGGCCCAGGGTCTGTCGAGTGACGCTATGGTTTACTATTATGTTAAATAATGCTTTGACCCCTCCTTATTTCCTTCTGTTTTCTCTGCCTGATATTGCGTCTTTCTTGTGAGGCTTAGACAATATTTGAAGACATACAAAGACACTAAAAATGTTATATATATATAAAAAACACAGATATAACAACACAGATACAACAGAGTTCAAAGACAATTAGGAGATTGAATAAACTGAATGGGCTTCAATCTGAGGGCACTAACAATCTGGAAACATTATCACTTCACCTGCGCGTAGTAATATATACTTTTCAAAAAAAATAATACCATAATGTCGCCGAACTACATATTTCCCTTTAACACTCTTCCATGTCCCCGTATCGTCTCCTTCTTCTCATACAATAACAGAGCTCACAATTTCGCCGTTAGGGCGAAGTGATAAATGCGATAGCAATGAATTGGCATGTCGTACGCGTAAGGCTAGCAGCTAAGTCTTCTGAATCCAACTGCGTGTAACTCAACGAAACACTGGGGCAAGCGACCGCAGCCGCTCCAAATAGCAAAGCGATTTTTTTTTCAGTATTTTGTCTCAACGCTATGCAGTGAGAGCCTGGTTCGTATGCTAGGGTATACAAGGTATCTACTGATATTTTTGATAGCACGTGCCAATGATCGTGATCGCGCCTTCAAGATGAAAGGTCGCAGTTGCTGCTATAGAGTGTCGTGTCCCATCCGTTTCCACTCACCCTTCATATTCTCTCTCCCAGCGAGAGATGGATGGGGCGTTTTCTCTCTACTTGAGGAGAATTAGGAGAACGGGGACGAAATGCACCCGCTGCAGTCATTAGCGTCACGCAGTATGTGCTCCGAAAGTCCAAAGAAAAACTAATTTTTTACTGAAGATCTTTTGGGCTCTCTCATCCCTATATCTGACTCTACTCTAAATTCACTATTGTCTCCCCCTACACGATAACCGTAGTCACGCGTGTGCTCTGGATGCAGGTCCCTCTATGGAGCAGCGAGGAAATGAACTCATGAAAGAGCGTGTCAGCACTGCACCGACAAATTGGTCAGAAAGACAGGGAGCACGCGCAACGAGCCACAATTCTCGAAAACTCTGTGTGACATTCATCCTAGATGTTTCCCTCTTCGTCAGTCGAATATAAATCATGAAAGAGGACCTCCACGTTGGTACGGTGCCCAGTGTCTTAGAAAGTGCGAATACTCTTTAGAAATTAACGCAGTGAGAAAGTGGCTGCAAATGGGAACGACGTTCCATGCAGCTTGCAATTTCTAAAGAAAAGCGCTTCACGTTGGAGTCTTGAAACTTAGTGGCAAAGAAAGTTATTAAAAACCGAAGAGAAACTCTCTAAGAATGGTCATAATTTTGCTTTCAAGAGGCGTCAGAGACTTACTTCGTTGGAAATATTCATCGAGGGGCCTTTTCCCGACTTTAAAATCTTGGATATTTTAGCATAAGTCAAGTTCTCTCTGTGAAGGGCACTCGTTAGAGATTTATAGATGGAGATGGCGAGGAGTTCAGCCGTTATAGTGCCTAAAGAGGACTTCCAAGTTCAACTTTCTATATGCGACAGTTTTTTTTTTCTGGCAGCAGCGGCCACATAGGCACACGCAAATTGCCGCCTTCGCCGGTTGCCCTGGGGCCGAATTCACAAAGCTTTCTCTTTGGCTACGCATTTTCTTAGCCCAAAACTCTCTTATCTGGAGGGATTACTATAGCGCGGGTATGAATTTAACTTATTCGGCACTTGAGAGGGCAAGGAGGACACACGATAGCCGATGAAACGACAAGGAAAGAAAGAAGTGTGTGCCGATAATATCAAGGTAGCACGCAAAGCGTCTAGCATTGAGAGTATACGATGATAGCCAATGATTTGCTGCATCTAAGTTTCAGTTCCGCGAGCGTCCGCTACAGCGCTTACGGGATGCCGCGTACGTTGTAATAGACGTTTTGGTGGGCTGTGCAAAGCCAAGCACTCGCCTTTAATCAACGACTGTAGCTAAAAAAAATAATTGCTCGATGGCCTTAAGCCACCGAGCAATCCATGCACTATCTCGCCAAGTACAAGTAAACAACACTCCAGGTGCACCACATAAATGAAACCACACATAAATCGATGCATGCAATGTTTGAAAATGTGCCTCGAATGTCTTCCCCTATTTAACGCGACCAGTTACCTTACATTTCATTGAAGCTGCGCTGCTACTTAACTAATTCGGTGCAATCTAGCACGGTATAGTGGTGAACGTAAGGGTGTTTTGTACCTTTATCAAAGGTAGCCTTTGTTACAATATTCTTATTACAAGACACATGAGCGACTTTGGTGCCTGCAGACGAATTGTGCGGAAATAGATAACAGCAGTAATCAAATGAAATTGTGAGCGCAATTTCGCTGGTTCCATGCACCGCAGCATTTTTATAAAGCCGGAATGCGAGAACGTGCATACGCTTACGCTTAGGTGTATGTCTACGTAAAATGAGGGAGACTCGTCGGGAGGTGTCTCAGTGCTAATGCTTTTCACAAAACACGGTGCAAATATTTCGTCCAGCGTTGTTTGAGTGCGCAAACAAAGCAAGGGACGTGTATACGAGTCTTGAGGTCGAGAGACGTTATCACACGTGCGAAAAGAATGAAGAGAGAGAGAGAGAGAGACTCTCGTTTCGGCTTCGCGAAAGCTTGAAATTGATAGATAACAAAGACAATTTTCTGGCCCAGCAGACGTCAGGGAAAGTCTCCGCAAAGCAGCGTCAGATGCTCGGAGAGCATAAAAAAGTGGAGTACGCGTTATATGCGAGTGACAGCCACTCAGAAAGCGAGATGAAGTGTCACTGTCCTTAGATGTGAGAATCAATGCTAATTAGGAGAGTTGAGTTAATGAGCCAAAACTTTCCTAAATAACGATAATGGAAGCAAACTGAGCATTCATCTAGTGAAAGTGACACTAGTGACAGTGAACTCATAATAGTTGATTAGCGTTGTCACAGGCCGATATATATTTTTATTTTCTTATTTATATTTGGCAAACTATGAGAAGGTAGCCTACGTTAGAGCCGGCTATCCCAACGTCATGACAGTAATGTACATGAATAAATAGCGCACGGTTATACAGTCACACGTGGCGGTTTCTGTCTTCTAGTAAGTAACCTTGGGCAAACGCATTCTAACTATTTTTTCTATTTTTGACAAAGTTTCACCGGACGTTTTTGCATTTGGCTTCATTCGAAGGAATGACGATATATCAGCAATAGGGCGAATGCAAGCACTGCTGCAGTGGACGAGCGGTTACAGCGCTCAACTACAATCTAGGAGGTACTTGGTTCGATTCGCAGAATCACTGAGCACTTTTTTTTTTTTTTTTTCAGGAGGTTGCCCGGCCTGACATTATGCGTGGTGGCGGGTACTAATTTTTTGAGAAGTAGGCTTTCGCACTTGCTTCTTTCACTCCCCTTTTGACCCAAAAGCGCTGTACTGTGCTCCTTCAAAAATTATACAATTCAGGGTTCATAATTTTCTCCTCCATCCTCTTTTATCGCAAAAGTGTTCAGTGCTGAAATACCAATATCATACCTGGTATATTACTTTTTACGTGTTTGGATATTCGACCAGCAATCAGTCTTCACGGTGTTTTGAAGAAAATCTACACATGCAGTGAGCTAACTGCTTGCAGCCAAGTTGACTGCCTTTGTAGGGACACGCTTTCGTGCTAATTTGGTGGGCATCATCACATGCAGCAAGACCAAAGAGCTCGGACAGTTAGAGCTGACGCAAACAGAGTGATTAGTTTGTGTCTTCTCTCCCGCTATTTGTCATGCTGCACGCTTCAGTGTAATGTCGCTGCCAATGGTTAAAATGAACTATAGCAGTTAATCGAGTTCTGCTGAGAGGGTCCCCTATTGTCCAGAATGGAACAGTACAATGACAATTTGATTTGTGCGATAAAGAGATACCCTGCTTTTGGTTACTAGAATAAATTTCTAAACTGAAGTTAATTTTTTATTAACAACAGCTCCAGTGCAGATGAAAGGTGCATGGACAAAATTCGTCTATTCAGCTTGACTAGGTTTGTCACCTTAATTGTAATTGCGAACCGGTATCACAGTATGCATAAATATTACACACATATAGAACCACGGGTGATAGCTTGCTTATTCTGATTAAAATCGAAAGGTTGAAATCGACATATTCAACCAACGCAAAGTGTATAAGATATGCCATGTAGAGTAGCTATGCTCTAAGCTAATATTCGCAGGTTCGTTCCATTTTACCCAATTTCTTGCCAATGACTGTAGGTTGGTAAATGAAACAACTTCTTCGAACACACATATTCTGTGTAAGGTTACATTTATTTTTATGCAGTACAAAACAAATTGAAATGTATAATGGCTCAAAAGAGAAATAACTAGAAACAAATTCAGCCAAATCATTACCAAACTTACTCACCAATGATAAACGGATTCTCATTTAAAAGATACATACATACATACATACATACATACATACATACATACATACATACATACATACATACACGCACACACACATATACATATGTACACCCATACATACATACATACACTCAGGTGTAAATATTAAAATGAATGGCTATAAAACAACAATTCTAATACACTCATTTTGAATATACTACAGAAAGTAACTTACGAGAGAAATCCACCGGCACTGTTATGTCTGAACACGGTGTTTCTCGAACCTTCTCGCAAAAGCTTGATGCATAGTTTTCCGCTGCTGCCCAGTGACAAGCAGTTTTTATAAAAAACACAACAATAAAGCCCTTGACAATGTCTTGCTAAAGAAAAGGGCTGTGCATCAATATTTTGTACATGTCTGCAATATCACTCTGTTTATTTACATAGCTTGGCTCATTCACAACCCACTAACAAAGCACGTTAGGACACTTGGGCTGAAAGTTGGCACAGCGCGAGTAAATTCTAGACAATACATGAATAATACAATTATAAGCTACTAAGCTCCTTGGTGCAAACAGTGTTTATATTGACAGCTATAGGTGCCATTTCGTTTCTCCAAAACACTTCTGAAAAGTAGAATCAACTTTATTTAGCTAAAAGTTTCTATTCTGGCGCGTCGTCGTGGCTCAAAGGTGGAAGTGACTCTTTCGGCCAAGAAAACAAAGACCAATTATTTTTCCAGTTCGTGAATTCACCCCATGCTAACATTGAGGCAGCTGCTAAGAGTGCTTTTGGAGAGAGGAAACCACTACATTCCCACCAGTTGTGGCCTTGGGTAGCTACTTCATTGGACACAAATGATGAAAAACACTCCTCAAGAAGACTTCAAAGTTTGCACATCAACACAGTTCCCTTACAGCTGTCTATTAGTCTGCTTGTAAAATATTGAGTTTACTGGTGGGCAAAGACTACACTATGTGAGGTGATGCTCCAGTGCACTGCATGTATACCTTGCTGCTGGCCTCAACTGCGATGTTGCTCAGCACATATGTGTAAAATAACAACTAATACTATGCCACTGCAAAGTAATTATGTGTCATTTGCATGAAACAGGGACCACAATAAAAGAACATAACAACATTTGCCTTCACAAAGTTCAAAAAATGTAAATAAATTTCCACAGAGTTTTCACAGTTCATCTGAGGATAGTAATATTGGTTGTAAACACATTTTTACTTCCACTAACAAACTATGTCAAGATGCCAGATTCAATATTAGAGTATACCAGCTCTTTTGTAGGGCTAAACAATTGTACAGGAACCTAAAAAAACACAAGTGAATGCATGCTATAGCTACATATAAAAATAAATACTTTTATTTCTAGTCTGAGTAGAGCTGCATAGATGATAAGTCACTTGCATTACATTATGAACAAACCTATCCGAGCAAAGTATACATTTAAAAAGTTACACTTACACAGTAGATAAGTAGACTGTTGAAGGATGGACAGGCAGTGGTTAATACCCAAGCACTAAAATCTACTGTTAAGATATACTAGGAGTAGTGATGATCCTCTTCCTTCCAAATAAAATAATCCACATAGATTCACTTCCCAGAGCTTATACACTCATGGCATCATTTGTGCTATACAAATGAGTGAACACTGAAGGATTACATCGACTAAGTACATGATTACTGCATCCATGGCTTTACTTCTTGTACTACAAAGAACGCAAACACAGTTACCATTGGCAACCATGGATGCTGTGATTTCTGGCATGTAAATGTAGAGGCACGCAGGCACTTAACACACATGTTAAAAACTTCAGCTCAAAAATATTTGCCCACTAACACTACAGCAGCCTTTAAATTAGTGTCATAGTTTGGTATCTTCCATGCAAAATTTAAATAATTTCGAATGCAAGCAAATGAACTGCTGAATAATGCACTGCTAAGAAGTTAAGCAGCAGCTGCTCCTGACATCACAATGTGCTCTTTCTGCTGTTGTAAACTTTGAGCAGGAGAACAGTCACTGGCAGTCCCTTTATACTTGTTGGTCTTCTGTGCTCTGTTCTTGATACACTGTACATGACCGTGGAGCACCAAACCCCTTGTTACTGCTGGAACATAGAAAAATACAGATTATTGTTATAACCATGCTACATGCAAGAGTGTATAGTTATCAATTATGTGCTCATATTTACAGATATGGTATTTTCAGAAGCCAATGACAAGCCTCAACACACACACACACAAACAGTGAAGACTGAAAATATATTTAATATGATACAAAAGCAAAACTACAATGTTATAGATGAAGGCATGAAACTTCTGCCAGACATAAAAAGCCAATAAAGTTTCTTTTATTTTGACTTTACACTAGGTGCGAGAAGCAGACCACAAATAAGTTCACTAAGAAACACAAGTTAGACGGCATTACAACACAACAGCCAATGTTCATAACTTTAAGGCTGTCTAACATAGCCAGCTCACCGTACTGCGTATAGGAGCAAATGGGCAGTCTAGAAGACACAAAGAACTTGTGGATTATGAGTGTGCTTGTTGCTGACATCTATTATTCTAAATGAAGAAAACCTTTCAAAAATGCACTTAATCAGGGGAAATAATCATACGTAACAAACACAACGGGCTCCTACAGGTGTCACCAACACTCACCATTATTGTTGATACCAGTGTCTTGCCGGATGGATATGCTGCGTCCTGCACAGAACACCAAAGGAGCGCTCCATGACTTGGATTGCATGTGTGCTAGCTGCATCGTTCTGCTGCTGAAATAGGCTAGCCACAGACAGAGAAATGAGAAGCCATGGCTTTGAAACACACTGAACGTCACCTTTAGAGATCAACAATGCATACTTAGGTCAGGTACAATTTGTAGAAAAATATATATCACTATGCAATCGTGGTGAACATGTTCGGCTGAAACACAAGCAACAGCACTGAGAGAGAAAAAGCTACATTAGGTAAAAGATGCAGGTACTGGCCCTATGTCATCTGAGGCTTCTTCAACAGGTCTTTCTCCATGCAAGTTGTGAACAGCCAGGCAATTTTCACCCACTTGCTATTTCCTTCTAGAGCACTTGATCCACAGAGGGAGTCACAAGCTCGAGAGCTCAATAAGGAATCAAAGTATTTGTGCTCGTTTCAAAGCACAAGCTTTTGAGTCTCAGATTATTGGAGTTTCATTCATAAGCTGCAGGCTTTCAGCTTTCAACATTCTCAATTATCTTGCAATTTAGTTCTATAAATGTTGAATAAGAATTATGTGTAAGAATATTACAGGTATCCACTGAAAGCAACCATGCTTGGGTTTTCAATTTGTGCACAGTAAGTGGTGTTCACGTAATCGTATGTATTAAAGAAAAACTAACCTTGCAGCCAGCCGTTAGGCAGTTTTGTGCCCTCGAAGCTCCCAAGCAGATCGCAGTCCTTCCAGATGAGGCTGCCATGCATGCTTCCACGCCACATCCGCTGAATGATAACAGTCCCAGCAGTCACATGGGCTTGCACAGTTAGGAAGCACGTGTCCTTCCTATTTTTGTACAGGTGCTCCAAGTAATGAGGAGGATTGATGTGCCAGAATGTGCAACCGATGCATCACAGGACCTTAACAAACCAATCTCTGCGATCAGTGAAGAGCCAAAAACGAGATATTTAAAAACAATCATTAAAAGCACTCACTTCTAATACTTATTTCAGGAAGCTATCACTTCATTAATGTGACCAAAATATGCTATAATCACTTTGAAATAAACTGAAGCCTCCTGTAAAATTTACGTACCGCAATATATATGTCCTACTGAAGTATAGTACTACCACAGTGGTAATTGTCTATAGAACTACTTTTCCCAAATAACATAATTTTTAAGTGCAACCTGGCTCCTGAAAAATAAATTCACATTAACTTTCCAACTATCAAACGTGGTCAATCGACAGGCCCAACCTCATGATCAAACAAGAGCTCACTTGTATCAAATCACAAAAAACTTTTTATGTATTTGCTCCATAATATATGTATGTATATAACAGTAGTAGTAAATTTTTCATGCTTCAACTTACCATAGAGAAACATTACATCTGATGGGCTTAAAAACTTGCACACGTTATAGAACTGCGTGAATTATAGTACCAGTGAAATTTAGTTCTGCAAGGTGAACTCACCGATGGCAGCATTTAGTAGCCGTCGGTGTCAAGAGGAACCAAGTACGGCCAACAGGCAAAGGGCATCTGCAGACTGGAAGCTGCCAATGACAGCAATGAAGGGCTGGCCAGGCGTGCACGTCCATTGATAAAGTGTAAGAGCTGGCCATGACCGGCTGTTGTCAAGGCTCTAGTGCCGTGCAAAATAGTGGCCAGACGAACTCGGAAACCTTTAGTTAGGCGATATTGGCCTACAACTTCATCCAAAGCAAGGCACCGGAGAAATTTTTGCTTTTTCTGGGAGCCGGAGGGAAGCTTGACGTTCACGGGCTCTCGCTGCCACATAGAACTCTCAAGTTGTTACCGAAGAACAGTCTAGACGCGCTTCCAAAGTAACACGATCTACAACAGAATGTAGCATCTCGCAGTTTTGGTTGATCACATCACAGCGCTAGGACTATGGTTATCACAAAAAGGAGAAGTGACGACTTAACAAACAACAGCGCCAAGCGGCCCCACCACAACTTCACAGGGCAAAACACTTATCAACGCTGTCTTTCAATTTTCAGTCACACGAGCACAGCTTGTTCACAAGTCTTGGAACGTCAACACAGCACCACTGTTCACAACGAACATCGTTTCATTCCCGAACAGTACATTGCTCTCAAGTAAATAGAAGCGTACGGGCTAACTAGTGGCGAAGCAAGAACCGAGCGCGTAGTTCATACTTTTCCGTACGTACTTGGGGTCACTCAAGTAACGTGCCAAAACGCTGTCAATCCGAAATGTCGCCCAGCACCCAACTGAGAGACTGGAAAGTCAAGCGAACGAACTGCTACCGGCACACAAACACACATTGCAGGCTTCTCGAGTGCTAGTTGCCGTCGATACATCGACGCCGATCCCCGCTTGATAACCACACCGACGCACAGGCTTCGCTGCGCTTCACCGTACACCATTGCACTGCCACAGCTTTCCGCACTGCTTACACGCACCAAAAGAGCTGCTGTAATCACAACACATCCGGTCAAACGCTGAAGTAACTCGTGCGAGAAGCGTTTGCTGAAAGTCGCACCTACCGATATGCTGTTTACGACGCCATGTTGTTTTCGACAACTGCGCAGCACATAAGAGAGCTCTTAGAAAGTACTTGCACTATTTTCACGGCGTGAAAAAATTTTCTCTTATGTGCGAGGGGAGTGATATGACGAACAGGACAGGCGTGCCAGATGAAAGAAGTGTTTTGGCAACGTCACGGAGTGAGCTGATGTAGAGGGTATTGCTTCACAACCAATCACAAGCTGTGCCTGTCGGCCAAGCCGTCGTCTGCTCGCGTTTGTCGTCTGCTTCGATCAGAGCATGCGACAGGGGATTCGCCTTCGCAACGCTATTATTCTCAGGTCAAGTGGTCGCTGCGTCGCACAAAATACATGTCAGTGGCTTGCTCTACCTTTGAATGATGTTCGTGTGCCAAGTTAAATGGCTGGTAATTGACGCAGGGATGAATTCAGCCAAGATTTGCTCCAGAATCGTGAGGGTTTGCATATTTTCGGTGTCATACAAAGTTACTAGGGTCATTTCATTCCGATTGCTTGCCATATTATCACGGTCCATATCGGTGTCTGAACAGTGAAGGTGAAGATGCATGATTTCTTTGTAGTTACATGCGTAATCATGCGCACCCCTAATACGCTTTGGTTTACAAAGTACGCTTTGTTCCAGATCGTCCCAAAGTGTATTGACAGCTGTATTTCAGAGATCGCAAGCATTGGACAGTTAAAGCCAATGAAAGTACACTAGAGCACAAACTTTATGAACCACTCACTGAAAACTTCCTCTCATTTGTATTTGCAATTGCGTGCAAAGAATGTGCCCCCATTAACCTCTTTGGTGGTAATTTCCACCAGTGAGGCAAAGATCTCGAGTCGCACTTTTAATTGGATGAGATGGGGCGCAACACAACAACATAACAAATAAGGTTGATCCTATGCCATGCCGCGTTCGAATGCACCGACCATTCACGTATCACATTGGTTTTCATCCAACCACAAATCTTTACATGCGTAGTTTTATGCCATTGACGCCCAATAGAATTCTTCAATTACTGCAACTTCGAACTTATTGGACGATGGTGGTTGTCAACGCCATCCACTGCGTACAAGGGAAGCAACACGCGAAGCTCAAAGCGCCGAAAGAAATAAAAAAATGCCGCCATATCCACGAAGTGAATGATGATGAGTGGGCGAAGCTCCGGAGGTAAACCTGGTAAACCATGAATCCTCCGTACATTTTGCCCACTCGATTTTATTGCAACGCTCCCCCTAGCGTACGTCGCCGCACTATATCGAACGATGACACGCGTCATATGTGGCATCATTCCTATTTTATAACACCTCGCATCTTTCATAATCAACTACACGTACCGCCGTCTAGTTTATAACATCTTGCATCTTTTGGACGGACGGACGGACGGACGGATGGACGAATGGACGGATGGACGGATGGATGGATGGATGGACGGACGGACGGACGGACGGATGGACGGACGGATGGACGGACGGACGGACGGATGGATGGAGGGACGGATGGATGGATGGACGGACGGACGGACGGACGGACGGATGGATGGACGGATGGATGGACGGACGGACGGATGGACGGATGGATGGATGGACGGATGGATGGACGGAAGGACGGACGGATGGACGGACGGACGGACGGACGGATGGATGGATGGATGGATGGATGGATGGATGGATGGACGGACGGATGGACGGATGGATATGGCTGTACCCTCTTTAGATCGGGCGGTGGCTAGCGTAATACTACGCTAGCCACTATATGTAGCCACTGTATGTAGTCCCCTGTATGTAGCCACGAGAGGTGGCTACATACAGGGGACGCACAGCCCACGCCTTAAGGAGCTTCGCTCCTAAAACGCACC
Source organism: Rhipicephalus microplus (assembly GCF_043290135.1). Taxonomy (NCBI): domain Eukaryota; kingdom Metazoa; phylum Arthropoda; class Arachnida; order Ixodida; family Ixodidae; genus Rhipicephalus; species Rhipicephalus microplus. The sequence continues at coordinate 193,769,830 of NC_134700.1, forward strand.
AGCAGTCATCAGGCAGCCCTTACTGGGCGTGAATTAACTCAAAACCAGCCAGGGCACCAAAGTATACCGCCGCGGCAGCAGGTTCTAAGTAGCCACATTGTTCCTAAGAGTGGTCCGGACCACTTTTAGGATTTTCTCTCAGCCATGCTGTTTTTACGCACAATTTCGCTTCGTGAATCCACTTACGAGCACTTTTCGGTGACGTAAGCAAATATAGCAACTGCATCACCATCGCTGACATGTTCCCGGGCAGTCACAGCGCGCTTTATTTGCAGCGGCCGATGTGACAACGATGGCCTCTTACCACGTTTTTTCGTTTCGTGAATCGACTTACGCAACAAAATTTCTCTTGCGCAAAAATGTTTTCGTAAGTGAGTTTTGTGAATCCGGCCCCTGGTCATTAAGTCACAATATGAAACGTCGTGAATGTATATTCAAGGCAATCTTGATGATCTACATAGGTTGATTGAACTAGACAGGTCTGTGGTACGAGCGCTACGAACTAGATTTCATACTTCAGGCTCAGATATACAACGACATCGTGGTGCAAAAATTGGCTCATTCCCTAGCTTTCATAAGGTTCCCATCGCTCAGCGCATAAAATGAGTGTCACTCATTCAAACACCTGAAAATACCTTCAGAAAAAATACATTCATTTTTAAATGAACATACACCACAATGAAAGACTATTAGCGACAATTACTATACTGTGCAATGTGGATTCCGAGCGCATCTGTTTAGGTACGTGAATTTTGGGATACGTTGATTAATGTGCATGCATCAAGCCAAGTCGGCGGAGCGCGAGTGAGAACATAAAATGTTCGCTTGTCTTGAACCTGGCGTCCCTGACTGATAAGAACAGTGCACCGGACTATGAATGATGCTTAAAAGTCCGCCAGTGTGTTCCACACACAAAATGTCCCTTCGGCCAACTCACGTCTTCTTTTCCCAAGCTTAGCAGGTCAGCCCACTTTCTTGTGCCCGTTTGCGAGGGGCATGCGTTGCGCTGTTATGGTATGTGCGCCCTGGTGGAAAGCTTGCAGCGGAGCAATGCCACCCGTCGGTTCCTCCACCCAGCAAGAAGCAGCACCACTCAGAAAAAAGAAAGCCGCGTGACTTGCAGCGGAGAGAAAAAAATTGTGATGCCATGTATAATAGGGGGTCAAACCTAAATAATGCGTTTTTCTCCATATCATCTTCAACGTTCTTTTTTTTAGGACCAACCCCTCGCCAGCTGAATGCGTGCTTTCTGGCGCCTTCATGGCACTGCCGGCTTTGAAATCTGTTTCGTGTCCGGCGTTTGTGAAGTGTGCGTTGGCCATCTCCATTCGTGTATTTCGTAATGTTCACAACGGTGAGTGCTTGTTCGCCGTGATGTTTTATGACTTGCGCTGTTTGTGCGTCGTGCTTCATTGTTCAAATATTTGTTAGAATACTTGTTCTATATTTGTTCAAATATAGAACAAGCCGTGAAGACGCGACTCCCGTATATGGTCTCTTTGCAAAGATTCTAGCACGGTCGGGGCTTAGTGGTGAAGTATTCGAGTGCCACGCCATGGTTCCATATGCTCAAATTTCGCTGAAAGCCGAGTATCTCAACAGGAGAGCTGTTTAGGCTGGCAGTAATTTCACTGTATGCGGTATATCACGATGTATAAAAAGGGTGTGTGCCCAATAAACTGGGTGAGTCTCACCACTCACCATTGTCCACTGAAAATTAAGAGGGCCCCGGTTAGCCAAACAAAAGAGTACGTGCCGGGATGCGGCCTATCAGGAATCTATCATCAATATATATCCGCATGTGCCACATAAACTTTGCAAATTTCATCACTCACAACTTGCACTTAAACGAAAGTAAGCAACAGTGGACCCAATAAATGGCTGCCAAATTACGAAAAACACCGAACGCGTACGAGTTAATACTAAGGAACGGGAAAGGCAACAGCAGCTGCGAGAAGACCCCGAAGCCATAGATGGCCTACTCCAACGACAAGCCCGTGTCAGGTATGCGACTGTCTGCTGTGTTGCTTGCACCTCTATGGGCTCAGAAAGAACGCAGAAACAACCTATAGCTTCTGAACATTTACTTGTAAATTCCACGATGTGGAAGCTTTGAGTGGTCGTACAATATTATTCATGAAAGAAAAGGACGCAGAGAGAGAAAATGAATTCCTCGAAGACGGAAATAAGTGTTGTTGTTTTTTATAATGCGAAGCATTTCTTAGCGAACTTCGGCGACTTTGAGCGTATCTATCTATCTATCTATCTATCTATCTATCTTTCCATTCATCTATCTATCTATCTATCTATCTATTTATCTATCTATCTATCTATCTATCTATCTATCTATCTATCTATCTATCTATCTATCTATCTATCTATCTAGCCGCCCTACGACTTTTAGCTCTCCTGGCCGTTTCGATAATGCTATTGATACCAAACTTGGCATGGCATAACATGACTGTATGAAAAACATAGTTGACTAGTCATAACGTGAAAATAATGACATGTATGTGATAAATGTCATTTACATTTCATGGTCCTGCTGCTCTTGCGGTGGTTTCGTTCACATGACATGTTGTAGAATTGGTATGGTATGACAAGATTGCATGGCGAACACAAGCGACAGAACCTAACATAAAAATCATGGCATGCGTGTCATGTAACAACATGACTGCATGCTACGCTCATGATGAACTGGCGGCCATTTATCTAGCCTCGCTTATACGAAATTCGGTATTACGGGACGTGAATGGATGACGAAGGTATGATGCTGGTGCAACATGATAAACATGAGATGTGTGTAATGTAACAGCATGACTACATGCAACGCCCATGACGTGCTCGCGGCCGTTTCACTAGCTTCACATGTACCACACTCGGAGTTACGCGACGCGAATGAACAAGATAGCTAAATGACACATCCAAACATGATAATCACGACATGCGTGTCATGTAACAATATGACATCATGCCACACTCATGATGCGCACGCGGGCGTTTCGCTAGCTTGAGATATGCCAAATTTGGTATTACGTGACGTCAATGGATGACGAAGGTATGTGACAGGTGCAAACATAATAATCAGGAGATGCTTGTCATGTAAGAACATGACTACATGACACAGTAAAGGCGCCAATACATTTCGACGTGACATGGTGCTCGTGCTTGCCGGCGTTAATTTCGTGGCGCCACGCTGGCGTGTCCAGGCCAGGCGACGGTCCTGCCATATTCGCAGGCGTGTGCCACGCTGTGTTGCTTTGACGCATGCACGTTTCAGCGTGTCCGGCTTCCCTCCATTACGAAAAGAGGGAGACGCAGTGTTGCCTGGGTAACGCATCGGCGTGAAAGTCGAGCCTTGCGTTGGAAATGGAAGACCGGTCTATTCGTGCTTAACGTGTACAGCCCCCCTTCAAAAAGAGGCCTCACGCACAACTTTGGCGCCCTTTTTCGCGAAGCGATGGCCAAGGCCACCTCCAGGCGCCTCCTAATCTGCGGAGACTTCAATGCACCACACACGCAAAGGAGATATGGAGCCGACTCGCCCAAAGGGAAGAGGCTAGCCGAACTGATGAACGAGCTTGCCTTGGTTCTACTCATTGAACTGGCATCTCACACCCGGATTGGACAGGGCGCGGGCCACGAAACATCTACTGATCTCTCCATTTGGTCAGACGCGGGTGCTATCACCTGGTCGAGCACCTTTAAGGATCTGGGGAGCGACCACAGAGCCCTGTGCGTGACTATAGGAGATGATGAAGGCAGGATGGACGGCTGCAAAAAAGCTAGAGTCGTGGATTGAGACAAGTTTCGAGAGCACAGAGAACTAGAGAAGCATGAAGGGCCGATCGAGGATATCTGGGCATGGTGCAGAGAACTACTCGCGGACGTAGAAATAGCTACAAAATAAATAGAATGGCCAGACAGGTTAAAAGAACCTTGAGGTGGAGACAGGCTCTGCAGAAACGTCGACTACAGCGTTCCCGAGCCGTCCAGGATGGACATACGGCTTGCGCATCTTGCAGAAATCTATGCAAGAAATCTATGCAGCGAAGAGCGAGTCAGCAGAAACTAAACAGGATGATACGCAAGAAGATTGCAGAGATCAACCGAGGGATTGAGGCCCACTGCGTTCGACTGTGCGAACAAAAATGGCAGGAGCGGTGATAGACGGAAACTTGAGTACAGGACGCACATGGAAGATTCTGAGGCACCTGCTGGACCCAACCAGCACGAGAAAGACGACTCGTGCCCAGATGGCCAAGCTGCGAAACAAGTATGAACACGACCCGCAGGCCTTCGTGAAGATCATCTAGACGAACCTCACTCGCCCGGCAGGCAAGAGTCACGTGGAATACCGCGGGGCTCGCAACGAGGAACTAGGCGCGGAATTTTCCTTGCAGGAAATTAGAGCTGTCCTCCAGCTACTGAAGACTAAATCGGTGCCGGGCCCTGACAATATCACCAACTGAATTCGGAAAAAACCTGATTGATGACGCCACCGAGAAGCTACGTCAGTAAATCAACACACGCTGGAAGAAAGGCCGTAGCCCACAAGAATGGAAGACAGTGGATGTCATACTGATACCCAAGTCAGGTAAACCGCTTGAGGTTCGAAATATGAGGCCGATATATCTGACGTCCTGCGTCGGGTAAGTCATGGAGCGCGCCTGCCTCAACAGGGTGACGACAATCCTCGAGAAGCGGGATCCCTTCGGCACTCACATCATCGGCTTCCGCAGAGGACTTTCGACGCCGGGTGCTATGCTGAAGATCAAAGAACAGGTTGTTAACGCCCCAAGCACACACGCGCGCGCCCTGCTCGGCTTGCACCTCAAAAGCACCTTCGATACAGTAAAATGCGTGGCCATTCCAGACAAGATCAGCCAACTACATCTTGGTTCGTACGTCAGCAGCTTCTTGATCGGACGTAAGGCGATGGTGAAGGTCGACGGTGCCCCACCACGAACAGTTGACATGGGGGTGCGGGTACGCCGCAGGGCTTGGTGCTCTCACCCAAGCTTTTCAACCTCATCATGATCGGACTACCGGAGCGTCTCGACGCAATAGAGGGCATCAATCACGCGATCTACGCAGACGACGTGACCATGTGGACCATAGCGAATAAGAGCGTTGGTGAAATGCAAGAGAGAATGCAGCAGGCCGTCCGGGTGGTGGAGCGGCACCTCAAGCACGGGACTCGTCTGCTCTCCCGATAGATCGGAAACACTCCTGCATTGACCACGCAAGAAAGGACCTCACCCGCAGGCTGTACTGGACGCCCTTCGCTTGGGCATCCGCGTCGCCACGAAGAAGGGGATCCAAATACCAACGGTGTCCAAAATACGATGTGCTCTACCTGCGGCTGGAAGCGAACGGTGCAAACCACGAGCTGGTAGAGCGACTGCAAAAGAAAGTGGCCGCGGAAACGCACGTTGTGCGTCGAGTAGCGAAAAAAAAGAAAAAGGCTAAAGGAACACAACGTGACGAAGCTAATACATGCGTACGTGCTGAGCCACATAGCGTACGTCGCCGCGTATGCCGACTGGAACAGCAGCAACATCGAGAAGCTGAACGCGGCGATTCGTCGAGCGTTCAGGGTGGCCCTGAGTGTGCCCCGGTACACGATAACCCGTAGGCTTCTCGAGCTGGGTGTGCACAACACCCTCGACGAGATAGCAGAAGCGCAGAGGATCGCGCAGCTCGAGAGGTTGTCGGGCACAAGGAAAATACATTCTCGACTTCCTCGGGATTTGATATCATGAGGCGCGGGGACTGAAGGAAGCATTTCTACCGGAAGTGAGGGACATCATACAGACAGAAAACAACCCCAGGAACATGCACCCCGTTCACAAATTGCAACGACGCAAATGCAGAGCTGCAGCAATCCTGAAGGTGCATGGAAGCCAAGTTGATGTGGCCAGGTATCCACTGTCAGCTGGCGGCGGTGATGGGGGACGTTCGGAATCCCCGACGCTACCCGTGAACGAGTGAGACGAAGTCGGGGCGCTAACACCACCACCACTACTACTGCTACGACAACAACGGCTGTAGGACAGCGGCAACATCAACAGCAAGTCTGGTCAGCGCCGGCAGGACCTGCTTTATCCATGGCGGTCCTTGATACAACGGGAAAGGTTCGGGTCGCGGCATCAGCACGGCTGCCATCAGCAGAAGCTGCAGAAGAGATAACCACAGCTTTAGCGGTACTCCACAGCGGTGCAAACGACACCCTGATTATTAGTGATTCTAAATGAGCGATTCGGAGCTATATTAAAGGCTGGGTGTACGAGGAGGTGGCACGCAGGCTTAACGCCAGGGCTGGGGACTTAGCGTCAGGCAAGATTACTGACAAGGCCGTCAAGTGGTTTCCTGCTCACACGGGGGCATTGCAACTATCAATACCCATAGCCGTAAAACTAGCAGCAACAACGCCAACAGCCAAAGACTCACAACGGCATCCCGCCCAACCGTAATGAGCGCGCCCACCTCATCGCGAGGCAACTTAGCCGCTGCGACGCAGCCACCCACGGAGCAATCACCACCGTGGTTGGAACGAGCACCGGCAGAGGCACGGTGGCAGCCACAGGCACCAGCACTGCCGCAATTCCCACCCCCACCACCTCCGTTGCTGCGGCAACTGAAGTTGGTGCAGAAGAAGCAAGGAAACAGAGGTGCACCGACTGCAATGCAGAAGAATTTCCTGTCACGTACCACGACGTGCTTGAACACTATAGGAAGGACCGGAAAAAATTCCCGCAACCCCGCGTGCGCCCGGACCGGTCGCAGGCGGTGGACCTTGGAAGGCTGCAGACGGGCACGTTCACCAACCCCTACCATCTGCACCGCCTATGGCCCACACTGCACCCGTCGCCTGGCTGCCTGTGGTGCGCGCACGAACGGGCCTATATGGCACACATACTTTGGAAATGCGCAAGAGATGAAGATGGGCCACGAGAAAGGATGACGTCAACTGAGGGACCCTCCGAATTGGGGCGCCTTGCTGAGCGATGGCAAGCCGCCCTTCTCAGCGAGTCCCTCGAAGACCAGGTGTGGGCTGTCCAGCGCCGTCTCCGAGGGCCTCGGAAGATGTTCCTCAAACGATATGTCCTTTGAAGCCTAGTCCCGGGCTCCGCAACAACCGTTGGACAAATAAAGTTTATGCAACTAAAATCACCTCAGCGCGTAATACAGCATGTCGCATTTTGCGCCGGTTGCCGTCGCGCCACGCCGACGGACGCTGGTCGCGCCGGTCGCGCCTGGCATCAGACTACTGAGTGCTCGCGCTTTGCAAACGGGGCAACGCTGTGCCCAGCGGGCGCGCACGTCAACGCTACATGGGAGTATATTGGTTCCTTCATGATGCACTCGCGGCCGTTTTGCTAGCTCCGCATGTGCCAAATTTAGTGTTATGTGACGTTAATGAGTGACGAAATATATGACTGGTGCGGACATAATAATCCTGACACGCGTGTCATGTAAGAACATGACAACATACCACACTCATAGCGTGCTCGCGGCCGTTTCGCTAGCTCAACATATACTGAATTTGGCATCACGTGACGTGAACAGATGACGAAGGTAAATGACACATCGAAACATGATAATCATGACACGGAAGTCATGCACGGCATCATTTACCTCTACGTCGTAGCGTTGTCATGACTTTAGGTGACATATTATCCTTTCTCATTCGTGCTTCGCATATCATCGATTCCCACTCTGCGTGGGGTCTGCCAATTTTTTTAAAACACAGGGGTTGGAAGCAATTCCCGGTGTTATTTTTAGTTAGAAAAGCTTCGTAGTCCAAAACCTTTTAGCTTCGACTGGGCTCTTGGCCTTAGCAACAAGTTCTCCCCACTCTTTCATGTCTTCGAACCACAGTATGCTTATATTAGATGGTACAGTAAATGTTTGTTATATCGAACTTGAAGGGGAATATAAATTTGTTTCAAATTAAGGAAATTCGAATTAGTGGGCATGCCGCGTAAAGTGAACGCACATTGCACATCACTGCGCAGGCAGCATATATCTAAGGAAGCAACCTCTCGATTCGTTATCGCTAACTAGGCGCTACATCTGTGTGGCAGGTGATATCGTAAATTAGAGTCAAGGCCCTCGAACAGTGAACAAAGATTAATTATCAGTCAGATATGCATTTCTTTGAGCAGTGAGCCCTAATGTCTGAATACAAAACGCTATGCAAACTCCAAAAGACTTTTTTCGCGTTGCAGAGTTAACAAAATATATTATTGGCAATCAGATATGCGCGGCTCACTGTTCTTCTGTTGCCACTCTATGAGCATCATTTTCAGCTCGTCCGAAACCTCCCGCTTAGCGTCCAAGTTCTCATCTGCTGAGAAATGCTGTTGTTTCACTGTTTTGCAGCTCTATTAAACTTGACTTGGTTTGTTGCTGCAACACATTGTGAAGACCCTGGACCACATTCGACGAGGAGTAACGAAGCCCACTATCCACCAGTTCGAATTATCGGGAATTTTCCTCCGTTGAAATACAGGGCTGTGCCGAGACTAGCGCGTCAGTTCAAATCACTGTAAGTTTAAATAACCGAATTAGATTGTTGCCACCAGTGGTTGAAGCTTGTGGCAACGTCTCGCCTCCCCGGTGCGAAGTTTCAGGGTGACGTCAGAGATTCTAGGAGCCTCAACCAGATATTGTAAGATGGTTTATTGAGAACCCCTGATGACGTGTGCAGTCAATGTAGTGCCAACCCGAGGCGAAGACCAATCACGTGCACAGCAACATACGTCCAAGGATTTCTTCTTCCTCCTTTTCATCACAAAAAAAGTGAGATACCCTGCCAGCCAATGATAAGGAACGAAGAGCGTTAACAAGTAGAAAAGGCTGCCCGTATTACCGCATCACTATACCTAATATACCTCATAAGCTATACTGTCAATATATTTCCCGCTGCTTCTGCTATGAGCGAAGATCCGACCCATGTACAGCAAATGAAATCAGGTTCCCAATTTCGATTAGCCCCGACATCTATCCTCCCAACGCCTCTGTTTTCGTAACACGCCTTCGCGGGGGCAGCAGGGATAACGAGCGAAATGTAATCCTTGACGTACGCTCGCTTGAGTTACCCGTCTGGCAACTCCGTTTGCTTGCAGCGCACGAATGGTGGCCGCTTGCAACGGCAATAGCGCTATGTGATGTGGACAGAAACAACAGCGTTTTTGTCTTTCTTATAAGGGTATTTCGCTGTGTTGAAGGGGGCTATTGTTCGCAAATAACCGACCATTATTATGTAGGCTGTAAAGACCAATCCGCACAAAAGACCAGGAGCCTATGCGAAGCCGATAAATATAAAATGCCCTTAAACGAGTTCACGTGTGATTACGAAACTTTTGTGAATAAGTTAGCTTATCGGACTATTCGTCTAGGTTCATGGTGGTACACGTAAACGTTTTGGTGGGTCGCCCTTCCTCGGCACTCTTTGCGGATAAGGGGGTGTTTACGTTCTATATATACCACTCTATATACCCCACGATAGAAAAAAAAACACAAAACTTTTCTCTGCGTCTGTTAGCTAGCTAATGCGTATTGGCGCCTCTCATTTTGCTTTTCGTGGTCCTAATGAGGCTTTCACAAGAGAGCAATATTCTTCACCCAACGTGGCAGTCAATATTGTCTCCTCTAATGGGCATTACGACGTATTCTTTCTGCCAGAAATGTCCTTAGTTGACCATGGCATAGGCAATCTCGCAATTACTCTTTTGGCGACAACTTTTAATGTAACATGCTTGACCCAATCAGTATAACCTCATACAAAAAAGCGTATACCACTCACGCGTCATACTGGGTCATTTTAGGCTAACCTGCTTGTACATCCTCTTTCTCTTCCCCCCCCTCGTCCTCACGCGCGATAAATTGCTAATAGAGAAACAGTAAGCTTCGCTAATAAGCGTTTGCGCCTGATATGGACCGATGAGTACACCAGGAACTCTGTACCTTCAAACGACAATTATCGGGCTGCATAATGCCACGGGCATGGGACGAGATTGGGCCGTGTCAAAGCGTAAATGTGCCATTGTGAGAAAGAAGAAGAGTAGGCGATGAGCTCGTGTTCTTAGTGACCGGTTCGGCTGGACGTCTATAGTGCTCTGGTGGACAGAGGTTGTACTATCTATAATCACGTGACAATATTTTATCGCATATATTGCCAGGTAGGCAAAATGCAACAGCAAAGTAGAGCTGATCGAGCAGTGGTATTTACTAGTGAGGTTACCACAACGTCTTTAACGCTGTCGTATCATAGAAGTTATTCTGAATAAGCACGTAACGCTATCATTCTCGTGTTTTTATAACGTGTAGGAAGAAATTTTGTCATACCGCATAGATTGCGCATGTCCCAGCTGTTTATTCTCTAAACCAACGCATTACAATGATGCCAAGTAGTCGACAAGAAAAACTGACTGTAAAACGTGCAGCTTGATTGTATGGTTCCTGCCCAGTTTTTTTCCGTGTCGTTATTTTTCACTTGCGCACACCAAACGCCCTATAGCAGCCGAATGGTCGTAGCTGTACACGACATAAGCGTAGCTTTGCGGGAGCGTGCGCAGTGATTCGTTTTATCGTGAAAAGGAACGCCTGGCAATAAATTCTTTTCACACGTCTGCTTACAGAGCCTATGCAGTTGGCAATAAGGGACATATAAAACCAAGATTTGACCTTGCGATTTCTTTTTAGGGGCGAAGCTCCTTAGGGCGTGGGCTGTGCGTCCCCTGTATGTAGCCACCTCTAGTTTAGTTCTTGCAGTGTTCACTAGATGGCGGTACCGTCCCCTGTATGTAGCCACCTCTAGTTTAGTTCTTGCAGTGTTCACTAGATGGCGGTACCGTCTCCTGTATGTAGCCACCTCTCGTTTAGTTCTTGTAGTGTTTACTAGATGGTGGTACTTGTAGCTGATGATGAAAAGATGCAAGATGTTATAAACTAGAAAGCGGTACTTGTAGTTGATGAAAGACGCGAGATCTTATAAAATAGGAATGATGTCACATATGGCGCGTGTCATTGGTTGAAGGCAATCGTTCGATTTAGTGCGGCGACGTACGCTAGGGGGAGCGATGTAATAAACTCGAGTGGGCAAAATGTACAGAGGATTCATGGTTTACCAGGTTTACCTCCGGAGCTTCGCCCACTCATCATCATTCACTTCGTGGATATGGCGGCACTTTTTTATTTTTGCCTTTCTCTGTGTACATAACATTATTGTCAAAAAGGACAAACTGTACACAAGAAACTCAATTTAATTGACAGAGGTCGAAAAAAATATGTATTGTGAAAAATAGTAGACAATATAACATCATAAAAATGATTTGAGCATGCTGGTGGTCATGCAACTGCAGTAAACACAAGACTTCAAATATACCTGTTCAACTGACGACCCATGCAGGCTGTTCTGCTCGGCTCTAGCTAGTGTTTGCACACCTGACTTGATGCTTTAATAAACGTAGACAAACTTGCTTCTTCATTCTTGAACCTGCAAACTTTTTCAACTCCGAAGTGTTGTTTTTTTTGTAACTTTTTTTCGCTAAATCTACGAAAATACATTGGACGTAACACTTCAGATATGACTAATCCCAATGTGCAGCACAGAGTACAACCAACCATTAAAAAACATTATTGCCATAACTGCGATCCAAAAGCAAAAGGCCAACATCGTTTATGTGATTACCATTCTTTGGGAACTTCATGGTGTTTTCAGTGTGCAATTTTATTATCTTACTTTTCCTGCGAAAGCACTGGGTACTCTTTTGTCCATGGTTGAAGCAGGACGAATCGTGAGGTAGCAGTGCGCGGGGGTACCAGTTGTTAAACCAACTGCGGAAAAAAACTTGGCTCTCTGCGTATGCAACTCCTTATGTGCGACCCTTCAGTGAACCTCTCGCATCCGTTCTTTTGATTCACGTATTCGAAGCTTCACATCTGAAGAGTCTTTAAGCACACAATGTCTCACTTTTGTAAAGCGAGATCAATCACAGCGTCTTCAAAATACGCCAAGACGAGGCCATCACATAGAATGACAGACTTCAGTAATCCAAGTGGATATTTTATTCGATATGCATTGCAGTAGTGGATTACTAAAAAAATGAATAACCATACGCAAAGCAAAATAAAAAAGCTCGATCGCATTGCCATAGAGAAATAGCTACTGCCCTGCAAAACATGGACATTGGTGGTGGTTCTTGAATGAAACAAGCCAGGCAGCGTTGTTCGGAGTTGTTAGGAGGACTGTATCGAGCATGAAGCGCGGAAATCACGAATTTCTAACGACCGGAAACCAAAGGTCTTCTTACAGATACACCAGAGGAGCCGTGTGGACCCCGCCATCCATGGGACTCAAATATTTACGCCTTGCGAAGGGGATAATTTGCATATCCAAAGTCCTCGTTTTATTGTCCGGTTCTGTGTACTGACCAGCTCTCTTATTCCCTTTTTCAAGTGCCCGCTTCGAAGTGGGCCCTTCATCGAAGGCTCTTCTTCGGAGTACGCTTGGCTGAAGGGAAAAAGAAAATAGGCACAGAGAGAAAGAGCATGAAACATCCGAGTTTTAAAAAATAAATAAAACATCAGAGAGAGTACAGGGCTGGCTATCTACCATGTTTTTTGTGTTCTTTTTTTTTTGCAGCTTACTTTAGACCTTTTAATGTTGATGTCAACCGTCTGTGTGAAGTCTCTTTTTGTCCCACTTGCCCCAGGCCAAGAAATAAAAGGATGTTTTCTGTGTATGCTGCTCCTTGGAGCTCGGCTCTGACGTCTCAAATAAATCGACAGTCATCTGTTCTTCTCCTTTAGGCGAGGCGAAGAGATTTTTTTTCGGTAGATGCACAGAGTCAATGAAGGAGTGCGAGAGGCATAACGAAAGCTATCGGCAAGGGCGCGGCTGAAAGTCGAACAAATGAGCAACGAGTGAGCCTGAAGGAATAAGAGACACCTACCGATACAAAACGTTGAAAGAAGAGCTTCATTGTTGCACGCGGGAAGACCGCCAAAAAGAGAGCGCAGAACCTGTCGCCACGCAGTTTTCAATGCGTGTCTGTGTTTGGTCAATCGATGAAACCGGAACACCCTCTTGGAGAAGATAAAAGTTGAAGAAATATCGCGGCGCTTAATCGGAATTTCTATAGCCCATCACTCCCTGAAAGATACCTACACAGAACATAAGCTGCCTCTTCAAGCCAAAGACATTTTAGATCTGACTGCTCAGATAAAGTATAGTTTGCCGTATAAAATGCTCGCTTTTTGCCTACATCATCGGAGGATGTTTCGTTTATATTCGTGTATATAATTACTGGCAAATGTTTAATTGGTCACCCGCCATAACGAGCCAAGCAATTTGCCCGAGAAGCATGTAGCATTGGAAGTGTGTTTTCAGAATAATCTTTCTTCACAATGTGTCAACTTGTCAGTGGGAATGGAAAAGCTTATTTATTTATTTATTTATTTATTTATTCATAATACCCCTAAAGGCCCTCGTGAGAGGGTATTACATAGGGGGGGTTACATGAGCAAAATTACAAATAATAAACGTCAAAAATGAAAAAAAGGTCAAAAAAATTCAAATTAAATACAGACTAAGGTTGAGATATATGTTATAACAAGTAATTGGTAAAGACAGCAAAAAATAGAGAAAAGAATAGGCAACAAATCATTGGAATACAGATAAGTACCCAGTGAACAACCTATGAAAATGCAAGAAAAAATAATCAATACACTTGATAAAAAAAACATATAAAGCGTACACTCAAAAACGAATAAAAAATATACACTCACTCATCACACCTCAAATAAGCTGAATCAAGGTAAAAATACTACACGTGTGCTCTGCACGTTATAGAAAAGAGGGAAAAACAAGTAAAAGAGCAAAAGTTAGCTGATGTCAGTATTTTGAATTAGTTCTTGAAATTTCGTGGCGTTTTTTTCTAAGGCAATGTGTGATGGTAGGTTATTCCAATCGATTGTGGTACGCGGAATGAATGACTTGGAGAAAGCAGATGACTTACAGTTTAAGCGTTTAACTTTGTAGGGGCGATCGCGGCGAGGAAAAATAACGGCAGGTGGCTCGAAGAAATCGCTGTGGAGTGACGCGTGGTGATAAAGTTTATGGAAAAGTGATAGGCGTGCAAGTTTGCGACGATGGAATAGTTCGGGTAGCTCTGCTCGGCGTTTTAGTGCTGTGACGCTGGAATGACGTGAATAATCTGAAAATATGAAGCGAGCGGCACGATTTTGCAGTAATTCAATGTCATTTATGATGTAAGCATGTTCGGGATCCGAACATGCTTAAAGTTCACGAGGGACTCGATGCGAAATTTCACTGCCGTTTTGCTGCATGCAGTAGGATAGGCCGGCATTCTAGCATGCCCCCACACAGCCATAAGCAATGTCGAACGTGACGCATACATCCACCACGTGCATGGTTGGATGCGGGGAATGAGATTCATTTATATCAACTCCATATGAAATCTCGATTGAGAAATACAGGCTGCTGGGCTAGTTAGCTATTCATCAACAATGACAAAGTATAGGGCTAGAAATAAGAATACAGAAAAAGGGGATGGATAACGGGTTCGCGCTGTTACTTTTCTATTTCAGTCACTGAAAGAGTTTCTAAGCATGTAGTCATAGTAGCAAGGTGCATGTGCAACATTACGCTAGAACGGAAAAATTAATATGTGACAGTACATGCAGTATTTAGAATGTTAGACACAGCTGCCCATGTTGAATGGAGCCATGCAGAAAGCTATACTCAGTCGCAAGCAATGCGATCGAAGCCTGGCCAATAAAAACTCCGTCTTTCTTCTTGAATGTATTCAAAACAAGCCGAGATGAGATTCTCTCAAAGCCACGCCAGTTGTTGGTACCGCTTTGGAAAATAACGTTTTCCAGGTATAATGATGTTGAAACGTCAATTGTGGTAGCAATGCTGGCCATCCAGTTTATAAACATTAAATATGTACAATAATACAGGGATCTCGTCAGCTTAACGTCAGTTGTAGTTAGGTGCCATTCCCTGCAGTTGATTTATGTAGCAGTGTCCAGGGCTACATCATCGCGAGCATGAGCGTTCTATATCAGCTTACCGCTTCTCGTGTTGCTAATACTCGTCACAAAAAATAACGAGTTGATGTAAATGTTTCAATATTGTTTGCTCATTTTCTGTCACAGACCAGCAAAGTAAAGAAACTGTGTCAAGCGAGAAAAAATGGCCTATTTCTGGACTGGAAATTTATAGACATAAATCTCATGTAACTATTCGGAGCACAGATATTTTAGACCAACACTTTGTCACCCAACAATGCGAATAGTATAAGTGAACAATTCACAGACCTCAATGACCAGATCTAAAAAGAAAGTTAATTAGATTTTTTAATTTAAGTATCTACATTCGGACTTAATTTGATACCATAGCTCACGAACCAATTAGAAGTATGGAACATTCCTTAGTTCCATACTTCTCCGCTCTGCTTAGTTCATGCCCCACCAACGATCAACCACGTATGGCGACTATCCAGGAAACGGGGAGAGGCACTCCTTCTCCGTGTACCCAGGCAAAGCCCGTGCAGCAACCAATCGGAGAGTAGCGGTACAGCGCCATCTAGAATATCCTCACTCCACTGCAGTTTGTACGTACTTCTATGAGACAGCGCTCTCTATTTACTTTTCAAAAATACTGCCTTCTTTTAGAGGCAAAACTCTCTATAGGGCTTGGGTCTGTCCATCCTCCGTCGTTGTCGTACGTAGGCACCGAGATGCGAGATGGGAGATGGTGGTACTTAGAGTGTTCAATAGATGGACGCCCGAATGGACTGTCATATGAATGGACGCGAGGACGTACGGACGGATGGACGCACAGGCAGATGGACGCATGCATGGATGGACACACGGATGTTCACGCGGACGGACGGTAGCAAGGACGAACAGACGGAAGGGAGCATGGACGGACTGATAGAAGCTTTGCCCCATTCGTCATCATTGATTGATTTGTGGGGTTTAACGTCCCAAAACCACCATATGATTATGAGAGACGCCGTAGTGGAGGGCTCCGGAAATTTTGACCACCTGGGGTTCTTTAACGTGCACCCAAATCTGAGTACACGGGCCTACAACATTTCCGCCTCCATCGGAAATGCAGCCGCCACAGCCGGGATTTGATCCCGCGACCTGCGGGTCAGCAGCCGAGTACCTTAGCCACTAGACCACCGTGGCGAGGTAAATTCGTCATCATTCACACCGTGGATATGATGTAACTTTTTTCTCGTCTCTTCTTCTCTTGTTTACGCGTGACGCATGACAAGGTTAGACTGGAAGGATGATGAAGCTTCTACGCATCAGAATGACAAGTCCACACGACATGTTTGGTTTCTAGACTAAGAGGAGCTTCATTCCTGAAAGCTCTGTTTTTCTCAACAGAGTCTTTCTAACAAGGGAGTTAAAAAAAAATCAAACACACATTCTTCATGGTGAACCTAAATAGTTCAAACTGCTGAGTAGTAACTCTCCCATTCGGCATTGTATAGACCAATGTATTATGGCGGCGCAAATTTTATTTCTGAGGCTCGCTTCTTTGGCTTTTTTTACTTTGGCTACTTTATACTAAACAACTGTGATGTCGCGTTTGAAACCATTCGCACTTAAGGTGCAGAGTGGGTGGGTACTCTTGAAAGTTATTTTAATGCTGTGTGTTAACTTATGTACATCCCAGGAATTCCAGTTCTACATTGTATTGGGGGATTTATTATGTGTCTTCATTGCTACACAAATTTGTGTATACACAAATTTTTGTAATTGATTCGATGACAAAATAAAACCATTTCTGATTTCTGATTGCTGCAAAAAAACAAACAAGAAAGACCAGTAAGCCAACGAGAACTTAGTACAGTTAGGTATTGTGGGACATCATTTACCAGCCAACAATGGCAAAGGCATAACAGAGAGGCTTTTCAGAGCTTGCATGAGAAATGTTTATAGATAGATAAAAGAGGTCGAAATGCTGGCTCTCGCAAAGTAATGTAAACGTTCGAGGTGAGGGGGGGTACAGATAGGTGCTTCCGCAACGGGACTGCGTGCGTAAATAAAGTAGCAGCATACGTGAAGAGTTGGCGGTTGCTTTCTACCGTGAAAGCAACAGCGCGTACTTCATCGTCGAAGGGTTGGGGGCTGCGGGAATGTGAGCGAATCCGCTTAAATATGGGGATAGTGGTCGGTCTATAACTTTGACACGAGTAGTTAAGGAAGACGTAACGCGTTTATTTTGCTACAGAAGCGAACAGCGGCAATATTGAAAAAAATAAGTTGTCATAATTGTCACCCGGGAGTCATGTTCGTGCTGAATTTACAATAAACAATCAAGCATGTAAGCTGTCCTTGTCTGCTTTCAAAGAGCTCCTCAATATGAAAGTTCGTGCACCAAACCAATATATTACGTTGTGCCCAGACAAGCTGTATCAGTACATTCCGCATTCAAAATTACGCTGAAAGTGAATGTGCATTTTCATTTCGAAGGTGCTTATTATAATCGGCAACATAGGGAGTAACATATGCCGCCTTATAGGTACTTCCTTGTTTTAATATATATATATATATATATATATATTGCTATTGGTCAGCGCTTGTAAGTCTCAAGTCTCTTCTCTATCTTTTTGCTGTGTGCCTTTAGTTTTCATAGTTCCGAAACCGGAAAAAATCGTCATAAAAAAGCATACTTCAAAACTTCGCACTTCAAAAATATGTCATTGGCTTTCGTGATTGTATACATACTCTTCACTCTTCGCTTTTGAGTGTGTTGTAAACTCAAATATAAACTATACAACACTTTAAGGAAACGCAGTTGGTAAAAGAAAAACAGAAAGCAAGGTAACGTTATGAGTATGTCATCGGAGGGACTGCTAAAGATTGATGATAACTAGGTGGCAGAACCAGCGCTCGGAAGCTAAAAAAAACAGCGACGTAAAAATTTCATAGGTCTCTGTGATGCTGCCTATCAGCCAAGTCGCACCAATTTGAAATAAAAACCATAACTCGAAGGCAAGCAAAAAATAACGCAAGAAAAATTTACGACGTGAGAAGCTGAACAGCCTTGATGGCCAAAAAAAACCTTTTTCTTGCTCAACGAAGCTCACGTTCTTTGCGAAGCATGGTTGAGTTGCTCAGACAGCCAAGAATGCTTCAGTGAAGAATGACCAGTACTTGGCTGTTAAGTGTAGATTCTTTCTTTTGGTTCTCTATGTGAATGCCAGTGCCTTGTTTCTCTTCTTTTTTGCTTAGTTTAAATATTACTAGATCTATACCTCTGTCACACGTGGCAACTTAAGTGAACTTTGAGCGAGCGTACTTACGCTTACAAAGTGTCGTTTCGGTGGTTCACGAAAAAGCGAAGTGTACTTTGGAAGTGCTGACAGAGGCGATTGTTGGGTTTGTAGAACAATACCTATTTGTTACTTTTGCGCCCGTGTCTCATCGTCGGACCACGTTGTCTGTGTGGAAGTAGCACCAGCGGCACACGCCAGCGTAAACGACTAGAGAACGACTCGCCTACACATTTGCTAGTGTATCTGGAAGTAAACAACGCAACGGACTTGGTCATTGCACCGCATGTGCTGCCACATCCCCGAAGCGGACGTGGCTGCAAACGGCTTGAGAGGGAGAGAGAAAAAGTAGCGAGAATTTTTTTTCATTTATGACTTGTTTTAGTAGATAGCAAAATTCTTTATAAAAAAAACAATAGTTTGAAAATAGTATCAGCGCCGCTTTAGGCAACAGCGCATTTCTGTGCAAGCCACTGGTTACACACTTGGTCACAGCGAAGTGAGGTTGGTAAACGCACTTGCCGGTAAGTGTACTTTGTAGCGAGTGACACTAAACTTGCTCGTGTGACAGCGCTCAAATGACACTCGCGACTAAGTGTGCTCGCTAGAAGTGGACTTAAGTTGCCACGTGTAACAGGGGTATTAATTTTTTTTATTTTGTGGCTGGGCCTGTTGAATGTCCCTGCTCTGCTTTGCCGCGTTCTATCGGACGATTTCAACTGAGTGCTGTTCTTTTTCGCCAAGGTCCGTAGGTGTTATCTGAGCATGCATGTCTTTTGGGGTGGTTTTTTATTGGCGATAATTTCTTTTAGATGCGAAGCAACTCATTGACTCACGTGTGTAACGCCGCACGTGCTTGCGTCCCTACGAACGCACCGCAACGCGTTCCCCTCTCCGCAGGTGTTGCAGCGGTATGAAATAGGTCACGCCGCACGTGCGCGCTGACGTCACGCTCTCCTTATATGCTTCCCTCGCAGTTGCGCGCTGACGTCACTTTCTTCTTCTCCTACCGCACGCTCGCCGCACACGCACAGCCTGCAGCTGCCGATTCCTCCACCCGCTCGCAACACACTTCTCTCTCGCTTCGCGTTCTCCATCACCCGAAACATTCGACCGCACGTCGAGTGGAAACACTCTTTCGGCTTGTGTATCGCCAATGAAACTTATGAAACACTAACCGACTCCCGTGTCTTTAGGTTTCAAAGAAATATTTACTCAACTAAACGCTTCTTAGATTTTCGCATGAAACCGCTTTTCCAGCACCCGCGTCGACGCCCGTTTCAACCGGGTCAATGCTCTGCGCACCACTGCTGCTTCGCATCTCGTCAGGGTTCCCGTCGGGGAGATGGTTCATAATTTTTTTTCTCAGCGCTGTGTTCCTCGATGTCCTTCACGCGCATTATCAAACTCTTCCTTTTTATTCTCTCTGTATTGTCCTTCGTATACGTTTTCGTTTTTCCTTAAAAACACACTTTCGGAAATGATCTGTAATGGCTTTCGTATACTTTTTTGTCTTTCCTTGTAAACACACTTGCAGAAAACGCTGCTTTGACCTAAACTGATCTGTCAGGCAAGGACTATAATTGAAAAGGATCTTCCGATACGTGATTCCAACGATGGTTTTACCTACGTGACCTTTTTACTACTTTAAAAGCAGCTGCGTATTTGCTCTTGCAAGGATAGTGATTTCGCCAAACAATGAAATTGAAAATGATTTCGTCAAAATGAAAAAAAATGTTAGCATATCCACGTAGTGAATGATGGAGAGTGGGGCGAAGCATTCGTCGGTTCATTCGTTCTTGCTTCCGTCCGTCCATGCATCCGTCTGTGTGACCGTCCATGCGTCCATCCGCCCGTCCGTGCGTGCGTCTGTTCCTGCGTACGTCCCTGCGTTCGTCCATGCGTCCATCCATGCACCTGTCTGTGTGTCCGTTCGTCCATCTAGCCAACACTACAAGTACCACTATCTCGCATCTTTTCATCATATACTCCGCATATAGAAGCACCGCCATCCAGCGGACATTCCAAGGACTAAACGAGAGGTGGCACACGCACAGTTTCTTACGGCTTGCGCTTCTTGTCTACTTCCCATCTTTTTACCACCTGGAGTTCATGGTATATACTAGTTCACTGTATTCGTGGCACTACGGCCCAACGCTCGCTAACAGTACATGTTGTTTTGCTACCTGCAGTGTGTTCGCGTGATATTTTTGTTATTGCAACTGAGTGGTGACGTAGAAGAGAACCCAGGTTCTGACAAAAGAGATCAAATAATAAAGGCCGTCAATGAACTTAAGACATCTCATACAGCTCTTGAGACAGGTCCTAAAGATGTCCAGCTAAGGCTATCTCAGATTGAAAGTACCTTTACGTCATTAAAGCAATGTCAGGAGAAGATAGAAAAATGTGAAGCAACCGTATCGGCTATGCGCAGTGAGTTCACTGAAATGCACAACAAAATAAAACTACAAAATAGAAGCCGCCGAAACAATATCATTATTTATGATCTTAAAGAAACAGAACAAAAACCAGAAATGGTGCAACAACTTGTGACGCCAGGGATATTTTCTGAAATGTTGGGCATCGAAGTCAAATCTGTGGAGCGTGTGCACAGGCTCGGTCTTCGGAAGCCTAACCGCGACCGACCGGTTATATTGCGCTTCTCTGATTTTACAGAAAAAATGCTGGTATTACGAAACTGTTATAAACTAAAAAATACAGCCATATCTGTATCAGAAGATTATTCTAAGTTTGTTGGTGAAACTCGGAGGAAGCTGTGGCAGGCGTCTGCGCTGAATCGCAGTAACAGAGATAAGGTGACACTAGTTTACGACAAACTTAAAATCAACGGAGAATGCTCCACATGGAATGAGATAGAAAATAAAGTGGTAGCTGTGAAACGTGCTCGTACCGAAGGTCACAAGAAGGCAAGCACTTCTCAAGCGTGACCGAAAACAAAAGAGCCACTTACGCTGCTTTGCTTTAATGCAAGAAGCACAGAAGCACGGTAAGTAAACAGAAGCACGGCAAGTAAACAAAGCACAGAAGTTGGAACAACTGTTGCTTTTGTACGGCCCTGATGTAGTGGTCATTACGGAAACGTGGCTAAACCCTGATATTCACGATTCAGAGATAGTGCCACCAGCATACGCACTGCTTCGTACAGATCGGGATGGCCGTGGCGGGGGCGTGGCCATCATCATTAAACGGAACACGCCTTTTCATAAATAAAGTGGCATTGCTGGTCACGAAAGTGTGTGGTGTTCAATCCTTATTAATAACGTCCCTGTGTAGATTTGTGGTGTATACCAGTTTCCGGGTGCTCCTGATGAATACCTTGTAAAGCTACAGAACATTCTTTACGGCTGTGTAGGTGAGCGAACGAAACTAATACTTACTGGTGATTTTAATATGCCGGGAATAAACTTGGACACTTTTGCCATTGGAAATACTGCTGTTAAAAGTTCAGATATACTTTTTGACATTATGTTTAGTCACTGGTTGACACAGCTGGTGATAGAACTGACTCGCATCCACGGGTCGGCATGTTCAGTGCTTGATCTTGCATTTGTGTCGGGCTCATTAACACCACAAATAAGTATTGAAGAGAGAATCTCTGATCACAAGCTCATTCTGTTGACATTTTATGGCATGGGCGGCCGCGTATCAAACGCAACGACGCGCATATCAGTTAAAGATTACTACAGAGCGAATGACGAAAGTGTTATAGATTTTCTTGAAGCATCACAAGACGATTTCTTTAATACGTCATCGGGTGACGTGGATCTATGGAACAAACTAAAATCTGGAATCATGCATTGTGAATGAACCTTCATACCTACTAAGCTAAAGAAAACTAAGCGTAAAATGCCATGGATTACGAGAAACATAGTCCACCTGAAGAGAAAAGTACAACGACTCCGCAAACATAAAAAGAAATGCGCTGCGCTCAATGAGCTTTCACGCCACTTAAAAACGGAAATAAAAATGGCAAGAGACCACTTTTTCTCAAGCACTCTGACAGAGTTTATGACAAATCAACCACGTAAATTTTGGAAGTACTTAACAAAGCTAAATAGCATAGTAACTAGGATGGAAATATCAGGTAGTCTTGTTGAAGATGCACGGATTATTGCAGATGCTTTCAACATTTACTTCCAATCAGTTTTCACGCGTGCGCAGCCTTCATTTTTACCGTCGTCTAACAGTGAAAATCCCATGCCAGAGTTAGCAATAACAGAGTCTGGCATACTTAACCTGCTTCTTCAACTCGGTGTGAAAAAATCGCAAGGCCCGGATGAAATTTCTAATGCTTTTCTTAAGCGCTATGCCGCTCAGCTAACCCCTTTTCTGCAAAAGATATTTTCCTTACCATTAGAAACAGCTGTGCTTCCTGATGATTGGTTGTGTGCAAAAGTAATTCCTATCCATAAAAGTCGGAACAAACAACTGATAAACACATACAGGCCAATATCACTGACAAGTACATGCTGCAAGCTAATGGAGCATATAATAAACAAAACACTTATGAACTATCAAGAGAAAAATAATCTGCTTTATCCCAACCAACACGGTTTTAGAAGGAAGCTTTCGACCACTACACAACATTTAGAGATTACTCATGACTTTGCTTTAGCTATTGATTCTAGACTGCAAGTAGATGCAATATTTATTGATTTTTCTAAGGCATTCGACCGCGTTCTGCACTCGTTGCTCATACAAAAACTTGAATCATTTGGGGTTGACTCAAAAATAGTCCATTGGATTGCCGCTTATCTTTCCAACCGCACCCAGTATGTTTCTTTTAATAATGTCGAGTCCGACCGTGATGACGTGTTCTCTGGTGTTCCCCAAGGGTCTGTACTAGGACCAACACTCTTTCTTATATACATCAATGACATCTACACTGCTATGGAACCAGGTATTACAATGAGGCTTTTTGCAGATGACTGCGTCATATACTCTCCCACTAGCACTACAGAACACCAAGTGAAACTTGACGAATCTTTAGAAAGTATTGGGCAATGGTGTGAAAAACATGGTATGAAAATTAATACAGACAAAACCATGTGCATTAGATTTTTCCATAGAAAGACACCACTTCACTTTCAGTACAACTTCTCTGGGGCAGACATCAAACACGTAAATACCGTAAAGTACCTGGGGGTCACAATAACATCATTGTTAAAGTGGGATGTCCACATTAATCAAATTTCTGCACGTGCATTTAAACAACTAGGTTTTTTAAGGCGTAAACTAACCGGAACTTCCCCTCAAGTTAGACTAACAGCGTACAAGACGCTCATTAGACTCATCCTGGAATATGCAGCTATAGTTTGGAACCCGCAGCAAAAGAACATGATTGATGCATTGGAAAAGATTCAAAACCGGGATCTTAGGTTTATTTTTTCAAAGTATGCCAGGCGGGAGAGTGTTTCCGCGCTGCGTTTGCAAGCACGTGTCGCTACTCTTGCTAGCCGACGACGATTAGCCAGGCTGAAATTTCTTTTTCTTCTTTGAAACAACCTGGTAAATTTAAATAAGGATGATTACCTTAAAGCTCCGCACCGTCACTCCAGTAGAAATAACAATGACAAATGCATACGCCCATTCCTGTCACGTTGTAACACGTTGAAGCATTCTTTTTTCCCGTAGCTATAGAGATGTAAGAATGACTTGCCGAACGACGTTGTCAGTGCACAATCACCTGAATCATTTTCATCGCGGTTGGAAATTCATTTAGAGGCATTGCAATAAATCCTGTGCTATCTTCGCCGAAATAAACGTTGAAACAGTGTATCGCGCATGTGCTCCCACATTGCTACATTGCTTAACCACCTGCATCTGCATATCAATGTTACCGTTGCTGTTATCATGCTAAGTAGTTTTTTTCAGTGAAACACATGTGCGTTGTTCATTTATTGCTTTATGCTGTTATATCGTTATTTTTCTTTCCTTTTCATCTTTGCGATATGAAGTGTTATTTGCTCTGTACGCCCTCTCCTGTATACGACCGAAAAGGCTTACTGTATTGAATAAATAAATAAATAAATAAACCTTTCCAAAACCAAGGAGGTAACGCCCAGCGAGTATAACCTAGCAACCCTTTCTTTTCAGATAGTGCTCAATGTACATGCCAATGGCTGCTAATTGGGAATGAGAGACAGGAGAATTCGGCTTTTATTTAACCTGCACGCTGCGAATTTTTTATTGTTCAACAACGCACAGGAGAAAGCTTCCACCGGCACCACCTTGCAGCTCAAAGCGTAAGACATGTTACGCACTACTACGAGGGACGAACGGGTATCACTTTAAGGAGCTTGGCCCCTGAAAACACGAGCAATGACACAATGCTTCATAAAATGCTGATTTGTTTCCCGAAGGGAGCAGTTCGGACATGTTGCTGACCTCACCAATCTCCACCTCTGGAGGTGGTTGAGAGTATGAAGCACACTCCATCCCAGGTGTCATATGAAGTCTGGAGGTGCCCTGGCAGAAAAAAATTGGCAGATCCTACGTACAGTTGGAATCAATGATATGCGAAGCACGAATCAGAAATGTTGATATGTCACTTTAAAGTCAGCAAAACATTACGAGGTGGATGTAAATGATGCCGTACATGGCTTTCATGTCATGATTATCATGTTTGGATGTGTCGTTTACCGCAAAACGTGAGCACTCTACACTCTAAGGCAAAATTACCCGAAAAAGGAGTAACGGAGCCCAATAGGCGCGCGCGACGAACGGATAGACCGTTGAGGAGCAACCACAGAGAAAAGCATGCCACGTGCAAATCCTTTAGTCTCTAAACACGCTTCAAAGGGATGAACCACCTGGGAATTGCAGGCAGTGCGAAAAGCGTTGCCAAGGTCACTAGCCGTCTACCTCCTCCTCTCCTTGCTCAGTCTTCCCCGTATTTTGCTGGCAACGGTTCGCGTTGCCTCGTGCTCCGAGTGCTCGACCACGGCCGCCTGGATTCGACAATCTAGGAATTACGAAGTGGTGATTGTGTGTACGCTTAGATCAGCGTGGGCTGCTGCTTTTACGTTTCGCTGCACTCATGAAGTCTGGAGCAAGTCTCGACACGTCACCACGCCGCGCTGTACATCTCTGGCTTCAAGATAGTCACGACCAACACATGACAGCAACAGTTGGGAAGGCCAATATGGCGGCCGAAAAAAACAACAGGCCTATCGGATATATACTTCAGTCCGACCCAGGGCAGAAAACAGCGTGGGATTCTAAGGCACGTGGGTTATCATTCTTTATTCTACTCTACTTGTCACGTGTGTGATACAGATTGCGCTTGCCGGCAACGGGCTTGGTTGTGTTGTATATCGCACGCTCGAAACGCATCGCGAAGGTCAGCTTCAACGTCTTCAGTTCGCCTGTGCTTCACTACGCCATTGCCGTCGGCCTCCCGTACGCTCGCTCATCGAGTGCTCGCCAGTCTTCGCTGCTGCGATGAGCTCAGTGCTAACGATATTGGGCTGAGACCTCGTCGCTGTGTTGGGAGTCATTGAAAACACGTTGCGGGATCTCGTAACGAGCTTGGTTGTAGTATGTCGCGTGCTGTGAACCAGCACGGGCTGGCGGGGCTTTCGCTAGCGTCAATACTCGGTGAAAATCGGTCGCCATTACAGTCAGTCGGTCGCAAGCTTTCCCGTCAGTCGGTCGCAAGCAGCTCGGCGCCGTCCGTTGGCCGCGGCGGCGGACTCACGTTTGCGCGCTGCACTCGCTCGAGTTTGTGGGAAAAGGCCCCATTGCCGTCGATTTCTTCGGCGCTAGCTCCAAACCAGCTCGGCGCTGTTTGTGGCAGCCGCACAGTGTACGCTCACTCTGCTGTTCCTGTTCGAAGTTCGTTGGCGGCAGACACTCCGCGTGCAGCACCGTGTTTGTTCTCGCGTTCGCTTGGTCGAGCTGAACGACGTCGCTCGCTTAGGACTTGCCAACTTGTTGGCGGCACGGTGGTTCGCGGAGTTGTTGCTGCGGCCGCCGCTCCTAAGCTGTTGCGCTACGGGGATCGAAATGAGTCTTTGACGATGTGTGATATAAAGGTGAAATTATTAGCACGTCATGTCTCACGTATGTTTTTATTTCACTTTGCACGTATTTATTATATGCATTCGTACTCATCCTCTGTCACATGTGACTTACTATTTTACATAATTATTGGCAGCCATGGGCACACACCGTGCTGAAGGCTACGTGCGCTGGCGTCTACGATGCCTGTCATCCATCTCTTTTGTCAGAGCACCTTAAGAAGGACTGTGAGAGGTGTGAAGGAAAAATTATTTTTGTGTCATACTTTTACACGCATGTTCTTATACTAACTTGAACGTACTTGCCATGCGCGTGCATCATCTTCTGTCACGTGTGTCTATCTCTAACAATTTTTACTATCTTATTGTACGTACAGCCGTGGGACCACAACAGGCAGAAGGCAGTATTTGCTGGCGTCTGCAATGCCTGTCATCTATCGCTTCCGTCGGAGAAACTCCACAGGGAGTCGACAAGCTGGGGCAACGAGACTGGACCTGTATGCTTCACCATGAATTCACTAGAAAGAATAGAGGAACTTCATGTGTATGTAGAAAAATAAAAGATTTCGATGTCTCACTTTTGTCTTTCGTTGTTGCCGTGACTGCAAAAGCAGTTACACATAGATGGCTAACTACTTTTTCGCGTGTTCTTTTCTGCGCCAATTGTTGCTCACTGTGCAGAAAAACAGGCAAAAGAAGTATTAGGCCTGACGCAAAATATATAAAAAAATGTTCGAACTGGGGATGAAAAGTTCATCCGATTGGAGTATTTGAGAGGATCATCCGTTCGTCCGGCCGGGTGCAACTGTAAGGACTAACGGTTGCCCGGTAAGGTGTAAATGTGGGGATTAGCAGTTGTCATATGAGGTGCAAAGGTGAGAACTAAATGTTAGTTTTTTTGAGGTGAATTGTGGGACTAACGGTTACTCACTAAGGTGCAAATGTGAGGACTAAATGTTAGTCCCTTAAGTTTGTTTGTGAGGACTAACTGTTTCGCCCGGGGCCGTTAGTCCTTAAATATAATAATGGTTGTGGCAGCCCCACTAGTCCCCAAAAGGACAAACCACACACTCTTTTAACACCCTTTTGCCTTAGAGTGTATAGTCTGAAGCCAGGCGCGACCAGCGTCCGTCGGCGTGGCCCCACGGCAACCGGCCTGAAATGCGACACGCTGCATTTCGCGCCGATGCGTTACCCAGACAACACTGCGTCTGCCTCTTTTCGTGATGGAGGAACGCTGGACGCGCTGCCAAAGCATACGCCAAAGCAACGCAACGCGGCGCGCGTCTGCGAGTATTTGGCAGCACCAGTGCCTGGCGTGGCAACGCTGGCGTGACGCGACGAAACGAACGCCGGCGAGCACGGGCACCGCGTCACGTCGAAATGTATTGGCGCCTTGAGAGTGGCATGTAGTCATGTTCTCACAAGACACGCATCTCATGATTATCATGTTTGTACCAGTCATATACCTTCA
Source organism: Rhipicephalus microplus (assembly GCF_043290135.1). NCBI lineage: Eukaryota > Metazoa > Arthropoda > Arachnida > Ixodida > Ixodidae > Rhipicephalus > Rhipicephalus microplus. Next base: position 193,797,681 of record NC_134700.1, read on the forward strand.
ACATTCATTGGTGTTGCGTAATACCGAGTTTGGTACATGTTAATCTAGCGAAACGGCCGCGAGCGCATCATGAGCGTAGCATGTAGTCATGTTGTTACATAACACGCATTTCATATTCATGACATTTGCATCAGTATCATACCTTCGTCATCCATTCAGGTCCCGTAATACCAAATTTTGTATAAGTGAAGCTGGCGAAACGGCCGCCAGTGCATCATGAGCCTGTCATGTAGCCATGTTGTTACATGACACCCGTCTCATGATTATTATGTTTGCACCAGTCACATACCTTCGTCATCGATTCACTCACTGCAATGCCAAATTTGGTATATATGACGCTAGCCAAACGACCGCGAGCTCATCGTGAGCGTGGCATGTAATCATGGTGTTTCATTACACACAAGTCATAATTTCATGTTAAGGTCTGTCGCTTGTGTTCGCCATGCAATCATGCCACACCATACCAGTTTGGCAACATGCCATGTGAACAAAAAGACAGCAAGAGCTGCAGGACCATGAAATGTAAATCATGACATTCATGACATACATGTCATGCTTTTCATGTTATGACTAGTCAAATATGTTCTTCGTACAGTCATATTATGCCATATCAAGTTTGGTATTGATACCATTAAAGAAACGGCCAGGAAAGCTATAAGTCGTAGGCAGCTAGATAGATAGATAGATAGATAGATAGATAGATAGATAGATAGATAGATAGATAGATAGATAGATAGATAGATAGATAGATAGATAGATAGATAGATAGATAGATATGTGGGGTTTAACATCCCGAAACCACAAACTGGTTATGAGAGACGCCATAGTGGAGGGTTCCGGAAATTTCGACCACCTTGGGTTCTTTAACCTGAGCCCAAATCTGAGCACACCAGCCTACAGCATAGCCGTCATAGCCGGGATTTGATCCCGCAACCTGCGGGTCTGCAGCCGAGTACCTTAGCCACTAGCCACAACACCACCGCGGCGGGGCAAATAGATAGATTGATAGATAGATAGATAGATAGATAGATAGATAGATAGATAGATAGATAGATAGATAGATAGATAGATAGATAGATAGACAGATAGATAGATAGATAGATAGATAGATAGATAGATAGATAGATAGATAGATAGATAGATAGATAGATAGATACGCTCAAAATCATCGAAGTTCTTTAAGAAAGGCTTCGCATTGAAAAACGACGCCATTATGGCTGATCGAAAGTGACGGGAATGACAGAAAAATCATGTTCACCGCGCTCCTCGAGCACGCACATAATGGACGCGCCCCTTAGTGCACATGTGTGTTTGTTTTCTATGTTAACGTAAAAAAATAGGCAGATCCCACGTACAGTGGGGATGGATGATATGCGAAGCACGAATAAGAAAGGTTGATATGTCACATCAAAATCAGCACAACATTACAATAGAGGTAAATGAGACAGTACATGACTTCCGTTTCATTGTTATCATGTTTTGGATGTGTCATTTACTTTCGTCATCTATTCGCGTCACGTGACACCAAATACACCACGTGATACCACGTGATATCAAAGTATATGTTGAGCCAGCGAAACGGCCACGAGCACGCTATAGAGTGATATGTTGACATGTTCGTACATGGCACGCGTGTCACGATTAGCATGTTCGCACCAGTAATGAATTTCGTCATTCATTGACGTCACGTAACACCAAATTTGGTATACGCGGAACTAGCAGAACTGCCACGACTGCATCATGAAGCGCCCAATAGACTCCAATGTAGCGTTGACGCGCGCATACGCTAGGCACAGTGTTGCTACGTTAACAAAACACGAGCACTTTACAGTCTGACGCCAGGCACGACCGGCGTGACCAGCGTCCGTCGGCGTGACCCGACGGCAACCGGCGCGAAATTCGCGCCGATGCGCTCCTCAGACAACACTGCGTCTCCCTCTTTTCGTTATGGAGAGATGCCGGACGCGCTGAAACGCGCATGCGTCAAAACAACGCATCGCCGCGCACGCCTGTGAGTATATGGCAAAACCGGCGCCTGACGTCGCAACACCGCCGTGACGCGACGAAATGAACGCCGGCGAGCACGCGAACCGCGTCACGTCAAAATGTATTGGCGCCTTAACTGTGGCACGTCGTCATGTACTCACATGACAGGCATCTCATGATTATCATGTTTGCACCAGTCACATACCTTCGTCATCTATTGGCGTCAAGTAATACCAAATTTGGCAAATGTGAAGCTAGCCAAACAGCCGCGATTGCATCATCAGTGCGGCGTGTAATCACGTTGTTGCATGACACGCATGTCGTGATTATCATGTTTGAATCTGTCATTTACCAATGCCATCCGTTCGCGTCGCGTAATACCGAGTTTGTACATGGGAAGTTGTTCCTGCGTCCCTGCGTTCATCTATGCATTCGCCCCTGCGTCCGTGCATGCGTCCATTCGTCCGTGCAGCAATCCATGCAACCGTCCTTGCATTTGTCGGTGTGTCCTACAAAGCGTAAGACTGGTTACGCACTGCGACTACGACGAGGGATGAACAGCGCTGCTATAAGGATCTTCGCCCCTAAAAGCTGTGTGAACGTTGACTCTTCTCGAACGCTGATCCGGGCTTCCCATCAGTGCGTTTGCAGTGTTTGACCCCCCCCCCCGTATTCAGAAATGCTGCTTCACTTGAACTTTACTTTAATAAAAAAAATTCACTTGAACTGTACTTTCCACGACTTCAATGCCGCACGAACGCGTTTCAAACGCGCGGACTTTAGGTGGTGCCAAGGCAGCACAAACGCACAGACGCATTTCGATCACACTGCGTTGAAAGCGGTTTCAACGCTGGAAAGAGCGCTTCCGCGGTAGGGAGGATTGCTAACAGAGCGACGCGGCGACGTTCTGTAGCATTCGTCATATCCTGGTCTGTCCCATTTTTCTGGGCACACCACTAGAGCTCCGTTTCGTCTGCTTGCTTGCATTTAGAGCACCAATTATAAATCAAATACGTAAAATCAACATTTTTCACTGTCGTTATTGTAACTAAGCGTATATATACTATACGTATTTATCACCGGTTCTGCCCAAGCAAAATTTCGTTGGAGTTGGCCTTTAATCCCCGAGCCAACGAGAGGTACCTCCTTCAACGTTCTACCGGCAAGCTATTCATATCTACCACTTACCGCTGTTGGCGGGCATCCCGGGGGGAGGAACTATTGTGTTTTCAGCATTATCAGCAAGATGGCCCACTGAGCACGCGGCGACTTTCATCTCTCACGCCTACTTTAGCCCGCGTAAAGAATAGTGGGGTGTACGCTCGCTTGTGCGCCCATATCTTGCAGTGGGGAGAATCGTGCGTCTTGGCTAGCCTTGGCGTTTCGTCAGAACAATTCTGTTGTAGTTACCGGGCGCACAAAAGTCACTGCAATCATTGCACAGCCTCCGGTTGCGAAAGGGGCGCGCTTTCAGACACAGCGAAGTATACAGCTGAAACGCTTATTCGCGTTAATATTTACTTGTGAGTACGTTTTGTGCTTCCTTTGTCCGTATCAGAAAGGAGTTTTGTGCGATCTGTTCATGGTGTATGGGGCTGGTGATGATGAGAAACTATGGCTCATCACTTTAGAGTGGATAGGAATCATTACACCACACACACTCGTTGTACGATCAGCATTGTGTGGTGAGTAGTTCTTATCTACTCTTCTGCACGCTATATTGGATATGTTAATGCGATTCCTTGCCCAACGTAAAGCCTGTAAAAAGACATTGTGTCAATGAGTTCTGTGCGCTAGCATGGCTTAGAGCATTTGACTGCCGTGCAGAGAGCCTGGGTTCACATCGCAATCAGTCTTTAGTATTATTTTTCGTGTTTTCTTCTTATGTCTACTGGTTACGCCATCGACGGCGACGTCGCTCAGTTCAGCAACGGGCGCCTAAGAATAGGCTTTAAAATCTAAAAAACGAAAAAAAACTCATGCTCTATTTCAGTGAATACAGTGGTCAACACAATCCCAAAGACATTTTCAGAGTTGAGTGGGAGAGATCCTTTGCCCTTTAAGTGCGTGCGAATTCCTGCCTCTGAGGGGATCAGTACAACGCAACCGCGGATATTTCAGCGTTTCCTCGTCACCTCGTCGACCGTTAATATCGATTCGTTCCGACAAGTCAAACGCTCGTTTCTCATAGTCGCCTTCCGTCTTCAACAATGACCATTATATTATGGCTAGTCAATTATGATTACATAGTGAGCTTGCTGGTGATTCACAGCATCCATACGTATAGCGCATCTAGGACAGCAAAGAGCTAAAGACGCATAATGCTCGTACATATCGCCGACTGTCAACAGCACTATGTATGCGAGTTATGGGTGTTTCACTTCGTCACGTCATCGATGTGCTAATCTTTGGCAGGAGCAGCTAGGTACAGCAATGTTAGTCACTATGGCAACAGCATCATCAGTTCATTGTTTAGAATTGGCCATCTTGTTGTGGGAACGTCCCTCACGTAAGCACTTCAAGCTACTTCTAGCGACATTGCTGCACGAAGACGGTGGTGAGTGTAGCGTCGTCCTGTGACCTCGCAGAAATTTATTTGATGGAAGGAATTGTTTTTTCTTGTGTATTTAACTTATTCCCTGGAATAACGTCGGACAACTTTTAATTGTAATATTTGCTGCTTTAATTTTCGCCTTATTAACTCCGTGCGACACGTAAATATAATACGAAGGATCGAGCAGTGTGAGATGATTACTTTAAATTTTTCTCAACTATAAGTTTTCCAGATGTGTAAAACTCTTTTTGTCTCTTTTACAACTTCTTCTAATTAAAAATTGTATACCCTTCATGCCAACTGATACCGACTCAACAAAAACTGTCTGTTTATCCGTCCTTCGCCCTATCACGTATGAGTATCATCACTATAAAGCAATGATTGTAGAAATAAAGCAGAGTACTAAGTAATCATTCGAACCACCTTGTATATTTACAAAAAAAAAACGTTACATTCTAATGGAATTACCTGTTCTACTACAATCAATCAAAGTGTCTAGTTAGACAATTTTTTCGACTTTCGGTCACCACCATCTCCCGATTTTCCATACTGTTAAACATCAACCATCTTTTATTTTATACATTCACAACACAGTAGCACCATTTCTATTCATTATTTCACGAAGTAAATTCCATTTATGAAGTCATTGCGAACTTGCGTTCTCAATTTTTGTTCCACCAGCTATAGAAATGCATTGAGTCCTAGTTCTGTTTGTTTGTTCGGCGGTCAATGTGTGTAAATTGCACATACGTACCTACTTGGTGCTTTTTGAAAGGACCATTCTAAGACGCTGATTTATTTCATTGCTCTATGATAAAAAGCACATTCACAGGAAATCATCAAATAATTGCTGATATGTAGATCAAATAATTTTAATTGACCAAAGTTTAACCAATCATACGTAATTACAGCTGTGGTTTTCTTTCGGCTTCCTAGCAGGATTTCGTAATGTTTCCCGCCACTTCTGCCACTGTTTGTTCATTAATTAACTGGAAAGGTCAAATCGACTATATTGAATACATGAAAGGTACTCTTCAATGAATATCACTTTTCTGCAGGGTGCTTTTCAGGCATTATTAGAGTAATCACTCATAAGTACTGCCATTCCTGGAACAAAGCTGATGGAAAGACAAACAGATGATGATGCGCCTCTCGTGTGAGTTTTCATAGTGTGACACAGAATAGGAAATAATTGTTATGCTGAGAGTATCGAATAAATAAACAATAAAATTGAATGGAGCATCAAGTTTCCTCATTTTCTTTTAGTAATACTCGGATAGTCGGTGGGGCAATAATACATTGCTAAAGCGGGAACTGCTTCTTGTTGTAAACTGGAGTTCATTTTTTCCACTCATTGGGCTACTACGCACCCGCAGACAGGGGAACCTGAGCCTCTTGAGAATATAAAAAGTACCCTATAACTCTATTGCGGAGAAAAAAGGTGACTGTTAAGAGTAATATTGTTTACAACACTACTAAGCACAATTTTCACAGTTCATCTACGCGGTTTCTAAGTGGATGACTTTTTCTTTTTTTTAAGACGTTGAAATTAAACTAAAAGATGTTGCCATGGACAGTGGTCTATCTTTTCTGTTCATAAATTACCATTTGGTTTAGAAAGTAGTGAATTTTGCATGAACCTACAGAAACCGTAAAAGGCTGATAGATCACTTGAGCGTTTTACGAGGTATACCCAGTACTCTAAATAGTTACCCACTCTTTCTAAACAGACAGTATATTTGAGTATCATGCACACTAAATTGTTAAAAACTTTTTGTAAACACACTCTAAATTGCTAGACACCTTCTATAACACAGGGTATTATGTTGTGACTTTTAACTTCACCATCGCCACCTAGTTCACCCAACCAAAGAGTCAGTTTGAACTAATGCTTTCTGTTATCCACTATAACCCACCAATCTATAATTTATATACAGTGCTACCAATGTTAACGATAACGTGAATTAGTTGCTTCTTCTTTATATGGAATGATAGGTGCCGTAACGTATATATTAGGACAACTACCCTTGCGAAGCTTCACCAATGTTTCGTGTTTTTCCCATCCGTTTAATCTCAGCACAGGGGTAAATGTTATGAACGCCTTTAATCGAAAAATTAGCGCTTAGCTCCCGCATAAGTAGCCCGTGGGGATGGGAGTGCTCAAAAAAGCAGAGAAGAGCCACTTACCACTGATTTATTGCTCCTGTTCGGTCTGAATCGATATCTGAGACCCGCGCCAATAGTGTGCCTTATTTCTTCAGATAAGTGCTTTTGCGTATTGGGTCTTCATGAATTATTTCGTTTGGTGGAATGCAGTTAAATACCATAGACACACGCAGACGTGCTTCTAGCGTTACAGCAAGAAACAATGTTCTCACTCTTGACAGCGAAGGCTTTTAGTATATTCATGGAAGTGTTTTATGCAGTGGTTGTCTAGGTCAGTTGACTTAAAGCACACAGCATTCGCGAAGTGATTTAGATATGTGGACCACAATGGAAATTACCTGAAAAAACTTCCGTAAGAAAATCATTTTTGCACCATGGTATTTAGACATTGAGTGTGCGACAGAGCTAAAAAAAAAACGTCTACTGTACATTTGGGAAACCAACCAGATTACAACGCAACATTTGACCGACTAAGGAGCGACTGCATGGAGTGGGAAAAATCACAGCATATCCACGGAGTGCATAATGATGAGTGGGGCGAAGCGTCGGTCAGTCCGTCCGCACCTCTGTTCGTCCATTCATTCTTGTTTCCGTCCGTCCATGCATCCATCTGTGCAACCGTCCTTGCGTCCGTGTGTTCGTTAGTGCGTCCATCTGTGCGTCCATTCATCCGTCACTGTGTTTCATTGTGTGTCTATGCATCCGTCCGTCCGCCAGCGCATTCACCCGTTCTTCCGTGCTTCCGTCGGTGTGTGCGTTCATTCATCTGTCCATGCGTCAATCCGTGCGTCCATTCGTTTTTCGGTGCGTCCGTCCCTGCGTTCATCCGTCCATTCGTCAGTGCGTCCGCCCAACTGTCGATGCATCTGTGCATCTGTCTGTCGATTCAGCCATACATCCGTGCGTCTGTCTATTCGTCCGTCCATCTACTGAACACTCGAAGTACCACCATCTCGCAACTTTTCATCATATATTAACCTTATAGAAGTACAGCCAACCAGCAGGCATTCCAAGAACTAAACGAGAGGTGGCATGACCGGACTGGAAGAGCGCCAAGCACATACTCTCTTACAGCCTACGCTTCATGTCTAGTTCCCACCTTTCACCGCCGCTAGTTAATTGCACTGTGGCCCAACCCCGCTAAACATTGCTGAAACAAAGGAGGTTACGTCCAGCGAGTTTAACATGGCAACTTTTTCTGGTCAGATAGTGCTCAACGTGCGTCTTCCTCTTACTAGTGTTTTTAGTAAGCATCAAATTCAGAGAAAATATTATTGGAGATTAAGTCAGTTATACTCGTCTCTGTAGGTTAGTTCATCAGAAACAGCTATCTTTTTATATATGAATTACATGCGCGGGTTTCCTCCTCAATTCAAAAGAGTATGCGCATGCCGCTTCTCTAGTCCGGCCATAGAAATGGCTACCTATTACTACTACCGTGATGACTACTTCTACTTCTATTACTACTACTACTACTACTACTACTATATACATCGCGGACGCACGACCCACGGCTTAAGAAGCTTGGCCCCTAAAAAATGCCAATCCTGTGTGGAAAGCGAATCACAGTCACCGCGAAAGCTAGAAGAGTGGCCTTTACGAGCCTTTTTTTAAACACTCATTGGGTAAATACTGCAGGCACACTTGCTGAGTACGCCCCTATGGCCTTAATAATAATACATTCTGGGCAGCAAGTTGGCATTCGCTATGCTATCCTTCGTCATTCTTCTGAGAATCGTGGTATTCACTAAACACTTGCAAAGAATCTTGTGCCAATTGTTCATGCAGTTGCAGACGACAATGAGGAGTTATGTTTGAAGTGGATATGCACCGAAGTTAATAGGTGATAAAAAACAAGCTTTTGTAATGGGTTAGAGCGTCGGACGACCCTCTCATTACACTATTTGAAATTTGTGAAGCCTGGTTGTTCTTTTGCTGTTATAGAATGCTTTATTACTATTAATAACGCGATTCCTTGCCGGACATCAAATCTGCCTAAGGAAAGTTTGCGAAAAAATCCCAAGCACCAGTGTGGCTTTGTGGTAGAATACTGGGATGGCATGCAGTAGAGCCGGTTTTAGGCCCCCCTGTGTCCCTTGCGTTTTCTTTCGTTACTGGTTACGTAGACCAGCGGCGGAGGCGGCGGCCCACAACTACGATGCCACACATAACTCGTGCTCTGATCTTATAACAGATTCAGCTGTAAAAAAAGCGGAAAAAAGATAACTTCTTACGAGAGAATCACCAACAAGTGGGAACAGACGGCTCAAAACAAACGAGCATTCTTCGTCGGCTGACTATAAGCTAATGTCACGGCCATGATGTGTGAGCTTCTCTGTCTCTTCACCTCTTGCGTGGATGCCAGGCACACTGTCCACTACAAAAAGAATACAATAAAAATACAAAAAATAGAAAAAGAAGCTAGGCCTACTAGCTTTGCTTTTTCTTCAGATTTGGTACCACAAGTCCAAAGCAGCCTTACTTTGTTTTGTGGTTGACAGTGACACTGGCAATATTTAAAAAAAAAAGGTGTAAAGAACATGCTTTAGAACGACCTTGCAAATAAGAAGTACGGGCTTTCTCCCACAGTATAACTATCTGAGTGGCTACTACTCTGTTACGTTAACACCCTTTAGGGTCGAAAAGTAGGAGAATATACCGGTGAGATCACGCTTGTCGCGGAAGCATTGTGAATATTTATTTGGCAGCCTCTCGCTACAGCTATGGTGGTGAAAGGAAATTAACGTGGATTATTGTCCAATTAGTCACTCACCTACTATCTGCAGTTGAATAAACAGTGATAGAAGGAGAGAAATCACATCATCATCGCAAAGCGTCTCTTCTCCCACCTTTGCAGTCTTTTCACGCCACCTCGGCGTGACGGAGAAGGCAGTCGCGTTTGGCATATCAGTGACAGCAGCTATTGCGGGCTTTAAATTGTGCACAGAACATACGACGCGCAAGGGTGATATTATCTATACTGACTTTTAACGGATATTGACAGTGACGGCAACAGTGAGAAAAGAAGTGCACTCCCATTGTTCACATGACTGCTAACGCAATGTAAGCTTTTTTTACATTGCAATAACAATGTATTTGCTTGCACCGTTTCAGGCAGTGTTTCTATAGTGTTATCTTGGAATATATAGAGTAGCAAAACGACCTGTTTGTTTTATGCGAGACGACAACCAACTAAACGTAAAGCCATGCTTACGTCTCTTCTCTCGAAAGAAGAAGCTGACTTAAAGAAAATAATGTTAGACGTCGTGTCAGGAGTCATCTCCCGTCTTCCTCAAACGACAGCCTACATAAGCAAGTTTGCGCCTAATGCTGACAGCCACTTTGAGTCGGCTGAATGCTTTCCGCGATGAACAAATGGAGAGATGACGTTTCCGAACGGCTGTCTGGCCTTTTGCAAACGCAGTTGGTCGTACACAAAGGCTTGCATGGAAGCAAGCTGATGACAACTTCACGCACAAACACTGACATCACTTTGATCTCTATCGATTGTGATGCATTAACACGTGTAGTACTTCGTATACGGGCGGTGTTCGAGGTGACTAGTGCTGATTTGATGATGCCAGTGTCACTTAGCTGAAGCATCGCGTTTTTAACGGCATTGTTATTATTCGGCCTGTCGGTATACAACGTACAGCTGCTACACTGTCCTTTGAGCCGGTGATTTACCTAATGTGCTTCTTTAGCACTTCTTCGCTTAACACGGACTACGCTTACCCAGTCATGCCATTCTTATTCATCACAAGTGGCAGCAAAGCGATCGAAACTCAGGAATACGTTCTACGCTTCTCGTTACGTAAAAATGTCAATTATGAACTTCATAAACATGGTAAGTTGGGTTACTCGGTAATGATTCATAATGCATCCAAGTGCGCAAAAAAACTGAGGGAAACAAGGAAAGAGAGAAAAGTACGTCCCCATCTGCCCCCTCTTGCTTTTCATTCTGTCTATTCTATATTGCCTCGTTCGTGCAATAAAGCTCAAGTTGATAGTCTGTGCTTGTCTGTCTTTTTCTCTCCTTTCTTGTATCCGTCAGTTTTTTGCACAGTTACATACATTAGGTCTATAAAAAAAACTTTTATAAAAAACTCAATTTTTTGAGGAGTGTAGTGTGACATTCGTCCGCATTAACTTTGTTTTGGATTAGCAATTTATTTTTATTTATCTAAATAACAAAAATTTTGTGTTTAAGTTTAGATTATTCTCACAGATGAATAGTTTGGTTCCTTCTTTGGCACTTGTTACATTGATTAAACCTGAATCTTGTGAAGAGTCTTTCGTTTTTCTGTGGCGGAGAAAAATTACAACTGAGTGAAGTGTCGCATTGTGTATGTCTTTTTCTAGAGGTGCTCTATTGACTGATTTCTTCACACAGCTGGAGACGCCGTCCTCAAGCTGTGCTTACCTCGCAGCTTGAGGACAACGTCCAGGTGTCCTCGCCTTCCGCTCACCTGCCGTTACTGCCACCACCGTTTGAGGACGGCATTCAGTTTTCCCGGGCGGCTACTGACTACTGCTCTCGTACCTGTCTATAACAAGGAATGCCGTCCACGCGTCCTTAGCCATAGATAATGTCGCCTTGAGTTCCAGGACTTCCGGGAACATCGCCGTGGCACTGATTGCTGCAACGGCCACATATTCCGCGGCCACTGCAAAAGGCTCCCCGTGTGGCTCACCCAACCATGAAGCGCAAACCATGCACACAGCGACACGCCTGTCGCAGCAACTGGGCAGCTTGGCGTGTTCGAACTGCTTGTCCTGTGCTGCTTTTAAGAGTGCCAGGGCTTCTGTCTCTCCAACGGACTCCGCCTGTGGACGGGGTTTCTCACTCAAGCACTTCACGGATGTCAGGCCGACGACACCCTTGTTAGCTAAGGAGTCGCCCGTTCCAGAGGGCGAACTTCCGGATCTTGCCAAATGACGTTACTATTAAGGGCTGCATGAGAACTACCAAAATTCTTAGGTTTCTGGAATGATGTGTTTATCTGGATCAGTACAATCAACTCGCTTCAAAACCACCGTGGCTGGATGTACCAGCAGCTGTCTTGGTCCGAATACTGTGCGAAGTTAACAAGTCTTTCTCGCCCCCCTCTTTTCAGTACCCTAAGACGCCTCCCTGCCGAACGAGGGTGTGCCATGACTCAGGGCTGCGAGACTCAACACGGGCCAGAGTATAGCTTGGGCTTCCATCACCGTGCCCTGCCTTGATAACCTAGCTTGTGAAGCACACCATCCCGATGCTGCAGCTGTGCCTTATGACGTCTCGACAGATAACGTCGCTGGCTTCTGTGCCGAGACAACTTACTGTTGTACTCAGCTACAGCTATCTGAGTTTGCGTCAGTATGAACCACACCGCCATATACCCAAAGAATTTCTCCCCAACATGACTCTGGGAGGCTGCTTTTGTAAGCTCCGCATCACTTGCACACCTGTACGCATCGGCTGCTGCATCTGTGCTCTGCATCGTCACACGATAGCTCGATTGGTCAGAAAATGCGAACAAAATGGGTCTTTCTGTTTGAAGCCACATCCACACACATTACGGCAGTCCTTGGCCGATTGTGCGAGTACTTCGCACGATTAATCCACGGCAGCCAACGACACATTTAGAGATGTGACTGTTTTGTCGAAATGTGCACACCACGCCATTGCCAATGCACCGCTAGCAGGTGAAGCTAGCATTATCCCTTCCAGCTTCCCAGCGTACGGCTCTACTGGTGATTACGGGCAGTTTTTTATGATTTCCGGCTTACTGAGTACCGTATAGATCAATCCGGGGCTGTGTGCGTCAACGGGAATTCCGAAACTGATAGGCCAGATGGTGACCAGCTCACACGAAGCAGCAAAATGAAGCATTCGTGCAACCCCGGCGTTTACAGCACGGTGCGTAACAATGGTGATATCAACCCGTCTTGACGTAGTGTCCAAAAAAAACGACCAGAGAGCATCCTAATTACTCGTGGCCACGAAATAGGAGTGTGATGACAGTATCACCGATTCCTGCGTCATACCATGAAAACCACGTATAGCAGCCTGGCCGAATTCATAGGCGTACTTCACTAAGCAATAATTTATCTGCTCTTCTAGTTGCCATGTGACAACCGGCACGACATTGTCAATGGCGTTCATGAGAGCCTCCACCGCCCGACTTTCAAATGAAAACATACCATGGTCGTGACCGGCCTCTTTGAGGCAGCCAATGTTATCCTTCAGAGACGTAATTACACCTGCGGTGGTTCATGGCTCGGGTCCTCTGTCCGTTTTCACTTTCGAAGAAATGACCACCGCCAGAGCAGGGCCACTTTTGGCAGGACTACACGCACGCAGCACGGCCGAGTGTAATGTGGACGGAACGACACCAGGGTGTGGGCGCGCGCTGGGTTTGCGAAGGGGTGCTTTGCCACAGTGTCGTGCATTACAATACATACATACATACATACATACATACATACATACATACATACATACATACATACATACATACATACATACATACATACATACATATACATACATACATACATATACGCACACACACATATATGTACACCCATACATACATACATACATACATACATACATACATACATACATACATACATACATACATACATACATACATACATACATACATACATACATACATACATACATACATACATACATACATACATACATAACACTCCGCTAACCAAACTGACACCAGTCACATACAAAGCCAGCTGCGGATTCATCAAATAATGGGCACGCACACGCGCACACAGTTATGCACTCCATTGCACAGATATACAGCATTCATAAAATGTAAGAGACAATTGTACAGCGACGCCAGCTTTTACACCCGGAAGGACAGCCATCCAATAAGCACTGACAGTCAAACCAACTCCCGCCGCCTGCATCCAATATTTGTGTCGCTGCTCTACTTCTAAGACGGCCGTCCCTCACTGACGTCTCAACAAGGACGGGGAACGAAAGACCTAGCTGTGCCCATCATTATGCAAATTTCAAACGCGTGCATCCTTCTCGTCATCTCACTGCACGCCTTCCTTCGGTGCTTTTTTCGTTTGTTTTCTGGGGTTTTGATGTCGTGGCAGACATGCTGACTATGTCAGATGCCCGTTTTGAGTAATGGTCATTGTGCAGACGTTTTCATATTTACAATAGTCCGGATTACGAGTTCTTTTATTCTGAAGCTGTAGAAATCTAGTATCTTTTAACGTGCAGTGTCATCACTGTAGCTTAATCGCTTAGCAGGGAATGCTTGAATATCCCTAAATGTTTCCTTATACACGAGAGTAATTATGAATTCCTCTTGAGTGAACGCAAAAGATCTCAATTCTCATGCGTGATTCTAGCTTTCCCTTCCACAAAAATATGTAGTGCGTGCATAAGAAGTTTGAAAAGATTTTACGAGCATAATTTATTGTGGTCTAAAGAATGCTATCCATTACATGGAATGCAGGCTTATGCGAAAATTTCAATTACACAAGCCATTTACCTCTATCAATTACAACGCAATATTGAACAATTTTAAACTTCTACAATCACATAATAAAATGCAGGCACTAAGTGGTTAAATTACGTAATAAAGGCAGGATATCGCAATTGCGTTCATATCTCAAAGGCAAAGCTTAAGGATCCCCCATATTTTTTATGTACATTCGTTTCAAACGTCTTTGTCCCGTCTGATATCGGCGTGTTATCGTCTCAAACAAATACACAGGAATGATAATTTTATTTAGCAGCTATGTTTGTAATGACAAGACGCGATTATTTCGACATGTAGCTCATAGCAGCCGTTCCAACAAAAATTTAGACAACCTTACAGATCGCCTTTAAGAGATCAATATGCTGTTGCAAATGCATTTTGAATAAGTAGTAGCGTGCTTTAAACTACGAGTAATTATGCGCGTCAAATGTTTTTGAATTTGCTGTGCACACTTTACGTGGTCTTAAGGGAACACTCATCGTAGCTTGTGTGCTTTTTGTAAGGGATGGTTGGCTTTGAATTGCAAGTAAGTTATATTCTCCTGTTCTGACGCTTGATGACAATGTACGCTTGCACCACACAATTACTGCAGTATTACACGTTGTCTTGTGAAGTCTGTATACAGGACATGTTTGTTTCTTAAGCATGAAGGTTATTTTCACTGCTTTCCAAGCAGACGTGTGGCCGTGTGGTAGAACACCTGCTTGCCAGGCAAAAAGCCTGGGTTAGATCCTCAGTCTTACCCTGAAATTTTGATTATCTGTTTTATTTGCATCTTCCTCTATTTCGTGGTCATATACAAGATGTCAATTTTTCGCTCATAACCAGTGACGTTCACACTGACGCCACTGACGCTGGAATTTCCGCGAAACGAAGGCCGATAGAAGGCCCAAGAGGTGGCTGGTGAACTCCGACTCTCAGTTCCCACATGGGTGGAGCCACCGGGCCGGCCCCCGTAAGCGGTGCCTAGGCTCCTTCAGGACCTTTAATAAAGTTCATTTTTTTCTCTTTTTCTGGCACTGTGAAACAAGCTCATTAGCGCTAGTGCTATAAAGAATGCAGTCACAATTTAATCCGTGAGCGATTTGCTTGTAGCACGTTCAGTTGCGTAAATGTCATGTCGACTGAGTTCGGTTATTTTTTCTAGTTTTCTCAGCTCGCTTTGGTGCCACCAAATTTCTTCGTATCTTGTGGCGTCCGTGAAGTTTTTGCTGGCGATGCCTTATTTGGGCGTCACTGAAGCAGCGTCGTGCCGACAAAGTAGGAGTCTACACCGATTTCTGGGAGAAAATACTGCCGGGAATGTTATACACGCTCAGTAGGTACTGTTATTTGCATACTAGACACCACTGTTCTTACCAAAACGATGTCAAAGAACTGATTACCCAAGCTTCATACGTGTAACAAAGGAAAGCTAGACTTTTACCGCGTTAACTCAAGTCATATATATGCGTCTGAGCAAATTGTAAGAGGCACGAAGTTAGCCGCTACATTTCGCTGAACGCATCCACTTTGCCTGATGCTTTCGTAGCCTAATAAAGCGTACAGTTGTTTTAATGTATTACTTAAAAGGATAAATTGACTCATAAGTTTAAATTATATATATTGCATACGTATTACTCCGAATTTTGCCTATTATTTTTGTCTGAAACGTGACAGGTAACCACAAAATTCTGACTGCTTCACAGACGCCATTGTTGTCTTCACGAAACTCCCAACCCTTTTGAGTCCGAAAAGCCGTGGCGCCAGCCCACGAGGCATTCGCGGTTTCGCAGGCACGTAGACATAGATCGATGTGCTTTTGGTTTGCTCGCTGCCATTCAACGGCCTCACATAGTAGATAAGACGCTGTACGAACGTGCCCCACGCACTCTTCTAAAGAGTTGCCCGCTGTTTTATAAGGAGCTGTCCGGAATAAAATAGCTGCAACTCGGCTAACAGCCCAAGTTTGTAATCTCAAAAAAGCGCTAATGGTGCACAGCTTTAACGAGCCATGAAAAAAAAAAACCTGCGAAAATGTGAAAATATTCCAAGTAAGATATTGGTCTGAGAAAACCAGCAGTTCGACGATGTCACTCTTAAAAATGTTCCCCTCACTGGCAGAACAAGAAAACGTTACTAGAGTCAGAACAAGCATCCAGGGCAGCGAAAAAATGATTGTCGGGTATTTATTCCTATCACAGTTAAACGCTTGAGATGCATTATTCATCTATGAGAATTACTCTTCGGTCGGCTAACGATATTCTGCAATGTGCCATTAGATAACCTAGCAAGAAAACATGTTGGACTATCAGTGGAAAATTCAACAGGTACATTTCTTAGCATGTACTATACTGCTGAATTTACCTCTTCACTTTTTGCTTATTCCCAAATGAAAACCCATTATACCATTTGACTGAATGTGATGATGGCCGAGAACATTAGTTGCTTTGAGTGACCATTCTGCACATGTCACCCGCTAGTTTGCCTCTTTAATATATAGAACGCACAGGCCTAGCAGAACACGGTAGAGTGTCCGCGTAGACAATCCGCATCAAAGGTTCCTGATATTGTCTTGCAGCTTCCTTTTAGTCTTTCTCCAGAATTTCAGGCGTCTGCCCATTCGACATATGCTTCACGGCACTCTGTTTCGGAAGCATTCTCGTATGCAATTCGCTCTTTTACAGGAAAACTGTATGTGCACTGTAAGCAAAAGTTAGCCGAGATGGGAGTTTCTCCAGCACATAAGCCCACAAAACTCCCCTGCCCCAATTATTTACTCCCTGGTAGGGAGTGAACTCGGCACATGTCATCGTAAAACGCCCCCTCCTTAATCACAGAGTTTATGAACGACATGACCTTGTTAAACTCCCCAGGGAGTTTCAGGTCACGTGGTTACAAACTCCCTATAGGAGCTTTAAAAACCCTCTTTGGGCGTGACGTGTGTGTGTGTGTGTGAGTGCGTGTGTTTGTGTGTGTGTATGTGTGTGTACGGGCTTATGTTTGCACGTCGGTGTGAAACACATGTGCTTTGTGTGGCTAACCGTGTAAGCATCTGTCAACAGGCAACGATATTATAAGTGCACCGAAGAATAGCAACGACTGGTTGGTATTTACTGGGAACATTTCAATATATTTCGCACCGTTAAACCACGCTGCACATCGGTCTGATTCCTCAACGAAACGTCGTGAATGCCGCGTTTCAAAGGGCCGAGAAACAAAAAACTTCGAAGAATAAATTAATGGTATCAAAAGTAAGCTGTTACGATCGTCAGCGGCTGCTCCTGGAGTTTCACCATCAGAAACATCAAAGTGGTCTGAAGTAGGCTTCGCTCGACTACGGCAGGCTGGCCGGCAACCGGTCTGAGAGTTGCGCCGGCGACGCGCTCGCCCCGTCTCCGCCGATAGTGGCTTCTCGGAGTGTCACCGGTATTTCATCGCGGCTGTAACATCTAAGTGGTAAGAAGGCCTCGCTATGCCGTCGGTATCAAGCCGGCATCGTATCGAACTCGCACTGCGCGCCGGCCACCGCGGCAAGCGCTACGAGCTAGCACCGACCACCGGCGGTGCAAAGAATGTGTTTCACAAAAAATGAAGGCTGCTGGGATGTGTAACAGTCTTCTGCGCCTTGCGACCGCAGCTGTCAATGACTAACTACAAGGCGAGCGCCGAACGAGGCGGAGTACGATCGTCAGCGATTGCACCGTAAAACTTCGAAGCGGTTCGAAGTAGGCTTCGCTCGACTACGGCAGGCTGGCCGGCAACCAGTCTGAGAGTTGCGCCGGCGACGCGCTCGCCCCGTCTACGCCGATAGTAGCTTCTAGGAGTGTCACCGGTATTTCACCGGCTGCAACATCTAAGCGGTAGGAAGGCCTCGCTATGGCGTCGGTATCAAGCCGGCATCGTATCGAGCTCGCCCTGCGCACCGGCCGCCGTGGCGAGCTCTGCGAGCTATACATGCAATGCATGCGAGCAACGGGAACAGCGACTGCGAACCGTCTCAGTCGTTTAAGTCTATCGCTCCGTAGCTTAAACTGCGTGGATAGCGGACACCTATTTCTGTGCATGGGAAAAACGAGACGTAAACTACACATCAGCAAGCATTTTGTGATCGCCAGCTCTCATTCATCGAATCACCGTGCCGTACTCGTGAGTGAGGCCTAGTCGTCGAACGCGGTAGCGGCGGTCTACGTCGGTTCATCGCTGGAGCTGCTAAATGTGCCTCGTTATTGTGTTCATTCAAGGCCGCGCGCACTTTGTGTATGATTCCGTGCATTTTACGGGTCCACAAACAGTACTGCTAATGCGAATTCAGCCCGTACGACAGAGCGTCAACTGATGAAACTTTTTCGCTATAGTAAAAAAATAATAAATATTAGGCAGGCTTAGGATAAAAGGCATGTGTGTTGAAGTGCTTACATCAGACCACCACAAGTTCATACTTACGCCGTGCGTATTTTTTGCCTAATTAATAGCGAAAAAAGGCTTTCACCAGGGCTATATGGGAGGTAAAAATGTGGTGCATATATATACCCGGTGACTGTATGTTAGGTGTGTACTGCGTGTGGCAAGCTGTGGTGAGTGCGAGTGTTGTGATATAACGTGAACGTTGTGATAATGTTTGTGTACTGTAATCATTGTAGTGCGCATTAAATGTTATGTAATTAAAGCTACGCTTGCGCATGGTACGGCTGCTGACTTAATTTTTTTTTCTTTGTCGATGCAAAAAAATTTACTCCCATACTGACCTGAAAAAGTTCCCCAATGGATGTAAATAAAAACTCCCCTGGCACCATGCAAAAACCCCTTACTGATGGGGAGTAAATTTTTTACTCCCTCCGGACGGTTTTTTAAAACTCCCATCTGGGCGTGCGCTAGAGGACAAGGTCATTTACTCCCATCTCGGCTTATTTCTGTTTACAGTGTGGCTCTAGCGTGAGCTACCGCTTCATGTATTTTGCTTGTCCGCCAAAGAAAACGTAATGTAACAACCATATAACATGAATCCCACTGCTCAATTCTGGTACTGCATAGATATGACTCTCGCTAAGAACGTCTCCAACGTTTTACCCTAAGACAATCACTGTACATGTACCATAATGACCACAAGGTCATATCATTTGCAACACCATGACTAGAGTATGATGAGTTATCCCCCAAGACAGATAATCACCACTGATTAAGATATTTATTGTGCAAGCGTACCTTTTACCGTGCTATATTGTTGGAAAGCTTGCCTTGTATAAATGGCGGCATCGGTGTTGAATTAGGCGTCATTATTTGGGAGCGAAAAATCGGCGTTTTAGTTAGTGAGAATTAGAGAGTGGTGCAAATAGATTAATGATATAAAACCATTGTTTGAGTGGAAATTGATCCCAAGTTTCCGGCGAAGTAGGCAGGTGTTGTGACACAGAGCGATGACATTGCTTCAAACTGCCACAGAAAAAGCTCAATAGGAGTATGATACAAAGCCAGTAGTGCCTATAAGGCATCTGAAGTGCGGCAGAAGCGCAGAGCCACGCCACGTGTCAAGAATGATGATTGCAAGGTTTAAAGGGACACGCATTATAAGGCATGAAGCTATATTTATTTCTCATCTACAACTAAGAAAAAAAAAGATGAACAAAGAAGCAGCAGCGTATATAGGTGCGCGTCTTGACAGACGTATACGTGTAGTGGCTACTTCGTTAATATTCGCAAAATGTATTTGTTATAGCGTAATGAGCAATTTTCCACCGTACCTGCAGTAGATAGTCCAGGGTAGTTTTAAACAACCTATGTGTCTCGCACAGGCATTCCGTTTTCGTCGGCATTATTGAGAAGTCAACCGAGAAGTGAAACGAGTCTATTGAATTAGTACGTGATGCTAACAAGGCCTGACTTTGCTACCGATTTTTATACCGGTGTCACACACTTATCTCTGAGCGCGATCTTGCCTGGTTCGGATCGAATATTGCGGTTGCGATCGGCACATCCACGCAATTTGCAGAACAGTGTAAATCATTGTTGAGAAAAGTGATACTGATTGAGCTCAATTGAGGTCTGCAGTTCACCACCTGGCAACAAAAGTACTCTTCTAGCGAACTTGGAATGTCCTCCAACATTTGTCGCGATGGCCATTGAGCAAGAAAACAGTCACAAGGTCTCTTATGCAGTTACCCAAGACTTCTAGAAGGGGCAAGTTGCAAGTTTTCTGCAACTCACGTAGTATTGCAGGGCCCCCGTTATTAACCCACCTTTGATCAACTTAACAAGCCGTGTGGTGACGTTATTGTGAGACATCATGATGACGCCATTAGTTTTAGAGACATGTGACGTGACACGTTATTGCTTTGCATCTTTGGCATTGACGCCCTCGACTTTAACGGCCACTTTTGAATTTCGATAAGGCTTATCAAGTTTTCACCAATAAACGAGTTCAGACACTTCAGGCAAAATGTGCGTCACGTCTGTGTCATGTGCTAAACAGTTTCGCTGATTATCTACCTCCGCATAGTGGAATACTCCACAACCTTTTTTTTAACGCAAACCATTTTTTTAGAGAACCAAAGACAATTAGAGCGTTTCTTTCTACGTGTGCACTTATCCATCTATCTAGCCGGCTACATCCGGGTGCTCTTGTGATCACATCCTTAACTTGGTGTAGACTGAATTTGGTGTGGGAGGGTACGAAGGTTTGACAAACGCGACTGCCCAATCACGACATGAATACCATGAAAATTCTCTTGAGCACGTCATCAAACACTGATCACCAGAGACGTGTGGCTCATACAAATACGCTACGGGCTGTAATATGCTTTGCACCAATATCATACCTTCGTCATCCATTTACGTCCCGTATTACCGAATTCGGCACAAGTGAAGCTAGCGAAACGGCCGCAAGCGCATCATGAGCGTGGCATGTAGTCATGTTGTTACATGACACGCATGTTATGATTTTTATGTTAGTGTCTTTAGCTTGTGTTCACCATACAATCATGTCACACCATACCAGTTTTGCAACATGCCATGTGAACGAAACCACCGAAATAGCTACAGGACCATGAAATGTAAATCATGACATTCGTGACATCTTTTCTATCATTTTCATGTTATAACTAGTCAAATATGTTATTCATACAGTCACTTTATGCCATACCAAGTTAGGTATCCTTTACCTTATATGAAAGGCCAGGAGAGCTAAATGTCGTAGGTGGATACATAGATAGATCGATAGATAGATAGATAGATAGATAGATAGATAGATAGATAGATAGATAGATAGATAGATAGATAGATAGATAGATAGATGGATAGATACGCTCAAAGTCACTGGTTCGCTAAGAAATGCTTCGCATATAAAACTGACATAGGCAGCGTTTAGTGGACGAATGCAAAGAATGATTGTCTGTGTTCTAGCGAGAATCAAAACCTAAACTATGCGTGGCAATGAAGTAATCTACCAAAGAGGCCTCAGATATATTTCGGATATGTGTGTTTACAAATGGAGCTTTACAAATGGAGGCTTACACTTTACAAATGGAGCCTCATGTCAGGCCTCGGATATACTTTCGGATATGTGTGTTTAGAAAAAGGGATTAACGATATAGAGTACTTGGTACTCTTGTAGTACTTTCCAAATAGACCCTATAGTGTTTGTGTAATGTCAATTGTGGTTGCAGTACAGGCTATTCGATTTTATAAACATTAAATATGTGCTCTTTGATACAGCCGTCATATCAGATTAACGTAAATTGTAGTTTGGCGCTATCCGACGAAGTTGACTTGTGTAGCAATGTTGAGGGCTGCACCAGTGCTTCATATCAGCTCATCGCTACTGTTTTTTTTATTATGTGTGTTCGTACTGAGATATTTACGGAACTTTGAACAACTGATAATATCAAACATACGCGGCCGCATAACGTGTGTGCGTGGAGTTTCACATATAATTAGCGCCATTTCATGACGTCTCTTTCAATAGAAAGAATTCAGCACAATCACCTTCCATCCGCATGCTTCGTGTAACATAGATTCCCTAGTGTACACGAGAATTTTTTTTCTTTGAGCCATTGGCCAGAATTCTAAAAAGCGATATGGTTAAGAATCAATTGTTGACCCCGGCACACAAAGCTCTACGAGGTCGCAGAAACTAAGACACGCTCCACGTAAGAACAATATTTACCCAACAGTAATGTAATGATGTCTGCAAAAATTACGATAAAATGTAGATTTTATTTACCTGACAAACTACTGAGTGATACAAAGGTGACATACAAAGGCTCAAATAAGAGCATGCACCGTATAGCCACCCCGTCCAGGATCACTTGGAGCACCCTGTGAATGCCACCTTTTGCTGTTCTACTAATAACAGGTACAGGGACCGTATACTTTAATTACTGTCGCTCTTGCAATAATCATTTGTTCTGATTAGCTTCTAATAGCTATGCGTTAAACAGATTTGAAGCAAACCGTACGTCTGCTTGGGTGTTTATATAATTACGCAACGTGGCTGTCTGCCAAGAAAGGATAATACCAGCCACAAAACCAATAATTAGGTGTTGATCTAACACATTTAACAGGACAGAAAACGTCGAAAGCACAAATAATTGGTAGGAAACAGTAGTTCTGTATTGTGTAGTCATGCGGTTTCATTCAAAACTCGTAGGAGAAGGGCGTAGGACCAAGGAGCTATATAGTTGCCTATATCAGCGATATTTCAATGGTCTTTTGTGAGTTGCACCGGTGCGCGAGTGAAGATTGAACCAAAAACATGGGACAGCTGTCCATAGCCCTTACTAATATTTGTTTCCAAACAGTACTATAGCGTCAGTACGGTATTGTTGCAGAAGGTGAGTTCTCATGATACAATGCTCGTGTTATCGGGGCAATACAAAAGTAGGCATTGTACGCTGCGCACACCTAATGGTCTCTAAATACACATTTTCTCGAGAAAACAAACTTAACATCCACGTTTTAAATGTACTGTGAATGGCCTCCAGGTAGTACTACACTGCCTGACCTGAAACTAGCGTAACAAAGCCACGACAGCTACAAAGAAAAATAAAGAAAAGATTCAGTAGGTGATGTTTTGCAAGAGACGGGAAAATTTCTGACATGGAAAACGAAAAAAAAAATAACGTTTGTGATGTGTTAACACCATAAAACTAGTCGTGGCACTAAATGCATGTGTTCTACGTAGCTATTCTGTATTGCTTCCTTTTTCAGTGCATGAATAAAATAGATTTCATAAAAGAACGGGGTAATTTTAATGCCGGGAATTAAAATATCTTTTACATCGCGTTGATTCACGACCCCAGATTAGAGCTGAACGTCATTTACAAACATTAATGAAAGAAGGGTTCCGAAATTCTAACTTAGCAAAACGTTATGAACGACTGTTATTTTTCCACTACCTGAACAAAACTTGAATACCTCAATGACAAACATTTTTAACAACGTCTTCACTCTCACATGTCATACGATTTACGTTCTTTCTTTTTTTTTGCTGTTTTGTTTTATTGTTCGAAAAGGGTAATCGCATACGGGTACGATCATTAGGAATAAGATCGTGTCGTTCTTCACAGATCGTGCTTGCAATTATATGCATCCATTTTATGAATCAAAACCTTGCAACACCTAAATAGCTCGATCTCACTGAAAAGCAAAATATTTACTTATTGATTATGAGTGCTTCAATCTCTGAGTTTTGACGATCTACAAAAGGTAAGTTTGCCGCACAGCCCTATGCTCGGGAAAACAAATCTTGAAAACACCAAGCCTCATCTACCGCACTACCTAATTACTAGCAGAACCTGTGCGCTTTTCTTTCATCTGTACTGTAGGCTCATACCAATTGGCGGGACTTGCCTTCAGCCACGTCCCATGCGACCACATTCATGACCTTGTCGTAGACCCGTAGCTTGGCTTGGCAACAAGAGCAGAAAATGGTTCTAGTCTACCACTCTGACGCCTATAGCGTAGTACAGCGGTCATCGTTACTGTCTTTCTTCCTAATGATGTCCATAATTAGGCTACCTCCCTTTGTTTGTTCAAGTCAGCCTGTCCTATCGCTGGAAAGCCTCATTCTCGAATGCTGATTGCCATGAAGCGAGCTTTTCCGAGCCACCTGCTTTCATGATACTCGAGGGACGCTAGTAGACACAAGCTTTAATAACAGGAACGGAGGATGCACCCATTGCGTAGTAAATGAGAGAACAGAAGAATACACCATCTCCACCGCCTTGGGCGTCTCATACTCTTGTCTATAAGCGCTCTCCTGAAATATGCAATAAGAAGAGCTCTTCGAATTCTCGGGTTTTATGTAACAATAAGGGAATCAGAAACTAGGTTTCCGGGAGGCATAGTGCGCTACATAAAGAGTAGGTAAATGGATACATTACAGCTTGTTCTAGCCTAGCAAGTTCTTATTCAGCTTATCTAATTTAAGCTGGATCACAGATGACGCATAGGAAAGGAGGCAGCGTATGGCACAGATAATGTGGTGTCAAAACTCCAGATTTGTGCTGTAACTTTGTGCATTTTAAATTTCGGCGTAATTCAGGTTAACATCCACCACATTTATATACAACACTTAGCTGACCTATTTCCATTCATTTTATGACCGTTCTGGTTGTTGTACTCTGGTGTACTACATATGTGAACCTCAAATTTAACGCGCTGCTTTCGTCCCTAAAAAAGAACTTGCACTCTCCATCTTTCTTCTCTTCTGTTTTCTGTTTCGTTTATATATATATATATATATATATATATACAATAATAATGAAATATAACAGACAGTAATGCCAAGGAAGGTATAGGGGAAGTTATTAGGCCAATTGTAATTTAAATGAGAAGAGAGAAAAGTGGGTGAAAAGATAACTTGCCGTGGGCAGGATCTGAAGTTAGTTTTAATGTAGTAAACATGAAAAATGAGCCCTTAAGTATACACTTGTTTCCCTTATTCATTAACGAGGGTCTCATACTGGCAGACTTGGTGCCTTTAGGTTGTATACGGCGGACTATTGGTCAGCTGCCAGTTAGTAACAAGTTCACGTGCTACGTGAAGCCAAACAGGCTCATAAAGAGTGTGCCAGACTCGCCGCTATGGCTACTAGTGGCGCTGACTGACACTCCCACGTTTAAATTGACATAGATACCCAATAAAGTGGCTGGGGGGATAGCTGTCGTAGTAGCTCAGTGGTAGAACATCGAACGCGTTATTCGAAGGTCGCCGGTTCGGATCCTGCCCACGGCAAGTTATCTTTTCACCCACTTTTCTTTCTTCTCATTACATTACAATTGCCCTAAAAACTTCCCCTATACCTTCCTTGGCATTATTGTCTATTAGATCTCACTAATATTGTGTAAAACACGAAAAACGAGCCCTTAAGTATACACTTGTTTTCCTTATTCATTAACAAGGGTCTCGTACTGGCAGATATATATATATATATATATATATATATATATATATATATATAATATTATTTATTTTTATATAGTTGTATCTCTAGTCTTTTAGTTTTCCCTCTCTTTCAATTTCTCTACATCTTGATTGGCCACAACAAGCACCTGTAGCACCTATGCATTACCGTAATTATATTCTTCCCAAAAAGGTATGCTCTGAAAGCCTACTTGCGTAGCGTAGTGATTATTACACCCGCCTATTGACCGCGGGTACACTTGTTTGTTTCATGCGACACAAAGAAACTTAGTTTTAATGTAGTTTTGCCTTTTCTTAACCTTTCGTTTCTTTCTTCACATTGCTGAGCGGTGATTACAGTTCACGTTTCGCATGGGCTGAGGTCAAGCTTCAAAAAAGTTTTACTGTTGAAAATGCTTAGGGCTTCCAACCTGAAAGTTCTAAAATTTCGCTAAATACATGCAATATACATACATGGCAGGCCTGACATGATCATGATTGATGACGCCGCCCACACACCAGAGCGTCAATTGACGCGACTGAAACAGCTTGACATACATCGGCGAAGCTATGATATAGACTGATAGCGCACATCCGCCACAGAAAACAGTGAATATCCGAGAGACAACTTCATGAGGAAAACAAACTCATCATAGTGCTTCAGTTACTGTCAAATACAACTTCGCGTGTTCTAAGGCAAGCGGAAATTCTCATACGCTCAGTCCGCACAACAGGCACAAGATGTGCTCTATTCAGTACTCTGAAGCGTTCAGTGGCCCCATGACTCGTCTATCTTGAGTGAAATCAGATACGCCTGATCTCCTGCAACCGGGAAACTAAACAGTCTTGTTTAAGCTTATGAGAACACTTCCTACGCTGTCTTCTTCATAACTTTTCAGCTATAATCTCCTTTTCCACAAAGTAGTGTAGCGAACAGGCCGCACGTACACTCTAAGCCAAAACGGAGCAACAGGGGTATAGGGGTTGCTCCTTTCAGGGAGCAATTGCATTGCCACTCCCATTACTCTCCTAAAAGGAGTAACCGCAGAGGGAGGAACCGTTGCTCTCCTTTCAGTTCCTCCTTCGGGGGATGAACAGTTACTCCCTCCAGTTCCTCCCTGCAGACCAACAGTTACTCCCACCAGTTGCTCCCTGCCGACCAACCATTACTCCCACCAGTTGCTCTTCTAAGAGCAACAGTTACTTTTCACCGTTCCTCCCACGTGTTCGCAGTTACTCTCTGACGACCAACTGCACATGCTTCCAGTTACTCCTTAGGGAAATGAGTATTTATCTCGAGTATGCTTGTCACACGCTTAACACATGGCGAGAGCTCCTTGGAAGAGCACTGCTTGGGTGCTTCTAACACAAAAAGTGGACAATATTGAAAGGAAAATAAATGCTTTATTGTTCTTTCTATGAGGCGACGTGTGACCACACGTAAAAGTAGACTTCGCCACACCACAGCCAGCACTAAACAAACACCATAATACATCAAAGGTTTTCTGCGTCATCCGTGGAAAAACAATCTTGAATTTCTAGCATAGGGCAGTCTGTGTCATCATTGGTGAGAGAAGGGCAACTTCTCCAATTCTGAAGAATTCAAGTTTCGCAGCTGGTGTTTCCATCAGGCTAGCGCAGCAGAACGTCACCGCAGGCATATGTGAAGCATCTCATTGCTGCAAGAAAAAAAATAGAAGTGTGAGGTTAAACATGCCAGAATCAATTCATAACAATGAGTCACACACACTGCAGCAGCGCTTACATTCTAGGATGTCTACTGCAAAACGAAATGTGAAAAAAAGGAAGGTTCGGCCAAACGTTACTTGGCAAGCCATATAAATGCTGATGTGGTAGACGCTCTTCACATGATGTCTCAGACAGCAATACTCTGGAAGAAAATGTGCAGCACCTCAACAAGGCATATTTGTAGCAGTTAAAGATACCCTTAGGTTCAGTTAACTTGTTTCCTATACACAGCTGAGTGACATTTCTATGAGCCCATTCACCAATGGGCATTTTAAATGAGGTCATGTGTGTGGCAAATAACACGTACTGTCCGCTCATGTTAAAATACTTATTTAGCTCGTGCACATAGTTGCTCTCGATTCTACTGTTCTATCATACGCTGCTGCGTCTTGAATTGTGCAATACCTGTAGGCACAAGCCAAGCATGCAAAGCCTGCTTGAAAGCAACCATTTGCAGAGGCTACATGATAATCTTCAGTATATTTCTTTGTACTTGACGCAAACGGCTGGACAAAACTATAGACAAATAAATGTAGACCGTGCTACCTTCAAAAAATGCTTTAAATTGAGAAAACTAGGGTGCATTTGTTCACTCGGTTGACGAGTCACAGCCACGAGATATGTAAACGAAGCAATATATCTTAAGGCATGCACAGATATTCTGATTCTTTGTTTGACAGTGTCACAGATAGCTTGCCAATACATCTAGATTTGAGAGCAACAAGATGTGAAGCTTTTATTAGTTCAACGTCTTGTTGGTTCACAGCCAAACAGGTTACTGCTTGTTAGACAAATTGGAATAAGCACACCATGGTTTCCAAAAAAAAAAAATCATTATTAGAAGTTAGCTCCCGGTGTGAATGTCTGCCTCTTTATTTTGTACTGCCTTCTACATGTGCCACAAATACATTTGTTGAGAATGTGCTACCAGTCAAGCCAAGATCGCATACTTGGTCAATGTGATGGAAATACAAACATTAGAAACACTGCCACCTCTAGTAAGAGCATAACACTTCAGTATCTTGGACTAGCAAAGAGGTGCACAAGAAAGTTAAGCCCACTCTTGCGGAACTTTGAACGCGAATATTTCAGAGTGGGGGAGGTCAACATGCTGTGGCACTTTTAAACCCACGAAACATCTGCAGAAAACAGGGTAAAGGCAAGTCAAGAAACGCTGTTATGAAGGCCTGCGCATGGACAGCTTTGTGAATCTAGGCCCAAGTGTTATGCTTTGTGCAAGCCGAAATCCATGTAAATAGGGAAAGCATACTTTTAGGAGTACCAGCATAAACAAATCTTGGCAGTTGGCTTTTTAGTACAAACAGCAATCCCTGCAATGAAAACATAAACATTTTATCTTAACGGTAACAGTGTGAGCACACACACATGCCAGCGGAGCCATGTCGAATAGTCAGTGCCAGTGTAACCATGTGGCATAATGAACTATTCTCTGGCCAACACATACACAGTTTGCCCCTAAAAAGCGATGCTTTCATATACGTAGTACAAAAAGTCTGCACTTACCAAAATTTACTTGCTTTCTGTACTTTAGCATCGTTGGGAGCATCTTTATCTGCAGTATAACCAAATTTTGTGTCATATCCCTGAAAATAAAGTAAAAGACATGCGTCAAATATTGTTTCATTTGGTAGCAGTGAAGTCAGGTTAAGAACAGTCAAGTGGGAATCAGCCTAATTATGTGCATGCGGCAAATCCCAATCGGCGTTATTGAGGTTGTCGAAATTTTCGTCGATTGGTATTAACGTCGATATGTGACTTCAACGGCATGCCAAGTTTTCACAGCGCATAAAGATTTCATGATGCAGAATAATGACAGCGCTAACGAGAACATACAGCATTTATGATTGTCTTTTACAATATTCAGTTTTGCTAAGGTTTTGCATCACTAAAGAAATCTGAAAATTTGGGTCATTCCTCCTCCAATTGTTCTGTCAATATGTAAACTGCTCGCTTGATGGTGCGCTTATAAAATAGTACGTTCAGCGCAGAGGTGAAGCAAGTGACGCAGTGATGTGGGCAGATTTTTTTTTTTAGGCGTGCGGGGAGGGGGGGGGGGGGTCCGCTTATCTGAATAGGCCGGGCAAGCGAATATGGTCGTCAATTTGGGCTCCCTACGCCCGGCCTAAAACAATTCTGTGCGCAACCGCCTGGCTATGCCAGTGAAGTGATGCGACAATGATTTGTTCACTTACTGATTTACATACACTTTACATCTCTAAAAAATGCGGCCCAAGGCCCCAACACTCAGCCGTTAACATTACATAAAGCCAATGGTAGAAAAGTGCCAGTATGAATGCAGCT